>NW_028094121.1:1287794-1931691 GCF_014824575.4 Sturnira hondurensis | reverse complement strand
TGGGCATTCGTTCTTAAAGAAATTATTTATTTATTTATTCTAGAGAGATGGGAAGGGAGGGAGAAAGAGGGGGAGAAAAGCGTCAATGTTCAAAAGATACATCAACCTGGCCCAAAACCCAGGCAGGTCCCCTGCCTGGGAATTGAATCTGTGACATTTTGGTTCACAGGCTAGCATTCAATCCACTAAGCTACACCAGCCAGGGCTTACATGGCTATTCTTGTTTCTCAAAGTATAGTTTGCAGACCACCTGTATCAGAATTATTCGAAGTGAGTGCTAGAATGTGAATAATACTTCAGTATTTAGTGTTAGAAAATGTCAGTGTACATCAGTTTGGGGGGGTTGTAAAAGTGCAGATTTCTGGGTCTCATGCTGTAAGTTAAGTGTGGGGACCAGGAATTTGCACTTGTAAACGCTCCTTTACCCCCTTTTAGGTGATTACCATGTATACCAGAGTTGGAGAGTTACTGCTCTATGGGATGTGTGCGTAAGGTTAAGAAAAAGAAACACAACCTTAGGTGGCACCTTTGCGTCCACTGAGTACAAGTATTTTTACAAACCGATTGAAGTAGGAAGTAAAATTCAGGAGACTCGAAAATGCACATCAACCTGCCCAAGGAAATATTAACAAACGGCTGTCTGACACCACCCATGATGAGAAGTTTGGTGCCCACAAACGAAAACTAATAGGAGCAAGCAGTCACAGCTGGGCTTTTGCAGTGATGTGATTTCTAAAGCTTCAAACAAGCATTCACTGTGGTTTGGCATGGGAATGTATGACCTGGTGAAGGGCACCTGGCATGAGTCTGTCATGCAGCATATGAAAAATAAAAAACAGATTGAGAAATTCCTGTATTGGAGTAGAATAATTGTTAAGGCATCCTACTGAAACAATGGTTAAATTAGAAATATCAGCATAAATTGAATCTGTCCCTGAAATAATCTTCGCTGTATCCAGTATCAGCATGCATACTTGGCCATATGGAATGGCAAAAACAGGCCATTTATACCCTCATCTGAAACTGTATCAGGGCTCTCAAATGTGGCTGGGCATCAGAATCAACTCTATAGCTTGTTAAAAACACAGCTATCTTGGGCTCCACCTCGGGAGGCTATTATCCAGCATTTCTGTGAGACTAAGCATCTAAGTTCCAGGTTTCAGAATTGCTGCTTTGTAAGTCTTTTTAAAACAGAACCCTGGCTTCCTAGGGGCTGGCTCATTTGGAACCTTGGTCATGGCAATTAAGATGGGACCTGGAACATGCTTACAGAGCTTCCTGGGGTAGCAATTAAGGGAAGTGAGGGAACCAGACCAGAAGAGGGCTTTCTGACTCTGAGAAGGGCCAGGCCTTGGCAGGTGGGGTTGTTGAAGCACCCTCTGATCACCCTGCCTTCCCACTGATGAATACGCCCCACAAGTTCTCTCCAAAGATATAAAAATAATTGTGCCCTTGTCAGCAATTCCTCGGAAAAAATGTTTCTGGTACTGGAACATTTTGCTCCATAAGGAAGAAGAGGTTCTTGGTCCTGTGATTAATAAGCCCCCCCCTTTTTTTGTCGTGGGTGAACCAACAGGATCCAAGCAGCCACTCCCAGCCTCGCTGTGGGAAATGCGAGAGGAGCCCTGGTGCTTGTTCAGACGGCCAGTGGAGTTCAGTAAGGTGCCTGCCTCTGGAGACAGGCTGTGGAAGGGCACAGAGGTCAGAAAGACGGAGCAGGGTCAAGGGCAGGGCCGCTGTGGTGCCCACCCTTTTCTGAGGATGCTTTCAGACCTTTAACCCCTTGGCTTCCCTGAAGCCCACAGATGACAACCGGGGAGGCCCCTGCAGCAGACAGCCATGGTTAGGAGCAGCCTCCCCCTTGCCCGTCCACTTACCTGGGACTAAAGGTGGGGGATTTGAGGGCGGGGATGGAGGAATCACTATTTTAGAGGGGAAACTACACCCCAACAAATACGCCTTTATTTTAATAATCTATAATTAAGCAACGGATCTGGCCAGTCCACAGGGGTAGGTTACTGAGCGGAAGGACGTACTGGGGCCCTCACCCTCCTCTGGTCCCTCCAGCTCACCTGGGCCACCCGGGACCCCAATGGCACACTTTCAGGTTCATCCATAATCAGCTCGAGCAATTTATCAAGCCTTGTTCCCAGCTTAACGTTTCCTCTTACATAGGAAGCAGTTATTTTGGTTATTTTTGAAATCTTCGTTTGGGTTAAAACTTGCCAAATAATTGCCTAACCCCACTCTCCCTATTGCCTGAACCTTGGAAACGTCACCCTCAGATAATTACGATGTCATCTTTACCTCCGATCCACTTCTCATCTGCCCCTTGCCTGCCTGCGCACTGCTCTCCCGAATTGGAAATGAGGAGCCTCTGGGAGACCCGGGCTGCCCTGCTTCTGAATCAGCCCCCCAGGGGCAGCTCCAGGTGATCCTTGATCCATTTCTTCCGTTTGGTCCCTTCGCCATCCAGGATTCTGACTGTAATTTTTTCTCCCAAACATCAAGGAAAACCATGGCTTATTTCAAAGACTTCAAGTGGAAAGAATGATAAATAAGCATGCAATAAGTTCCCTTTCTAAATGGTATTCATAGAGGGAAATAGTACATAGAAGGTAGTGCTGGCGTCGCGGCTGGCCGGCCCTCCCTCACGTCTGGATATAATCGTTAGCACCTCTCTACCTTGGGGACACAGAGCCACCCTCTGCTTAATTTAGTCATAGTGTTCTAGTTAAGTGAATTGCAGCCCTCAAAATGGATTTGCATAATCTCGGTAGTCATTTCATTCCAAATATTGTTCACCTTCCAGCCACGATGTCCTTGGAGCTGCTTCGCTCACTTGCTCTGGAAATTTCCGGGGCTTCACTTACCCGTTAAAATTGGCTTGAATTCCACCACGAATTGTCCTCGACAGTCTAATTGGATGGATATGTTTAGCAAGTGCTCCTGCATTTAGCCATTCATTCATTTAAAAAGCGATCGCTGAGTGCGGGTCCCACGCCAGGCAATCTGCTGGGTAAAGGCTGGGCCGCCTGCTCGTTCCTCCTCCACGAGCCCGCGCGTACTCGGAGCATGCTGGACTTCCAACAAGAATTATTATTTGGGGGGGATATTGATGAGATCACTTAGACCTCCCTTTGTTCCTCTTCTATGAATAATTGGAACTCAGATTTCATATAAGGTGCTTGTATGTCTTCTGCGCTAAACTCTACGCGCCATGAAGGTAGAGTTTGTGGCTGTAAGCGTTTAATAATTTAATTTATTTACTTTTTTGAAGGAAACAAATTGGTTTGTTTCCTGCAAATAAATTGAGCGGATGGGGGGACTGCCCCTGGGGAGGGGCTGAGGGACCGAGGCCTGGGTGGAGGCTGCCGGCTCTCCTCCCTCCCGCACCCGCACCGGCACCGGATACTCAGGAACTCTGCTCTCTGCCATAACCGCGGGGAACACACCTGGGCACAGAATAAGAGGTGCTCCGGGTTGGGACCCTGCCCTTGCTGCCCTTTGGGCCCAAACACGGGAGTCGCTGAGACCCAGGTGCAGAGGTGTGAGGTCCCCAAGTTTAGTGAGTTCCTGGCCTAAATTTTAGGTTGCAAATGACTTGCAGGCAGAATAAGCCTGCTCCCAGCACCTAAAGCTCACGATCAACCCTCCCTGACACCTCCTGCAACTTCATATAATCTTGGACCTAAGTGGAGAAAACTTCCAGTTCATTTTAGTTCAAATCCATTCAACTCAGAAGATGCTGAGAAACTGTTTCTTAAGATAACCTCTCGGGGCACCTGCTCATGCCTAAGGCAAAGAGCGATTCTGTGCAGAGTGAGCATAATTCTACAAAGAGAAGTGGGGAGGGAGGGCCCTTCCCCCAGGCTGAGACTCAAGCAGGCTGAAAGCTGCACTGTGCACTTGGCAGAGAGTGCTGTCCCCACTGAACAAGGGCTTCCCGCCTCCCAAGGCTGCCTGTCTCTGAAAGTATGGACACACGCTGCTCTGCCCTGCTCTCTCTATTTGTTGCCACCTCTAGGGTGTTCCTGGATTGGATCTGGTTACAGTACCCTGACTCAGTTATAGGTGTCTTCCAGATCTCCTAAAGCGTACCCATGAGGTTGGGTAGCTTAGTGGGGTTTTCAACCACTGAGCGAATTTTCTTTAACTCACCAGTGCAGGATGGGTTCAAGTGCAAGGCAGCTTCCCTCAGCTCTCCTTAGAAAGGCGACAAGATACAGGTACTCTGAGGATTTATTAGACATGTCACTCGTAGCCTCTGACCAGCTAACTATGCACTGAAATTGCTCTCACCATCTCCTGGTTCAATGCAAAAAGTCCTCTCACACCCCTCTTATTGCTCCCTTCACCTTCCCACACGCTCTTGCCTAGGCTCTGGTGACTCCCCGGCTGCTGAGTTTCCTGCAGCCTCTGGGGCTGCTCATTTCCTTCCAGTCTGCTTTGCGGTGCCTCAGTCTACCTTGGCCATAAGTGCTATTCCTTGTTCCTAGCTGCTGTCCCTTTACACTCTATACACACTTCTTTTAAAAACAAAGATTTTATTTATTTATTTTTAGAGGAGAAGGGAGGGGAAAAGAGAGGGAGAGAAAAGTGTGCGAGAGATACATCAATCGGTTGCCTCTCACGCAGCTCTAACTGGGGACCTGGCCCACAACTCAGGCAAGTGCCCTGGCTGGGAAACAAACCGGTGACCCTTAGGTCTGCAGGCCAGCACTCAGTCCACTGAGCCACACTAGCCAGGGCTCCTCCAGTTCTTACTTTCCCTCTCTCAGTGAGCTTGGAAGCAGCGTGTCTCTTAGGACATGGGTACAAGATGTTCTTACATCACGGCTCAGAGAACAAACGCCCAGGACAGTGACCGGACCCTTATCCAAATAGGACGTGAATGTAAATAAGCCTTTATTATACAGAGCCACTGAGAGTTCAGGGCTTGCTAGATAAAGAAGCAGGACCTGCCCACTGAAAAACATACCACTCTGCCTACAGGCTCTGCTGTTGAAGGGCCTCAGGGCAGATGATGGAGGTGGGGGGCACATAGAAGAGGGGCCAAGATAGGGCGAGCAAGGTGGTATGTTAACAGTGAGATTCTAGAGACTAAAAACACTCCAGGCTGAAGGATTGGTTGTGGCTGCTGTCACTACATCCACATCCCCTTATATTCCCATCCCGGTTTCCAATGTAGTCATTTCATGGAAAGAGCGCAGAACCAGGTGGCAGGAGTTCTGGTCCTGGTTTTATTCCTCCAGGGCTATCTGGCCCTGAGCAAGTGTCTACCCCTATCTGGATGTAGTTTCTTGTTCCTTGAAATGGAGGTAACATCTTTGCCTTGTGGGATACCTGGCCCAACCCAGAACTCCTGAGAATTTGGTACCCTGCATCCTGGTGGCTTGGTGGACTTGGGAGACTCTGGATGATGACCACCAGGCACGTGGCCTGGAGGGGCCCATCCCTCAGGTTAGGGCCTCTTTCCCAAGATGGGGTTCTCAGCCACCCCCACATCTTGGTTACCTTGTTGCCTGAGTTTAAGGTATAATTCCTTTCCCACTTTTCCCATCAAAGATAAATGGTGACTTGCTTTTACAAAAAAGAGAGAGAGAGAGACTCCACAGGGAGTAAAGCTGAGGGCAAATTGCAAGTGAACTCTGAATTCTGATTGCCTCTATCTGTGCCAACACTTCCATCCTGGATGCCAATGCACACACAGACACGCCGTCCTGTGCTAGCTGTCTCGGCCACCGTCATCCTGTGCAGAGACCACCATGCAAGTGCGAGACTGCTTCCGCCTGACGACGGTGTGACTGGAACGTTCCCGAGATGTTCTGTGTTCCCAGTCCTTTTGTATAATCCGGAAACCTGGTTTGGGCGTCTTGGTTTGCCTTCATAACATGTTGACCGGATGAGGTCTGTTTGTACATAGGGTACATTTATCTTGGGATGGAGAACTTTTTTTGTTTTTTTAACCTTAGGAACAGAGGACTGAGTTCATATTTCTTCTCAGTTCGTAGCATGCTTTATCATGGGACTGTGCAAGGCCCCAGTCTTGTTCTATTAGGTGATTCTTTTATGCCCACTTTTCATTTCTAGTCCCCTCATTTAAAAACCTCTCAAGATATCTTGATATATATGTGCATGCATTCTTCCAAAATATGTAGTGTTATTTAGTGAGCCCTATTTTAAATTTTCATACATATTATGTACTAGACTTGACTCTATTCATTCCTTTCAACCAGCACTCTATTTTAAGACCTATCTATGTGCGTGTATATTGTCTGTGCTTCTAACTTCTCACTCGATCCTGCCGAGCATCTCCTCCATATGGTACTCACCCATTTTTCAGTGATGGGCACACACCCAGACTTCCTCTAACCCCCCTCCTTTGTGGACAATTCTGAACTGACCACCCCTCTCCATGCCCACTTTTGATACCGTGTTTGAGCTCTCTGGGTAGGTCCCCAGCACTGGGAGTGCTGAGTCCAAGGGTGCCCAGTCCGACCTTCCAGTGCTCACGTGCAGGTGTTCTTGCTGAAAGGAGAAATCACTCATCACCCATATTCCTAAGGCAAGTTCGGTAAAGCTCCCTCTGGGCCATTGATATGCCCGAGACCTAGGAAGTGAAATAAAAGTTCAAACCTAGAAGATATCTTTCAGATTTTTTGAGGTGAAGACTTTCATAACCAGCCTAGAGTTTACAGATTTTCCTGGATTTTAGTCAGTGTTCTTTATCACTCACTCTCTGGAGTCTGGATGCAAGTAAATACACATATGAGTCAAGACTGGAGACTCTCCTCTCAACCACCAGCACCAGCAAACACTAGCTCACGGGTCTGTGCCCGCCACTAAGCTTTGTTCAGAAAGGAGCCGCCTGTCGGGCTTCTTCTCCACCTTCCTTCCAACCTGTTCTTGTAATTATTGGAATTATTAATTACAGTTGTCACTGTTTTATGTCAACCCATAATGCCTCGCACTTTGAGAAGCTGTCTGGTCTTTGGCGAGTTCTTTTTCCTTCAGCAGGTGGCTCCTCCTGCATCCCTTATCCTGCCTGGTTGGTTGGCCAGTCCTGAAGGGCAGCTCCCTTTGGGATTGTCCCCTACGCCGCTTGGGCCCATGGCCAAACCGTGGAAGACACAGAAGTAATGGTGGCTGAGCTAGAGAAAAATGCGGGGGCCTGCCCTTTGCGAGACCCTCTGAGCTGAGTTTCCTGAGTGGCTTTCTTTCAGGTGCACCACCTCACCTGCATCTCAGGAATAATCCAGAATAAAGATGGATGTTTTCCACTGTTTCTGCCAAACCTGTGCCCTCTCAACTGGCCATTGCCCTGGCATTTACAAGGGACCAGGGCTTGGAAGACGGTGGTGGTCTAGACCCCACATGCTCCCAGTCGTCTCATTTGCGGACGATGTTTGAAGAATAGACATTACTAAGGTATGATTGCTATAAAATACATCAATTTTAAGGGTGCAGTTTGATGTACTTTGGTAAATGTATACACTGATGTAACTACTACAACAGACCAGATATGGAATATTTTAGTCATCCTCCCAAATTCCTTTGTGATCTTTTGCAATAGATACCACCTACCCCCAACCCTCAGGCAACACTGATTGACATTTTTGTCCCTGTAGATTCGTCTTGTGTATTCTAGAATTTTATATCACAGTATTTACCCCGCTGTCTGGTTTCTCTCATTCAGCATGCTGTTTTTGCAATCCATCAATGTTGTTGCATATATCAGTCTTCATTCTATTTAGTGCCGAGTGGTGTCCCACTATATTAACATACCACAAATTGTTCTCCCATGTGCCTATAGATCGATGTGACAGTTATGAACTTGTTGCCTCTCACACTCCAAATCTACCCTTCCTTACCTGCTCTGCCACAGTGGGATAGGCGCTTTAAACGTTTCTCCTTTGCGGTGAGAACAGTATTGAGCTTTGTCAGTAGATGGCGCTGGAGCGACACTGCCGGCGAAGAAACATCGCGGTCCAAAGCTTTTGCTTTACTTCTCGTTTTCCCTCCGCACTGCTTCCAGACGCACGTGCATGGGGCCACTCATAAGCGTTCTACCCCTACTGTGTGTCCCCGGCCAGCAATGCCTGTGACCTCGCAGCCCCAGCCTGGCCCAGTGCCACCTCACTCCATCGTGGACCCTGCGCACCTCAGGCTTGCATCAGCCTGCCTGCTGGTGAGTAGGGTCTTGACACTGACTCCCTTGGGCGCGCACCTGCCAACCTGTTTGCTTCAGCCCAGCACCTCTCCGGGGGTGGGTTTCCTGCTGATCCGGAGCCTGGACCCGGCCGGGCCGGGCCTGGGCTCCCAGCACACTTCACATCATATAATACTATTTCAACAAGGTTTGACTCCAGCTTACAGCAGTGGGGCTCCTCCCAGTTTGTTCCTTCCTCGAACATTCTCTAGTCCTCTTTACACCTTCGTAGTGCTCCCCTGCCAGTGTTAATGACCTTTAACGTTAAGTACTGCGTGGTTTCTGTATTCTGATTGAAGCCTGCCAGACATGCTAGACATTTGTATTGTTTCCAATTTGGGGTAATTATGAATAAAGCTGGGGGTAATTTTGAATGAAGCTGCCATGAGCATTCTTGTCTTTGGGTGAACCCATGTTTTTATGTTTTCCTGATAAACACCTAGGATTGGGATTGCCAGACCATGTAGTAAGTATATAAGAAATTTACAAGAAATTGACAAAGTGGTTATACCATTTTTTAAAAAGATTTTATTTATTTATTTATTTTTAGAGAGAGGAGAAGGGAGGAAGAAAAGAGAGAGAGAAACATGTGATACGAGAGAGAAACATCAATTGATTGCCATTGGTAAGCAAGCACCCTGCAACCCAGGCATGTGCCTGACCAGGAGTTGAACTGGCCACACTTTGCTTTGCAGAACTACGCCCAACCAACTGAGCCATACTGGTCAGGGCTGTATCGTTTTTTATTTCCATTTAAAAATGCACAAAAATCCACCAACGCTTGATCAATTGCCAATATTTAATTTTAGGCATTCTAGTGGTCATGCATTTCCCTGATGAATATGGGTGATGAGCATTTTTCATGTGCTTATTGGCAATCGTGTGCCTCCTTTTGTGACATCTGTTCAAATCTTTTACTTGGGTTTTCTTATTAAGCCGTCAACTTATTATGAGTGTTGATAGTGCCATTCAAAGAGAGAAAATTTTAAAAAATATTTTATTGATTATGCTATTATAATTGTTCCATCCCCCTCCCCCCTTTACTTCCCTCCTCCTTGTTCCTCTCTCCAATCATCATTCCTTCACTTTAGTTCATATCCATGGATTGTGCACACAAGTTCTTTGGCTTCTCCATTTCCTATACTATTCTTAACCTCCCATCTATTTTGTACTGACCATTTTTGTTAATTATTCCCTGTACTTTTCCCCCCTTTCTCCTCCCCACGGATAACCCTCCATGTGATCTCTATTTCTGTGATTCTGTTCCTGTTCTTGTTGTTTGCTTAGTTCAATTTTTTTTTTAGGTTTGGTTGTTGATAGTTGTGAGTTTGCTATTTTACTGTTCATATTTTTTATCTTTTCTATTTCTTAGATAAGTCCCTTTAACATTTCATATAATAAGGGCTTGGCGATGATGAACTCCTTTAACTTGACCTTATCTGGCAAGCACTTTATCTGCTCTTCCATTCTAAATGAAAGTTTTGCTGGATAGAGCAATCTTGGATGTAGGTCTTTGGATTTCATGACTTGGAATACTTCTTTCCAGTCCCTTCTTGCTTGTCAGATCTCTCTCTCTTTTTTTAAAGATTTAATTTATTTATTTATCTTTAGAGGGGAAGGAGAGAGGGAGAGAGACATCAATGTGTGGTTGCCTTTTGTGCGTCCCCTGCTGGGAGTTGGCCTGCAGGGAACTGGCCTGCAACCCAGGCATGTGCCCTGACTGGGAATCAAACCGCGATCGTCTGGTTCGCAGGCCTGTGCTCAATCCACTGAGCTACGCCAGCCAGGGCTGTCAGGTCTCTTTTGAGAAATCAGCTGACAGTCTGATGGGAACTCCTTTGTAGGTAACTGCCTCCTTTTCTCTTGCTGCTTCTAGGATTCTCTCCTTCATTTTAATCTTGGCTGATGTAATTATGATGTGCCTTGGTGTGTTCTTCCTTGGGTCCAACTTCTTTGGGACTATCTGAGCTTCCTGGACTTCCTGGAAGTCTATTTTCTTTGCAACAATGAAGTTCTCCTTCATTGTTTTCAATTTCTTGCTCTTCCTCTTCTCCTTTTGGCATCGCTATGCTTCAGACGTTGTAATGTTTGAAGATGTCCTGGAGATCCCAAGCCTCTCCTCATTTTTTAAAAATTCTTGTTCTTTCATTCTGTCTGGTTGAATGTTTATTTCTTCCTTCTGATCCAAACTGTTGATTTGAGTCTCAGTTTCCTTCCCATCACTGTTGGTTCCCTGTACATTTTCTCTTATTTCACTTTTCAGAGCCTTCACTTTTTCCTCTAATTTGTGACCACACTCAACCAATTCTGTGAGCATCCTGATTACCAGTGTTTTGAACTGTGCATCTGGTAGGTTGGCTATCTTTTTGTCACTTACTTCTGTTTTTTCTGGAGCTTTGATCTGTTTATTCATTTGGGCCATATTTCTGCTGTCTCCGCCCACCTATTATGTATAAGGGGAGGAGCCTTAGGTATTTGCCAGGGCGGGGCAACTCACGGCGCTGGGTTGTGACGCTGTATGTGGGGCAGGGGTCCAAGAGGGAACAATGGCGCTTGCTCCTCTCTCTGCTGGATTTCAGTCACTTGCCCCCGCTACCCACAATCAAATTGGGCCTTTCCGTGCTGATTCCCAGGTAGGTGGCTTTGTGTACATTCTAGGACCCTGGGGGTCTCTCTAATGAACTCTCCTGTGAGGCTGGGAATTTCTCCCACCGCCACCACAACCCCCACAGGTGTTTTCAGTTAGCGGTTTTGAGGCTTTATTTCCCCGCACTGGAGCCCTGGTTTATCTGCTGGTTTATCTGCTCACAAATGTGAGACCGCCTGCTCCCCGAGACGCCCCCTTGCCTGCCCTGGTCCTCCACCGCTGCTTTGCTGCGAGTCCTCTCCACCGGCTGTCCTTCTCTGCCGACTGTCCTTCTCCGCCGGCTGTCCTTCTCCACCCCTCCTCCCAGTCTGGATGAATATTTCTTCTTTACCTCCTTGGTTGTTGGACTTCCATACAGTTGGATTTTCTGTCAGTTCTGGTTGTTTTTTTGTTTGTTTGTTTGTTTTTAACTTTGTTGTCATCCTTTTGGTTGTGCGAGGAGGCAACATGTGCCTACCTATGCCTCCATCTTGGCCGGAAGTGCCCAAAGAGAGGAAATTTTAATTTGGATGAAATCCAATTTATCTTTTTATTTTTATTTTAGAGTTAGTGTTTTTTATTGAGGGATAATTGACATACGACATTATACCAGTTTCAGGTGTACAATATAAGGATTCAACATTTGTATACACTGTGAAATGACCACCACAGTAAGTCTGGTTACCATCCAGCACCATATACAGTTACAGAAAAGTATTTTTTTCTTGTGATGAGGACTTTTAAGATTTACTCTCTTAGCAACTTTCGAAAATGTAATATAGCATTATTAATTATAGTCACCAGGTTATACATTATTTCCTTATGATTACTTATTCTATAACTGGAATTTTTCACCCCCTTCCCCCATTCTTTCCACCCCACACTCCCTGACTCCCCACCCCAACCCCTCTGACAACCACCAATTTGTTCTCTATCTATGGGCTTGGTTTTCGTCTTTCATTTGTTTGTTTTGTTTTTTAAATTCCACATATAAGTGAGATCATATGGTGTTTGACTTTCTTTATCTAAATATTTCACTTAATATAATGTCCTCAAGCTCCATCCATGTTATCACAAATGGCAAGATTCCATTCTTTTTTATGGCTGAATAATATTTCATTGTATAGCCCTGGCTGGCGTAGCTCAGTGGATTGAGCACGGGCCTGAGAATCAGACGAACGTGGTTTGATTCCCAGTCAGGGCACATGCCTGAGTTGCAGGCCAGTTCCCAGCAGGGGACTCACGAGAGGCAACCATACATTGATATTTCTCTCCATCTTTTCTTCCCTTCCCCTCTAAAGATAAATAAATAAAATCTTTAAAAAAATATTTCATTGTATATACTATGTATAATGTCTTCTTTGTCCATTCATCCATCAGTGGACACTTAGTTTGTTTCCGTATCTTGGCTTTTGTAAATAAGGCTGCAATGGGCATGGTGGGGAGGGTGCATACATCTTTTCAAGTTAGTTTTTGTTTTCTTCAGATAAATACCCAGAAGTGGAATGGCTGGATCATATGGTAGTTCTATTTTTTTCCTTGAGGAACCTCCATAATGTTTTCCATAGTGGGTGCATCGATTTATATTCCTGCAACAGAGGACAGGGTCTGCACATAGGTGGACCGGGTCATGTCAGTCTGGTCTGCAAACCGGCCACACCAACTGCATCTCCAGGTCCCTGTCATCATTGAACATCATTCAGTTTCCTAATTTTTGCCAATCTAGTATAGGCATAAAGTGATATCTCATTATTATATTGTTTTAATTGGCATTTCTCTGATTATAATGATTCTGAAGCCATTTTCATGTGCTTATTAGCCTTTGAAGTTTGCTCGATCATTTCCTGTGCCCACTTTTCCCGTGGAAGTTGTTGTCTTTTTATGGTTTCTTTAGGACTTCCTTGTGTATATTGTAGCTGCTAATCTCTCACCATTTTTTGACCTTGTAAATTACTATTCTGTAATCTGCTCATTAACTTTTGTCCATGATGCTGTTCATTAAATATAAATCTTTACTTTTAATCTAATCACATTACACAGCTTTTAATGTACAATTTGTGCTTTTGAGATATTAAAAGTTTTTTCTTGCCCTTGGTTCACAAAAATATTCCTCTTATATTCTCTTGTATTAATGTTACATTTTACCTTTCCCTTTGAATATATTAAACCATCTAGGACTTATCTTTTTTTAAAGTATTTTTTAACGTTGTTCAAGTGCAGTTGTCTGCATTATCCCCCCCACCCCATCCATCCCCGCCTCCCTCCCTCGATTCCCAGGACTTCTCTTTGTATTTTGGTTTAGATAGGGATTTTCTCTTGTCCAGATAATGAACCAGTTGTTCTAATATGTATTTTAGGAAAACAATCTATTTCCCCCATTGTTTTAAGATGCTCCCTTTGTCACATATTAATTTCTCATATATACATGTGTCAGTCAGCGAGTTTGCTCATCTTTTGTTTCAACAGAAGTTGATTTAACCATTGGTGGACTTATATTGTTGCATATAAGTTATAGAGTAAGTTCAGTAGAGTTCTTAATATACAAATTAAAAGTTTATTTAGATTACATTGAGTTTATAGATTAATTTGGGGAAAGTTAATATTTTTATATTAGACTGTCTCACCCAAGAATGGGGAATGTCTCTTCATTTATTCAGATCATCAGCTCTGATATCTGTGTATTGTTTACTAGTTATAGCTGTTATAGAAAAATTCAATTGACTTTTGTAAGGTGATCTTGTATACAGCAACCTTGCTATTTTTTAAAAACTAAGTAGTCCCCTGGCTGGTGTGGCTCAGTGGATTGAGCACTGGCCTGTGAACAAAAGAGTAGTGGGTTCGATTCCCAGTCAGGGCACATGCCTGGGTTGGGGGCCAGGTCCTCAGCAGGAGGCGCACGGGAGGCAACCATATATAGATGTTTCTCTCCCTCTTTCTCCCTCCCTTCCCCTCTCTCTAAAAATAAATAAATATTTTTAAACAACTAGTGATCAAATTATCTATTAATTACAGTTTTATCTCTTCTCTTTCAGTTCTGACACCTTTTCTTTTTCCCTTTATAGCTCTGTACAGGAATCCTAGAACTATGCCCAGTGGTAGCAATGATAGCGGGCTTCCTTGTATGACCTTAACTTTAAAGAGAATGTCTACAGTGTTTCCATTAACATAATGTTTGCTGTAGATTTTTTGGTATATGACTTTTACCAAATTAAGAAGGTTACCTTCTATTTGCTAAGTGTTTTTTATTACAAATAGGATTAAACCTTATTGATAGCCTTTCTACATTAGGATAATAATGATTTTTCTCCTTTAGTCTATTAATGTGGTGAATTACAGCAATACATTTTTGTGATAATAATGAACCATCCTTGCATTCCTGAGATAAATAACACTTGATTATCATGGTTTTTAATACATTGTTGGATTTCAGAGTTTATATATAGGATCTTTGCATCTACTAGATTATTCAGTGTCTTTATTATCCTCAAGAACATTCCAAGGAGCAACTTCTATGCTATTACTGTGTAATATTTTAGTACATGCTTATATATTTTCATTTTACAAATCAAACATTATAGTTTTACAATATGTTAATATTTGCTCATTTAAAAAATCTACTTCCTTGCTCACTTTTCCTTTGTGCATCTCAGCTCTCCCATCTAGGATAATTTTCCTAAATAGTAGTGAAGACCATTTACTATGTAGCAGGTACTGTTCTGAGCACTTTCAACATACTCTCACTTCAATCCCCCAATAACCCTGTGGAGTACATACTATATTCCTTCTGTCTAAAGAAAATCCTTTAGAATTTTTCCTCTGGACTTGTTTTTGTTGTCTGCCATTCCTTCCTTTTGGCGGGGGCGGGGGGGCTGGTGGTGGTGAGGAACACTGCTGTCTAAAAGCTTGGAAACTCTTAAACACCTGAGTGTGTGGGATATATCTCAGGGAGAAAGCAAACGTGGAAAAAACCCAACTTTGGGGAGCATCAGAGCTCATATTAGGTCTCGCGACCCTTCCCTCGAGATAGTGCCCTCTGGAACTGCAAAGCCAAGGGCCAGAACCACCACAGCAGAGGCCAGCTGGAGGCCTCCTGCGCTGGAGAATGCCAGCCTTTTCCTAGCAAACAAGAGCTCTGACCGCTACACTCCCTTTACCCATCTGCTGTACCCCTAGACCCAACCGGAGGAGGAAATGGCACTACCCAGAAGCAGCTAAATGGTAACACACCTTCCTGTCCCTTCCTGAAGCAAGGGTGCTCCAGGGATCAATGATGGATGCAGTTCACAGCCCTGGAGGTCAGCTGCTATGTTTACCACTTGTATCAGCTGTGAACAAAGCCAAACGGCCCCAGTCACAAGCCTGAGCAGCACTGCTAGACACAAGAACTCTGAAAGGACTGAACAGTGGGAGTGGGTCACACGCAGGGCCCTTAGCTCCATCTCACATTCGCCTCTATTTGGCTCTGGGCATCCCTGGGGTGTGCAGTCTGTGGGGTGAGAAGGCTTTGAGGGCCTACAAACAGGGACCCTTGGAGGCAGAGCCTGCAAGCTGCTTGCACTAGTCAGATTCCACGGCCCCAGGGCACCACAGGGGCAACAGAGTTCTGAGGCTGGAGTCGGAAGCCCTGGTTGTATGTTTTTCAGGCCTTTTTCCTGAGAGGAACTGCTCTCTCCCTCCTCTCAGTCAGGGCACCCCTTCCTCCTTCCGTTAGTCCCCTGGAGCCCTGTGTTTGCCCTCCTAGCATTAAGGACCATGTTCAGAAAGCAACACTCGAAACCGTTTTCAAACCGACTTTATTTTTTTTTTTTTGCTGCTCAAATACTGTACATGCAGAAGCCATGTGAAGAATTTTCTCCTCAAGGGAATTGGCAAGAACGTTGTACGAACGGCCAGCAAGTCCTTCCCAGCTGTCCACCTGCCCCCCAGGCGCCACAACCAGTTCAGAAAGATGCTGCACACAGGAAATATATAGAGCACAGAGGTAAAAAGCCAATTGCTTCTTACCTGAACAGTGTGCTTGTCAGTCCCTATCAGCTATGTTTTTGCAGGATGCATTTGGATATTCTAAAAAAAGGGTTCCTGCCTCCTGCGAATTTATATTCTAAAGGAGTGGATAGAACAATCAGGCCAACTTTTGCTATGGAAGCAGCCACTCTGCCCACTGAGATGTTGTCTGCTAAAAGGCGTTCTGGAGAGGGGTGGTTTAAGAAGCAAAATACTTGAACGGGAAATAAATTCCCTCCCTCCATGCATCAGAGAGCATTTCCTTTAAAATTCTCCAATGTCCAACTCTCCCGCTGATGTTATTTGAGAAGCAGCAGCGAGGACCGGCCCAGCCTCATCTGCTGGTGGGGATACTGACCTACACAGGATGCAGCTGAGGTTGTAACATCACATCAGCACCTTGAAGATTGTCCACTGCAGACACTTCTTAATTATTTCTCATCGGGACACAAGAATAAGAGAATAAACCACGAAGAGGTGGGAGCATTCGCTAGGCTTCCGAGAGTTCCTGTCAGAAGCAGCACTGGGCGTGGACAGATGAAAACCTGCACCCAGCGTGGGCACCCAGGGCTGGAAGAAACCAGCCCGCAGAACCAGGTGCCAGGTGCACCAGTCTCGCAACCCTCATCACCTCCAGATCAGACTTTTAAATCCTAGAGGGAACCATGGAACAACTAGCAAACACGCTGACTTTGCAGCCGAGAAAGCAGAGGCAGAAGAGTGAGGAGTCTTGCACATGGGCAGTTTCTGGAAAACTTTATGTAACAGCCTTTGACGGTCCATCGCCAGCTGTCCAGGCCATGGACCAATGGGGTGGATGCTCTGTTGTCCTTGGGATTCCCAGGGTTCATTTCTGTTAGGCAAGCTCTCTGGAACCCAGTCCCAGGGGCCCTTCCTGGCATTGGGGTGAGCTCCTCAGGAAGCCCAAGACCCTATCCTCACTGGCCAAGTTGCCAACCAGAGCGCCGGGAGGTTTTGCCAAAGCAGTTATGCTTTTCAGTGAACACCTCCCGGGGGCCCCACCGCCCTGTCTAGGCCCCTGCGAGAAGGCCAGTTTCTCTCTCTGATGTGTTGTTTCCCTTCACAGACACAGCCACACTGGGCCCACAAAAGCCCGAGCTCAGGGTTGGGGGGATGGGGAGTTGCTTTGCTACATGGAAAGATTAAGCCCTTTGTCAGAGAACAAGGCCCTACCCTCGGGCAGGCCCACAGAACTGGTGCCCAAGGAGGCCAAGTTGCTCTCTTTGGCATCACTGACATTGCTCTGAGATGCTCAGGCACACTTTCAGAATGACCCTTTCCCAGCCAGACCAGGTCAGTCCAGCCCCTATCAGGCCTCGCCTCACCAGGAGGCGCTCCCCCTGCCCTTGACTCGTGATTGCTGTTTTGCCCCAATCTCTTCTGACCTGAGTGAAAGCAGACTAGAGGGAGAACACGGGGGACAAGAGTCCACATTCCCATCTGCCCCCTGATCATCCAGTGACAGATAATGCAGTACAGGAAGCAGCATGTTAAAGACACTCTTTACATGTCAGGAGAGTGGAGAAACCACTGAGGAGAGGAAGAGAAAGGTAGGGGTCGGCAGGGGAGCGGGCCTCTTCCGTCTCCTTGCAGCCACTGCAGAAATACTGCAGGACCACCCGCCGGCCTTGAATGATGTGCCATCTCTCTCCACCCAGGTGAAGGACAACTCATTACAATATCAAACAAAGGCAGCAATTTTTTGCAGAGTTTGCACAGTGCAGGGAGCAATCAGAGAAAGAGAACAGCAGCCTTACTGAAGCCCTGCTACTTTCTGGGCAAAGGAAGATGGGGGATCAGAGGTATTAGAAGCTGTGGAGGCCTGGGGGACGGGGAATAGGGGCGAGGAGCACAGGTCTCCTGGGCAGCGGGGCAAAGAGCAAGAACCCTGGTCGGGTGCCAGGGCTCCTGTAACGCAGTCAGATTGTGCTACATTTTATTTCCATAGAAGTACTCTTGGAGTGTCCTGTCGTCTTCAAAAGGGGGCGCTTCTGCTCTTCTCAAGGCTGGCAGTGAAGAAGAGCTCAGGCATGCCTGCCCCGGTGGGCGTCATGCCCCTGGGAGAAGGGGCTGGACCTCAGCGCTGCAAGGGGTAGTGATCCCACGAGTGATGAGGTACACAGGTGCCCCCTCTCTGCAGCTCCTAGGTTCTGCCTTGGCTGGTCCTGGCCACGCCTGGGACTTGCTGCACTCCGAGAGCCTCAGAGTGTTCCTTCCCTAGGAGAGCTGGGGGCAGGGGGAGGAGACTGCATGGGGAGCAGTTCTGGAGATGGTTCTTCCCTGAAGGATCACATCCCCCTTGTCAAACCGAGACCTGGCCCATTTAGCGGAGCCTGATTCATACCGAAGGCCCATCACAGACTTCCCTGTAGGGAAGCAGTCTACGAAGGAAGTGGGGCAGATCAAACAGAGAAGAAATGTGAAGACAGATGCTCTGAATCATTGTCACGGGGCCTGCCTACGGCCCGGCATCGCTGCAGGGCCATTTCTGTCTCTGCCGTAACTTCCACGAATCCTGCCAGAGCAGAGGAAGATGGAACAACAGAGCCCCAGCCTGTAATCAGCTCCGGTTTCACCTGGGCTAAAGGGGCATTTGGACCAGATACTGTCCCGGCAGTGAGTTGGGTCCCGGGTCAGGGAGAACTCTGGGAGGTCACGTTCCTTCCTCTCCCACCATCCCCTCCTCAAAGAAGAGATGCTCCCCACCCCAGGGATGGCCGCAAGCGACACTTGAGCTCCCCCCTCTTCCAGGACAGGCTCACGCCAGAGCAGCTTCTCAGGCAGGCCCCCTGCATCCGGGATGCTGAGGAACAGACCCTTACATCCAGCCAGTCACCATCACACACACACAGCAGCCTTACACAACTTCACACTCATGGGGGTAAATCCAATGGGGATTAGTCACTTACTTGGTGCAAAGGGTTAAACAGACTCATTCCCAACCTCAACTTGCAGGGAAATTACTTCTCATTAGAGGTGGAACTGTGGAGCAGCCCAACCCCTGGGCAGTTTTGGCAGCTGGGGACTGTGGGCAGCTCCGTTAGCCACCCATGGTGCCCCGCCTCTGGCTGGAAATTCCCCGTGCTAACCAACCCCCCTTGTCTCCCAGGCAAGCGGCAGCTCCCACCTTCTCTCAAGGTCTTTCTGGGCCCCCTTGAGGAAGAGGGTGATATTCCTCCCCAGCCCAGGTGTGGCCACATGGATCAACCATTCAGTGCGACATCAGCTGATGCCTGCACTATCACCAATAATCCCACCACCCTGGGTGTATTTTCACACCCTCTCAAGGGTGACCTCTCTGGAGGTGTATGTATCACAGACAGGACATAAAATGTCCTGTGAACAGGGTGCCTCCCTTTCCCCACCCACCCTCGGACCCAAGAGCACGGAGCCCTTTGCTTCACTCTGAGAAACATGAGAAATGCGTGCACCAGCCAGCCACAACAATGGGAGGGAATTTCTGCAGAAAGAAAAAAGGGCCCTGTGGCCTCCTCCCTCTCTTCCACACACATGACGCTTCTCGTCTTTGATACAAGACCTGAGGCTCAGGCAGGAGACAGGAGCCCAGGAGATCATCATATCACCTACTCTGTCTGTGGGCAGGACCGATGGGGTCCCAGGCTCTGCCCCTCGGTGTTTGGAGGAAAGGCACTGGGCTCCAGCTTCAGCCTAATGTAGATCCTGCCCCAACAGGAGGCCCTTTGGTGGTGATAGCTGTGTCTCCAGAGAGCCCTGCCCCCCTACCCCTTTCACAGTCCACCTCCAGGCCTATTCCGTTTTGGTCACAGGTGGCTCGAGCACTCTGGCTCTGAGACTCTGGGCTGTCCCTGGGCAGCCCCTCTGGCGGGTGTCCTGGTTAAAGTCACTGCAGCACTGGGGGTGACGCCTGGTGAAGAGACAGAGAGAGCTCGCCCCCCCACCGCAAGGACCCCAGGGCTGCTGTATCCATCTCCTGGGCTGCCTCTCACCTTTCACCCTAGGCCTGAGGTGGGGAAAGGGACCAGAATTAAGCATTCCTGAGCCAGACTCCAGGGTTCCCAGCAGACACCTCACAAGGTCCAGGCACTGGCCCCACCCACGGGGCTCTACTGTCAAATTAAGTCAGGGTCTGAGCGGCTTCGGAACGCTCCATCAGGGTGGGTGGAATGAACGCAGAGGCAGGGCAGGTGCCTAGACGGCTGTCCAGAGGGCAGCAGCGGAGCGCAAGGCGGCGGGGAGGTTAGGAGGGGTGAGTATTGCTTGTACAGAGCTGGTGACAGTGGCAGTCAAGTCCAGAGCCAGCCTATCTGTGGCCCACATGAGTGGGGCCCACATGAGTCTCCCAGACAGCAACCCTGGCCTAGACACGAACAAAAAGTAGAGCCCTAAACGGTTAACTTCAGGCAGCTAATCCCCACATGTCAGACAGGATTCTCAGCAGTGGCTCAGAGCCTGTCAGCCCTCACCTTCTTATCCCAGCAGACAGCCCCCCTCAGGACCCCTCACAGGCCAGGCTCTACCTGCTGGGGACAGGGCCACCCTCACAGCCTGGGGAGGACTGTCTGCTTTGGCAGATTACATCCCCTCTGAGGGCCACCTCCTGGATGTTAAGAGGCTCCGCCCACACCTCCTGGGGTCCACTGGGAGCACTCCTATGGCATGTCAGAGGTGAGCTGGCGAGGAGGGAGATGAGAGGTGAAGGGCAGTGCAAAGGGAGGTAGTGGAACTTCCCTCTAAGGTATCTGGCCAGCAACCCTGGGAACTAAGGCCTCCTCCTGTTTTGCTCGTAGGAAGGAGTTGGCGCCAGCCCGAGGGAGGAAGCGGTCTCCAAGCCCTCAGCTCCCCGGGCATCTTCTGCTCCCCCCCCCCCCCCCCCCGCCNTTCTGGCTCCCCCCCCCCCCCCCCCCCGGCCCCGGCCCTGGCCAGGGCACTAGACAAGCATGCCTCATGCTGCAGGGGCACTCGGTGGGAAAAGCTGCCAGAGCGCTGGGTGGGAGGAGGGGCATCATGGTTCCCAGAGGGGCCTTGGTGTGCCCAGCTGCAGTGGATGCTACATTCCTCAAAAAAAGCAGCAGTGTTGGGAGACGCAAAGGTGGAACAAAGAACAAGACAGGAAACTCAGCAGGGACTACCAAGAGGCACAGGCGGGCACAGGCGGTCTCTGCCCCAGCCCAGGACCAGGCAGGGCCACGTCTCCCTCTTCCACCCCTGGCCTGAGGGGGAGTCATGTCCACACAACACTCACGTAGGTTTCTTTACAATGAGACACAGAGGGACATGGATTTCAGCCCATGTGGTCACCAAGACTGACGGTACCCAGACAAGTGAACAGATATAACACAGTCACACATGGATGGACACACACACACACACACACACACACACAGACTACACTCTCCACTGCCAGCTGGGGCATGCCCAGTAGCCAACAGGCATGCAGCAGGGCGAGGGGCCAGAAAGACGTGAGACTATGTACAGGGGAGGAGGAGGGGCGCCAGCAGGCACCCCTTCCCACACCGTACCCCAGCCTCTTCCTGAGGTCCTTAGGAGCATGAGGGGCTGGTGGCACTCTCCAGGGAGGACTGGGAGAGGCGCCTGGTGAGGGATCCGAGTGTGGAGTCTGCCACGGAGGACGTGGGGAAGAGTTTGTACCAGCCGGTGACGGCGGCACTCAGGTCCAGCTCGTCCAGCATGATCTGGGCCATGCCCATGAAGCACTTGTGGTCCATGCGGCCGTAGTCTCCCCAGACGATCACCTGCCAGTGGGGAGGAAGAGAGAGGAGCTGAGCCGCCTCCCCAACTCCAGGCTGGGCAGTGGGCCCAGGGGCCCACACGTCTCCCCGGGGCACAGATGGGACAGAGAGAGCTGCAGCTCACTGATTTCAAGCAACAGCTCACTGCGCACTTAAGGAGTGCCAGGCTCCAACCTACGGACTTTATATATATCATCTCAACTGCTGCAACTGTTCAGGTAGAGGCACCGTGTATTATTTCCACAAAGAGGAAACTGCTGCTCAGAGAGGTTACTAACGAACCAAAAGATACCCAGTAATTGGTGGCAGAGCTGGGAATGCACACTGGGTGCCCTGTGGAGCCCCCCAGCACCCCAGGTGACAGTCTTCCCCAGGAAGGAGCAGACCGAGACTCCAGAACCTGCGTCACGGCTCCCGCTCTGCCCCTGCCTCACAGTGGAGCCTGGGCAAGCCCCTGGCCCTCACTGGACCTCAGGGCTCCCATCCATCCATAAAACGGAGAGGAGAATAGATTAGCTCGGTGCTTTTTGAAGTATTTTTATTGGTGAATTCATTTTTCTTTTTTTTAAAAAAAGATTTTATTTATTTATCTTTAGAGGGGAAGGGAAGGAGAGAAGGAGAGAAACATCAAAGCATGGCTGCCTCTCGTGGGTCTCCCGCTGGGAACTGGCCTGCAACCCAGGCATGTGCCCTGACTGGGAATCGAACCGCAATCATGTGGTTCGCAGGCCTGCGCTCAATCCACTGAGCTACACCACCCAGGGCGGTGAATTCCTTTTTCAAAGTGGAATCCCAGTATATATAAAAAAAACAAAAAAAACAAGACTGAACTTCCCCACAGAACCCTGGGGTTCATCGTTCCTACCGTTTGCACTCCAAGCGCCCCTGCTAAAGAACCACCTCAGCCCAGGGGAACAGCCCTAGATGAGGCACCCCATAGCCCAGACAGCCCCGGGTGCAAGCCTCCCCTCCCCACCTGCGTGGCCTCAGGCAAGGCTGACAGCCCCCTAACCCCACTGCTGCTAAGAGTTAGCGAGCAGCTGTCTGCGCCAGGCACTACGGGAGGCCCTCTATGGGCATCTCTCATTTTACCTTCACATCACACTACAGCCAGTAAGCAATCATGCCAGAACTTGAACTCAGGACTGAACCCAGGACTATGCTCTACCCCCATGTAACCTCTTGCCGCCTGGGTCACTTCATCTATGAAAGAGGCTTGATGACCCCTTCCTCCCAGGACCGTGGTGAAGGGTTTGTCACTCTCATGTAGTTGGGGTGAGAGTTGTTACCCTGACCTGGGCTTGTCCCTAGGTCCCTAGCTAAAACCTCATGCAAGGCACTTCATCTTTCTGAGACTGTTTCCTCATTTGTAAAATGTGGAGAATCACACCAGCTTCACAGGATCATCTCGAGGCTGAAGCGAGGTCACAGGTAGAAAGCAGCTACCACCGAGCCTGGTGTGGAGCCAACATGCAATGAACACCAGCACCAGGTGGGAGCCAGGGGACAATCGAGTCACCCTCCAAACCTTGGTGCCCTTATGAATCAACCAGGGGCAGTAACACCTTACTGGGTGGTGAAAATGAACGGCCAATGCGTATCAAAGCACCTGCACAGGATGAATCATAAGTGGAACACATTTCAAACTGTGACTCACAGTCCTTGAGAGCTGCCCAGTCACACTCACCTGCAGCACCTTGCCCTGCGGCCCCTCGTCAAAGAGCAGAGCCTGCTGGTACCGGGGGTCACAGGTCTTCTTGGCCACCTTCGTCTTCTTCTTGGCCAAGCAGGCCCCATTCTCAAGCAGGTAAACCTTGATATAGGTGGCTGAGGACGGGAGAAAACAGGACGGGGAGGAGTCCAGGAGAAACCACGATGCCCGGCCCCATCCCCGACCTCCAGGAGGCCCTGGAGTGAGTAGGGCGAGTAGGGCGCGCTGACCAGTGGACGGAAGGTCAAAGACACTGACTCAAACACTGACTCCTCCATCCTCTCCTACCCTGCCCTGACTCACTGGCCTTCCAGGCGAGCCGTGGCTCCAGTGTCCGGAAGACCGATTTAGACCAACGGGGAACTGAGGACTCGTTAGACCTAGTGCTCAGCTGCGTGGCCCTCCCCGGCAGGACCCCATCTCCAAAGTCCTTCTCCCAGCTGCTCAGCCTCACCTGGGAGGGATTTGGAACCAGGTTTGGGGGTCAGGCCCCGAGCCTCGATCACTTCCACCTCCAGCTGGCCGCTCCGGTCCATGATGGCAACATGCACGTCCCCTGCAAGGGAGAAGAGGGACAGTCCAGGCAGAGTAGGCCCAGGGCAGAGCAGCCAGCGCTGTGCAGAATGCCGGTCTGCAGAGGACGCTACAACCCCGGATGGGGCACAGGGTGAGGAAAACTGTGAGGGTGAGGAAAACTGAGGGTGAGAACGGCCCTCCGGAGACCACTTCAATGCAGCTGGGGGAGGCTCTGAGTCTAAAAGGTCCCTTGGGGCAGGGTGAGGGCCAGACCCTCCAGGGATGCGCTTGGGGACCACAAATGGCTGCCAAAGCCCCATTTAAGTCTGGTTAACCGAGGGGCTTCTGTTTTACTGAGCAAAATAGGCAAGTCTGGGGCCAGAGCCTCCTGTGTCAGGAAAACAGAGGGAGGCGGTGGGCTCAGAGGCTCATACCTTCTCCACAGCCACCCTCTAAACACAAGCCAAACAAACAAAGAGTATCAGCTTGAAGAGAGGCTGAGATATGAGCCTGCCCAGGACATGAGGTACGCCCTGGGAACGAGGGCTGGCTTGCGCCCTTGCCCTTGCCGAAGGACGAGGGGAGGCCAGCAGGTTTCCCAGGGGCAGAGCACTAAGAACTCCTCACTGTGCTGTGCAAAACGGGTTATCCAGCTGCGGCAAGTTCTATGGTGGAGTCTCGTCAGTTATCTGATTTCCAGAACTCTTGGCTCTGTTCAAATTCTGCTGGAATTTGGAACTATGCATTAGTCACTTGGAACATCCTTCAAGGGACTGTAGACTCAGACGCCTGGTGCAGAAAAATTAAAATAGGCCAGACTGTGGGTTCAGCCACCCATTTTAGATTCTCTGAGCCATTATGCTGTTGTTTGTTTTTGGTACTTGGGAAGATGCAAATACAAACAAAGACATTTTTTCATTCATCCCCCTCCCTCCAAGTACCCCTGGCCTCCCACAGGGAAGTGGGAGGGGATGTTTCAGGAATTGATCTCCTCCCTGTCTCACTATAACATCCCCAAGATGGGCAATCACAAAACTGTCACTTCCAGTTTGGGACACCAGGGGGCACCACACACACAGTTCTAGGTTGTGATGGCGCATTTGGCTTATGGAAGTGATTGACTCCCTTCTCTGCCTGGGCCAAAGGCTGGGAAAAGCAGACTCCCCAGGCCCTTAGGTGTCTGAAAGCAAGGCCTGACAATTATCCAGGTCTGATGAGAGCTGATGCACACTCTCTGAGGGTCTCCATGGACCCCTTTTCCAGCAGACAGAGGCTCCTGTGTGAGCACATGGAGGAAGAAGACAGGGCAGTGCAGTGGGAAGAGTCCTGGCCTGGAATGAAACCCAGCTCGCTGTATGGTTCACAGCTGGGCACTGGCTGCACTCAGCTTCCTCATTTGCTGTGAGGTCAGTGCTGATGTCTGGGTCAGACACTGCTTAAGTCAGACTAATGGGAAAGAGGGTGGAAGCAAGGCAGCATCTCTGGGGAAGCTGGGCCTGGGAGGCATTGCTTGAAGCCAACATATCCAATATCTAAGGGAGAGAGAGGAGGCAGCCAGAACTGCAGCTAAGATGACCAAGTGCAGACTTCGGGAAGTCCTTCCTAGCAGCAGGAAAGGGGATGAGGAAATTACTAGAAGGCTCTAGGTGCCAGACACTGTTAAGAGTCACAAGTCAAATGAGACACAGTTCCTAAGGAGTCAATGGAATACTTCGTGCAGAGCATCACAACAAACAAACAAAACTCAATAAATAGGTTGCAGAAAGAAGGCAGGTATCTTTAGTCCCATTTTACAGATGAGGAAACAGCCTCAAAGAAGGGACCTTCCCAAGGCCACCAGAGAACTGGTGACAGAACACACCCCATGAAAGTCAATGTCACGATGGTCTCCATCCACCATTTCACATCCAGCATGGGTGGTGCTGGCACACAGGGAGTGTGGTGAAGTGAGGGAGGGAGTGTGCTGGCAAGGTTGCGGCAGGTGGCCTTCCTCTGAGGAGGGAGGGGTGTACAAGTGCCATGCTCACTCCTCAGAAGCCTGAGTGAGGGCTCCTTCCTGCTGCTTGGGTCAGGCAGGGCCCCCACTGAACTCACTTAGGGCCCCCGCTGAGCTCACCCTTTCTGCTGTGTGGCTGCCATCACCCTACTCACTCTGCCCTCAAAAGACTCACCCATTGGTGGAGTTGCCAGCGTCTGTCGCCCCACAATCTGGGCTGGTCCCAGCCCATCCAGGAAATCACTGAATTGGCTCTCGGCTCCGAGCCGGGTGGTGGGGAAGATGAACCTGGGGAAGAAGGCAGAGGCTCACACGAGGGCATCTGGCTGGTGGGACGCAGTGGCTCTGCCTCTGAGGCAGATCTCCTGCGCCTCGATATCCCCT
The DNA here is from genome assembly GCF_014824575.4 of Sturnira hondurensis. Lineage (NCBI taxonomy): Eukaryota > Metazoa > Chordata > Mammalia > Chiroptera > Phyllostomidae > Sturnira > Sturnira hondurensis. The sequence goes on along the minus strand of NW_028094121.1, from coordinate 1,905,489 downwards.
GCCCATGGGGGGGGGGGGGCAGTGGGCTCCTTTGGCTGGGGACAGAGAGAACTGTTCATCTCTGTACATTAAAGAAAATACTTTGATATTACTTAAGAATAGAGACTAATGAACCTAACATAACGATAGGTGACACTTTTTAAAAGATTTTATTTATTTACTTTTAGAGAGAGGAAAAGGGAGAAAAAGAGAGAGAGAAACATTAATGCAAGAGAGAAACCTCAATTAGCAAATCAGTTGCCTCTCACACGTGCCCTGACCGGGGACTGACGACCATGCATCCAACTGGAGACACTTCTCTTTGCAGGATGATGCCCAGGCATCGAGCCACACCGGTCAGGGCTCTAAGGTGACTCTTAAAAGGCAGGCCTTGCTGAGCAGCTGTGTCCTCACCAGGGGATGTGAATGCCAAGAACCAGAGACACAGGACAGAAATTTAATGCCTGAAGCAAGTTTCAAGACCTGAGGTTGAGTTGACCCTAAGTTGGAAATCAAGTCAGGAACATGAGGTGGTGGCCAAAATAGCGGCTGAATCCAAAATAACGTGGTTGGTGACGATTAATGGTGTGCCATGCTTGTGGGGGGCCGGGAAATAGCAACAAGTTAAGCTGACAATCCTTGAAAGTTGGCCAGGTGCCGAGAGCGCACTGATTGCTCCGCATGCATCATACCGTTTAATTCTCACAATGATTCTGTGTGGCAGGACCTATTATCCAGTTTTACTGATGAGAAAACAGAGGGTTCACGATGTTAGTGACTTGCCCACAAAATCAAGGAGATGTCCAACTCAGGCACTTTTCTGGTAAGAATTAGGACAGATGGCGCATGAAAAGTTTCGGACAAACAATACACGGGAGTTATCGCTGCCATTGTTATCGTGGAGGGAAAGTGTTCCCTGCTCATGTCCTCAAGCCTCGGTGTCCTGGGTGTGCCAGCAGAGAAAGGACAGATGGGGGCGGGCTGGCTCAGGTCTGTTTGTATGCTGCAATGGACCAGAGAAAGCCCTAAGATCTGACACCGCTCAGGATGCTGGCTAGGGAGATCAAAGTTTGTCCCAGAACAAATCCCCTGTCGGACGGCTTGGCCACAAGTGCCCCTTGGCCAGTGACAGGCAGGGAGGGGAAGCGGGCTGCATAGGCTTATCAGAGAGGGCCCCTGTCTCTCCTCCACTCCCAGGAAGAGGCTTTGAGGGTCACCCACTCCTACTGGCCACAGTAAGTGATGGCCTAATGTCGCATCCTGAGGACAACAGGCTCTGAGAAGGTTAAAGAAAGAAATCTGCTCTGGAGGCCACAGAACTTCAGGAGCTCGGTATAGAGAGTCTAGGGAGTGTGAACAAAGGCCATAGAGCCAAGGCCTTCATTCAAATCCTGACTCCATCACCACTTAATAGCCATGACCTCGGGCCAGGTGCCTCACCGTCCTCTGCTGCCTCAGTCGTGCCGGGGGGACAGCACCCCTCGGGATTGTTGTGAGTGTTGAATGAGGCCATGAGACACACGGTCGTAGACTCTTATACAACAGAGCTAAGGAACCCTGAAATCACTGCTCCCTAATGAGGCCACATCAGGAAATCTTATGGTGTGACCATAGTTTCATAATTTAGAAGAGATTTGAGGCACTTTTAAATTTTTGGCTGCAACCCACACGCAAATGTATGAGATACATGTCATAGACCTATGCATACCCATATATTAAAAAAAATAACTAAAACACAAGTTCACAAGGTAATGCATCCTTACTTCTTATGATACAATTAAATTTCTGTTTCTTTTTCTACTGCTGGTTTTACCCCACTAAACCAAGTTTCCATCCTGCCTCTGTGTCACCGCTCAGTTTGGGAAACACAGCTGTAGCCCCTAATCCCCACGCAAGGCCGCTTGTGAGAACTCCATTTGTCTGAGCCACAACAATGGCTTTAGATTTAACGGATTTTCGAATCACATTTTCCTTTTGAACCTTCTCCCCTGGAGTGAGACAGTGTGCAGGTGCTGGGAGGCAGAGGCATGAAAATAAACAGTGGGGATGAAAACCAGCAGCCTGGAGCCATAGGAAGATGGGGCCCAGGCAGCTGACATGGGGGAGGGGAATGGAGGAAGGCAGGGGCAGAAGATCCCAGACATCTGGCCTGAAACCCCAACTGGAAATTTTCCCGCCCTGCCCCTCGCGCTGTGACTAGAGCACCAGGCAGGATGGGGAGGCCCACAGTGGGGCGGGCTGCACGCACGTGCCGTCTGAGCTGTTGCTGTTGGTGCTCCCGTCGGTGGACTCCCGGCTGCCCTGGCGTGTGACCCGATTCCGCATCTCCACAGCAATGCCCGTCTCCGTGCTCCGCCGGATGTTGCTGCGCAGCTTCTTGGTGGCCCCTTCTGTGACCCCCAAAAGCACAGAAAGGGAACAAGGTCAGATCAGGAATGAGGCTTCTCTGAGAGCGTGCCCAGAGTCACCCTGCTGGGGAAGGGGCATGCTGGGCAGGGCTGTGGCTGGAGGCAGGGGCATTGCTGAGATGACCTCCAGAGCTGGTTTGCAGCCTGACCTCAGGGCAGTGACACAGTCAAAGCAGACTAGAAAGATGGCTGGAGGCAGAGTCAGGATGATGGGGATGTGGGTGGGGTGTGAAGTCACCAGACAGAGTCCCTGCCCTCCGCCCTCCGCCCAGCCCTGACAGCCATCTTTCCAGCTAATTTCGGCCCTTGCTCCAAATGGTTGTGTTCCTGCCTCTCTCTTCTGGAAAGTTTGCTTTTTGCCACATTTGTTCTCCCTCCTGCACCTTATGTTGCTCACGTCTCACAGCCCAACTGATATCTTCACGGGTCCTACAAAAGACCATGTGAAGCCTGGCCACTCTCAAACTAACAAGAGGTGATTAAGGAAACAAGACAGGGAGGGGCAGCTAGGTTGGCCTGAAGTGACTTTGGCTTTGAGAGAGAAGTCTACAGACTGCCCTGGATGCTGTGCAGTGAGAGCCGGGCCCATGTCTCTGTGACCCCTGTTCGCAGGACCCTCTGCCTCCATCCTGCCCCATGCTCATACTTGCAGGGAACACGGGGCACTTTGTCACTCCTAGCAGCGCACCATCCTGCCTGGGTTTCCATGGCAACCTCTTCAGCATTGCAGTGTGGTCCCTCTAGACACCCTTTCCTCCTGGGGCGGGGGTGGAGGGCACAGAAGATGGGTTGAGGGTTTACAGGGATTTCCCCTGCTGAAGCCTGGCTGCCTGAGGAGCCCCACGGGGAGAGAAGTGGCGCTCTGGTAGGGTCTGTACCAAAGGAGCCATTTGCTATCTCTGGTTAGAGATCCAGGCAAATTAAGAGTGAAGTTACCTATAGGGTTGGGGAGAGGCTGGGGGTGGGACAGCCAGTGTAGCGCCCTCAAAAGCACTGGGGAGGGGGAGCTGGCCACTCAAGACCATGGCTCTGGAAAGGGGGTAGTTTATTCCTCCTGCTTTGTCCTACTTATCTTTCAGGAAGTCCCACTGGGAGAGGGAAGGCTGAGAGGGCTAGCACCATGGCAGGCAGGACCGGGGGCTGGGAGTGGGCCGTGGTGAGGAGGAATGTCCTCCTGGAACCCATCACAGTTTCTGGGATATTGGAATAGCTATCTACCCAGGAATACATCTCTCTCTCTCTGTCTTGCACACACGGTCACATCAGCTCGTTCATACCGACAGGCATAAGCCGACACACACAAGTGCTGATGATCATATTTATGAAGACAGTGGTCTCACATACAAGTCATGTGTATGTGCATACAACAGTAACAAATGGTCCTGTCAGGTCTTAATCATACATACACATGATATGCTCTCCATAAGTGTGACCTTCATACCGTAACACTTGGAGTTGAACCTATCCACTCAATCACATACACAGATGCAAACTCAGAGATGGTGTGTGACCCACCACATGCAGAGGGGCCGGGCAATAACCGCGGGTGTCGAGGGACTTGGCTTGTCCCTTGTCCTCACTGCCAACGCCCTCTAACCTGATTAGAAGACAGGTGGGTCTGTGGGATCTGCACTTTACCCTCGCTCCCCTTGAACCCCCTCCCTCCAACACACATCCTGAGCTGAAGCCAGAGTCTCACTCATGACCCCAGTCCCTTTCTTCTAGAGCTCAGGAAAGCTCTGACCCATTTAGAAGAAAATTTACCGTCTTTGATCAGACCTGCCCATTCCATTGTGACCCCCTGGTAGGGGAATCACAGAATTCTAAAATGTCAGAGACACTCAGCTAGCCCCCCGGCCCTGCCATTTCACAGGTTGGGGCCTGAGGTCCGGGCGCCCACAGGCCCAGGCTGACCCCCAGTCTGTGACGTGCTACTCCCCACTCTTCTCCTCCAACTCCATGTGGTTAGAGATGTGATTCAGCAGAGATTAAGTTTCTTGTCTTCTGTGTGTGGAGCAAGGTCTTGCAAGCTTAGAGAAAATTCCTCTACTGTTCTATACCTATCCAGTCTCTGAACCCTGAAGATCTGGGGAGTAACTTTAGGTAGCCCCTTTCTCCAGAGAATACAGCCAAGTTGCTTGCAATAATGTTGTGGTCCCTGGAGACCGAAAGACTCCAGGGACCATCCATCTGTCTCGGCATCTATGAGGGAGAGGCAGTTACAGCTTCCCCCAGAGCTGCCATGCATCTCTTGGAATGATGCTGAGAGAGGGGGTGCTGTCCTTGGTGCTGAAAAGAGGAGCTCCATTTGGACAGGGGCTGGGACAGCCCCAGGACGGCCTTGTGTGGACCCAGTCTAAAGCTAGACCAGAACCCACATGTGTCCTGACCCCAAAATTCTTATCCCACCCATCTCATTGCACCCACTACTTGGAGAATTTTGGGTCTAGAAGAAAGCTGGGAGAGTGTCTTTTTAGCTCCATCTTACAGAGGAAATAGGCCCAAAGGGAAAGTGACTTTCCCAAGGTCCCGTGAGGAGTTAGAGCCAAGACCAGTTTTTAGAAGCCACCTTAGGGCAATGTGAAAGGGGTAGGCAGGAGGTAGAGGAACCAAAGGGGAGGCTGCTGTGACAGTCCAGGCTTTGAGACAAAGAGGAGGAGCTCAAGCCAATGCTGAGTATGGATGAGCTAGGAGGTAGGAGGTCCCTGGGAAGGCAGACCCAGGACCCAGAAGACTGGGTCCAAGACAGGGGTTCCTTGCCACTTCACACAGCCTGGCCCTTTGGGGAACTAGGCCATCCCACCTGGGGGCAACCGGGAACACTCTCCTGGGATCTCTTCCCAGAAGAGAGTTTCCAGGGCCCATTCCCAAGTTGAGCTAGCCCCATACATCCCTCTGGAGCCAGACTGTCCAACCCAGGATGGGATTCCAAGCTGGGCACTGGCAACCTCAAGGCTTGAGAGAAAAAAGGGGAANCACTTCACCCAGCCTGGCCCTTCGGGGAACTAGGCCATCCCACCTGGGGGCAACCGGGAACACTCTCCTGGGATCTCTTCCCAGAAGAGAGTTTCCAGGGCCCATTCCCAAGTTGAGCTAGCCCCATACATCCCTCTGGAGCCAGACTGTCCAACCCAGGATGGGATTCCAACCTCAAGATGGGCACTGGCAACCTCAAGATGGGCACTGGCAACCTCAAGGCTTGAGAGAAAAAAGGGGAACAAAGAATTATAGCTGGGAGAGAGGTATGCTACAGCAAGGGGCAGAGCTGTAAAGGCCAGAGAATCCTTATTTTTTGCCCTACCATTGGGCCCTTGGTAATAACAATAACACCAACAGCACCAAGTGCCTACCAGGTACAAGCCTGGTGCCTTTGCATTGCCTATGTCATGAAACCCCCTTGACAGCTCTGCAAGGTACAGATTGTTGTCTTTGTTCTACAAATGAGGTGGTGAGTGCAGAGACGGAGTACCTTGCCTGAATCACCCAGCTCGAAAACAACAGGGTGTGGCCCTAAAGACCATCTTGAAGTTGTTTTTGGGAAAATGCCTTCCCCTCTTCAGGCTCTGATGTTTCATCAATAAAATGAGTGCATCAGACTAGATGATCTCAAGGGGCCCTTCCTGCTCTGACATCTGGTGATTGATGAGTCACAGGGACCTTCAGCTGGAAGGGCATCTGTGTGATCCCCTGGCTCAGCCCCAGCCACCAGCCACCCCCTCACACACTGTAGAGAGAAGTGGTCCAGAAGCCCCATCCTCACTTATCTCCCTTGAGGCTGCAGGTCTCCTTGGTGTCCGCTCCAGTTCCTGCCTGCTGACTGGTGGTGCAAGTGGGTGGGCAGCCCCAGGCAGGTCACCGGAACATCTCCTAGTGACTTGAACCCCTTCCCTGGCCTTGAAAAAGTCTTTCTCCAAATTGCTTTGGACGTGAAGAAGCCATTGGCCCCAAAGCAGACTCCACTGAAGGTCAGCGGCAGTGCTTGGTCTCCCAAGGCGACTCCTGGGGCCCAACACCTCTTCAACCTCCTAACTCTAATGCCACCCTTGGTCTTGTCCCAACCCAACTCCTGGATCTCCAGGTCCCCATCTTCCCGACTGCTTCATGTCAGGCCTACACTGCATATTCACAGCGGCCGTGCCCACTGGGGGGGGCACTGATCACTGCAAGCCCCCTCCTTACTTAGCATTTCCCCAAGCCAGAAACCACACTGCAGCTTGAGTGCTGGGAAAGGCCATCCTACATTCCCCCTGGGGAGGGCTTTGTAAAAAGCTATTTTAAGGCCTGGAGAAGTCCCCCACCCCCAGCCCCAACTGGGGCTCTTGATGAGCATTCTCCCCAGATCCTCTGGCACCCCCGCCCCCTCACCACCCCCATCCAGCTGCCTATTTGAAGGATTCTTGGGGAAGTTGTTACTCTGAGCAAAACAACCAGGAAGAGATTTTAATACACAACCAGCTGGTGTTTGGGCTGATGCCACAGTGAGGAGGTCTGGGTTGTGGGGTCTGTGAGGTAGGGTCCAGGTGACTGTGTGTGATAAGGTGGGTCACCCACCGCTCTGAGCACAGCCGGGATTCCATAACTAGATGTCTGAGAAAGTATAATGTGTTTGTTAAGATGCAGCTCAGACGGTGTGTGAAAGCGGGGTTTTGTGAGGTATGCGCATATGTGCGTGTGACATGTTTCTGTGACCATGGGCCACTTTGTGTATGTGAGAGAAAGACAGACAGACAGACAGACAGTGCTTCTGTGATCTGGGTCTGTCAGTTCCAGAGGGCTGTGCTTGTGTGAATTGCAAGACTGGCTTTGTTTATGACCACGTACGGTACGAATAACAATATTGTCCTTTCCTGGAAGTAGGGTAGCGACTCACCTAAGCAACTGAGCATGCTATTTATATAACTATGCAAGGCATGTATCTTTGTGTGTGGGTTTGTCTCTCTTGTGACTTTGTCATGGATTTGTGTGGCTCTTTGTGGTGCGAAGGAAACTGGAGATTACTGGTGAGACTCAACTTGTGGATGTGTGTCACTTAGCACAGGGCCAGAAATGCGGCGGCTATGTAACAGACAGTTCCTGAATAACGTATACATTTGTGCATGGAGGCAGCAGAGGGTAATGGTTAGGAGTTCAAATGGCTGGGGTTCGAATGCGGGCTCCACCACCTACTACCTATGTAGTTTGGGGCAACTCACTTCCCTTCTCTGTGCTTCAGCACTGGCCTCAGAGTTACATGAGAATTCGATGAGTCGGGGCATGTACTGGACCCAGAATGGCACCTGGTGCATGGTAAGTGCTACCTAAGAGCCTGTGGCTATGGACATGTACACCCATGCGGACCACTCCTGGGCAGAAGGCAACCTACTGTGGCCCTCGGCGCCCCGCACCCCCGTACTCCCTCACCCCCTCACCAGGCTGGGGCAGCTGCAGTGCACTCTTGCTCCACTGGGTCAGACCCACAATGGCCACCATCTTAGCGCCGAGGCTGCTGCGCCGCTTCTTGGTGGTGGTGGTCCCGGTCCCGCTCCCCGCCTGCTGAGATCCACAGATTTCACCGCTGATGCTGGAGCTCCGAACCACATTCCTGGCACCTGCGGCCGAGGCCGGGCCTGGCTCCCCGTTAAACATGGTCCGAAGGGGCGGCAGGGCCTCAGGCAACTCTGTGGGAGAGACGAAGAGGCAAACGGGCCCCACATCAAAAACTGGGCCACTCTGCTGCAGCTTCCGAGCTGTGTGACCTTGGGTAAGTCTCTGGGCCTCCCTGAGGCTGTGAGGATTCAAAAGTGGGTGCAGAGTATGGCTCAATAAATGGAACTGTTTTTATTAGCACATGGCTTCCCTGGCAAGTGGCCGGGTTTGGTGGGAAGGGCAGCAGCTGCGGCGTCAAATGGCCCATTCTCGAATTGCTAAGGCCTCTGCACACCAGCTGTGTGACCCTGTGACCCAGCATCCTGGGGTTTCAGTGAACACTTCAGCCAAACAAGAAATACAAGCACTTACCTCAGGGGAGTGTTGTAGGGATTGAACCAGTGCGCATGGAAGTGCCTAGAACAGCAGCAGGCACAGAGTAAACACTCAGTAAGCGTTAGCGTTTATTTCCCAGCCTAACTAAGAACAGGCAGCACACAACTGGCTCCGGCCTGTGCGGGCTGTGGAAGAGGCCCTCCTGCTGGAAGGGGGCTGGTTCAGAAAAGCCTAAAGAAGAGGGTCAAAGTCCCTGGTAACTGCAGGCCCGTGAGGGGGCCGCTATGAGCATTTTAACCTATTTTTTCCCAATCTGTTTTCTATGTATTTTAAAAATAATTGAACTCATTTTGCAAATACAACTTTATATCCTGGGTTTTTTTTTTCCCTTTCTTTCTTTCTTTTTTTTTACTGTGGTTCAAGTACAGGTGTCTTCATTTTCCCGCCACCACTTTGCCCAGCCCCACCCACCCCCACCTCCCACCTTCAATCCTCCCCCCCCTTTGGCTTTGTCCATGGGTCCTTTATACGTGTTCCTCAACGACCTTTTCCCTTCTTTCTCTCCTTAGTCCCCTCTGCCCTCCCCTCTGGTTACTGTCCGTTTGTTCTTTATTTCAATGTCTCTGGTTTTATTTTGCTCGCTTGTTGGTTTTGGTGATTAGGTTCCACTTACAGGTGAGGTCATATGGTATTTGTCTTGGACAGCCTGACTTCTTCACTGGAGAAGTGAAGAGAGCATAATGCTCTCCAGTTCCATCCATGCTGTCAGGAAGGGCAGGAGCTCCTTCTTCCTTTCTGCGGCACAGAATTCTATTGCGTAAATGTACCAGAGTTTTTTGATCCAGTCATTTACTGATGGGCACTTAGGTTGCTTCCAGCACTTGGTTATTGTAAATTGTGCTGCTATGAACATGGTGTATAGGTTCTTTTGAATTAGTGTTATATCCTGGTATTTTTCATTTAACATTCTATCACAAACACTTCCCAATGTCATTAACACTTTGTATAAAAGTTTTGATGCCACCATAATATTCCATTGTATGGAAGTAGCATAATTGATTTAAATATTTCAATACAGTTACCTCTTAGATCAGGTCTGTCTCTCCATCTCCCTCCTGTCTTAAATAATACTTCAATAAACATCTTTCTGTACTGATTTTATCTGCTTATTTCCTTAGCTTGATTCCCATTAATAGAGTGACTGGTTTAACGGGGTGTGGACATTGCTGGTAGCTTCCCCAACATGCATCCTCTCTCCCTGCTTCCTGACACAGCACAGGTTTCACCCAGCCCCACCCCATCCTGTTAGTTTCAGCCAATCAGTGACTGTCAGTCACCCTGGTAACCCTGTCTCCTCCAAGGATGAGCATGTGACAAAGCTGGCCCAATCCAACTTCAGGAAAAGATTTGGATTCCATGTTTGCAAGAGAGGCGGAGGTGTCCATCCGTCTGTCTGTCTGTCTGTCTGACTCAACTCTTCCCCCAGGGAGTGCCCAGCCCTAGGACGAAGCCAGTGTCGTTGAGGGCAGCACAGCACAGAGACAGAAAGGACCTCGGGCCCCCTGGAGCCTGCCTGTCTCCGGCCTTCCCGTTGTGTGGGACAATGTATTTTACTCCGCTTCAGCCAGTTTGAGTCAGGGTTCTCTATTGCATCCTAAAGCATCCTACCAGATACTAAGGGCCTAAACGTTTTTTCAATTCTTGGAATATATTGCTAAATTTCTTTCCAAAGTATACAGATGGACTCTCCCCATTAGCTGCATTCAACAAACATTTAAGCCCTTAAAATTCCAAGGCCTGTGTTGAGTGCCAAAGACACAGTACTGAGCCAATCCACCTTCATCCTGCCCTCCTCAAGCCTCCAGTCCAGGAGGAAGAGAGATAGTAAGTAACTAATTATGTAATTAAATATTTAATGATAGCTCTGATGAGTGCTAGGGAAGAGGACAGAGGGTGCTGAGAGCCACTCTGGGGAGTCAGGCAGCAGGAATTGGTGGCTCTGTATGTGGAAGTGGAACCTCTGGCTATCAGCCCTTCTACCTGGCTGAAAGTGCGATGCTCAGGCCATGTATCGGAGAGAAGGCCCCTCCAGCATGCTCTGCACCCAGCCCTTCCTGGCCCACAGTGTTTTTCCCAGGCAGCCCCCCTTCCCCAGGCTCAGGGGCACTTTGCTTGACCCTCTGTCCTCAGGCCTGTCACCCTGAGGAAACCCAGCTTTTCAAAAGGACAAAGAAAGGGGTGGGAAAACAGAGGTGGGGAAGGGAAGGCACCCCTCCAGCTAACGAGGAAGACAGTCCCCAGACAGCTGACAATGCAGGGTGGCTCCCGCTGGCCGGAGAATTAGGGCTGACAGTGGGGATGAGTCACAGCTGCGCCTTGCCTTCTTTGTGGCTGTCGGGACTGTTCTTGCTCACCCTGTGATGTGTGCAGAGCCCCGGATTCTATTTCTCCATCCACCCCCCATCCGCCTCGTGACTGATGGAAAGTCCCCTGGACTTGGGCCTATGACGATCTCTTCTCTTCACTTTCCAATTCTAGTGCCAGTTGGGGTGCTTTGGGGGCATCGGCCTGGTCTTCTGCTGAATGGTGGGAGAGAGCTTATCTGATCCTTTGAATCCGCTCCAGTGGAAGCCTTGCTTGCTCTTGAAAGTATTTCTGCCAGGTGTGTACTTATTTCCATGTCACAGATGAGGAAACTGAGTCTCAAAGACAGCGAGGCCTTGCCCATTCTACTCCTCTAAGAAGTGGTAAGGCCTGCACTCAAACACAGGTCCCCTATTTCAGCAAAGAGACAGATGCACTCTGCAGCCCCTGCCCCTCCAACCCAGATCCCGCCCGAAGATGTGGACCCAACCCTCCTGCTCACACTTTGCCCCGAGTCTCTGGGCTCTTTGAGAACGCTGCCCCAGAGTAGCCAGACTACAGGAAGTTCAAGAACGCTACTCCCAAGGGACGAGAGGGAAAGAGGGTAAGGGACAAAATTCCTGACCCTGCCAACCCAGGGGCTCATATTTCCTCATGAATAATAAATGGCACCAACAAGCGGATGGCTTGACATCCAGGACTCGGCACCAACCAGGGCCACTCTCATCTTTAACTACCCAGGGAGCCTAGAGACCTGATGAGCACCTGGGAGGGCCAGTCAGGCCTGTCGTCCTCAAGGGGATAGGAGGAGCCAGGTTGAAAGCACGGGGCTGAGGTCACAGGGCCTGACCCCCAGTACACGAGCCCTGGGCAGGTAGCCAGGAGGACTAAGAATCGGGAGGGAGGATTAGAATGTATAGATTCCTTGTATTACCCTCCCTGAGCCTTGGTTTGCTCCTCTGCGTGTAAAACAAAGGGGTTGGACTAGGTGAGCTCTAAAAGTCCCTTCGCCTGGGAGAGCAGAGTCCGTGGACTAGCAGGCTCGGAACGAGGGCTCCACTTGCTGCTCTGGCGGCCAGTCTACACTCAAAAACAACACGACAGGAAGACAGGCAGAGCTGGCCACCCGGCCCCCCTGAGGAGGAAAGTCCTGCGACGCAGCAGCCCCTGAGCCATCAGACCACAGGACAGGAAGGGGCAGGAGGTGGAGAGGGGCCAGCAGGACACAGAACATGGCACCACACATTCTGGGGTTCTCAAAGATTGCTAAAGGAATGGCAAAAATTCACAAAAATCCTTCAACAATGTCCTGCCTCTGAGCAGGACTGTCCCTTTCCGGGCCCCAAAAAGGGAACTCTCCCCCGATGTCCTTGGGTCCCGGGGGCCTCACTGTTAAGTTCTCCCTGCTGACCCTGCTCCAGGGCTGCAGCAGCATCTACGACCACAGCTCAGATCTACCCTCTAGGGAGGAAGCGGCTGCCCTGGCTGCTGCCCCGACTCCCGCCAAAGCCCCAGACCAGCAGACACCTTCCAGGCTCCTCAAGGAACAAACCTTTTCTTTCCAGCCCTTGAAGTCTGGCCTCTACCCTGAGGTCTCAGTGCCCTCAGGGCCCCCACAACTGCCTGCCGAGTGCTGACAACAGCAGGTCTCAGGGCTCTGCCAAGCCACCCCAGCCCCTTGGTCCCTTTGACTATATGTCTAACCAGATAATGAGCTTTTTGTTTTGAGACTCAATGAGACCATCCAAGGTAAACACAGCCACCCACCCTTCAACAGGAGAGACCCAGGAACCTGCCACAGGATGAGGGGCTGCTAGTCTGAAAGGGATGGCAAATAACTGAGGCTCCTACCGCCTTTCCCAATCTCCCACCCACAGTGGACATGGCTAACCCATCCCTCTCCCATCGAGGCAGGTCTAACCTCCAAATCCCTTTCGACACTATGCGCCCGAACCAACTGATGAGAACCAACTCCGGAGTGAGAATGGGTTTCCCATCCTTATCCCAGCCTGAACCTTTCTGTCTGCAAGGTAGGAACCCAAGGCCCAGAATGGGAGACACTCCCAGGGGCTCATAGAAAGTTGACAACGAAATCAGAGCTCCAACCCAACCCTCCTAACTTCCGGACTCCACAGCACCTGTCAGATGCCTCCTTGCCTCCCACTTTGAAGAAAGCACAAACTCACCAAACTGGTGAATCTGCGCGTGGTGCTCCGCATCACAGGGGGCTGTGCCCCTCCCAACCGCACTCCCCTAGGGCATTGACACAGGCTTCCGTTAACTTCTGAGACACCAGTTCCCAAGAAAGGAGGCAAAGGCAATCAGGGTAGCTCCCAGGAGGAGGTGATGTGATAAGACTCTGGAAGGAAAGAAGAAAGCTTAGAGGAGGGCCTAGAGAAGACATCTGTCCTCAAGGGCTTCCAGTAGCTTCTGGAGTAAACAGACAGACTTTGGACACAGCAATGTGGCCTTGAGCAAATCATTTCAACTCTCTTATTCTCTGTTTCCTCCTTCATAACATTGTCCAAACTCCTGGGTCCCCCATAGGGCCTTTGGGAACTTTTAACTTCAAGCTGCTGGTGCTAAAGCTCCGCCCACAACCTTAAGACTTAAAACCTGAAGGACTCATCTATGTCCAAATGCTAATCCGCTCTAGACACTATTCTTCCTTCCTCCGTGCTCCCCCTTACTGATGAGGTCTGTGTGCCTCCCCAGATGCTCTGTGACAGGCCCAGCACTCAGGAGTGTTGGGGGTGGGGGCGGGGCCAGGCTCCTGGCTCCTGGCTCCACCCCCAGCCATGTGACCCTGAGCAAGTCACTGAGCTTCTCTGAACCTCCATCTCCTCTTCTATAAAATGTACCTACTGGCACCTGGACCAGCCAGATGCTCCAGGTTGGACTAGGGAGCAGGTGAGATGATGAGGAACAGAAAAGCACAGCGATTAAAAACCTAGGCTTTGCCCTGGCTAGTGTAGCTCAGTGGATTGAGCAAGGGCCTGAGAACCAGAGTATCATGGTTCAATTCCAAGTCAGGGCACATGCCTGGATTGCAGGCCAGTTCCCAGGAGGGGACTCATGAGAGGCAACCATACATTGATATTTCTCTCCCTCTCTCCTTTCCTTCCCCTCTAAAAAGAAATAAATAAAATCTTAAAAAAAAAACCAAAAAAACCCTAGGCTTTGGAGGCAGACAGACTTACCTCAAGATCTGCCACTTACACGTTGTGTGACACAGGGACACTTCCCTAACAAGCCCCCTGAGCTACCATTCTTCATCTCTAAACTGGGAATAATAAAGACAGCCTTAGAATTCTTAGATGAAATATTACAAAATAAGGACTGATATGTGCTAAATGCTCACTTGGGCAATTGCATTGTTACTACTCATAGCAGTGACTTTCTTTGTAAATGGTGAAGGACTGTACAGGTGCTAGTGCTTGTTGGCTTACACACCAGGCGCAACCACTTCGTGAGAAGGCTCAGAGACCAGCAGGCTCACCTCCCACGCCAGCTCCGGTGCTTCCACCCAGAGCCCAGGACCAGTGTGGGATCTGGTCCCTGCACCTCTCAGTTGGGCTAGGAGCTGCCACGTGAGGCTATGCCCTCCTTTGCCAGTGTCTCAGTTCCTGGCTCCTCGCTGGATGCTGGGCCTGGCATTTGAGGTCCCTGCCCCACCCAGATCCAGCACCAGGGCTGCCCACCGCATCACCCGTGCCAGGCTGTGCCCCTGTCAGAGGCCAGTGCCACCATCCACCAAAGGGGAGAGGAGTCCCCTTGTTTCTAGAATTTTCTTCCCCCCCTCGGGGACGTACAGGTGGGTGACAAGGCTGGCACGTGGTCGGAGAGGTAGGCTAGGCCAGAGGGGCACACCTAGCCCAAGTGGGGAACACAGTGCCAGCTCCTCTCCTGATGGTGCAACCTTTATCTCCCCCAAAACAGGCTCCTACACAGTTCACAGGACACAGGACACAGTGTTCCAAATGTGTGATCGCACACCACACAGACCCATACAGATGATACACACTTGAAGACACAATCACACGTGTGCAGATATGCACACGCACCTTTGAGATATTCAGTCCCACAAAGGCAGCCCCAGTGACAGCCATAGGCCTTCACACACTCACACACACACCCCTCCCTTAGCCCTGTCCGGCCCAGAGAGGCAGGAAGAGCCCCATCTCTGTAGTGGCCAGGGAACTGGGAAGTGTCCCACCTATGTCCCTGGGTTCCCTTGGCCAAGACACACACGCCATCTCTGAGCAGGCACTTGCACGAGCTGGAACACACACGCACACCCATACACACTCCAGCCCCTGATCTCACCCTCCTGGCCCCCATCCCAGCAGGCTGGACAAAGGAGCTCATCGGTGAGGTTCGTGGTGAGATGAGCAGGCTGGCAGGGAGCAGCGGCTGTCACCATGGCTACCAAGCTGACCCACTTCTCCTCCACCCAGCCTGGCCCACCCAGCCCTGGAAAGGACAGACAGGCAGCTTTGGGCACAGGGTCCCCTCCCCTCATGCACAGTAAAGGGGTAGCCATGAGGGGATGGGAAGGGACAGGCTGAGCATCAGAGAGGCTGGGTCCTGCCCAGGAAGGCAATATCCAGGCATCCCTTGGGGAGAGCAGGATGCTGAAGAGAGGTCCCCTGCAAGACCTAAGCCCTGGTCTCCACCAGCGTTGGGGCCTCTGGCCTCAGAGACCCACATGGGTCATATGCTTTCCCTAGACACACGCTCAGACACAGTCCTCATGACAGGGCTGGGGTAGGGTGGCCAGGCCCAAACCTGGGTCTCAGAGCTAGGACAGCCCCGTGTCTTGTTCGGAATGAGGTTCCTGAGTGCAGGGCTTCTCGCTCCCACCCTGGACTAGGGGCTGCTGGGGGTGTGGCTGTGCCTTCATTCCTTGGACAGGCTGCCACGTGTCTTCTTTGAGACAGGGGGCTCATGAGGACATGGCCACACACCTTCCCTCCGAACTGGGGACAGAGAGGAACAACACAGCCCTAAGACAGCTCGGTCCTGTGAGGAGACAGCTCACAAAGGAGAATGAATCCCTCCTGAGTGACAGCCTCCCGCAGCTTCCCATCACCCGTGGGAGAGAGTAAAAAGCTCTCACGAAGGCCCATAGGCCCAGTGACACAGCTCACCCCATGCTTTCGCCCCTCCTCCACATTCCAGTCACACCGGCCTTTTCATTTCTTCAAAAGTGCCACTTTGTCAGCTGTCTACCTGGAATGCTCTTCTCCAGCCTGCCTCCCCACTCAAGTCCTGAGACCCCGACGTGCGCTGCGCCACCTTCGCGGGGCCGATCCCTGCCCGTTACTCAGTCCCAGCTTGAGTGCCGTCTTCTGGGAGAGTCATCCAACTCTGCACTGTCTCTGCCTGTTCCAACTTCAGCTGCGTCCCCATACAGAAGACACGTTGAGGCCCTAACCCTGGGATACTAGAATCTGACCTCAGAATAGGGTCACTGCAGACCTTCTCAGTTAAATCAAGGTCACTCTGGAATAGAGTGGGTCCTTAATCCACTATGACTGCCGTGGGAAGCTGGCGTGTGAAGGCAGAGACACACAGAGAGGACAATGTGACAATGGAGGCCGAGATGAGGGTGATGCAACAACAAGCCCCGGGATGCCAAAGATAGCCAGCTGTCACCAGAATCCAGGGGACCATGGGACAGTCTCCCTCAGAGCTCTCAAAAGGAACCGACCTTGCCAACACCGAGACTTCCAGTCTCCAGGACTGTGAGAAAATAAAGTTATGTTGCTTAAGTCATCTAGTCTGTTGCACTTTGTTATGGCTGCCCTAGGAAACGGACACACTGCCATTCCCGACTGGTTCAGAGCCTGCCCCCCACACCCTGCCCTGGGTGTGAGCTGCCTGGGATCGGGAGCCCTGTGGTCTTCTCCACCCTGAATCCCCAGTGCCCGGCACAGGCCTGGCATGTAGCAGGGCTCTGTAAATGTTTATGAATGAATGAATGGTGACCTATAATAAATATGAAATTAATAGTATTTATAGCTGGGGAGTAGACTTGTGAGTTATTTTTATTTTCTTCATGCGACATATTGTGTTTTCTAGAGTTACCGCTTTAGGAACTGTACTAATGTTGTCATAAAGAAAACAGCAAATACATATTTTTCTTTGTAAAGCATACATTAAAATAACAGGCACTTTTAACCACTGTGTGTTTTGTGAAGAGGGAAAAGGTTCTGCTGCATGCTCGATAACTGCATTTTTACTGATTAATCAATTCCTCCTCATGTGGCCAGAGTGCCTTCTGGAGTCAGAAGTACAGAGTGTGGGCTTCGGGGCCCCGTGGGGCATGGAGTCCAGGTGGGAATCGTCCAGGCGGAGTCTGCGTGCTTGTCGGCCATCTCTACTGCCCAGTGTCTCTCAAAGCTCATGGGGTCTGGCCAGACGGGGCAGCTGTCACCTGACTTGACATGTGAGAACACCACCAGCCCTGGCTGAAGACCACTCCCCAAAAAAGCAAGTTCCTGTCCTCAGTGAGTGCGCTGTCCAGTGCTTCTCAAACTTAAATGTGCACACAAGTCCCCCAGGCACATCATTGAAATGCAGATTCTGATTCCATGGGTCCCAGGTGGAGCCTGAGATTCTGCGTTTCTTACAGGCTCTTGTGCTGCTGGTCCATGGCCCGACCAAGGCATTGAGAGATAAACTGGTTGTTCTGCAGAAGGACTGAACTCCTCAGGATGGGGAGTCCAGATAAGTCATCCTGCGGAAAAGCCTCACAGAACACCTCAACAAGAGAAGGGATTTGGAAAGGTCGAGGTGGCAGGAAAGAAGTGAGAACTACGAGCGAAGGCCCAGAGAGAAAACTTTATGTTCAGAGCCTGGGGGAGAGAGCAGCGCAATTGGAGCAGGAGGTAAGTACAACTGGGAAGCGAGGGCTGGGAAGCGAGGCTGGGGACAGCCAATGAAGGACTCCAAAGGAGGGCTGAGGCTTGGCTTTAATCCCAAAGGGAGTGAAATCCGACATGCCTTAGATGTAATGCGTTACAGAAATCAATCTGACGCTGAGCGCAGAACCAGAAGAAAGACTGATAGCGGGAAGAGCAGTCAGGGGGCAGGGAGGAAGGGCTGCATTGCCTCCCATGGTGCGAGTGTGGAGGAAGAGGTGACCGGGAGGCGTGGCTTATGGGCGCGCTCGGACTAGAGTTAGTGATGGGACAAGGCTGGGGAGAGGAGGAAAAAAAAGAAAAAAATGAATCCAAAGTGATTTACAGGGAGGGTGGGGACTGAGAGGTGCCATCAGCAGAGCCTTAAGTCCCAGAGGAAAAAGTCAGTTTAGGAGGAAGACGAATCCCCATTTTAGATATGGTAAGTCTGAGATAATACTGCAACTCCCACACGGAGGTGTCGGGCAGGTGAGCAGATTCACTGCAGCTCAGAAGAGCAATGTGAGTGTGCAGGATGTGGCGTGCTCCCCTGGGGGGAAAGTGGGATTTGGAGTGGAAGGAGAATGCCCAGAGTATAGAGTGTGGAAAGGGCAAGACATGACACCCATAGTTAGGGGAAGGAGGACAGTGGAATCCACTGAAGGGTGGAGAATCCGTGGTTAAAAGTGGGGAGACTCAGAGAAGGTGCCGTGAGTACACAGACGGTCCACCTGGAGACCCCACCACACCCTGACACGGAGACCGAGGCCTGCACAGCCCAGGATGCAGGAGGGAGGCTGGGAGCACCCTGACTGTCAGTAGGGGGCAGGGGGAGCCCAGGTCTGATGAGAGCACAGCTTGAATGGAAAGCAGACTTGGGTCAGTTAGAGAAGGGAGTGAGATTCCCTGGGGGGGTCTAGCCTGCAGCAGGACCCTGAGGGTTCTGGGGCTCCCAGGCACTTATCCTAGCTCAGCCCAAGCTCAGGAAGGACTATCCCTGCACCCCCCTCCACACACACACACCTACAGAAACCCTCTTCCTCCCCCTCCATGAGGGGGCAGAGGAGAGAAGGTGGGGAAAGAGGTCTTTGGAACAAAGCCTTATGGCTGGGGACCACATAAATTGTCATTGCACTGGGACTTTTCTGAGAGTGAGCAGGGACACTACTAACAACACACAGGGGCCGAAGGTGGAAATCAGGACTATTCCAGGCAAATCCAGCTGTGTGGTCACCCTAGCCCTGGGAAATGCTAGATCTCAATAAAAATACCCATTTGGTCCCTGTTCCCTCTAGATGAAGTGGTGGGACTAACAAACAGGTGGTAGGGATAGACTAGCTCATCCTCAGAGGCTGGAGCCCCATTGAGGATGCTGGTGGATGGGGGAGTCTCTCCCCCTCCCAGCCCCGCCCCAGACCGAGCTCAGTGCCGCCCCCACCCCCGCCCCTCCACCCCGTTCTGGGGGAGACGCAGGAGTACCAAGGACAGCGGCCAGCCATGGCTTTTTTTTTTTTTTGCCACCGCTAGCCTGATCAATATTTCATGGGGATAGGGGCTCAGGTTACCAGCTCCGCGCCAAGCCGGAAGGCGCCGCCTGCGCCTGCCACCAGCTCTAGGGACCCTCTTCGGGAACTCAGCACACCCGCAGCCCCAGCCAAACAGACACCGCCCTCAGTGCACTCCGCATTCTCGAAAACCCCTTGGCCCCTCCCACCCCGTCCCTTTCCAGGGCACAAAGACCCGCGTGCACAGCACACACCTTCACGCAGCCACTCAGACACACCACACAGCCAGATATGTGCTGTACAAAGACGAAGACATACATGAAACAACAGGCACACACCACACCCAGCAAGCAAGCCACCTAGACACACAAGCACACACACCACAGGCCTCACAGTCACATTATGTGGAGATGCACTCACCATACACCCACATGCAGATCACACACAGACACAGGAGACACAATGCTACAGAGAACCTCACACATATGACACAAAGATGCCTCGACCACAGACACACACACATGAGCAAATGCACTCCCGCACACACGTGCAAATGCACACACATGCACTATATGCTGTCAGAGAGACCCCCGGACATGTCATCCAGAGCTACTATATTCACCAGGCATGCACACATCACATGCACACATTCATGAAAAATTAAACTCTCTCACACACATACAAACACATACAATATACCTTCACAGGAACCCTCGGATGTCCACCTAGATATATGGCACATGCGCCACACTACCCAGGCCCCCCACCCTCCCAGAGCTCGGGCCTGCCCTCCAACCTTGGAGGGCGGGGTCAGGCAGACCTCAGGCCCTGTGGATAAATCCTGTACCCTCTAAGGCCTCCTCCTTAGGTCGATGCCCAATCCCCAGGAGCAGGCAGTCAGCAGCACAAACAGGTGGGGAATGGGGGACCAAGTTAAAGGAGACCTTTGAGACCCCAAATCCTCCTGGCTTCTCTGTCCCTAGGCCCCAATTCTTGGGGTGGAGGCTCTGGGGACAGCCTCAGCTCTCCCTGGGACTCCAGACCTCTGGGTGGCCCCGACACCTGTATTCTGTGTGAAGACCAGGAGAACTGTGCAAACTGCAGCTCCTGGTCCCCCAGGGGTGCCCAAGCCCTGACTCAGAGACAGGGGGACATCCTATCCACACCCTGCCACCCCAACTCCAAGAGACCCCCAAGCAGGCTGAGGGAACAGTGGCACAAATTCTCCTGTCTGCAGGCACAATCACGGCAGGATTCTCTGAAAGAAAGCCAAGCCGGAGCACAGGATAAGGAGAGGGATGCAAGCTGGCACAGCAGCAAGAGATCCCTAAATTTTCTAGGTAGGAGGAAGGAGCCTTCAAGACTGTCCAGACCAATGGTCCACTCTCGGGTGCATCCGCACCATGCCCCAGTTTTGCGTCGTCCCCATAACACTAGGTGCCACTCCGTGGTATCTGCCAAGTCTACACACTTCTGAGGTGCTCGTTACTATTGTCTTCAAATTCACACTTTTAACTTAAAAGCATGTACTTTAATTAGAAACTTTGTGTTACTACTATACACAGAAAGTCAGTATCACTTTTTTAATAACTAGAAAATATAGTAAAATAAATACAGTATCAACAAGGCTCTATTATTAAAGTTCAGCTACACGGAGCTGCCAGTCAAGATCTCCCCGTTCAAAAGGGCAGGGCAGCAAGCACTGGGAAGCTGGTGAAGACACACTGGCACTACGCTGACACTTTCTCCCTGCGACAGCCTTGGACTCGATGAAGTTGAAAGGGAACCAACCTTCTCACCATGTGAGCAATGCTGTGTCATAGCAGGTCCATGAGCCACTGAAAGTCATCTCAGGTCTCACCGAAGGTACCACTCCCCACATTAGGAAGCTCTGGGGGGGGAGCTTCCACCTCCTGTAGGGGTCTGGGCACAATGGCCAGCTGGCACTCTGTTGCCACGGTCCTTTCTGGTCATGACAGTCCTTAGAAACTGCTCAGTTCTTCCCTATTACAAACTAGGACAGTTTGTAATAGGGAACATCAAGTACTAGACTCACAGAAGGAATTATCATCCCCATTTTCTAATGAGAAAACCAAGGCTCTCGAAGGTGGAGACTTGTCCAGAGTCACACAGTTCCACAAGGGAGGTCCATGAATAGGGGACCTCCGCTTCCATCCAGATGCCTTGTCCGCTCCCTCTGCGTCCATCTATCCCACAGCCAGGAGCCCTGGCTCTAGGCTCACCTATGCGGGGGTGGGGGGGGGTGGGGGGGGGTGGAGGAAGAATGGGATCCTGGTGTCTGCCTGGCACTGAGGCTCTCGCAATCCCGAAAGGCAAACAGGCAAGTGAGTAAGTAGCTGAGGTTAAGAGATATCAAGAGCTTTTACTCTGGAATCACACAGCTGTGTGTTCCTAGTCTGCAAATGGCACCTCTCTGAACCTCGGTTTCATTGTAAAATGGGTATAATAGTACCTATCTTACAGGACATGCCCATAATGTCTGGTGCAAAGTGCTCAAAAATACTTATTGCTAGGGACGTACAAAGAACAGAATTAATGCAGATAAGGAATAAGGGATTGGGGCAGGGGGAGTAGGCAAGGCATGGTTCTTCACTGAGGAAATGATTTAAGTCTTAGAGGATAAATATGATTTTGGTCAGGAGAACTGTTCTGACTGTTCACGCCCTCCTCCTCCCTCTCCGAAATTCAAAGTCTTATCTCCCCATCTCTCTGATCAGGCCTCTGAATGACTTTTGACATAGTCTTCAGAGCCTGCCCTGGGTGGGCACTGCTGCCCCAGGAAGACACCCTTTCAAGGCGCAATGCCCAGTCTCTCTCCCCCAGGTGCTGTCCAAATGGAAGGTTGGAGGCCAGACCTGCCCAGCACTCTGAGGGTTTTAGCGGATGTCTTTTGAACTGCTTGCCCTGATAATCAAGAGCCCTGCTTTCTCCTGGGAGGTCAAGAGCCATGTTTGCATGTCTGACTTTGTGAGCCTGGCTGTAGTTGATTGGACCAGGATGGGCACCTGACCCACTCAGAGCCAATCAGATCTTCTTCTGGAAGTTTGGACTTGGATCTGTTAATCCCTGGGTTTTATCTCTGGATGCGGCTGGAATTGAGGGACACGATATAGGAACTATAGGTGGCCGGGCGTCTGGAAAAGCCGAGAAAGCCTAGTCTGAGAGACGGAGAGGTAAAAACGGCCAGTAAGGTTGCTTCAACTTCTCCTGGCCTACAGGTCCCACTTCCCAGAGGCGAGGGCGTTTTCTGCCCGCCAGTCTCCAGGAATCCCTTCCGTAGGACACTGAAGCTGGCTTGAGGGGGTTTCTGTATACAAGCAAAGACCTAATTAAGACAGGGAGAAGCTGAGAGCTGGAGGCTCAAAGATGAACAATCCTGAGGAAAAACAGCCACTGTGCCTGCACCAGAGGAGCTCAGTTTAACGGGAGACAATGGACTCACTGCAGACCTGGCTGAGAGAGGCGAGCTAAGTCAGCCCCGCTGGGGGCCGGGAGGGCTCCTCAGAGGCTTCACAGCAAAGGTGGCAGCCGAGCTAATTTTGAAGAAGAAAGGACTTTCTAGGGAGACAAAGCAGGGGTGGGGAGGCATTACAGGCAGAAGGAACAGCAAGTGCTGAGGCCCAGAGGCCCAGAACAGCCTGACACGTTAGAGGAACCGCTGGGAGTTCAAAGTGCGGTGGGAGGGGGGCAGGGCAGACGAGCCCGGAGAGGCAGTCACGCAGATCACAAAGGGCTTTCTTTGAATACCCCTCGGAGAAACTGAAGCCGTCCCTGTCAGCAATGGGGAGCTACTGAAGTATTTTAAGTAGCAGGGGGTGACAGGGTCAGTTCTGTGTTTTAGAAAAATGGCTCTGGGGCCATAATGAAAAAGGACTGGAGAAGGCAGGCAGACAGGGAGGCAGGGAGGCCAGTGAGGAGGCCAAGCAATGACTCATCTATTCCTTCATTCACTGAACAACTCACTGCACACCTACTATGTGCTGGGGCTAGGCAAATCGGGATTCCTGACCCCACAGAGTTTATAGTTGAGCAAGAAAGAGACAAGGAAAAAGCAATTCAAGTGTGATGAGTATCACAAAGAAGCACAAGGTCCTATGGAGGGGGGTGGTGTTTAGTTTCTGGTTTTTAGGCTTTGCTGTGGAAATGAGGTTTGAGCTGGTATCTGCGCACAGGATAAGTAGGAGTTCACAGGGCACCAGGAGGAGGATTATATTTCAGGCTGAGGGAACAGGTCTGAAGTCCTGCAGCTGAGGGGGAGGGAGAATGGTGCCGAATAACACAAAAAGATGGGCAGGGACCAGATCACACAGGGCCTTGTAGATGACGTCAGAGTTTGGCTCTTTTTTCAGGAAGTCTTGGAAGGGTCTTAAGCACAGAAATGATATAAACATTTATGTTTAGAAGATCACAGTGTGAAAAATGAAGTGAAGCAAGAACAGAGACATAACAAGATCTGTGTAGGAGGCTGTCGCAGTGGTCCAGGTGAAGGCTGAGGGCTAATGGCTAAAACAGGGCGGTGGGCAGAGGGAGGAGAGACAGATTCATGAGACAGTCAGGAGAACGAACAGGGCTTGCCGAGGATTGGCTGTGAGATGTGGGGGTGAGGTGTCCAGGAGAACTTCCAGCTTTCCAGCTTGAGCAGGTGGGTGGATGGCGGTGACAGAGAAGAGCTGTGGACATTGGAGGCAGAGCAGGTGCCTGTGGGCGGAGCTGGGGGCCTAGGTTTGGACCTGAGGTTCACGGCAAGACATCTAAAGCAGTTATATCTGCAGGTCTTGAGGCCAGAAGCCACAGTCAAACCAGTAAGTGAGTTTCCCTGGTGGTGGGGAAAAGTGTGCAGCAGAGTGAGAACAGAGGCCTGGGTGGCTCTGAGAAATCAGGGTAGCAGCAGGGCCTGGGACAGAAGGACCAATCCCTGAGCTTGGAAAATCAGAACCATGAAACCCAAAAGGTAATTCGCTCAGCCCTGGGAGGCATGTGGCTCTGGCCTCACCTTTCCTGGCCAAGTGTGACGCCTTGGCACGGGCACTTCCCAGCTGAGACAGCTCTCCCTTCCCCGTAACACCTTCCTCCTTGGCAAACTCCAAGTTATCCTTCAGACCCAGCTCAGGGGCCCCTCCTCCTAGGTGAAGACTGCCCTGGTTCAGGCATGTGCTCTGCAGTTTAACAACCTGGGTTTGAATCCCAGCGCTGCCACTTGATGGCTGAGTGACTCTGCCAAGATACTTAACCTCACTTTCCTCATCTGTGCAATGGAGATAATAATAGTACCTATGTCATTGGGCTGTTTGAAGATGAATATGCAAAGTGCTTGGCAGAGAACCTTACACACAGTAAGCACTAAATAAATGTTACTATTATTAACATCCCACCCACCTTGGGGCAGTTAGTCACGTCTTCCACCTTATACCTCCTCCACTTAGGAACTGTTTGCAGGTCTGTGTGTCTCCCTACCTCTTCCTACCCCTCCCCAATTCGTGTGGTTAAATGGTAGGCAGGGCCCAGTGCTAAATGAAGATGCTGGACCCCTTGTTCAATATTAAGAATTTCAAGATGGTGACAGCAGAATATTAAACCAAGCATGGGATCCTTCTTCATGGAGGGTCCTGCACAACCACAGACTCATACAACCAACCTTGTCCTCGCCCTCAGCCAGCCGTGGGGCTAGGCCTGGTCCAGGTAGGTGTCAACCTCCATGCAACAGAGTAAAAATGACAGCCGACAACTGAAAGAGGGTTTTGTGATTTCCATCTGAATTTCGTTTTATACTTCCCATAGAGAAATAACATCGATCCCGTTTTCCAGTCGTGGACACTGAGGTTCAAAGACAGGTGTGCCTTCCAGCTGGAGTGTGAGCATAGGCCCGTTGGCTCGAAAGCCACGCCTGATGCCCTCTGGCTCCACAGGGAGGTCAGGAGAACCTGACCCCAAGGGATGAACTTCGTCAACAGGCCCAGAGAGAGGGACCTGGAGGGATTGAGACTGGCCTCCTCTCTCCTGGGAGGAGCAACATAAACAACCAGCTCCCTAAGCACCGGAGCTGCTGCACAGGGAAAGGGGTAGGGGAGGGCAAAAGGTCACTCTTGAGAAGGTTTTGCCTGAGGGCCATAGACCCCAGCCCACAGTCTTTGGAAATCAGACCCTGCCTCCTCTGCTCAAAACGATTTAGGGGCTACCCTTGACTACAGGATAATTCCCAAGTCTTTAGTACCCTGCTAGACCAGGGAGTTCTGGTGTGGTTGTGCCAACACCCGCCCATTCCCTGCCCTCTCTCCACGGCTGTTCTCCCCCACCACACCAGCCCTGTTCCCACCATCACCAAGGCTGTAGCACACACCATTCCCTTTCCTCGTCTCTTCTTTGTCTCCTCAACTCCTTGTCACCCTAGGTTCCCCGCATCCCTCCTTTCAATACACATCACCTGCTCTGGGCCCTCCCCTGGCTGGAATGTAGGCTCCTGGAGGCAGGGGCCCGTGGCTTGTAGCACTTGGTACATCAGGTATCTGAATGCATCCCCCTGCACTCTCCGCCCTTCCCTCTACTCCTCCCCAGCCATCCTTTTCTTGTCCAGGTGTCTCGAGCCCAAGGTGTGAGGAGCTCAAATTTGCAGAGGGAAGAGGATCATCGTACAGTACACAGCACTGGCCTGGGTGCTGAACATCCAGTTAGTACGTTTCATCCCTCAAGAACCTTCCAGATGGGGGTGAGACAGGCTGAGTGAAAATTATTCCTATTTTCCAGTGTGTCTGAGACCACCTGCCTGGAATGGTAAAAGAGTCTGGAAGTGGAGGACGTGGCATTTGAACCCAGGTCTGTTTGCTGCCTAAATACTCAGTGTCCTCTCTGCCCCTGGACTCACTGTTTCCAGCCAGCTCACCTCCAGCCAGAGAGCAACTATCTCCCACCCATGCCCTCAGTTCACACACGCCCCAGGTAATACAGCTCCTCTGTTGGGTCAGCGAAACACCAGTGTGGGAGAAATACCCCCCAGGTCAGCCGAACACTAATGGGGGAGACACCCCCATCGTCAGCAAAGTACAGGTACAGGAGGCACACCAACAAAAGGCCAGTGTGAGAGGCAATTCCCTGTGCCAGCGTCTGCCTGGGCCCATGACATAGGCTAGGGGTGCACAGATAGTGCTCCTGGGGTGTGGGAAGGCAAAGTAGCTGGAGCTGCTATTGCTGCCTGGGGGAGAAGGCTGCGTGTGGCTGGGGAGTGGGGCAGCCTGAGGTGAGAGTTCTCACATGGCACTAATGAAATCAACCACCAGCCTGCCCCCCCGCCCCCCAAGGCTCCCCAGGGACCCTCTAGGCTCCAGCTGATGCAATGCCCAGGCCAGATAATTGTTTTCTTCCCCCCTTAAAGGGCCAGATGCTGTTGCAGCTGAAGACATCACCTTCACCCCTGACAGACTTCCTAGAGCTTGGTACCTGGTTAGGGGTAGGGGGAGCCCAGAAAGGAATAGCTCAGCCCTGAGTTCTGCAGAGTAAAATCCAATTAATGTCCAGAGGCCAGAAGTGTCTGTGAGCAAGAAGGGAGGGAAAGATAATGAGACAGAGACTGTGCTTGGCTCAGGAGAACACATGCCCTGAGGGAGGGACCTTGGTCCCTGCTGGGTCCTCAGCACCTGACTCCTGCCTGCCTGTCCCATCAAGTCCTTGGCACAAGAGTTGCTCCTGAGTTCAGCAGTTATCTTACTGAGCTCCCCTGGGTTCTAGGGACTGTGCTAAGCAGCTCAAATCCACCATTTTATTTACTCCTCCCAGCAGACCTAGAAGGTGGGTTTGTTTTACTGAAGGAGGTTCAGAGAAAGAAAGTGATTTCCTTAATAGTGCAGAGCCAGAAAGTGGCACAGCCTGGGTCTGAAGCCAAGTTTGCCCGATTCTGGGCTTCGTATCCTGCAGAGGATCAGGTAGGGTTCAAACCTTAGGGCTGGAGATCCCTAAGCCAAGTAGCCTGGCACAGAGAGCAGGGAAGGGGTCTGTGGCTCCTAAACAGGCTCTGAAAGGCATGGTGCTTGGCTTAAACATAGGTTTCACAGACCCCCTTCCCTAACCCCTGCCCCATTAGGTTGCTCACATACCCCCAGAGACAGTTGGCAGCTGCCTGTTTATAGACCAATTGGTGGTGGCTGGCAGCAACTGTGGGGCTGGCTAGTTAACCCCTCAATGACCAGGCCTAGCCCAGAAAGGTCCTCTCCTTGCCCCTTCAGGCCCCAAACCCAAGGACTCTAGACTTTAAGAAGTCATCATGGGCCAAGGACAGGACCAAAGGGACAGCAGCTTTTCTCGCCACACCCAGAAACACCCCAGGAGCAGGGATTGGATGCTGACATTACCCTAGGCTCCCCAGCCCCATAGGACCACATCCGAACAGCCCCCAGGTGGCAGTGCCAACCAGCACCCCTTGTTCTCTGGCCTTGGGTATGGCACTGCCCACCTCATCCAGAACCACAGGAGCGATGAGCCCTTGCGGGGTTTCCAGGCCCAGCATACTGGGAAGAAACCCACTCCTCAAGGCTGGGCGGTCCAGAGAAAGTGATCTGGGCATGAGTCCAGCAGCCTGGAGGCCAGCCGGTGCAGACACCTCGTCTGAATGAGAGGGTGCCCAGCTTGCTCACCAAGGATCTTGCCAAGCTTCCCCAAACCCTAGATTCCGCACCATGGGTTGACCAACAGCCTCTCCCAGCTTCCCAGAAACCCCCCTCTTTCCACCCTAGGGCTGGAGTGAGCATCACCCCTTTTCTTTCACAGAGTGGGGGTGTCTTCTAGGCATCACAATGGTGTCTCATTGGAAGGAAAGAGTGGCCGCTTGTCAACCAGGGCACAGGCAGGACAGAGGAAGGCAGGCTGCCTTCCAGCTTTCTTTCCAGGAGGAATTTTAAGCACTTTCCAAAAATGCCATGCGAGGCAATGCCTTTGAAGACCAGGACCCCAGATGCTCTGAGCTTCAGCAAAACACTCAAGACTCTGGAGCCCTCTACCCCATTTTCCAGGCTCCCCCAAACATCCCATGTTCTCTTCGTATACCTTAGTCCCCACCCCAGAACCATCACAAACACAGTTCTCATCTGCCCTCATGCCCCAGCTCCCGCCCCCCAGACCCTACACGCTCAGATCCCTACGTGGCGCCTGCCGGCCGGAGCTCCCCTCCCCTCCCCTCCCCGGGTGGTCCCTCAGACCTCCGCAGCTCTCTTTCCACGTCCGGTCCTAGGCGAACAAGGCCTACCGACTTACCTGGGGTGGGGCCAGGGGCCAGATAGGGAGTGGTCTCCGTTGGCCGAGGCGGCTCTGCAAGGCGGGGCAGGTGCTGCCCCTGGACCCCGCCCCGCGGACCCGGCGGTAGGCGCGGCCCGGTCCCAGGCGGGCGGTGGACTCCAACGAGGTAGGGGCGCGGGGCGGGGAGGGGCGGCGAGAGAAGCTCACGGGGGCATCGCCCGTCACCGGGCCGGGCAGCTCTGCTCCGTCCGCCTGCGCTGCCGGCTCCGCAGCCGCCACGATTCTCAGCCGCCGCGGGGTGCAAAGCACAAGCCCCGGCTGGCGGGAGGTGAAGAGGGAGGCGGGGCCTCGTGGGGGCGGGGCATGAGGAAGGAGGGGCCGTGGGTGGGCGGAACCGGGGGGCTGGGTCTTTTATTGTGGGCGGGGCCTGGTGGAGTCCGGAGAGCGTGGGTTTGCCAGATTGGGGGCCATCTACGCTGATAAGGTCTTGGAGGGGGTGGGGTCTAGAAGATGCCTCAGACTTCTTCACATCCCTAGAACCTTCCTGTCTCGAACCTTACGTCCGCTCCCCAACCTCTATTTGTTCTTTCTTAGCCTTCCCTTGGGGCGCCTCAATGGCACCACAGTACCCCTGTTTCACCCTGGACTAGATCGAGAAATGTCAGATGATGAAGAGGCAAATGACTTACAAACATCGAATCCAATATATAGGTGGGAATACTGAAGCCCAGAAAGGAAAAGACTTGCCCAAGTGCCTGCTATGAGAAAAGAGGCTTTACGGTGTCTCTTCCACACAAAGGGTCAAGTTGTAGGGTTTCCTGCTTTGAGACCCAAGTTAACCTTTCTCCCCTACCCTCTCTTCTTCCCCTAGAGCAGTGTTTTTCAACTTCAGTTGATTTTGCTCCCCGCCTCCACTTCTGGGAACATTTGGCAATGTCTAGAGAGACCTCTTTGGTTTCCACAGCTGGGGGTTGCTACTATCATCTAGTGAGGAGATGAGGCATGCTGCTAAACATCCTGCAATGCACACAACAGCCCCATGCCAAAAACTTATGAGGCCAAAGTGTCAACGATGCCAAGGCTGAAGAGCCCTGCTCTAAGACCTGGGATCCGCCTAGATGAACTTCCAAGTGGGCTCCCTGAGTCCTGGGTTCCCTGGCAGCTGGGAACTTGAGGGTGATGTATGAAGTGTCTCGTAGGGTGTCCCCATCTTACCATTTTATTTATTTTTATAGAGAGGGCAAGGGAGGGAGAGAAACATCAATGTGGGTTGCTTCTAGCACGCCCCCTACTGGGGACCTGGCCCACAACCATGGCATGTACCCTGACTGGGAATCGAACTGGGGACTTTTTGGTTCGCAGGCCGGCACTCAATCCACTGAGCACACCAGTCTGGGGCCCGGCTTGCCATTTTTAACCTTGCTCAGCTGGTCAATTCCACTTCTGGGCTCCAGTGTTCTTGACTCCACTCATTTACAGAGGGGACGATATTCTTAGAATTTGCCTTCCTAATTGTTTGCTGGAGGCAGGCAAGGCAAGTAGTATTCCCTGCTGAAGGCATGGATTAAAATGTAAATGGGGAGTGGAAAGGTGTGGAGAAAGGGAAATGACTGGGATTAAATGACTCTCCTGAGGTAGCTAGCTCTATCTTCTACGTACTTCTCACTGTCTCACCCTTTCTCACCTGGTCTGTGAGAAAGGAAAACTGAGACCCAACAATGTGGAGTGCTCGAGGCTGGGTGTCACAGCTGGCCAGCGGTGGTGCTGGGACTCACACCTCTATTCCTGTATCAGCCAAACTTTTATTATCATCTAATCCACATCAGGCCTAGAAATAGGCCTGTGTTGTAGAATGATTGCTCTGGAGCAGCAAGGAGCATGCGATTGCGGGCCAGGAAATGGGGCCAGGGAGTAGCTGGGACAATGGTGAGGGTAAAGGATGTGGAGAGCTGGAGAGCAGAGCCTGGGAAGATGCGGGAGAGAAGGGAGGAACCGAGACTTCGCTGTGCTTGTCCCAGGCATCCTATCACAGACACACANGCCAGCGGTGGTGCTGGGACTCACACCTCTATTCCTGTATCAGCCAAACTTTTATTATCATCTAATCCACATCAGGCCTAGAAATAGGCCTGTGTTGTAGAATGATTGCTCTGGAGCAGCAAGGAGCATGCGATTGCGGGCCAGGAAATGGGGCCAGGGAGTAGCTGAGACAATGGTGAGGGTAAAGGATGTGGAGAGCTGGAGAGCAGAGCCTGGGAAGATGCGGGAGAGAAGGGAGGAACTGAGACTTCGCTGTGCTTGTCCCAGGCATCCTATCACAGACACACATAAACCAGGGGCTCCCTTTGGAATCATGGTCCCTCTGCACAGCTGATGAAAACTTGGAATTTCCCTCTGCAGACATGTGCACATGGACACTTCCCAGGGCTCCAAATTTCAGGGGCTCCAAAACTCCATAATGGCTTCCAGAAGTGTTGGGGGCTGGGTAGTGGTAGAGGCTGATTCTTAAGTGCATATAGAAGAATAAGCATTCAGGAATTTAAAAATCTTTAAAAAAAAGAGTAATGGACAAGGATTCACCGTACCTGATATTAAGGTATATTAAGAAGTCGACGTGTTGAATGCAGTATGGCATTGAAGCAGGCCAAAGGGAAACAGTGGGACACAGTGAAGAACAGAAATGGCCAGCTGCACAAAGGAGTGCTGTGCCTGATGAAGACAGCACTTTGGGTAAATGGGGGGGGGCGGGGGGTGAGGTAGAGGCCTTTCGACAAATGGATGAAATAACTGGCAAGTCATTTGGGGGAAATAAAAGAAAGATGTGTTCTTTTCTTACAGGGAAATAAATTCCCTGTGTAGTGTATACTTAAATAACACCGTAATGTACCAGAAGAAAATATACTCAATGTTTTAATAATCTTGGAAATACAAGACTTTCTTCTAGGCACAATGAAACCTAGAAGCCAAAGGGAGAACATCAATAAATATGACTCTAAAAGTGTCCAGAGAGAAGAAGTGGTCACACTCAGGTTTGAAAGACAAAGTGACAAACCCAGAGGGGATAAAACCCAGCTGACATTCATTCTTGTCCCCTCAGGCCCACCAGTCCTTCTCGGAGACCAAGAAGGGGTCAAGCTGGAGGGACGATTGTGAGGACCTAGGCTGAGCACATCTCTGCGGCTTCTCCCCGGGCACCCCGGCCAGCGCCCACCTGTTCAGGGGCAAGGAAGCCCCGGAAATCCCCGCTAGGCCATCTGGCTCCTCAGCAGGTGCCTTCGCGCAGCCAGCGGAGCCAGCCCCGAGGCTGCTCCCCACTTCCCTCGTGTGGCCATCCTGAGAACTGCAGTCCTCGGTTTCCGCTCAAGCAGCTTCCCCTCGTGAAGGCGGCAATTTTTTTCTTAAAATAAAAAAAAAAATCCGAATTTTTGAAGGAGCGAAAAATGTTCTAGGCATTGTGCTAAACACTTAAGGTAGAGTGTTTCATTTGATACTCAAAAACGGCTCTCCTAGGCGAGTCCACTGTATTATCATGTCCATTTGACAAAGAAACGGGATTTTAAGAAAGTGATTGTCCGATCTCTAAGTGGTGGCCTCAAGATTCAATGTCTGATTCCTGGTCTCATTCTTAATGCAAGAAAGCCAAGGCCTTGGGGGAACTCAAGAACATTTTTGGAGGTTAATCTTGATCCAGGCCTTGTCCCAGGTGCGGGGGATTCTGAAGCCATTAGGGGACACAGGTAGAGAGAAACAATTGAGATACAGTGAATCCTGGAGACTGCAGAGAACTTGCTAACCCCAAGAAGGGGTGGGGGCAGTGGGGAGGAACCCCAGAGGTGTGCTTGAAGCTGAATCATGTGGGGCTTGAGGGAGGGATGAAGGAGTGTGGGGCACTCACAAGCCGGGAAGGAGGAAAAGGGGTTATGGGGCGGGGCGGTGGTCTATGTGCCTTATGGCTGTTGTACTTGGAAATGAGGCTGGACAAGTACACCAGGACCAAGTGAGAATTTGGGCACAGAGAGTTTAGAGCAAAAAGATTCTGAGAGCTTTTTCTTTTTTCTTTTTTTAAGTGTATTTTATTGATTATGCTATCACGGTTGTCCCATTTCCCCCTTCACTCCCCTCCACCCTGCACACCTTCTCCCACCCACATTTCCCCCCTTTAGTTCACGTCCATGTGTCATGAGTTCTTTTTTCCTTTTTTTAAAAATATAGTTTATTGATTATACCATTACAGTTGTTCTATTCCCCCCTTCATTCCCCTCTACCCGCACACTCCCTCCCCCACCCTTCTCCCCCCTTAGTTTATAACCACGTGTCTCAACTTCTTTAGATTCTATATTTCCCCCACTATTCTCGCCCTCCCCCCTATCTATTTTCTACCTACCATCCATGCTATTTTCTGTGCCTTCTCCCCCCTTCTCCCCCTCCCACCCCCCTGTTTCTAACCCTCCATGTGTTCTTCATTTCTATGGTTCCACTCCTGATCTAGCTGTCCTCTTGGTTTGCTTTTGTTTTAGGTGTGGTTGTTAATACCTGTGTGTTTGCTGTCCTTTCACTGTTGATATTTTTCATCATCTCTTATATAAGTCCCTTTAGCATTTCATATAATAAGGGCTTGTTGATGATGAACTCCTTGAACTTGACCTTGTCTGAGAAGCACTTTATCTGTCCTTCCATTCTAAATGAAAGTTTTGCTGGATAAAGCAATCTTGGCTGTAGGTCTTTGGATTTCATGACTTGGAATACTTCTTTCCAGCCCCTTCTTGCCTGGAAGGTCTCTTTTGAGAAATCCGCTGACAGTCTGATGGGTACTCCTTTGTAGGTGACTGTCCCCTTATCCCTTGCTGCTTCTAGGATTCTCTCCTTCATTTTAGTCTTGGCTAATGTAATTATGATGTGCCTTGGTGTGTTCCTTCGTGGGTCCACCTTCTTTGGGACTCTCTGAGCTTCCTGAATTTCCTGGAAGTCTATTTCCTTTGCCAGACTGGGGAAGTTCTCCTTTATTATTTGTTCAAATACATTTTCCACTCGTGGCTATTTCTTTCCCCCTTCTGGTACCCCTATAATCCGGATGTTGGAATGTTTAAAGATGTCCTGGAGGTTCCTAAGCCTCTCCTCATTTTGTTGAATTCTCATTTCTTCATTCCTTTCTGGTCGAATGTTTCGTTCTTCCTTCTGGTCCATTCCATTGATTTGAGTCCCATTTTCCTTTCCATCACTATTGGTTTCCTGGACATCTCCCTTCATTTCAATTAGTTTAGCCTTCATATGTTGCTCTAATTTGTGACTGTACTCTACCAATTCTGTGAGCATCCTGATAAACAGTGTTTTAAATTGGGCTTCTGAGATCCTGGCAATCTGTTGGTCGCTTAGAGTTATTGGCTCTGGGACTTTGAGTTCTTGCACCATCTTTTGGGTTGTTTGTGCCTGTTAAGTAGCAGGAACGGAGCCCTAGGTTTTCACCAGAGCAGGGCAACTCAGTCGCTGGGTTGTGACGTCGTATATGGGGGGCGGGGTCAAAGAGGGACAATGGCTTCCCTCCGGTGCCCGCCGCTGCCGCGACCCCCACCAGCACCGCAGCCACCACTGTCACCAGGGCCATGCGCCCCGCTCCACTGCACGCGAGTGTGCCACCGCCATCAGCCCTCCACCACTGGGTTCGCCCCCTGGGGCCTGCGTGGTCTGTCTCACTGCGCGGGAATATGCGACCTTGGTCAGTCTGCCCCGCACCCTGACTAGGTCCGGGCTGCCTGCGCTCCTAGGTCTGTCCTTCCCGACCCTGCTCCACTGTTGGCTCTGCCTCTCTTACCGTCCCGGTGAACGGTTTGTAGCTGTCGGACTTCCGTATAATTCGGTTTTCTGGCCTCTGGGTGTGTCTTAGATCTCCAAAACTTTTGTTGTATCCAAACTTGGTTGTGGGAGAAGGCACAGTGTTTCCACCTATGCCTCCATCTTGGCGGAAGTCCATGTGTCATAAGTTCTTTAGCTTCTACATTTCCCATACTTTTCTTGCCCTCCCCCTATTTTCTCCCCACCATCTACGCTACTTATTCTTTGTACCTTCTCCCCCTTCTCCTTCTACCACTCCCGTTACTAACCCTCCATGTGATCTTCATTTCTGTGGCTCTGCTCCTGATCTAGCTGTCCACTTAGTTTGCTTTTGTTTTAGATGTGGTTGTTAATAACTGTGAGATTTCTGTCTTTTTACTGTTCATCTTTTTTATCTTCTTTTTCTTAGATAGGTCCCTTTAACATTTCATATAATAAGGGTTTGGTGATGATGAACTCTTTGAACTGGACCTTATCTGAGAAGCACTTAATCTGCCCTTCCATTCTAAATGAAAGCTTTGCTGGATAGAGCAATCTTGGATGTAGGTCCTTGCCTTTCATGACTTGGAATACTTCTTTCCAGCCCCTTCTTGCCTGCAAGGTCTCTTTTGAGAAATCCGCTGACAGTCTGATGGGAACTCCTTTGTAGGTGACTGTCCCCTTATCTCTTGCTGCTTCTAGAATTCTCTCCTTCATTTTAATCTTGGCTAATGTAATTATGATGTGCCTTGGTGTGTTCCTTCTTGAGTCCAACTTCTTTGGGACTCTCTGAGCTTCCTACACTTCCTGGAAATCTATTGCCTTTGCCAGATTGGGGAAGTTCTCCTTTATTATTTGTTCAAGTAAGTTTTCCACTTGCTGCTATTCCTCTTCCCCTTCTGGTACCCCTATACTTCGGATGTTGGAACATTTAAAGACATCCTGGAGGTTCCTAAGCCTCTCCTCATTTTTTTGAATTTTTGTTTCTTCGTTCTTTTCTGTTTGATTGTTTCTTTCTTCCTTCTGGTTTACTCCATTGATTTGAGTCCCAGTTTTCTTCCCATCACTATTGGTTCCCTGTGCATTTTGCTTCATTTCACTTAATGTAGCCTTCATTTGTTCATCTAATTTACAACCAAAATCAACCAATTCTGTGAGCATCCTGATCACCAGTATTTTGAACTGTGCATCTGATAGATTGGCTATCTCTTGGTCGCTTAGACGTATTGGCTCTGGGGCTTTGATCTGTTCTTCCGTTTAAGCCATTTGGGGGGGGAGTTGGTTGCACCTGTTACATATGAGGGATGGAGCCTTAGGTGTTCACCAGGGCAGGGCAACCCAGTTGCTGGGTTGTGATTCTGTATGTGGGGGCGGGGTCAGAGAGGTAACAATGGCCCTTGCTCTGCTCTCTCTCGGATTTCAGTCCCCTCTGCTGCTTCCCACAAGCAAATTGGCCCCTTTGGGTGTTGGTTCCTGGGTGGGTGGGCTCGTGTACCTTCTAGGACCCTGTGGGTCTCCCCCATGAACTCTCCTGTGAGGCTGGGAGTCTCTCCCTGCATCTCGCCCCCCAACAAGTGTTTTCAATTGGTGCTTTTAGGCTTTATTTCCTGGTGCTGGGGCCCTGGGTTGCATGCTCTGTCTTGCTGCCCATTTTCGTCTGGTTTATCTGTGCCCAAATGTGTGTCCAAGGTCAGCCAGCCACCTGGCGTGCCTCACTGGGTCTGCCGGTTGCCACCCCATGCCCGGGATCTCCCAGCCACTGCCTGCAAGCCTGGGGTCTGTCTGCCACCGCTTTTTCCTGCAGTGACCCCTCTCTGCTGGATGCCGGCTCCGCCCCTCTTACCGGTCTGGATGAATGGGTGTCAGACTTCCATACAGTTCAATTTTATGTTGGATCTGGTTGTTTTTTTGTTTGTAAATTTTTGTTGTCCTTAATTTGGTTATGTGAGGAGGTACAATGTGTCTACCTACACCTCCATCTTGGTCGGAAGTCCCTGAGTGCTTTTTCTATGTTTCGGTTCACTTGGTCTAGTGGTCACCTTTGCTGCCAACCCAACCTGCTTTTTTCCCTCCAGATGCTCCCCATTTGGGTTTAAGGTATCAGGTGCTTAAGCCAGAAGTCTGGGAGTCTCCGAGTCCTCCCTTGTCATTGCCTCTATCCTGTTAATTATCAGGGTCTGCCCCGTCTGCCTCCTACATATTCCCCAGGTTCATTTACTGCTCTCCATTCAGATGGCCTCCCTTTCACCATTTCCAAACTTTTGCTCAAGAGAAATCCTTTTAAGGCAGATTTGATTATGACTGCTCTCCTATTAAAAATGCTTCTCATTGATCCATTCAACAAATATTGAGCAACTATTGGTCACATGTGGAGTACTGATAAGCACAGAATTTAAAGCCTGTTGGAGTGACAAATATCAAGTTACCCCCTCCCCAAATCATGTGCAATTACAAACTGGGATTCTTGCCATAGGGGGACCTGGCCCAGTAAGGGAGGTTGCAGAATGCTCCTCAAGGTATCCCATCTGAAGTCTGAATAGCAGTCAACCAGATAAAAGAGCTGAGGATTGGGTAAGAGCTTACACAAAAGCCCTGAAGGTGCTTTTCTGAGTCTGTTTTCTCACCTGTTTAATGGGGATATTTATAGTTCTGAGGATTAAATGACTTAATAGGTATTAAGTCCTTAGAATAGGTCCTGAGACATAATAAAATTTTCCATAAGTGTTAGCTATAACAACAATTATTATTATTATTTATTAATTTTTAAAGTAGAGAGCCACTGAAGGCCTATCAGAAAAGAAGTTACATGACAAAGTAGGATTTTTTAAAGGTTGCTTTGGCTGCAGTGAGGAGCATGGGTAGGAACAAGGAAAGTCTAGAGTCAGGGGAACTAATGAGGAGACTCTTACAGGAGTCCATTAAGAGATGTGGGGCATTTACACTAAGGAGGCAGAGAGGATGAAATCAGCCTTGGTACCTGATTGGTGGTGGGAGGCTGTAGGAGGGACTCCCGATGTTTTGGCCCCAGCGGCAGGGTGGGTGATGTTCTTTACCAGGTCAGGGAAGCCTGGGGAAGGACCAGGCCTGGGGGAGGACCAGGCCTGGGGGAGGACCAGGCCTGAGGGCAGGGCTGAGTCCAGTCTTGGACACATTCAGATACAGGAACTGTGGGCCCTCCTGGGTGAGGGCCTGCAGAGGCAGCTGATTAGGTCTTGAGTTCAGAGGAAAAATTATGGCTGCAGAGATTAAATTGAGATTGTTGGCAAATACATGAACATTGGACCCCAGTCATCTGATCTTTGAAATGACAAGAGAAAGGAGAGAGCTAAATGATTTTTTAAGGTTTCTTCTGGCTCCAAAATGTGTAGGTGTCCAAGCGTTGAAGTTGGTAGGACCCCAGAGACAGAGACAAAATAAAAATCCATGTGGCCTAAAAAACTGGGAAGAGACTCACTAGAGGTTATTTTTCATTCTTTCACCTGACTTTCACTGAGCAGCTACTATAAGCCACTTGGTCTTCTGTGGATAAAAGGGCGAAGAAGGCCCAGCCCTTGCAGGGAGGGTATTCACGCCTGGTGGGGAGACAGACAAGGCAAAGGGCAATTATAAAATACAGTCATGTGCTGCTCAGTGATGGTGATATGTTCTGAAAAATGGGTGATTAGCTAATTTTGTCATTATGGGAACATCATAGACGGCACTTACACAAACCAAAATGGTATAGCCTACCATGCACCTAGGCTGTATGGTACAGCCTTGTGCTCCTAGGCGACAAATTTGTACAGCATGTCACTGCACTGAATACTGAGGCAACTGTGACACAAGGCTAGATATTTGTGTGCCTAAACATAAACATAGAGAAGGCACAGGAATGGCACATAAAAGACAGCACACCTGTATAGGGCATTTAGCAGGAATGGAGCTTGCAAGACTGGAAGGTGCTCTGGGTGAATCAGTGAGTCAGTGGCAGGTGAATGTGAAGACCCAGAACATCACTGAACACTACTGTAGACTTTACAAACACTGTCCAAAAAGCCTCCTCCTGCCTCCTTCTGACAGGGTCAGAAACAGAGCATCAAAGAAGCTGTCAATGCTGCTGCTCCCTGAACAGCGATATGGCCTGGACCGACTGAGGTTATCGGGAGGAGGACCTGGCTGGGTAAGGTGTAGATCATCATGTTGACTGTGAGAGTCTGAAAGGTGGCCTGAGGGGCAGCAGGGATACGAAATCCAGATGCAACAATTCAGGAGCACAGGGATTGTCATAGCAATGTCGTGTTGGTGGTTGCATGTTGGAGCAGTGGACCAGTTAAGGAAATTTGTATTATTTATAGACATTATTATTTGTATTATTTATATTTATATTTGTAGTATTTATGGAGAAAAAAGCCACTCCTTTGTATTTGAGCTAGATTGTGTTTTACATAAAGAGGGTATAGAACTGAGGACTCAATAAATGACTTTGGACATTTGTTTTGGCCTTCCTGACCTTATCTTGCATGAAGGGTTCTCTCTGGCTTTGAAAAGATGGGCAAAATAAAACTTATCTATGCTCTACATCAGTGATTTGCAACCAATGGGCCATCTGAATTTTTAAAACATATAATACCTGACTATTTAGTCAGGGGCACTGACCTCTTTTCCCTTAGAGTGTCAAATAAAAATAAAATACAATAGCCAACACGATGGCCATCTGGTGTGACTGCCCTGTCTTAAACCATAGACATATAGGTCATATAATAAATAGGGTTGCATCTTATTGGTCATGCTGCATACTAAGGTTGTATCTGATTGGTTAGTTCTTGGTATCGGAAATCTTATTATGTACAAGTATAGTCACCTGGTATTTTTTTAAAGTCACTTTGTAGTAAAAAGGGTAGGTAATTATGATGACTGATGCAAATCAATCAACATTATAACTATTTTTGTCAGTTTGGCAAAATATATTTTGGGTGTGCTGCAGAATTTTAGTAATTAGTTTATGTGTGCCACAGGATGAAAAGGGTTGAAAATCACTTCCTTACGTCATTACAACCTGAAAATATTTCCAAAGTGCAGAGGGACAGGCCGCCTCCACACGGCCACAGAAACCCTTTATACTCACGTGGAGTGACACTGAACACTTGTTAAGGGAGTCCCTGGGGACCTGTGTCCTTGCACGGGATCTGCGGCCTGCAACAGAGGACTCATGCAACGAACCTACTCCGAAGACCGTCGAGGCAAACCTGNTATGTGTGCCACAGGATGAAAAGGGTTGAAAATCACTTCCTTACGTCATTACAACCTGAAAATATTTCCAAAGTGCAGAGGGACAGGCCGCCTCCACACGGCCACAGAAACCCTTTATACTCACGTGGAGTGACACTGAACACTTGTTAAGGGAGTCCCTGGGGACCTGTGTCCTTGCACAGGATCTGCGGCCTTCAACAGAGGACTCATGCAATGAACCTACTCCGAAGACCGTCGAGGCAAACCTGGGAGGGCTGCAGCGCCGAGGGGGCAGGCTCCTCTGCTGAAACAGACCCATGTCGGGGACGTCACCTGTGCACTGGCAGGTGAGGTGCTGTGGGTGAGAGGGGGTGCCCAGCGCTACAGGTAGGGATCCCATCGGGGAAAAATACTCCTCCTGAACCCCTAGTTGTTGACCAAAGGCTTCCTTACGCAGCACGTGACTATAGTAAGCTAAGTGCCCAGACCAAGGGATGCTTCCTAGAGGGAGCGACGTCCAAGACAAGACCTGAAAGTCAGGCAGAAGCAAGCTGTGTGAGGAACCTGGGCCTGGGAGGGTTGTCAGTGTGGTTGCTGCTCATGTGGTTATTTTAAAGAGCTTTATCCCTCTTGAATTTTTCACTCTGGGCTCCACCCCTCTACCTCCGGTCCACTTCAGGTGCAAAGGGCCAAACAATCGTAGTTGAATTTCTTAAGCTCTGTTAATGTCTTCTCCTAGATCCTTGTCTGCTTTGCTCCTCACGACCTCAACTCCACAGTCTGTGCCAGGGCTTGGATAAGGGTGGGGCAAATGAGGCACCTAGGGCACAAATTAAGACAGCTCTCACTCTTGGGCATGCAATGTGCTCCTGACCCTTCTCCCTGCTCGCGTCCCCACACCAGACTTTCAAGGTGCTCCTCTGTGCTCACATATTGCTGTTTGGTCCCTACCGACCTGTGCCTGGTAAAAGCTGGCACTGCTCCAAGGCTCAGCTCAGTTACCACTTCCTCCTGGAAGCCTACTGCTCTTCCCAGCGGTCCCTTCCTCCTGCCTAGGCCAAGACGGGCTGTGGGGCACTAACAGCATGATAAAGGCTGCAGAGCTCAGTGGTTAAGGGGGTCGGCTGTGGCACCAGAGTCCTGCTGTGCTTTTCATCATCTGTGCACTGCTCTCTGAGCCTGTCTCCACCTGTGAACAATGTGGTGCTGACCTCTCAGGGAGCCAGAAAGATTAAATTAGGAAATGCATGTAAAGCGATCAGCAGCAACTGGTGCAGGGCACTCAATGAATGGTAGTTATCATTCCTTCGTTTATACCTCTTCTAAAGCACTCAGATATCCTAATTATCTCCTGCCTTTATCTTTACTATACTGTAAGTTCCTCTGGGCAGGGAGGAGGAGGAAGAGGAGGAAGAAGATCTTTACTGATGACATTTAACCGGCATTAGGACATGTCTGCTGCATAAATAAAGAAATAATAAATTCCATAGGAAAAGTTCTGGGCAGAAAACCTGGAGTCTTGGACTCCAGTGACGTGGCCCTAGTGATGGCACAGTGCCTGCCCACCTCACATCCACTTGGAAGAAAAGCTGCCCAGACCACAAACTCTGTTGGGGCCATGCTTGGGGCCACTTGGACCCTCCAGTCTCTGGACTTGAGCAAATGGACAGGGCTGGCGCCAGAGCCAAGAGTTACCATTTCACATATTAGCTGGTGACGTTTAACTAATGGCCCTGCACAACAGTCTGAGACAGGCCAATTAGAAGCTCTCTTGAAGGAAGGAACAGAAAGAAATCATGAGTTGGCAGAGGGAATTAAAATGGGAAGGTCAGAAACAAGTGAGCCGTGGCCAGTAAAACCATGTGTAAACCAAGATAACAGGGAGCAGAGACCAAGAGTAAACAGAAGCCTTAGTGGGTACAGGGGAAAGGAGCCACCCTGAGGAGAGACGGGAATGGTGTGAGGAGAGGGAGGTTGTCGTGAGTCCTAGACCTGCCTCGTTCAGCTGGCATTTCAGTTTCGGCCCTTGCAAGAAACTTCTTTTTATTTGAGCTGGTTGAGGAGGTTTCTGTTCCTTGCAGCTCAATGAGACCAATTCTGCTTGTTATCTTGGTGGGTCTCTGCCTTTCTCTGGGCCTCAGTTTGACTAGGCCATCTCTGAGGTCTTCTCCAAATCAATGTTCTCTTTAAACACCACATAGAGAACATGATTTTCAGGTTGTTGGCAACTAAATTCAGTATTAGTTACAGGATGTCATGACATCCTGGCTCCCAAAATAGTTTGGTAGCTGGTTAAAGAGCCTATGGGAGGATCCAACACACACCTGGCTTTGAACCTGAGCCCTGCTGCTACAATCTGCCTTCCATTGCATCCTTTGATGAAGCACAAAGGAACTGAGGAGCCAGGGCTGGTGTTGGTCCAGGGTCTTTTGGCTGCTGAATGCCTACCTGCCTTCTTAACGCTTTCCTGGACCCACTTCAGCATTTCAGAGGATACCAGCGCCAG
This sequence comes from Sturnira hondurensis, assembly GCF_014824575.4. Taxonomy (NCBI): domain Eukaryota; kingdom Metazoa; phylum Chordata; class Mammalia; order Chiroptera; family Phyllostomidae; genus Sturnira; species Sturnira hondurensis. The sequence continues at coordinate 1,863,605 of NW_028094121.1, read as the reverse complement.
GTCTGCTCCAAAGAAAGTGCCCCTCTGGGAAGAACTCGAACAAAGAAAGTTTCCTTCTTTGGTGTTAAGCTCTCCTGCCTTCCAGCTGTTTGGCTCTGGGCCTGTGCCATGCCTTCATCCTTCTAAGCTAAAAACTATGTTGATAATATTACACTCTTGCTTTTGTATAGTGAGTGCTTTGTATTTTTCAGAGCATTTTAATGCATGTTATCTTATTTGATACAGAAACCAGGGAGACCAGACAAGAAGGAGGGATGGAGGATAATACCTATCATTTCTTCTATCCCATTCACCCCCTTAAAACAATTTATTTTCAAAGAAGCTAGAGAAATGATCTCTCTGCTCTTTTTAAAACAGATGGAAATATTGAGACTGAGCTTGATGAAGCGACTCGCCCAAAATCACAGAGCAAGTTAATGACTGAGTTGGATGCAGATGCTTTCTAATTGTGGATCACACTTCAGCAGGACTTGCCTAAGATCACCTTGCAAAAAGCTACTGGCCACGGCAAGATGAATCTCATCGACATGGTATTCTGGCACTGCTGCCCCTTTGAGGCCTCCAGAAGTCATTCACGATCTTACCCCTTCAGTCCCTACACAGATGTGGCTACCCCCTAATGGCTTGGGTAGTACCAAGAGCCCACAGAAGTAAGCCAGGTTAGATGTAAGGATTTGGTGATAGTTCTCCAGGAACTGGCAAGAATAAATGCTGCCGGAAGGGTCAGTTTTCTTTGTTTGATTGAAGAGTGGTTGGTGGAAGGGCAGGCAGGGAAGGCGGAGAACCATCAGTCATTCCCTCCATCAGCACCTCTAGAAAAGAGGAAGCAGAAGTCATAGTCCCTGTCCCTCCTCCCTTCCTAAACTATGCTCTGCAGCAGGGACGACCTTTCCTGGTTCCTCTGTTTCAACCCCCTTTGCCAACTGCATTCACTGCTTCATTACTACCCAGTCATTCCGGAGCCTATCCCTCCCAGGCACAACATGAGGTCAAGTTATCTAGGGAGGCAAGCAGTAAGTTCTCCATCACATAGTCCCAATAGTTAGGGGTAGGCCATGAAGGAAAAGGAGTAGGAGGCTTTATCTGTGCTTTCTCAGGGTCCACCCCTGCTCCTTTCCTAATGTTCCAGAGGAGAGCATAGTATGTTTTGCTTGTGGCATTGCCCAGCAGCACTGGGAAATTAGTCATGGCAGTCGGCCTAGCCCGAGGTCAGGGCACCACTGTGCCAGTCAAGGTGAAGACAAGAAAACAGAAAATGTGCCTGGAATTTCAAATGGAGGGAATTTATTTCAGAGAACTGGTTAGAAACATGTTGGCTTGAAGGAGCAAAATGATAAAGCAGGCAATGCAGAGATTAGTAGCTGTAAGAAGCTTCTACCACCCCTAGGCCTGGCCAATCAAATGGAAGGTATTACTAGACCCAGAAGTGCACTCGCTGCTGACATTGCTGGAGTGCTGTTTTTGAAACGATGCTACTGACAGAACGGACAGGTAACTGGAGCCTACAGCTACCCACGGCTGCCCCTCCAGTACCACAGATGCTGCTGGAGCCTGTGGCAGTAGCCCACCACTGCCGGAAACACCAAAGGTCTCTGAGCCCATAACTACCAGCTGCTGCCAGAGTGTCAGGTGGATAAGGAGAGAACACTGGCTTCCCCTCTTCTCTCACCATCCCATCTCCAGCCATCCAGTTTCTCACCAGTACTTCCCATTAGCTGAATCTGACAAGAGGCCAACTGGCAAGAGGAGTCTGGGAAATGTAGTTTTCAGGATCCAGAACTCTCCAGTACAAAGCAGGGCATGGAAAGGTTAGAATAGGCAAATGACCAGAACAAATGCTATTAAAATTTTCAACTAGTCCTGGCTGGTGTGGCTCAGTGGATTGAGAAAAGGCCTGTGAACCACAAGGTCACAGGATCAATTACCAGTCAGGGCACATGCCTGAGTTGTGGGCCAGGCCCCCAGTGCAGGGTGTGCGAAGGGCAACCACACATTGATGTTTCTCTCCCTCTCTTTCTCCTTCCCTTCCCCTCTCTTGAAAAATAAATAAATAAAATCTTTAAAAAACAAACCCAAAACTTTCAATTGGCCCTGGCCAGGTTGTTCACCAGCAGGTTGCAGATGGCAGGTTTATCTCCAATTTGTTGGTTCCTGCCCACCCGGCTTTCTCTCTTTCTCTCTCTCTGAAATCAATGTATATATCCTCAAGAAAAGGTGAAAAAAAACACCTTTCAACTAGTTTTGGCACTTTAGAGGCCATATGTATTGGACATTAGGTGATTACCTCATTTCTCCATTTCCTACTTTCCAACAACCCAAGTTCCTTTCCAGGATCCGTGGGTTTCCAGGAAGCAGACTGCACCTGGGTAGAGCAGGGCCTAGTCAGTCAATCCCACAGACTGGAATGATTGGTTCAGGGTGGTCATATGAACTCAGCCAGTCCAATCAGAGGGGACTCTCAGGATTTTTGCACATAGACTCTCTTCCTTGCTAACCATGAATGAGGAGAAATGCAGCCCCTGGGATCTCATGGCAATCGTGTTGGGGCAGTAAGGGGAGCAGAAACCAGGAAGAAAGAGTAGCCCTGAAGACAAGGAAATTTATTTGGGGTACATATGGAACCCACAACCCGTAGCCACTGCTTAGGAAGCTCTGGTGTAGTTGATCAGGCTTGTGCCCCTCGGGATGCCTGTTATCTGTAAATTGGTAAAAGACCAATTTACAAGCATCATGGAAAACTCTGGAAGAGATAGTTCTAGGAATCGGCCACTTTTCCCATGGTCACATCATAGACTAGGGCTTTTAAATATTTTTTTATTGTACCCTCAATAAAAAATAAATGTCACAGTGTGACCAGTACACACATAGCTGTATATATAACTCAAACACAAGTTTCACAATAGTTTTCATCATATTTACCCTTGCTATGTGCAATTAATTTAATTTTTTTCATTTTATTTACTTATTTATCTTTAGAGGGGAAGGAGAGGGAAAGAAACATCAATGTATGGTTGCCTTTCGTGCGGCCCCTGCTGGGAGTTGGCCTGCAGGGAACCGGCCTGCAACCCAAGCATGTACCCTTACTGGGAATCGAACTGCGATCCTCTAGTTCGCAGGCCTGCGCTCAATCCTAATTTAATTTTTTTTATAAGGGAAGACATCTATCTTTGTTTTTTTTTAAAGACCTTATTCATTTATCTTTAGAGGGGAAGGGAAGGAGAGAGGGAGAGAAACATCAATGTGTGGTTGCCTCTTGTGTGTCCCCCACTGGGAACTGACTTGCAACCAAGGCATGTGCCCTGAGTGGGAATCGAACCATGATCCTTTGGTTCACAGGCCCGCACTCAATCCACTGAGCTACACCAGCCAGGGCTTAATTTAAATTTTCAATTCTATCCTGCTCCATTAAAAAAAATAAGGCTGGTGCCAGTGTCCTAGCCAGTGTGGCTCAGTTGGTTGGAGCATCATTCTATAACCAAAAGGTTGCAGGTTTGATTCCCAAGCAGGGCACATACCTAGGTTGCGGGTTTGGTCCCCAGTCAAGGCATGTACTGGAGGCAACAAACTTATGTTTCTCTTATTGATGTTTCTCTCTTTCCCTTACTCTCTCTAAAAAAAGCAATGAGTGAATGTCCTTGGGTAAAAATTTTTTTAAATGATAAAAAAAGTTAAGCTGGTTGCAAACTTCTAAATGATTTAATGATCTTCTAAAGGGTTATAATTTACAATTTGAAAACACTGCCCTGTATATACCATGCCATCATCAATTACTATAAAACTTAACTCTTGGTTTTAAGCATCTCACCCTTCACTAATTTTCCTGCTTCTGTACGAAGCACATTCTCTATCTTCATTTTGTTCTGAAGAAAAGTCCAAGTGCCTATTGGAGGCAAACTTTTGCCCAACCTGTGCTTAGGGCCCTGAGAACTTGCATCTGTACATATTCCTTTTTTGCATTGTCAAATTCTGCTGTTCTATTGGAATATTTAGTTTATAAAATTGCTCTAGAATCTCTCTCTTAAAACCAAAAACAAACCAACAATCAAAAAGCTCTCTTTGGCTCCATTTCAACCCCCACTTCCTTGAGCCAAACCAGAGCAGGCATGGTTGAATGGGTGGCCTAGAGTTGAACTCAGTAGAATGGATGAGAATCTTGGCAAGAAGACAAGTAGTGGGTATGAAAAGGAGAAGACATCAGTATTTGTGTGAATGGATAGAAATCAGTGGTGAATTTCGTCCCTAGAACTATTTTCCTTAAACTCCCATTTTGAGAATCCTGCTCACTGGCTCCGAATCTTTGTTGCTTGAGCCTGGACATTGGTAACAGTTAAATTCAAGTTCAACACCAGCTTGCCATTTCTAAGCTGGCTAACTTTAGATAAATCACATTTCTTCTTGAAGTTTTCTCATCTGTAAAATTAGTCTAATTAAAACCTATCTCACCAAATGGGTTTAAGGATTAAATGAGATCAACACAGCTCTTGTTATTATCAAGGTCCTCCCCCGTCCTTGTACAAAACCTTACTTCCACACTGATAATAATTAGCAGTGACCACTTGTTGAGCAGTCCCTCAGTGCCAGGCAGTATGCTGAGGACCTTACAGCTTCTAAGCCAAGAATTCCCTGGCACCTTTTCACTGCAGAACTTTCCCCCTCTAATACCTTAACATTTATAAAGTGAATACTGTGTACCAGGGAGTGAGCCTGATTACTTGCATTCATTCATTCTACAGTTATTAAGCACTTATTAGGGTGCCAGTAATTTCCCAGATGCTAGGAATACCCAGAGGAACAAGGCTCTGACCCTTGAATTTACTAGTCCCAGTAAATGCTACGTAATGAAGATATGTATGTGGGGTGCTCTTTCCTCATGGCTTCCTAGGTCTAGGCAATCCCATCTTTAGCCCCAGACCCCACAACTGACAGTGTTTCCCATTCTGCTTTTCTGGCTTTACCTTACAGCTATAACTCAGGAAGTGCCTTTGAATTCTCAGCTCTCCATGAGACCACCAGGATTAAGAGATTTTTGTGTTCCTTATCTCTCCTTACCTGGGACCCCCCTCCAGGAGAAAGAAACTTAGCACATATCTAAGAGACAGGTAATTGCTGGTCTGACTGGCTCTAACCCCAGCACACTTTTTTTTTTAATCTTTACCTGAGAACGTGTTTATTGATTTTAGAGAGAGAGGAAGGGACACAGAGAAGCATTGATGTGAGTGAAACATCGTTTGCTTGCTTCCCATACGCACCCCAACTGGGTGTCAACTTGCCCTGTAGTGTGTGCCTGGACTGAAAATCAAACCCACAGCCTTGTGTTGCACAGGATGACGTTCCATCCAGTGGAGCCACCCGACCAGGGCTCAATAAGTCTGATTTATCATAGCAGAGTGGAACCATCTCTCCGGGGGCTCTTGTATTCACAAAGTTTACAGAAACGGATAGTTATATAAAACAATCCAATAGACTAATTTATATGAAAAAAATGCAGTTATCAAAAGAACTGGAATCCTCTAGGTGGCAGATCACTAAATTCTGTCCCTCTGGTTATTTGCTGAGTGAGCTTAGATCACACCAGGAAAGTGTACTGAAGCATTTCTTAGCTGAGGCAACCTGAAATGTTCTCACCCGCTACAGGCATGGCATGGACAAGGAAACCAGAATGCTCGGCTGGCTTTACGGAGGCAGGGCTCCGAGGGGCAGTGTTAGTACCCATCTCTGGGACTGCCTTGTTTTTGGCTGTCATGGCTAATTAAGCCCTTTGGTTCACAGACTCTCTCTTCAAACAGGATACAGAACAATTGGTTGACAAGATTGATTAAAGTTTCTTTTACTAAATGACAATCACATCTGTCTTCTTGATTCCTCCTACATGACCTGTATCAGAATTTGGCTTGTTTTTTGAACATGTTTGTGGACAAGCTCTTGGCTTACCCCCACATGACAGCTAATCTCAGGGCTGTACTAGTCAACTAGTCAGTTTAGGCTAGCCAGGTTAGGCTGCAGTAACAACTAAAACAATCTCAGTGACTTACAACAAAGGTTTTATTTCCTACATGTCACGTGGCTATGCACATCTTCATTCTGGGACCAGAGCTAAGTACTTCTACTTGGGATGTGCTGCTCTCATGGCAGAGGAAAAATAATAAGGGAGAATCAAGAAATGGCCTGCATTTCTGCTCAGAAGTGGCTCATGCCATTTCTATTCATATTTCATTGATCAAAAGAAGGCTAAACTTGATTACATGAGGGTAAGAAGTATAATCTCCTATAGACAGGCCAGACAGGGAAGGAAGGCGTAAGAAAGGGAGGGGCAAAGAATATTGGTAAGACTACAAGGACTAATATTGCCTATGTGCAATATAGGCACTGTTACCTATGTTACCAATTAGTATGACTGTTACCGGTTATAATACTATTAAAATATTAATATACTCCTGTACTAGCTGGTAACTAGCTGCTGCCGCAAGCCTCCTGACAATTCCCTCCCCTAAGACTCCCCTATTCACAAACTAGCATGAGGGGTTAACATCTAGTGCAGAACGGTAGCTCCAGGACTTCAAACCTACTAGATCAACGCTTGAACACCACCTGTGCGCAAGTATGTTTGGTGCCTCCCTTGGCTAATTTCCTCTGCTATGTAAATATTTATTAGTTTAATTTTGAGTGCAACTTGATTTCCAGGCTCTTAGAGGGAAACTCACTGCAGCTCTTACATGCTGTGGTTATTTAATAACAATAATATTTGTGTTGCTTTCTACACAATGACATCTTTTGCATAGTACATGCAATAATGCTCAGTAAATATCTGTAGAAAGACCTAACTTTTTCCCATTAGGTAAACTTCTCTACTATCTCAACATACTATTCATTTTGAATCTTAATTCATTTTTATACCATTTCTCATATCTAAAAATATCATCTCTAACTTCTTCAGAACACATTTGCACTTTACAAAGCACTCTCCCTTACACCATTTCATTCAATCTCCCCAACACTCCCAGGAGGTAGGAATTAGATCATTTTACAGATGATGAAATTGAGACTCAGTGAAGTCAGGTGTCTTACAGCTACTTGAGTTCTGTTCATTCATTCATCAAATATTGAGTGCCTGAACTTAGATCTGTTAAGGTTGGATTTAAAAACAATTTTCCTGAATTCAAGTTAAGGGTTTATTCCACTATTCACAACTATGTTATCACCAGGGCCATAAACTCAAAAGAAGGAAATAGTAAGTCTGTTAATTTTATTGTTGAAGACCCCTGCAACACAAGTCTCAGAAAGGCTCCAAGGTCATTTGTAAAACTCAAGGTAACCACTAGCAGGAGCAATCTCATTTCTCTCTGTGCTCACTACCTAAGCACTAACAATCTCACTATAGGTAATTCCCTTCAATATATATTCAATGAATTTATCCACAGGTTTTGGAGCTATTTAAATTGAGTTTTGACACTAGCTGTGGAACCCGAACAAGTTACTTATCCCTTTGAGCTTATTATCTGTAAAGTAAAAGTAATACTAATGTCCTAGAACTAACTCGTTGTGGAGATTAAATATATAAAGTATGAAAAAGATGTGGTAATGCTCATTGTAGCTGGGGTTTCCAACCTTTTATGAAGTTTTAAACTCCGCATTCAAATAAGAAAAACAATGCTTATGTCATTGTAAGACTACAAGCTGACCACTCTTGGGCAGCTGTTCTTTATTCTGGAGTATATCATTTCAGTTTTCGTGTTAAATCTTCTTTTACCGCACTGATAACCTGTCGTCTTCAACGGCGCACTTAATCTGGAATGCCCCTGTCGCCTTTCGTCCCCGAGCTCTTTCTTCCAAAATCAAGAATGAACACATACATAAAGCAACTTATTCTTTAAAATGCAAAACAGCGCGTATCACAGGAGAGATCCAGAAGTATAAAACGCCCTAGGGAGGCGACCAGGGAACGCCTCCGGATGCCCCAGAAAAGGGCGGAGCCAGAACGCTCTCAGATCTCTTTCTGCCTCACAATGTTGTCGCTCTTCCCAATTCTCGCGAGACTTCAAGCGATTCAGCTTCTGCGTATTACAAGACACTGGGAGTCGAGGCGCCACGGGAGGGGGAGGGGAAGAGGGGGACGGTGGAAACGGCGTGGCCGCCATCTTGTTTGCACCCCCGCTTCGCGCGCGTTCCGCTCTCCGTGACGCACTCTTCCCCTCCCTTTCCGCGGTGCCCAGGGCCCTGCCTTGCTCTACTCCGCCGGAGCGCGGGGGCTGCTCCCGCTCTTCTCTGGACTCCTGAGTGTGTAAGTGTGCGGGAGCTCTGTGGGAGGAAGGGTATGAGGTGAGCGGCAACGGTGGGGGAGGGGCAGCGCTTCCCGCCTTCGGCTGCGACCTCACTTCCCTCGCACGGTCGCTGCTGTAGTTCTGTCCGGCCTGCCCGCCGCCATGTTGTGTTGTCTCCGGGGCCGCCGCTGTCGCCGCGCTCGTGGGGTCCCTGTGCCTCGCCGGCCCGGCCCGCGGGCTTTCTCCCATTGGCGGAAGGCGACGGCGGGGGGGCTCGCTCGTGATTGGTTGGTGGCGGGGAGGCCGAGGACCTGGCACCTTATTGGTCGCGCTGGCTCCGGCCTTGGGGTTGATGGAGGAATCGGAGGCTGCAGAAATTGCGCGTCTGGGCTAGTGCAGCCGGGCGATGACTCCCTACGGCGCAGGCGTGNTCGCCGGCCCGGCCCGCGGGCTTTCTCCCATTGGCGGAAGGCGACGGCGGGGGGGCTCGCTCGTGATTGGTTGGTGGCGGGGAGGCCGAGGACCTGGCACCTTATTGGTCGCGCTGGCTCCGGCCTTGGGGTTGATGGAGGAATCGGAGGCTGCAGAAATTGCGCGTCTTGGGCTAGTGCAGCCGGGCGATGACTCCCTACGGCGCAGGCGTGGGGTGGAGGTTGGGGTGAACCTAAAGGCCTTAAGGGAGGGGAGATGATGATGGTCTGGCAGGTACTTTGGAGTAGCCTGTGCATGGCCGGGAGTGGGAGGCCTAGGATAGGGGCATGAAAGCCCCAAGGGTGACAGACCTGAAAACACTGAAACCGAAGTTACAGGCCGAGAGGATCTTCAGGATCCAGGGATGCTAAACTTACAGTGTAACGCGGTTCGGAAGTGACCCTAATGTCCATGGATAGCAGGTCTGAGAGCTCGGTATAACAGGAAAGGGCTTCAGGCCCCTAGGGACATAAGGAAAGTTAGGAGTGGATCAGGGATTTTGCTACACAGTGCCAGCATTGAATGAAACACTGCGGCTTAGGTGGAGTCCTGGAGTCCTGGAATATATGAGGAAGAAGTAAACAGACTCAGCCTGAGGGAGAGATCGTATTGGATAGTGTGCTGGTCTTAATAACTGAATGCCAAGCGGAGGAGGCACAGCATTAAGTAGTGACAGATCTGCAGGAGCAAGAAAGTATTGGGTTGGCTAGAAAGTTTGTTTGTTTTTTTCCTAAGATGGCTCAAGTAGGGCTGAGTTGTCTTTAACTTCATTGGAAACAGTTTTGTTAGATTCTGTTACAGCTGTCATATCAGCACGCATAAAAAAAACCTTACCAAATTGGTGAATTTTGGGGTAGCCATTTTAATATTCAGGATGGAAGAAGATACGCAACTTTTCCAGCATATTCTTTATTATTTCAAGAAAGGCAAAAAAAGCAACTGAAATGCAAAAGAAGTTTGTGCAGTGTATGGAGAAGGTGCTATGACTGATTGAAAGTGTGAGAAGTGGTTTGTGCTGCAGATTTCTCACTGGATGCAGCTCACCGTTGGGTAGTCCAGTTGAAGTTGATAGTGATCAGATTGAGACATTGAGAACAATCTATGTTATACCACATGGGAGATAGCCAACATATTCAAAATATTCAGGTCAATAAAGTTACTGATGAAAATGAAAAATGTGACTTTTACTTTACAGAAAAAAACTAGATGGAATTTTTGACCAACCCTTTACAAAGAATTTTGGGGTTCATTTTCAGACTTGGGAATTATATATAGTAAGGGAGCAGTTATAGATTATTGGAGCTCAGGACCATGCAGCTAGTTTTGAGATGTTCTCTATGAAACTTTCTTGCTTTAGAAGGATAGATGTGTTAGGTTTCTCTTTAGCAGAAGAGAGTTTGACAGAGATCCTGGTTCTTGGCTCACATACTTCCTTTTATGTGTGTCTAAAAATATACCCACTGTCATATGCATTTTAAAAAATATTAAAAAAATAAGTAACCCAGGCCTGGCTGGTGTAGCTCAGTGGATTGAGCGTGGGCCTGCGAACCAAACAACCAGTCAGGCTGTTTTCGACTCCCAGTCAGGGCACATGCCTGGGTTGCAGGCCAGTTCCCAGCAGGGGACTCACAAGAAGCAACCATACATTGATATTTCTCTCCTTCTCTCCTTTCCTTCCTCTCTAAAGACAAATAAATACAATTTAAAAAAAAATAAGTAACCCAGAAGGAAAATAAATTAGCGCATAGCTTCTTGCATCTTGTCTTAAGTAACAGGACTTGTCAGCATTTTCTGGTTCATGTTTCAAAAAGTTTTTGATGTAATTAAGAGTTGTCAGAGTCAGCTTGTTGGGTATACATTCCTTTTCCATTGACTGGTATGACTTGGATTGTTTTACATTTGTGTCTTCTAAGGTTCGGGGAGCAGGGAAAAACATTTGTGTTAAACCTGTTTGTTTTCCTAATTTGTTTTTTCTTGCCTATGTTAGATGGTTCTTTCTGGCTTTACATAGGTGTTATGCTTCTGTTTTCATGTCAATTTCAAGAAATTCTTGTGGTTTACAGATTTGGTCACTTTTTATGTGAATGCACATAAGTTTTTTGAGAGAGAAATAGTACTTTCCAGTGATAAAGGAAGGAATTGACACTTTGGGGCATATTTTATTAAATATGGTGCCTACCTACAACATTCCTGGTAGGTAGGGCAGATAAGAAAGTTGAAGATCAGAGAGGTTAATTAAGTAGCACGTCCAGTGTCACTTAGTGGTTGAACTGGGATTCAAATTTAAGTTGCCTGATGCCAAAGCCTTTGCTTTTATCTGCTACCAACATAAACCTGACTAGTCAAGCTCCCAGATAGTTCTGTATTTTAAAACAGATCATCTTTCTTTGATTTGTGTGTGTTAGGAGAGTATTGAGTGGTTGAATATAAATAATAAGAATTTGTAGATCTTACATTAGGACTTCTAGTCAAGATGGAAGTGTAGGCAAACACTGCTCACCTCCTCGCACAACCACGGCAAAAATTACAACGAAACTACAAAACTGTCATCTAGAATTGTCAGAAAATTTAGCTGTATGGAAGCCTGACAACCAAGGAATTAAAGATGTCACATTCATCTAGGTGGGTCCAGGGGGCAGAGAAATGGCTAGGCGTGGAGACATAGTTACAGAATGGGCAGTCCTATACTTACGTGTGGTGGATAAAAATTGGGAAGGATTTCTTGGGAGCGAGGGATCCTAGCTCCACAACAGACCACCCAGCTCAGGGTTCCAGTGCCAGGAAGATAAGCCCCCATAACTTCTGGCTGTAAAAAACAGTGGGGTTGCTACAGTGGAAGAAACTGGGATTCTCAGGAGTCTCCTCTTAAAGGGTTTGCAGACCTAGGACTTATGCAGACTCACTCCCTTTGGGCCTTAGCACTGGGGCAGCAGCTGGAAGGGCCCCAGTGGCATATGGGGGGAAATTGAAGTGTCTGGCATCAGGGCGAGTGCCTGGGGACAGCTTCCTCCCAGACAAAATTTCAGAGGCCAGGCAGTGGCATTGTCCTTTCTCTGAGCTGTCCCCCACACAGAGCCATGGACCTTTGACACCTTATCAGAGACTCCACCTGCCTAATTTGTACAGGTTGCCACATCTCGGCAATTACCTAAGGCTCTTCTCCATCCAATTTATGGGTGCTCTTTTCCATAACAGGACACTACTAAAGATGGAATCAAAGCAGCTCTACCTAACACATAGGAACAAATACAGGAGGCTGCCATGAGTAGACAAATATGGCCCAAATGAGAGAACAGAACAAAATTCCAGTAAAGAAACTAAATAAAATGGAGATAAGCAATCTATCAGATGCAGAATTCAAAACACTAGTTATTAGGCTGCTCAAAGAACTCATTGGGTACTTCAATAGCATAAAAAAGACCCAGGCAGAAGTAAAGGTAACAATAAGTGAAATTTACAGGGAACCAACAGTGGAGTGGATGAAGCCAAGAATCAAATCAATTATTTGGAACATAAAGAAGAGAAAAACATTCAATCAGAACTGGAAGAAATAAAAAGAATCCCCCAAAACAAGGATAGGCTAAGGAGCCTCTGGGACAACTTCAAATTTACCAACATTCAATTCATGGGGGTGCCAGAAGGAGGAGAGAAAGATCAAGAAATTGAAAACTTATTTGAAAAAATAATGAAAGAAAACTTCCCTAATTTGGTGAAGGAAATAGACATAGAAGTCCAGGAAGCACAAAGAGTCCCAAACAAGATGCAAAGAGGTCCACTCCAAAGTCACATCATAAATAAAATGCCAAAGGTTAAAGAGGGAATCTTTTTTTAAGGATATTTATTTATTTTTTTAGAGGGTAAGGGAGGGAGAGAAACATCAGTGTGTGGTTGCTCTTGCATGCCCGCTTCTGGGGGCTTGGCCTGCAACCCATGCATGTGCCCTAGATTGGGAATCGAACCAGTGACCCTTTGGTTTGCAGGCTGGCACTCAGTCCACACAGACACACCATCTAGGGCTACAGAGAGAATCTTAAAAGCAGTAAGAGAAAAACAGCTAGCTACAAAGGAGTTCCTATAAGGTTGTCAGCTGATTTCTCAAAAGAAACTTTGCAGGCAAGAAGGGACTAGCAAGAAGTATTCAAAGTGATGAAATGCAAGGATCTACATCCTAGATTACTCTATTCAGCAAAGCTATTATTTAGATTGGAAGGGCAGATAAAGTGCTTCCCAGTCAAGGTAAAGCTAAAGGAGTTCATCATCACCAAGCCCTTATTATATGAAATGTTAAAGGGAGTTATTTAAGAAAAAGAAAAATACCAAAACTATAAAGCATTAAAATGGCAATAAATTCACAACAATCAACAGCTGAATGTAAAAAACTAAGCAAACAAGCAGAACAGAAACAGAATCATAGATATAGAGATCATTTGGAGGGTTATCAGTTGGGAGAGGGAAGGGGAGGTATGGGGAAAAATGTGTAGAGATTAAGAAGTACAAATTGGTAGGTACAAAACAGACTGGGGTTGTTGAGAACAGTAAAGAAAATGGAGTAGCCAGAGAACTTAAGTGTGTGTCCCAAGGACATGACCTAAGTGGAGGATTGTCGGAAGGAATGGGTGGTACCAGGTGGAGGGGGGCAAAGGGGGAAAAGTTGGGACAAATATAATAGTATAATCAATAAAATATATTTAAGAAATGAATTCGTAGTACTGTTTCAAAGATTCAGACCACAGAGTGGTAACTAGTTGACTATAGGTTCTTCAACTAGGTATTTAAATCTTACCCCCCTTGTTTTAAGAGTTTTTAATTCATTTTTAGAGAGAAGGGAAGGGAGAGAGAAAGAGAGAGAAACGTCAATGTGTGGTTGCCTCCTATGCATTCCCTCCCCGCTGGGGACCTGGCCTGCAACCCAGGCATGTGCCCTGCCTGGGAATCGAACCCATGTCCCTTCGGTTCACAGGCCCACACTCAATCCATGGAGCCACACCAGCTAGGGGGACCTCTTGGTTTCTAATGTGAAGGGAAAGATCGACAAAGTAAACTGCTGAAGTTTCCCCAGACCCAGATTGTTCCTGGTTAAAAAGTATGTACAGAGAGTTTAAGAATCTTCATTCTTTAGAACCAGCCTTCAGAATATTGCTGACATAGTCTTTCTATTTATGGAAGTGATTAATGCCAGGCAGTGAGAAACTACCAAGTGCATAGTGTAAAAAAGCTCACTAGGGAGCTTTTTTAAACATCACCAGTTCTTAGGATGTTTGTCTCTAAACTCCGGGATCTATCTAAAAGCCTAGTGTCTCCTCCAAACTGTGGAATAATGATTCTAGGATATACTTGTCCTAAATGATGTATAATACTAAAACTGATACAACAAAATATTTTCAGTTCCCAGTATTGCATGGAAATCTTTTAAGTAATTCAGGTTTCAAGGGGAAAGTCTTAATTGCTTTGTTTGTTGATGTGATTCGGTGAGAGTATTCTCCCTTTTATTTGCAATTACATTGCAGCGTAGAAGATAAAGAGAGAAAGAGGGTTTGCCGAGCATTTTGTGCATTGCTCATCTTAGCTTTATTTGGCTCAGTCATTAAGTTAACCAGGTAACTTATGACAGTTTTGGAAGGTTATGACATCCAAAACTTAGTTTCTTTTTTAGTAAGTCTGGACAAGATTACAAAAACATTCATATACATATAGATTTTTTATTCAGCAAGCATTTCTTGACTACCTGCTCTTCAACACCAGTGACTGCCTTCATTCCACATTAGCTCCTTATCCCCATGGCTGCTAGCTGGACTTTGTAATCATTTGGAATTGACCGCCCTAGAAATCCTGAACTCTCAGGAAGTCTGAGTAGGTCAAAGTTTATATTAAAAACTTGTGAAGAGCAGCTTTGTCTGCTCAGCAGAAAACATACTAATGTTTTATACTTTACGTACTGTCCAGGTCATCTTATTTAATCTTTACAACAATCCTAATCTCATTTATGCTTACACGTTTTTAACTTGGCCAAAACTGATTCACTGTACAAGAAAAGGTACAAGTTTTCTTATCCCCATTTACAGAGAAATGGAGGCATGAGGGGCTATCAGGTGTCGTGCTGAGACAATTTTTAAGTTCACATCTCTTATTTTTTATTTCATAGGCACTGAGCCACTAAAGGTACCCAGGAGTAATATAGTCCCTGCCTTTTAAAAAAGGGTGTTTATTTACTTTTAGAGGGGAAGGCAGAGAGAAAGGAAGAGAAACATCTATGTGTGGTTGCCTCTCATGCATGCCCTACTGGGGACCTGGCCCACAACCCTGGCATGGGAATTGAACCAGGAAGCCTTGCTTCTCAGGCTGGTGCTCAGTTCACTGAGTTACACCAACCAGGGCTAGTTACTGCCTTTCATTGTGTGCTTACGTTGTACCATCTGGGGTTCCCTTAGAGTTAAGGAGATACACACTGTGGGAAAAGGAGAGAGGGGAGGGGAAGGCACGGGTGTGCTCCCTGGAGGGTGAGCTTGTGCTGGGACCTTCATTTTGAGAGTTTTAAAGGCTGGAAGTTTAGGGAAGGATCTCAATAGAATGTTCATCAGCTTTTCCAGGTGTGCCCTATCAGGGCTGTGATCTCCACTTATTAGCCAGTGCCTGGGCAGAGGGTTATTAGTCATTGCAGCTGGTCCTGGCATTTCCCACTGGTTTTGCTGCTTTTCTGGGCCTGGAGCTGAAATATTCAATACAGCTGAGGCCTAGGTGTTATCTCTGGGGAAAAAAGATGAGAGTGTCACAAACTGCAGGACCAGTGATATGCCAGGGGAGGAAAGGCCACCCTGGGGGAGAGGTCTGGCACCAGTTTTGCCCATTGCTAAGCACCTGGGGCATTCTGCCCTGATGACCAGTATCTGGCTATAAATTGCTCGGACAGTGTGGTTCACTATCTGTCTCAGTTTCCCCATTCCTTTTGTCAATGAATTTTCATAGCTTCTTACTATTCGGCCTCAAAGTAATTCACTCAAGATCACATTGCAGAGCCCAGATTCAAACATAGATCTGTAACTGTTAATTCTTTCTTACACAGTTTGTGGATCCCTTACTCTTAAATACTGTGTTCTCTTGGCCATAGAATATTGTGAGAAAAGAAAAATCCTTGCATCTTAGCTCAGGAAGTGACCTTTGATTCTTTCAGGAATGTCCTTTGTAGTGAGGCCCTAAATAGTATGATAACCTTGACAAGGTCACTCTCCAGTTTTCCTAGCCAAGTCTAGGGAAGTACAGTGGAGTCCCTGGACAGCATTGCTTCGCCTGTGGGAGCATTGGCTTGATGGCAGAGATGTCTCTAAGGCAACTTTTGTGTTTTGACAAGTTTGCCTCATTCACAGGAGGAAGAATGGCAGAGGACATTATTAGGTTCACAAGTGACCTTGAGGTTCATTCTAGCCTCAGGCATACAACCTGGGAAGAACATTCCTTAGCCAGCTAGTTGTTCTTTTCCATTCTATTTCTTATGCTCAAAGCAAACTGAATTATCTGATGTCTTACAGTCTCTCTTTTTCATTTTGTTTATTCAGATTTTCTTGCGTACATTGTGGCTAGTTAGGAAGACTACAAGGTCATTTTAGTGTTTTCCCACAGAGGCTCAAAGCACCTAACATAACGTAAGTAGATTAATTGTAGGAGGAAATGGATTTAAAATATAGTGGTCAAAAAGTGCCCTTCGGAGGCAGCAGTGTAGCTGCTGACATTGGAGTCAGACCTGGGAAAGAATTTGCCTCTGCAGTGGATTTATTCTCTGTGTTAGCTGGGGGTCAGATTCTTAACCTGCCTGAGCTTTAGTTTCTTCCTGTGTAAAGTAGTGGTAATAATACCTATCTTATAGAGTGATTATAAGAAATGAACATAATAGCATGTAATAAATAACTGTCACTGAGTGGACCTTTCTTTTTACAATAGCATAAAATCCATCCCGACAGCTTCCCTAATGAGGAGGCCTTTTGTATTATCTACTGTGTATGTACAGTAAGATTTCTACATGGGGAGCAACCACTTGACATGAAAGAAATAGCCTAATTAGTTGTGCTGTTGTGGTTTAGGAGTTTGTTTTAGGGTTAGGTTGTTTCCTGATCACCTCTGTTAATCCCCAGTGGTGATGATTCTGGTGAGATGAAAACTTTCATATTTACCAAATAGCCATGGTTATTAAAATCAGAACAATTGTTTTTATCCTGTCCAAAAAGAAATTTTCATTATAGTAATTTAAAATGTTTTCTAATTGTAGAGCTTGTCAGTGGAAGTTAGGACTGTAAATTTGTTTTATAGTCACCTGGGTCACATTTTCTTTGAAATAAGCAGGAAGACAACATTGTGGAAAGGTTCAGGAAAGAATCTCTGTGCCTGCCTACATTTTTGCTAGGTTGCAATATTCGCATTCATCCCACGCTTCTCCGTGTTTAGCAGAGATGTATGTGATGGCAATGAGGCAACACCTGTACTCATTTTCAGTATTGGAGTTGTATTTTTCATTTTGATTTAAGTTGGTTTTTTTTTGTTTGTTTGTAGACAGATTACTTCTAAATCTAGTGTTTTTTCTGTTATATAGTAAAAGCTTTCTAATGAAAACCTTCAGATGCAGTTTAGAGAGAGGAACTAGTCTAACCTTTGCATTTGAATGTTTCTAGTAGTGTAGATTTAAATTAAAGGTTCAGATCTCCATGTCCAAGATACAGTATAAGCTACCCTATATAAATGAACACCCTCCATTTAAAATCAACTATATCATTATAAAAAAGTTCTGAGGATCATTCTAAATACATTCGTAGGTATGAGCTATCAATAGTGGTCTTGAGCAGTGCTTCAATAAATGCTTTCTGTAACTCATAGGAAATAAATTGGAATGTAGAATATTTTGTATCATGTTGTTGATTAAAATCTATTAGTGTTACTGAAGTTTTCACAGGTTATCGTTAACCCTGTCCTCAGGAGCAATAGAGTATCCATTAGTCAGTAGGAAGTGAGATTCTTTGTCCAGTGTTGGGAAAACATATCCCCTCTCCAGTGGCATGATATGTCCATTTCAAAGAGAAAGTACGTGCTATGTGCACAGTTGAACATCTTTGCCATTTTTTAGAAATATTTTATTTACTTATTTTTAGAGAGAGTGGGAGAGAAACATCAATGTGTGGTTGCCTCTCATGTGTCCCCTACTGGGAACCTGGCCTGCAACCCCAGCATGTGCCCTGACTGGGAATTGAACTGGCAACCCCTTGCTTCACAGGCTCATGCTCAGTCCACTGAGCTACACCAGCCAGGGCCATCTTTGCCATTTTTAACTGTCCTAAAAACCAATACTGAACTGGAAGGTAAGTAATTTAGAATTTGCTCATTATCAGATGACAGAGTTAGGGCCTTTTGAAGAAGCAAAGCATACTTGGTTGGCATTAATTTGGGAGGCAGAGGATTGATGTTTATGGTGATATTTAATGCCACTTTCAGTAGGATTAAATTAAAAACGTAAGTGCTATAATGTGTGTAAAACCCTTTTGGAAGGTGGTCAGAATAGTCATCTTTTCATTTCACTAAAATTTGTAGGTTGCCTTAGAGCAGCATTTCCCAGGCTGTTATTTCATTGAACATTCCTAATTCTTAATGCAAAGACGTGTCCTCTGGGGATGAGAAAGGGGTTCTTTACAAAATAATGGCCAAAGTGATGTGCATTTCTTTACTACAGAATTAGTATTCAGAGTTTTTGTACTCATGTGCCTTATGACCCTTGAAAAGAAGACAGTTACGTTATTCAGTGTTTCTCAAACTTATTTGGCCATGGCATCCATCCTGTTTGTGAGAATACCTAATAAGCATTTCATGTTATGACTGGTGTGTAGTGGAGTCCAGTCAGGCAGTTCTGGGGTAGAGTTTATGAATAAAAAAGATGAATCCATTTGTATTGAATGGCTTGACCAATAGTGGGAAAGGACTTTTCTGGGAACTATAAGATATGTCTCTAAAGTAACGTAGACTTAGGGATGAATGTGATTTCAAAGGTCATCTAATTCAATAACAATAGTAATAGTAGCAGGTACCAGTTTTTGAAGCACTTGCTATTATCAGGCACAGTGTTATTGTTTTGCATGCATTTATTAACCACTAGTCTTAATGATTTTATTTTAATATTTCCCATTCATCTGCTTTTCAACATCTCCACTACTACATTTTCCAGTAACTAGGTTACTGCAGTGTCCTGTTTCCCCTGTTATCTGTCTGGAATGCTGCCACCCTCCCACCCTGGGCCTTTCTTCACCTGGTACCCAAAATAATCCTTTTAAAAGGTTCATTCTGACTGTGCTTAAAACTTTGTCCAGCCCCGTTTACTTTTCTAATTTCTAGCCTCTTGCCCCTGGGTTGCTGCCGTACCAAACTGCAGCCCTTCCAGAAATACAGTGCTTCTCTGTCAGGTCCAGGCGTTTGTACATGCAGTTTGCTTATCTATTTAAGTAGGTTCTTATTCTTAGGATCTTATATCTCCTGAAGCCGCCTCTCACCAGCCTGAAATTGAGTTAGGCCATGGGTTAAGTGCTCAGCCTCTCTCATATACTTTGTATTTGCTCCTATTGTAACTCTTTAACAAACAGCACTATGATTGGCTATTTTAATTTTTTTTTTGTTATAATAGACTTCAGTCTTGAGGCTTACAGGGGCTGTGTCTTATTTATTATCCTCAGATCTTAGCACAATGTCTATACATGTAAGTATATATTGAATGTATCAAAGTACCTTATTCCTTACAACCTTTCAAGATGTTTTACAGTTTAGGAAATTGGCCTCAGTGGGTTAAGTAACTAGCCCAAAGTTATTCAGCTAAAAAGAGGTGAGGCAGGATAGAATCTAAATCTGTCTAGTTGGAAAGACTGGGTTTATTTTTTTCCTGCTTCTCCACATGGCTGCTCTTTTTCATCCTGTCTTTACATATTTCTGTCAAGTGTCCCAACAGCCTGTGCTAACAACCCCATCCATAGCTTCCAAGGCAGCTGGTGCCATCTTTGGATAGCTCTGAGAGCTGAAATAGGCCCTTCTAGAATAGTTTTTCATGCTCTGGTCTTAATTTATGCTTTGGAGAATATAACTTATTTTTTGAAAGCAAATAATTCAGAATTTATAATCCACTTAAGGTTTCATTTATTAGTTTATTTTATTCATTCATTTATTGAGCAGCCATTTACTGAATGCCATTACTGGGTTCTTTATCCTAACAAGGTCATTATTCAAAATGAGGATTATCTTTAGACTTCTGTCAGGTTTTTTTGAAAATGTGCCAACCCTTTTCTTTTTTAAACCTTAAGGGTGGATTTGGTTTGGAAAGTAGCTAATAGGTGTTCAGGACCAAGCCAGGTGAAAATGTGGGTCAGAAGTTACAATCTGGCAGCCCTCAATTTTCTTTTACATTTATTTATTCATTCATTCATTCATTTATATTATTGCTCTGTTACAATTGTCCCATTTTCCCCCTGTTGCCCACCTTTGCCTCTTGCCCTGCCCCCCACAGTCAATCCCCACCCTGTTGTCCCTGGGTCATTTATACTTGTTCTTTAACCAGGTCCCGCCCCTTATTTAATTTTTTAAAAATATAAACTAAAATTGAAAATGGGAAGATTTAACAATTTGGCTTCCTTTAAAAAAAAAAAATCCAGCCCTGGCTGGTGTGGCTCAGTGGATTGAGCAGTGGCTTTTGAGCCAAAGGGTCACTGGTTGAATTCCTGTGCCTGGACACATGCCTGGCCTGTGGGCCTGGTCCCCAGTAGGGGGCGTGTGAGAGGCAACCAGTTGATGTATCTTTTGCACATTGATGTTTCTGTCCTTCTCTTTCTCCTTCCCTTCCCCTCTCCTCTCTCCAAAAGTAGATAAATAAAATCTTTTAAAAAACAGATAAAAGTATACTTTATGAAGTTCTGAAAGAGATAATGAAATTAGTGGTATAAGTAATGGGTATAATGGATGTTCTCTGATGCCATTTATAATATTTTAAAATTTAAAATATTGAAATTATTTAATATAGAACTAATTAAAAATTATGGCACACCCATTCAATGGAATATAACTCAGTTATTATAAATGACTATATTTGATGTAGTGAGTTACTGTTATTCACATCAGTTTTTTAAGTGGAAAAAAGTACAAAACATTTGTATAGTATTTTTTAAAGTATTTATTTATTTTTATTTTTGGAGAGAGGGGTAGGGAAGGAGAAAGAGAGGGAGAGGGAGAGAAACATCAATGTGTGGTTGCCTTTCGTGCCTCTTACTGGGGGCCCAACCTGGCCTGCAACCCAGACATGTGCTCTGATCGAACTGGCAACCCTTTGGTTTGCAGGCTGATGCTCAATCCATTGAGCCACACCAGCCAGGGCCTGTGTAGTATTTTCTAATGTTGTAGGGAACTGACAACCTCATATCTAATTTACATAAGGATCTCTAAAAGTATATAACCTAGAATACTAACAACTTGATTCTGGGTGGTTGGATTAAAGGTGTTTATAAAAAAACAAAACAAAACAAAACTTGTCTCCCTAACCCAGTGATTTTCAACCTTTTTCATCTCGTGGTGCACATAAACTAATTACTAAAATTCTTCAGCACCCCCCCCAAATTTTTGTGTGTGTATCTGACCCCCCAAAATAGGCATGATTTTGATAAATTTATAAAATAATAGTAATTACCTACTCTTTTTGCTCCAAGTGTCTTTTTAAAAAAGGATTTCTGACACCAAGAATTAAGCAGTCAGACACAACCTTCTGTGATGTGACCAATAAGATGCAGCTCTATTATATGATCTCTGTATTTATGGTTCAGAACAGGGCATTCACACTGGACAGCTGCTGTTGTGTTGGCTGTTGTCATTTTTAATTTGATAATCTAAGGGAAAAGAGGTCAGTGCCCCCAACTAAATAGTCAGGTATTGCGTGTTTTAAAAATTCTTGCAGCACACAGAAGTAGCTGCCCTAACCTATAACAACATCAATACGAAACAAACTGCTGTATACATCTATCTCATTACATTAGTATACAGTAATATATACAGCATGTTTACTATTCAAATGAATATGGCTTTTGTCCCCATCCCAGGATTTTTAAAAGTTCATTTTTCTCTAGAAATGGTCGTCTTTGGTATTTCCTGGGACCCTTAGATTCACTTATTAAGTGAGAAAGGGTTAGTTAAGGACACCATCAATAGAATGTTCAGGCCACCGAAGAACCCAGTTTCTTTGCTGCTATTTTTGCTTCTGCTGGGATACAGGGTAACCTTTGAGAGCAGGTAATCTGGAGTGTACTGAGCAAGACCTTGTTTGGGGCAGAAATTGCCATGGTGGTTGAGGCTAACTCCTGCCATGACTTTGGTCCTTCAGGCAGTCTTCAGGACGCCAGATCAACATCTGTGCCAGCATCAGCTTTTGTGTGCAGGGTCTGGCTGTTCTATGTGAAGCTCTTAGTGCAGTGCACCAGCATTCCTCCGTGGCCCTTCTCAGTGGGAGCTGAGTAGTAGTCGCCCCTTTAGATGGGGCATGTACTCTCCAGTTTTCCTCAGTTCCTCACCAGTCTCAGTTATTCCATTGACACTGTGGTTAGGGCTGAATTCCATTATATCTCTGTACTGAGCACTGGAGATGTATGTGGATATAAATAAGACAGTCATTGCCCTCAAGAAGCCCTTTTTTGGTAATAGAGACATGGTAAAAAGTAATTATAATATGTGATATGTGCTGTAGTCAAATATATATTTAGATATTAATGGAGCACCCATCACATACCAGGTATTAATACCTAGTGCTTTAAATTATCTTGTTTAGCCTCAGTGCTCTTGTGAGTTGGTGTTATTTTTTCCATTTTCCACATGAAGAAGTAAGCTCGAAAATGGTTAAGTACCTTGGTCAAGGTCATACAGCTAGTAAATAGGCAGCTGTGATTCAAAATCAGTTTTCTAAGAGCATCAGTTCCCACCCTACCTTGTTTGAGAGCATTAAAGCTTGAACCTGTAACCAGAGGCAGTGGTTTTGTCTCCTAGTGATCTGGGTGTTATTTAGGGCAAGAAGATGTACATCTGGTATAGGGGGCTGCTGAGGTCCAGGACCAGGGAGCAATGTGAGTTGGAATCCCAGAGATCCCATGAGGCTCTTAGTCCAGTCTAGAGAAGGGAAAGCTGTAGGAAGCAAATGGATCAGGCTACCAAATGGAAATTCTAGGATAATTTGAGTTCTCTTCCCACTAGTGTCTTGAATTCTACTAAGGTAACTATTGATGAGAGATAGGGGTTGAAGTGTGTTTTGTTTTATTTTGTTTTGTTTTTGCAAACTGCCAAGAACTAATAAAAACTGTGCCAAAGACCTTCACAAAGTATCAAGAGAAATAAATGTTTGATGTAATTTGGTAAATCAAAAGCAGAATTGAAGGGTAGGCTTTTGGAACAATAAGCACACCTCGGCCAGGATTGGTGGTAAAACATGTATTTCTGTCATAAAAACTGAGATTTTTAGTAGCAGCTGGTAGGCCTCCCATACTGCCCTTGATGGCTCAGGAGTTCTTTCTGCAGGGCTGCAGAGTATGCTGGGCATGAGAGAGAGACATTCCCTCATAGTAGTTTTCAGGCCTTAAGTCCTGTCTAAAACAAGGAATTTGAATTGGATAACTTCTAGCACTTTCCTTTCCCCCCCTGTGCTTATTAGTACAATATACTTTACATATGTTATTACCTCATTTAATTCCTACAGTGGTTCTGTGATATAGAAGGGATATTCATATATTATAGATGAGGAAACTGAGGCTCACAGTTGGCCCAATGCCATACAATTACTTAATAAGTAAAGGAACAGAATTTGAAAGTAGCTCTGCTCAACTTCCAAGTGTTGTTTTGCCATAGTGACACTGATTAATAGTCAGTGATGTGAAAATGTCCTTCCTATTCTTCTGCCTCTCATTCCTCAAATGAGCTTCTTTGCTTCTTTGCAGCTGACTTGACCCCCGCTATTTGGGGGGGGTTAAAAGAGGCTCTAGTGTGGATAAGGCACTCAACTGGCCTGTTGGCCTTTTGCCTTCTCTTCCCAGGCTGGTAGCTATTCAGAATCTATGGTCTAAACTTTCAAGAAAACAATTACAATACCTGCAGCAGGGCGCTAACACCCTATTAGCATAACTAAACTCTTGTTTAGATGCCGTAGTGAAGTTGCCACACGATCTTTTAATATTTTAATGTACGCCACTTCTAATGATTTAGTTGTTACTTCAAGTCCTTATACATTACAGATGTGATTTGCTGCTGGCCAAATGCTCCTAATAGTTCACTAATAAAATTTGTAGCAACTTAAAGAGTCTGTTTTTTCAGATGCTTAGCTAGATCCCTAACCAACAGATTAAATTCAACATTAGTGAGATTTCTGATATTATTTATTGTTTTATTTATTTATTCCTCACCTGAGGGCAGTTTTCCATTGCTTTTAGAGGTGGGCAGGGGAAGGAGATAGGAAAGAGAGAGAGAGAGAGAGAAAGAGAAACATCATCTGGTTGCCTCCCTTATGTGCCCTGTCCGGGGGTCATACATATGCTCCTGGACCAGGGATCAAACCTGCAAGTTAGCAATTTGTTCTGACTGGGCATTGAACCCTCAACCCTTCTGTTACGAATTATGCTCCAACCAATTGATCATAGCAGCCAGGGCTGAATTTCTGATTTTTAAACTAATGAAATTGGATGTAATGGCTTATGTTTTCTGTACATATATGTGACA
The DNA here is from genome assembly GCF_014824575.4 of Sturnira hondurensis. Lineage (NCBI taxonomy): Eukaryota > Metazoa > Chordata > Mammalia > Chiroptera > Phyllostomidae > Sturnira > Sturnira hondurensis. The sequence goes on along the minus strand of NW_028094121.1, from coordinate 1,839,129 downwards.
CCTAAGAATTTCCTTGATATGTCCTCAGGTGCTCCATGTTTTGGTAAGCAGTGTGGTGCAATGGAAGGAATTCTACTGTAGATGGGACCTGAGGTTGTATCCTACATATATGGCTACAGGCCAGTTGTTTAACTGCTCTGAACCTCACTCTTTTTCACGTGTAAAAGGGAATAGTGAGGATTAGAGGGGTAAAGTACCTAGCTCAGAACCTGGCACTGATTGGTGTTCAGAAATTATTTCATTTCAGCATGGGAAATGAGTAGAATGTGTGTAGAGAAGTTAATAGGTAGAGTGATAGGATAGACTGTGTTGCTTCTGCTTCAGGTCTCTGCCCAATCTCTGAATATGCCTGTAATGAACTGTCATGTGAGGTCAATCGAGGTATTTCTAGAAAAGATCTATTCTACCTGGCAAAGCAGTTGTGTTGTTTAGACCTGGGATACTTAGCTTTAATGGGTGGAAGCAGATCTAATGAGATTGTTAAAGGCCTTAGGTAATAGTGAGATGTTATTGTTTGAAAAAAGAAAAAGAAAAAAAAAGGTATGTTAACCTAAACAGTAGAGCCCAAGGTCCACTAGCAAATCTTGACCAACACTGGTAAACTTCAAGACCCTGATGTCTTCAGTAACCCCATTAACTACAGGTTTCCCTCACCGTCCAAGAGTAGATCACTCCTATGAAACTGGTGAAAGCTGAAATAGTGTAAAGTGAAGAAACAATCACCTTAGGACACATCTTGCTAACAGATGCCCAGGCAACTTGAGATAAAGGACAGGTGCTCATATATACAGTTTAAAGCTGGTTGGTGCTGAGGTGCTGATTGTAGTTCCCAGGGAAGGAGCTTGGTGCTGACATTCTCGCTGTTGGGGGTGCTTGCTGCAAAACAAATGCTGACTGCTATTTTTGCTTTTTTCTTTGTAAAAGAGAAAATTCTGGATTTCTTTTGGTTAGTGACAATGGGTACTAGTAGAGGTCTTTGTAAAAGTGAAGTGGCATAAAGTGAACTTTTGAAAAGCAGGGAATACCTGTATTTACAATACCTCAGATTGAGATGAGCCCTGTTGCTTATTCTTGTGAATGTAGTAGAAAAATGTATCCTCTGTTTCAAACCTCTGTAATATTAAAAGCTAATTAGCAACACTTTGTGACTAAATAAATTGGTTAATCCATCAAATATTAATTTTCAAAATATATTAACAGTATATTTAAACAGTATATTCACTGATATTCTTCTTTGTCATTTTCTCCCCTTTATCCTTATACTTCCCTCTTGGGTTCCTAGTAGACTTTTTGGAAATGCCACTGTTTCTGTCACTAACTTCGTACATTACCCCAGAACTTTCCTATTTAGATTAGATTGTATTTCAAAATAAAGTGATTTGCCCTGGTACTGATATGTGCCTTTAAAATTACCATGGGCATGATGACAGATGCCTTTTTACATATCCTGCAAGCTATTGTAGGGCCATTGATTCCACTCTTACTGTAAAAGGAGCTGTATTTTATTTGGAGCTTTTAGATTACCCCACCCAATTTTCTTTTTTTTTTTTCTTCTGTTAATGCTCAACAGAAACCTGAAGATAGTTAAGTCACAACTTTCTGACCTTGTGCACATTGCTTCTCTGGTTTACTGCCATAGGATACTGTAGCAATATCTTACAGACATCTTTGATGGCCAATCAGAAGCAGTTAAATTACCTTAAATTTTTTAAATAGAACTGTGACAGCCAATAAGAAATCCGTTGGGTGGGAGGTGTAACAACCCTTTCGTGCGATTTTAAAAACAATTCTAAATTTTCAGTACCCTCTGTTTTGGAAGCACATGAGGCCTTGGTGCATCTGCTGTGTGCATTCGCCAGGCATTTCCAAGCCTTAAGTTCCCTGTAATTTGAAGTCTGGCTCTGACCCCTGTTCTGCTTCTCAAGGTAACTTTAAAACAGGAAGTGTACAAAGGAGGTAACTGATGACGTGAACAGCCAATCATGGCTTTCTGTTCTTAGCCGATAAAGCAGCTCAGCCAATGGGACCGCTCCGGAGGCAAGGTTTGGTGTCAAATAGCATGCTAGATTGAATGCCTTTGACTGTTAAAGTGGAAGGAGGCTGTAGGGCTTCATTGGAGCCTCGGAGTTTTTCACTGAGGCAGGGGTCAGCTGAAAGACAAAGAAAAATGGCGAATAGTTTGCTGGGGGGTGGGGGGACAGCTGTTCGGGTTTTCACTGGAGTGGACATTCCAGACTCAGGTTTCTGCATCTCCTGCTGCCTTTTGTTTCCTCCGTCTTTTTTGGGGGGGAGGGATAGGAGTGATTTAAATTCTCCCTGTCCGAGGAGATATAAATAACTACATGTAAAATTAATGCAGTTCCCGGTAAGTTTAATTCTTTGTTTTGTGTTAAAATGGTAGAAACTGTTTAGCTTCAGAGAGTATAGACAAGTTGCACTGTTTCAGAAAATGGCCACTTTACATTCCATGCATACCTTTTGGTGCACCTAGAATACCTTGCTCTGTTTAGATTTTGCATGCCCTTCAACTAGGATTTCTTTTCCTAGTTGAGTGACAAGATCAGGTACATGAAGAAAGGCTAATCATTTTTCAGGGGCACACAGAAGCAAAGCACTTTCTCTTTGCATTGGGTAAACTTAACTGTTTTCCAAATAATTTTCCTTTGTTCAAGTGCACTGAAGCTTTCCTACAGAATAAGCTGAGTTGTTCAAAGAGTTTTTCTGTTTTCATGCACTTGGTTGACATCTGTGTTTTCAGAGGTGGAAGCAACACTATTGCTGTTCTAAATTATGTGTGTTAGAATATGATTTGCACTGATGCAGGTTCTAATGGTGAAGGCCTATATGCCAAATGTGAAATTCTCCCTTAACTTTCTTATTTATCGGTCTGCTTCTAGATTCTCATAAATATCAATTAAGTAACAATCTTTATTTAAAAATGCACATTTTAGCACAAAATTCTGGTTGGAAACATACTTCTCCACTGTATTGGCAGTGACAAGAGCAAATCTTTTTCCCACAAATTTCACACATTGTTTGTCAAGTGTTTATTTGGCTCTTTAAAATGGTGTGAGCAAAATGCTTTTCATTTTCTGTGTGAAATATTTAAGTCCTAACTTACCTGCAGTTTGTGAATAGGGAAGTTAAGAGTATAGGCACCCTGTTTTTTGCCCTTGATATGTGTTTTTTCTCTAATGGCTATGAAGCTAATGCAGGTTGCTGATCAATAACCAGTCAGTTCTTGTGAATAGTGAAATCTTCCATCCCATGTACTGAAGAGCTATAATTCACTTGATTTTAAAAAGCAATTCTTTGTTTTCTTTTTATTTGCAAGCATGGAATGAAGGTCATTGGAATATTTCTGCAGCAGGCTCAGTGTGGAGCAGTGAGCCAGCAGCACTCGGTCTCTGGGTGGGGAGCAGGAGCAGGCCCTGTTAGAGAGAAGTTTGGAGGGCATTGATTTGCCTTTCCCTCGCTTGCCTTTGAGTAAAGGGTTTACCTGAGGGAGGGGATCGAAAGGGGTTTAGAATTTGGACTCTTCGAATTAGAGCAGTCAAAGTTGCTAGGTGCAGGCTTCTGTCGTTGCTCACAAAAGTGACCTTGAAAAACTGCCGAGGAGTTGAAAGATTGAAGGACAAAGTTTGTTTATACAGATTTGGACTGAAAAGCTCTATTTAAGTTGAAAAGAGACTGTACTTCTGATGTCCTAGTTGAGTGCTTAGTAGGAATATGTTATACATTCAAATTAGGAATTTTCAAGCAGTAAGACAATAGGGCTATATTCACTCTCTCCCACTCTTACCCATTCCCTCCCCCAGCAAAAAAATTCTAAATCCTTCTGGTATGATAGCCGAGTGAACTGCCTAACAGATTCCGAATTCCTTGCATGCTACCTTGTCTTCTGTGTAATCTAGAGGGTTCTTATTGGAGAATGGTATTCCAGGAGTTCAAGTAATGTTTGTGAAACTTCTTTTGAGGATTGGAGTACTTATGGTAAGAAAACAGTCATTCTGGGAAGTGATGTCATAAGAGAAAGGAATATGTATTAAGGACTACATTTTAACAGGTAATTATTTAAGTGTATATTTTACAAGTTACTGATTTATGTGTTATCAGTTGCTCTAGGTTTTATATATAATTTAAAAAACAGATACTGCATGGCCCTAATAGGCTCTGGGTGAAGGCGTGGAGCAGGGGAGGCAGAAGGTAAGTGGGGCACAGTATGAGCCTAGGTAAAACTCTTCATATTAAGAACTTTGTGGATTTGGCTTTTTGGAGAAATATCTAGCCATTGTCTCTAGCCTGGACTTAACCTTTTTAGGGTCATGGACTCTGAGATCTGACCTACTGCCTGGAAAATGAACGTAGGCATGCCTGTGCAGAGCCCTGGTGACTAAGATAATTTTCAGTATATATTGAATGGTGTTGATATGACCTCTTCATTTACCCTTTAAGCAGATAAATGTTACCCAGAGAAATGAAAACTCTACTTCCATCAGGAGCAAAGATCTTCTAGAGCCAGCTATAACTTAGACTAGGGGTGGCTCAGTGTGTGCAGGGGGAGGCTTAGATGGGATCTGAGATTTAAGCAGTTATTTACTCTATTTACAGTATCTGAAGCAGCATGGTGCAGTAGCAAAAGCAGGCTATTTAAAGTCAGGAGACTTGTGTTCAGGTTCCCAACAGCTGTCACCAGCTTTGTGAGCTTGGGCAAGTCAGCCATTTAGTGTCAGCTTCCTCACATGTAAAAATGGGCCCTAAAAATAGCACCTTCCTATTTAGTGGTGAGTCTCAGAAGAGATCATGTATGTCAAAGTGCTTTGCAAATTGTGAAGTGCTGCATAATATTAGCTGTTACTAATTCAAACTATTGGGGGGTTAAATGCTTATGAAGATAGGTGTGGCATCAAAGAAAAAAATGCCAGTATTTTAATATGTTTACCAAGGAGTTTGTTTAAACCAGACACATCTCTTTTAAACTGATTGCACATGCCTTCACCTGCATATTCCTGTTTATCCTGATACGACTCTGTGTAATACATACATTGAGACCTTCAAACCTTTCCTTATCAAGATTCCTATGAAATAATTTTAACCCCTTTGGCAAAAATTAGGGTCCTCAGAATAAGATGATAAGGGAATGCTGATTTTTTGGAAACCCTTATTAGATTTAGGAACCTCTCAGGTAAAAAAATTAGAGACTTGTTCCAATATGATTCTGAGATTTGCATTATAATTCAGATTAGTTGTAATAGTTGTAGCTATTTACCAGCAGAGGTTACATTTTTAGTTTATGTACCAAATATTTATGAAGTTAACCGGGAGCCATTTTTTTGTTTGCCTTGTGGTCATATGATCTGTGCGTTTTCAAGCTTGGGAGGCAGTTATAGCTTGCACAGTAGTAGCAAGCAAGTAAATGTTGGGGTGAGGACTTTTAAAAAAAATAATGGTCTTATGTCAAAATGTCATTAGCATAAATTTCACACAGTTGATATCTGCTGTGAGATACACTTCCAAAATAAATGGTGAAAATGCATGGGATTCTGGTTCTCACCGATGTTACGTACCTGCTGTCATCTATTTTTAGGACTTTTTTTTTTTCCTGCTTGAAGCTGGCTGGCTATTTTGTGATCTATTTGATTTCCTGTCCTGTTAAGTCACTTCCTCTCAGGCATGGTCAGACAGCATTGATATCTGCCTGCTCTCTGTGCATTGAAAGAATTGTATTCAGACAGAATAAAGCCTGGCAGGTCGTCATGGACCTCTTCCAATAAAATCCCAGTTCTGCGGACGTGTGTGTTTGAAAACAGCAGTCATGCTTAAAGTGGGCTTTTCGATCCTAAAATAGATGAGGTCTCCCTTTAATGAATCTATATACTTTGGAGAGGCTTGTTACCCAGAAAACATTCTTAAAGCATGAATTAAGTTATTTTGCCTCTCTCTATCCTTGATCATAAATGCATACAGAGTTTGTATATTCTTAAGTTAGATTCATGGAAATCATTTAGGGATCTAGACTAGTTTGCTTCTTGTAAAGTAGAAAAGTTGAGGCCCAGCGAGGTCAGGTGCCCCAATCTTTCAGCCTTTTAACGACTGGCCCGCTTATGTTCAGAGATTCAGCTCCCACTCAGTTCATTCCATGTTTCTTACATTCCTTTAGGTTGTGCTTGCTTTTTATTTTCCATATTTCTCTCTCTTTTGGTACATCTGTACAGGTTTGCTATTTGAACACAGAAAATGGGCCTTGGGAGAGGTTCACAAGTCCCAGTGTTGAGTCTGTTGGTAGAAAGTCTGCTGTGGCAGCAAACTGTCCCTCCCTTTTGGGGTCTGAAGATCTCTTGCCTCAGCCTGTTCAGAAAGCTGAGAATCAGCTGGGAAGCTAATGGTGCCCACCTGGCTGAGGTGTCCCAGCAAGCTGGTTACTTTTATGCATTACAAGGAAGTAAACTAAGGTTTACAAATTCAACAACACCTGCATGCCAGTTCTTTGGTATTGTTTTGTTTTGTTTTGTTTTGTTTGTTTTTGTTAACACACCTCAAGAACAAGCTAATTCCCAAACAAGTTTGGGCCTGGTTCTTCAAGTGAATTGTTAAGCCAACCCGTTTTTAATGAACAAAGATCTCAGGATTATTTCAAGCATTTGACAAGTCTGAAATAGAAGTCATTGTCAGTATACTCCCAAAATAATATTTTAACTCTGCCAGCTTTAATCTTTACCACCAGCAAAGTGGTGTTGTGTTGTCTGCACTTGTGTGTTTGTGGTAGTGTAAACTTGGTTTTTGTTCTTACTTTGTGTATTCTCTGGTAGACTGTAACTACTTGAAATTTCTAAATTTTTGTAGTAGGATTTCTTTTTACTACCTTCATATATTTGAACAAAAGTTAAATTTATTAAAGGAATGAGAGCTTAGATGGTGTAACTTAGTAATATTTAGTCCTGAGTTATACTGTGATGGAAAATCATAGTAGATACACACATGGATGATATCTGCTTCTTCTTTGTATTTCCCAGAAGCTTAGTTTTCTTTTTTAATCTGTTCTTTCTGCTGCCTCAGTTTTGGGCCCAGCTCTTTAAAAGTTGGTCAGATCCTGTTTGTATCACCACCCTTATCTTTCTGTCTCTCCCTTTGGCACATCCCAAAGCCAGACCCCGCTGTTCATTAACTGATGAAGAGTTTTTCTCCATTTAGAGTGTTTACTATAAATTAAATTACAGTTTTGCACCCTACAATGAAAAAGGGCAGTTGAAGGGTAAGAAATGATTGTAAATTCCAGCATAAAGACAGAATGAAAGATTAAAAGAACCTAGTAAATGTTTAACTTTAAGAGTCATAACATAGCTTGTGACCTTGTGTTCCTTAGTTCAAAGGAAGAATGGAGACTAAAATAACCACAGCAAACAGCAGCGTCTATTCACCTGGTTATCTTTTTTTTTTTTTTTTCAAACGTGCTATCATTTTGGTCTGTCTCCATAGTTTCAATTACATAGAAAACTAAAGGGAAGAGCTGCTTGGCTGGAAATATCCAGATAAAATGAATTTTTCCTTTATCTGTATTCTAAGATATATAGTTCTTTAAGAAAATTCTAAAATTGGATACTTTACATTTCCTTTCCCTAATTCACCGTGCATTCATACTTTTATGTGAAAACTTTAAAAATGCATACAATTAAAACTTTAGGATCTAATAATCCGATAGAGGGGACAGATGTTATCTATCAAATACATGAAACTGATGTGGAAAGCACAAACACAGGACACAGACTTTAGAGGAGGGGACATCTTTACTTACAGCTTAGGAACGAAGGGGGCAGTTTAATTGGGTGTCGGACTTGGGGAGTAGGGATAAGGGCATTGCAGGCATGTGGAACAGGAGGAGCAAGGTCATGGTTCAAAAAGTGCAGTGTGGGCTGAAGAGACCAGAAGGTGGGCTAGTCTGTGTAGAGCATATGGAGATGAGTTCAGGACAGGAGGGACTGCAAAAGAAAGAATTGTGGAGATGTAAGTTGTTGGGTCAGGTACTGGAGGGCTTTGACTGCCTAGCTAAGAAATTCGAATTGCCTCTGCTTGCCATTGGTGAGCTGTTGAAGATTTGGGGTAATAAGTTGATACGGCATTATTGGAGCCATGCTTTTGTAAGATTTATTGGTCATCACCTAGAAATGAATAGAATTTTGAGTAGAAGACACTGGAAACAGTGAGCATGCAGTGAGTTCACGTACTAGGTTTACAACTCTTATTGAATTTTTATGAGGATTAAAAGTAATGTAAAGAGCTTAAAATCAGACCTGGCATACAACAAATACTAAGTAAATATTAGCTATTATCATCATTGTCATTTTTATTATTATGTGGAGGTGATGAGGGCCTGAACAAAGTTAATGGTGATGTGAAGAAGATTAGGAGGTGGACACTATTGTTACAGAATTCAGAAGTTGATTAGAATCAAAACATAGAGTCCGGGATAACCCTGAGATTTCTAGCCTGGGTAACTGGAAGAAAGAGAAAAGTTAGCGGGAGCAGATTTGGGGAAAGAAGACAATAGATGCAATTTTGGATATGTGGAGGGTGACTTCTAGCTTCCCAGTTGGAGATGGTCAGCATGCAGGACTGGGACTTAGGAGAATGTCAGAATTGGCAATTTATATTTGAAATTTAAGTCATAGAGTTTATAACCGAACTTGGGGAATGGATGGGAGAGAATCAAGGAAGAGAATGGACAGAAGAGCTAAAAGAACAAAGCTTAATGTTAAAGACGGAAACAAAAAAAAGGTCAGATCCTGAAGCTAAGACAGGTAGGAATGAGCACGGCAGATCCCTCTAGGTCAGTGTTCTCTAAGCTTTCTTAGTTACACACCCCTATTACCTGAGTGTGTAGTTCCCATATATGTGTTAGTGTTCTTTACTCTAGTCATTGGCCATTTTTTTAAATGTTAGTTTAGTTAAAAACCAGAGAATATCTGTAACTTCCCCTGGCCAGGCACACAGAACCAAATAAAGGTGTCACTGTTTGGAATAGAGCAAATTTTCCTCAGGCTGTGTAGAGCACCATGCATGATACTCAGTTTTGTGATAAGTTAAACTGGGGGGCAGGGCATCAATATCAGCCCATAGGTTACATATTCAGAAAGGCAGTATTAACATTTTCCGTGTGTGCCTTGATATGTAAAAGATTAGAAATTCTGTCCTAGAATCTGGTGACATTCACTTGTTCCAAAAATGTACAAATATTTCCTTGAACTGTTATCCAGCTGTTCTTTGAGATTAGTTATATATATGTATATGTGTGTGTGTGTGTATAACCTTAAGCTTTCTTGTTTCAGCTTTAAGGTACACATCTCCATCCAGTGCAGAGATTAGTGTTTTTCCCCCCTAAATTGCTTTGTGTTTAACTTTACTAATGTTAGTTAGCTTTTGAAGTTTCAAATGGCGGCATTCTGCATGAGGTCAATGATAAATATATATATGTAGGAATTTGGCAACATTTGCTTTTAGCAAATAATGTATAGCCACATGATCATGATGGTAACAGTGATGAGCAGTACACACAGTAGATTACCAGGAATAAGATAACCACATCTGTAGAATTTAGCATAATTTTTATTATAAGGCACTTGTATTTAGTTTCTAGACTAGGTATGTAATTATCCTCAGTCTGAAAGTAAAGGCAGTAAGAAACTTTTCACTAGAGAAATAATGGTAAATTTCCAGCCATCTTACCTGGTTATTTATATCCTGAACTTCATGATTATTTCTTTTCTGTAATTAGTAACTGGGCGAATGCTCATGAAGCCACCCTTGAAGGTAGTTAAGCATTGAAACAGTTTGCAATGTTTCTATGAAACAGCACTTTAGAGTTAACGGAGTGACTTTATATTTGTTCTCTCACTTGGTAATTACCTAAGGTAGGTGGGACGCCCATTTTGTGGCTGAGGAAGCAAGGGGCAGAGCCTAGTGACATAAGCCCTGTGCCCTTTGTACTGCACCTTGTCGCTGTGTATGGAAAACAAGCTAAAGCCGTGTCTGTCTGATGGGACTGATTCCTCCTCCCACCTCTCCTTTTTCTGTTCATCTCTGCCCCTAAAAGACACACATTTAAAAAAATTTTTTTCAGAGTTTGCATATAATCTTACATTGTATGACTAATCAGGTTATTGTATAAAAGGATCAAATATATTATTGAATTATATTATTGAATAGTCAAATTGAATTATTTTTCAAAGTTTTTGTCAAACAAGATAGGTGAACTGAGCCACCTTTCTCTTTCAGAACAAAGCATGAGCACTGCCAGTGTGTTGGAAAATTGTCTTCATCAGTCCTGAATTCACTAGAGTCAGATAGGTGCCATATTTTGCCCTGTATAATGTAGTTTTTTGCCCAGGTTTTTGAGGGGAAAATAAGGATGCATATTATACATGGGTATAATAATCCCGTGTATAATGTGCACAAACAGTGGGTGTGCATTGTACACAGCAAAATACAGCAGTCGAAGGACTTTTTCCAGATGGGAGGTTAGAGTTGTGTTAGGTGTTCTCTGGTGTTCCATGGTGTCCCAAGGCTTGGAGAAGCATACTTTGTGGTATGTATTGGGCACCTCCTTGGGTTCTTATCTTGGACCACAGAGATTGGCATTTTTAGATGAATCATGGTGTTCTTAAATAATCAGTTGCTTTATAGTTCTCCCATCCAAGTACTAATCAGACGAGATCGGGCGTGTTCAGGGTGGTATGGCTGTAGACTATAGTTCTTAGCTGTGATTTATACTCCTTGCTTTGGCCCTATGGGAGGTAGTTAGAACAAAGGAATCCACCATGTTCACAATGTAGCAATAACTATAATTTCAGAGGGCTACATACATGTAGCTAGATGATTCCTCCTTAGTGTGTAGCTGTGGAACCATCTCCAATGAGGGTGCTAGGCTAAGGCTATTCCTCTGAACTATAGTGGAAAGATAGTGACTGACTTCCATCACCAGGCCCCCAGAGAGGATGAACTTTGAGCTCTATGTACCAGAACTTTTAATCTCCACTCGTGCTTGTGCTTGGTGACCAGTGTCCCCAAGTCCCAGTTCTTGTGGACAACTGCAATTTTGCCGTGCTTAAAAACCTTGAGCTTTCTACTTTGAAATGTCTGAGAATCTGACATCTTGGCATTTTGGAATACTTATCCCAGGAGGAGGATCAGGAAAACTAAAGAGAAAAGGGTTGGTGGATTTATGTTCCAGTCTGAGAAGATCCACAGTTTTTAGAAGATCTTGAGGTTTTGGTCCTTTACTGAGTTATCAGTTCTTATAGAGAGAGGAGGACATGTAGTGAGAAAGCACGCTACTGAGAACCAGGGCATGCGGGTTTTAGTTCCAGTTCTGGCACGTATTTTGCCCTGTGACCGAAGGCAAGACCCTTGGTCTATCTGGATAAAGTGTTTTTATCTGTTAAATGGGAACATCAGTACCTGTGCTGTTTTTTGCAGTGAAAAACAAATGAGATACTGTACAGAAAGCTACTTTGCAAAGTGTAAAGCATGTACAAATGTAAGAGATTAGCATAACCATCTCAGTTGCTTTGCACTCTTTGAAGTGATCTTTGCACTCTCAGGTCCTGACAGCAGTATACATGGAAGTGGGAGACTTAGTGTTTGGTTGTCTTAGAAGATTTGTTTTATCTCAGGCCTGCTCTCACCCTTTCCCCCCTTTTTTCTTTCTTTGAACAATTAAATCAATGATAAAAGACGCCAAGCAGGGGGCAGAATTCCGTGTGTCTGTGAATCAGCAGAAGAACAGAATCCATACAGCCAAATCAATACAGCCGAGCTCGTCTTGACATTCCTATAACACCATCCAGGTTTTTAATTTAGAATTCTCTGAGCAGGGATGATGATATGCCATCTGGCTTGTGTGTGATGTTTGGTATTTTTCACGACCTTCTGATATATATGTACTGAACCTGGGGATTCTTGCTCTCTGGCTACTAACCTGCTATATGTTTATGATCCTGGGCAAATCACTTAAATTCCTGGAGCCTCTGCCCACCTATAGCAGCACCTTGCAAGGTCTCCAGGGCCAGTGCGTTTTCTTTAATGTAGTTACCCTGTACTTTACCGCCCCCCACTGTTGGCAGCTGAGTATTCATAGGTGCAACTGACTGACCTAGAGACATGCAAATGAGGAAGACAAAATAGGAAAGAAAAAAGAGTGCTAGAGCCTGGAAAGAGACAACAGAGAAATAAAAGAAAGATGCTTATATGATAGGAGATGGTAGTGTTGTTAGCATCTTTTATGATTGCCCCAGAGATGTTGGGAGCGGGGAGCAAGTGGACAAAAAATGATTCTTTGAGTTAGAGACTTTTATTTTAAGTCAGTGATCAAAGCTGAGATCGCTCGTCTCTCTGAACAGTTTGACTAGACATGTACTTTAAAACAGCATAGAAAGTGAGAGTGAACAAGCTATATTCCAAGTCAAGAACAGAATTTTAGAGCAAAAGCTCTGAAATGCAAAAGCATTTCTACTGTTTACTATATCATGACCTTGAGCAAGTAACTTAAAATACCCAATTCTCAGCTTTCTTACCTGTAATATTGGAATAATATTGATTTATCACTGAGCTGAGTAAATGTCAGTTGAGGATAATGTATATGACAAGTAGTTTGTAACTCTAAAGGTCTTAAGGTAGTGTTTTTGAAACATTTTCAGAATCCCACTAATCACACTTCTCACCTCTCCTGAGCATACACAAACACAGGATCCTGCCAGGAGGTGGACGAGAGGTTATTCTCAGGGTTTCTGAATCGCAGAAGGGATCCAGTAAGCAAAATGGCTCTTTGTTTTAGGGTAGCTGTGACCCCGGCTGCTGGCACTGTTTCTGTCCCCAGCTCATGTCGGGATTCTTTCAGGCTGAGGGCCTGAAAAACCAGTTACTCATCATTCTTTCTGCAAGAATTTATTTACTCCTATTAAGTTGGATGGTCAAAGAGATTGACAGATATTTCTGTGGGATAGAGGGTTTGTCCAGTTTACTCCTAATGGAAGCTAAACAGGTGGTACGAGCCATATAACGACGGATTTAGGGCAAACTTCTCAACTTCGGGCACTCGATTTTCCTGTCAGTGAATGGGGACTAACAGTACCTCTGTCATGGAAGGAGTCTATGAAATAAAACACTTAACATTTTTTAGAACTGGGTTCTAAATGTTATCTGACCCTTTTTTGGTAAAGGGCCAGCTGATACTTTCAGCCTGCAGGTCATAAGGTTTCTGGTGTAACACTTCAATTCTGCCTTGTAGTGTGAACGCACCGTAGACAATGTGAAGGAATGAGTGTTGCTGTCTTCGGTAAAACTTAACTTACAAAAGAGGCTTGTGGACCTTTGCTTTAGAATACTTTACTAAAAGATTTGGTCTTTTTCCCCCATCATACAAAATACCAATAGTGTTTTACTGCTGTCGTATGTGCAGGAATGGTTTATGTTGAACATTAATGAAGGACTGAGGAAGAAAGCGTATGAAGTAAGGTGTTTAGACACCGTTTCTTTTCCACAGACAGAGGTTCTAAAATGTTCTGTGCCTTCCCGTCAATTTCATTGCTTATAACCAGTTCTTTCTGTCTGGTATAGGTCTTCATTTATAACTATATTACTGTCTAGGCCCTGTTTAAAAGATTATGTTGTAGATAGCAAACAGAAACGTTTTTGCGTTTTTGAAGGAAAAGTGTTTCTGCTGCCAATTGAAGTGTGTCTTCGTGAGCAGCAGGGAGAGCAATGTGCAGTTAGTTCCAACCCTTAGTCTTTGGGGAGCGTGTGTTTTTCCAGTAGGCAGTTTGAAAAGCTTCGTGCTTGGCCTCTTGGAGCTGGAGACAGACATACCCTCAAACACTAAAGTTGGCATTCATCAGGAAAGGGGTCTCCAGTAAGGCTACATTATTCATTCTTATAGTAGTCGGTGTCATCTGGTATCAAGTTATGTAAGGCAACTTAAGTAGTAAGGTTTCTGGCACTAAACTTAGTGCTTTCTTACTTAAGTGGAAACCTTAGATGAGCTTAAATAAAGACCTCTTTTCTGTCTAGTCACCCTGCCTTCCCTTGTATTATTCATTTATGGCATCCTCAAGTAGTGAAGTGCCACCCTTCCGAATCAGACCACCCCTTAGCATGTGTTCAGTGTATACATCAGTCCGGGAGTAGCTTGGTTGGGTGACTGGCCCAAGGCTGCCAGCAGTGGGCAGGCAGCAGGCCAGTTCACAAACATAGGTCTTTTGATTTCCAGAGTAGTGTTATTTTTCTTTTTCTGAAATTGTCAGTTCGAGGTTGGTTTTATTGTGGAAAGCATATGCCTCCTTAAGGCTTGGAGTGCTTTTTAGCCATGATTAATAATGGCACATGTCCCGGGGTCCATCTGTATACAGACAAGAACCAAATTCTCTACGAGTAGAATTGTGTTGTTTTTGAAATCTCAGTCCTCACATTTAGTTTTCATTTTTCTTTGTAGTTTGGAAGACTATCTAGAATAGCAAGCTCGCCCTGGCTGGTGTAGCTCAGTGTATTGAGCCCAGGCCTGGGAACCAGAGGATCTCAGTTCAGTTCCCAGTCAGGGCACATGCCTGGGTTGCAGGCCAGTTCCCAGCAGGGGACGCACGAGAGGCAACCATACATTGATATTTCTCTCCCTCTCTCCTTCCCTTCCCCTCTAAAAAAAGATAAATAAATGAAAAATCTTTTAAAAAATAAAATAGCAAGCTCAAATTACTTTTAATTCTACCCCGTTTTTTCTTATCCATCTGTTTACTCATATTAATATTCCTTCTTTCTTTTAAACTCTCACTCACCGTTTGAAACACAACATCCCAACAGTAGAATCTAGCTAATTCAGATAAAACTATGACTGACTTAATTCCTGAAGCAGTACTGGAACATAAAATGCATGTGATAGTGCTGCTGATTGGGCCGCTGATAAAAGTCGTGTCGTGTAATGGCAGGAAAACATGATCAAGATGCAAGTCAAAAAGGGAGCGAAGAATATCTGTGCTTTGAGCATAGGGAGGTGCTTGTTGGGGTCTGTTAAGTTGGAGACAAAGGGGTGATTGAGGACACACCCAACCGCCTAAGGGCTGCAAGTTGGAGCGTGGAGGCACTGAGGGGAAAGATGGCACCAATGTTTGGATGTGTTTTTCATTCAGAACTGGGCTAAGAGATATTTGCTTGCATTTGACAATGAGAGCATTATTTTTAGGTAAAACTTCACTGCCAGGGATGAGTCAGCTCTAGTATTTGAATAGAACAGCATTTGTCAAGGATTGGGCTTCATTTTAGGTGAGCTTCCTGTGGTCCTTTTTTCTTGTTTGTTTGTTTTTTTACTTGAGTAGTTGTTGTGATATTAGGGTTTTAAAGTATTATCACCCCAAAACATCTAATTTGGTTTTAGCTAGTTCAGAGAGCTGTACTGTGGGTTTGGGCACATTATAAAGGACTTTTGTAGAGAGAATGAGGTACATGCCAAGAAGTAGGAGAGCTAAAATCTAAAGGTACAAGAGTTTTAGAAATTAGGGAATATGGCCATAAAACCTTATATTTCTCTTTGTATTTTATGACTTCGATACATTCTTTCTATATACGGGCATCACTAAGCGAGGATTTGGCAAGCACATGCTTGGTCAAAAGTAAGTTTGAACGATTTCCAAGAGAATACTAAAAGAGGACCACTCTGTTTCTGTGATATTTTAAAAACTACTTAGGTTTCTTTTTCTTTTTTCAAGAATGGTAAAGACTAATTAGGTATTAGAATGGCAGCTAGATTGGCTGATTGAATCATCTTATTTCCTTCATTATTTTCTCCTTTTCTTGTTAATGGATGGCCAAAGAGGTATTTGCCTTCCTTCTCCTCCTACTTACCTTACTGTCACAAATTTTTCAAACTGCTTATCTATCCTAGTCTCCTTTCTGAGAAGGTTCAGACTTTCAAAATATTTACATTTAGGAATTGTATGCATCCGTGTTTCCTGTCTTCTAGTCTGCCTTACAACGTTCAGGACCGAGTGCATGTTTGTGGGTGTGTGCCCATCCTTCCAGTCATGTGGATTTCTTGTTGTAGTCCTTACTTTGAAGGCCCAGAGAGAACTCATTTATTCTGAGCTTCTCAGCATAGTTTGTACAAGATAACCACTTCCTTTGGTTGTTTGAGCAATCCCAGTACATCTATTTCAGTATAAACTTTCCAGGAGTCCTCTTTCTCAGAAAGGCCATACCCAGCAACTCTCTTGCCCTTTTTTCAGGACTGATTACTTAATTGGACTGCATACTAGATGCTGCAAGGAATCCAGAAGTGAATCGTACTCAGACCCTAGCCACAGGAGCTTATAAACCAGAAAGAGAAATATGATAAGACATACACATAAATAATGATCATACAAGGTAACATGATGAGGGCAGAAAGAGATACAGATCAAGGACTCTAGGTTCACAAGAAGGAGTCATCGCTTCCAGATGGGGGTATTTAGAGAAGACTTGTACAGAGATGGTGGTTGAGTTTAACATCGGAGCAGTAGCCTTTTCATGATGGGCTTTGAGTCTTCCCTTTCTAGCTTTGGAAAAGAAAACTATAAAAACCAAATAAATCACCGTAATAGATACTGGGAGTTGAGATTCCTTGTAGCAACAACATGGAATAGTTCACCTGATCCTTAAGTCAGGGAGTCTTATTCAAGGATTTATAAAGTAATTAATGAACATGAATGTTAAATCTAACATCAATAATGAATTAAATCTGGGCAATTCTATCCTGCATTTTTCATAAGAGTGATTTAAGCAAATGTAGCTTGGCCTTAAGGCAGTTCTGTCCCTGTCAGCTTTACCCCATGATAGAGATAGCAGTTTAAAATGGAATGAAGCGGATCATGGAATATACGTCTTTTTCTTACTATTAAATATATGCCTTCTCTCGCCCGGGCTAGTGTGGCTCAAGTGGATTGAGGACTGGCCTGCGAACCACAAGGTTGCCAGTTCGATTCCTAGTCAGGGCACATGCCTGGGTTGTAGGCTGAGTCCCTGGTGTGGGAGAGGCAACCACACATTGATATTCCTTTCCTTCTCTTTCTCCCTCCCTTCCCCTCTGTTTAAAAATATATATACTCACATACATACCTTCTCTCATCATCCTAGGAGATGAACCTAGCATATTTTCCCTGGGCTGTATATGTTATAAATAGGCTACTTCTGTAGTAAAATAAATTTTGTTACAATTAACATATTAATTATTAAAATAAGTGATGAGATGAAGGCTGCTTTATGTTTTTTCACTTTGGGTGTTTGGTGAGCGAAAGTTGTTTGTGTTTATGATTAGGTTTTATGATTGTAATGTTACATTGTGCTTTTGGTCAGAAAACGTTGAGGACATCAATTTGTTTCCTGAAATCTGTGGCTTGAGGTTTGGTATGATTTTTAAACCCCCACCTAAAGACTGGATCTACCTTAAGGAAAGCCTTTTGAATCAAAGTACTTGTTTATAGTCATAGTTTGTGTCCTTCCGGTAGGTATTAAAAGAATTAGCCACTAATCATCTCTGTGCAAAGGTGTTAGAAAACATGCTCCAAACCTTTTTATCTCTTTCCTCATGATAGGATCTTCCGTCCCTGATGAGAGTATCTTTGAAGCCAGGAATTTATAAAAAGAGGTTTCTGGATGGAGAAATCATAAAAGCTATAATTCTAAATCCAAAGCTTGAATGTAACTCTGTTTGCAAATTCAACCTAATGTAAAGAAGAGTCAGAACTTTCCGAAGAGGGAACAGAATGCCTTACCTACCAGAAGGCCAGTTTCCCAGAACCGGAGAGGGAGGACCTCAGATGTGCTCTGAATGACCACCTAGTGGGGGCATGTGAAGGGCCAGGCAGAGGCTGAAGCAGAGCCATGAGCAGAGGGGTGGGCCTGGGTGGCTCCTAAACATCTATGATGCAGTAAAAGCATAAAGGACATTTTGACTGATGTACTTTTTTCTGTTACTCATTTGTGACTATCTAATGCAGATGGGACTCTCAGGTTAAAAAACTTAACCTTCAAATAATTTTTGAGTTCCAGAAATACTTAACTTCGGTTGTGCACCTACCTGCCACCACACCCACACTCCAATGGTGTGTGGCCTGAGTGTCCATTCACGGTCCCCTCACAGTGACCACCCCTGTGTTTGGGGGCTGATCACATCAAGAAGTTCTCAGCTCGGGTAGTGTGCAATTTAAAAGCAGACTGCACAGACAGTTTTAAAAGTGTTTCTTAAATTGTTTACTTTTATAATGGTTGTGGGAAGAGATCACAGGACAACCAGAAGTTGTTAACAGTTTTCCAAATCTAACGGATGTTTACACTCAAACAAACCCACTCATTATTAGCAAGTATATAAGATATCACACTGGTAATTGTGTGTATTCCTCCTTTGACTGTGACAGTTTGCCTGGCAGATTTTACTAAGATCAGGCCTGTCCACAGATCTATACAATGAAAGTTAGATTCTTATTTGAAGTTTTTAAATAATTATTTTTATTTGTAGAAAGATTTTTTATTTGCCCCATTTTATAAAAGATTAGCGTCTCTCTTCATTGTTGTGACTGCCTTGTAAGACTCTACTAATAAAATAAATAAATAAGCTTCTCTAGATTACTTAGTTGTCAGTACATCTGAGAGAGCAATGTATAGGCTATGTGCATATGGTGAGAAGTGAAAATGTGATGGGAGCTGGGTGGAGGATCTACTTAGTTAGTTAGGACTCAGGATTTTATCTAGTCATCTCCAAATGTGATTCAACACTTCACTTTAATTCCCTCCAGAAACTCCAAGATCATATTACTCCCTAGTACTCAGAGTTCCTGTTGATGTATAGAGCTTCTTGTGGGCCTCCAGCACTAGAAATTGGCTCCAAACCTTTTCCCATTACATCATCACCCACTTATGTCATTACACCAGACTGAAATCTGCTTTGAAGATTGTACTCTTGATTTCTTTCCATTGCTTTTCATTTCATCATTTCCTTAAGAAGGAAAAAAGGGGGGGGGGAGCAGAGACCTCTAGGACAATCCCAGACAAACATTTGAGAGTGAATCAAACATCCTCACAGTTTAAACTTAGATTTATCAACCTTTATACTGGCGTGTATCCTCATGGAGCCTGGAAAGTAATGTATTTGGCCATGTGACACCTGCTTTGGTGCTTTTCTTTCAGCTCTTCAGAATTAGTTCCTAATGATTTACATAGCTCTCCACCAGCATCCTGTTAGTGGCATTGTTAAACCTTTCAGGTAGTTTCTCAGAATAGAAATTCTTAGGACATCACTAAGTGTCTAGTTCTTTGTGTTTGATTAAACTATTTCTTGATTTTAACTATTTGCCAGATAAGCATTTAAGCCATCCAGAGTTTACTTCACCCCCCTGTAAGTCTTTTAAGACATTATAATATTATCTGCAGTTATAGTTGATGTGGGGATCCTAACTGACCTTTCTTTCCCCATCACAAAGCAGTTGACCGAATGTAGGTTCTGACCCCCTTCTTTCTATCCTAAATTTAATTTCCCATTGTTGAAAAGTTGAATGAAGTAGTGAAAACATCTACAAGGAAAGGTATGAATGACCTGTGCAGAAAGTCTGACTATATTGTTATATCTAATGTGTCTCATGTATGTGTTTGTTTTCAGTTGTCAGAATGTCCACAGAAGGAGGATTTGGTGGTACCAGCAGCAGTGATGCCCAGCAAAGCCTGCAGTCCTTCTGGCCTCGTGTCATGGAAGAAATCCGGAACTTAACAGTGGTAAGAAAGAAGGAGAAACTTTTAAAGGGTATAAAGAGCTGTGAGATGAGCGACCAAAACTTAGACTAAAACGTGTTTAATCTCAAGCACATTTATGAAGGCATAATATATTCCTGACCTTCAGGTAGGGAACTGAAAATGCAATTTACCTTAGATAAGTAAGTATCAGTATGGAGTTTTTTTCCACATCTCAGTGACTTTCCGTAGGCATGTGGGTTGATAGTGGATGCTTCGACTTGGAGGTAGTTTAATGTAAGACATAACCTTCTAGAGAATGCAGAAAAGCAGAGCTCTAGCTTTTCTTCAGTAGCTTCAGCTCATTTCTTAGGCCCAGTTTAGAGGCCCCACCAGATTTCTAGAGCCTGGTGGAAACTGTTGGGCAGTTTTTTCAACAACAGATCTATTCTGGGCAGTCAGTCTTTCCAGATTTTAAAAGATACACCTATGTTAGGGTTTCTCAACAGCAGCATTATTGACATTTTTGGCCAGAATAATTCTTTGCCGTGGGGACAGTCCTCTGCATTATAGGATGTTTAGCAGCATCCTTGGCCTCTACCCACTAGATCCTCACCTCTTAACAGTGGCGACGACCAAAAACATCTCTAGACGACGTTGGCAAATGTCTCTTGGGAACTAAAATCATCTCCTGTTGAAAACCACTGACTTAAAAGGATCAAATAAGGATCCTTTTTGAGGATCTTACAATCTAGTAATTATAACTACAATAATTTTTTTCAATAAGTGTCTATTAAATACTTACTGAGTCAGGCACAGTGATGAGTCTGAAGCAGTAAAAGTGCTATGGGAGCACAGGGGCCATCAGGCTTGTTTCTCCCTGGTTGAATTAGGGAAGCCTTAATTAAAGGGGACATTTTATTGGGTCTTGTTACATTAGCATGCATTCACCAGATAGAGAGGATGGGAGAGTATATTTTCAGCAAAGAGAACCATCATCTGTAAAGGCATGGAGGCCCAGAGGACCCCTTCTGTTTAGAGGACCAGTAAGAAGTTCAGAGTGGCCAGAGGTGACTGTGGGTAGTAGGGGGTGGGGTAGGATTAAGGGTCTAACAGTGGTAGCAGGAGGTGAGACAGGCTAGAGTTAGACTATTTTCAGAGTACAGCATCATGTCCTTAATGAAGAGAGAATGTTCCATTTGGTGTCGTTTCAGCAAATTCTGAAGGAGCTGTCTGGGTTAGATGTGTCACTCCTGCTCTGGAGGTATTAGCATCTTGGCAGAGCAGAGGCTGGGTTCCTTCCTAATGTAGAACTGATGTCGTAATTTCTTAGAATTACTGGCTTTTAACCTCTGACGTACAAGGTCAGTTTATTTGCTCACTCAACAAAACTTACTGTGCACCCACTATGGCTACGATAGTTTCTGTGGAGCCAGTAGTGAACCAGCCAGACAGGATCACTGCACTCACAGAACGTAAATTCTGCTGGGGGAGACAGACTGTAAACAAGTAGTGAATAAATAAAATAAAATAACTTCTCATTGTGAAGTTAATAACTTCTCATTAATGTCCACTGACCTCAAGGGTAAAAAACTAGTTCATATTGTGGATATACCTGTGGGTCATGTTCGTTTATAGGGAGGATTTTCAGAAGTTGAACGTGGTTTGGCCTTTCTCAGAGTGGCCTCTGTTCATGTGTGGATTCCCACTGAAAAGTCATTGTTTCTCTTCCACAGTCTGAAGGTGGTGGTTTATCTGTACTGTCACTATCTCAGATATAAAAGAGAAGAGAGGAAAAAATGAAAATATCAAATCATTAGCAGAGTCTTTTGTCCGTTTTTTAAGGGGATAATCTCCTGGGTAAGCTGATCAGGTTTCAGTGCCGGGGTCAGCCTGGCGTAGAACTGGCGCCCTCCCCAGGGTTGGGGGTGGGCCAGGGTGGTGAGTCTGCATTCCAGCTGAGCATGGGAACAAGTCCAGGCTCAGGTGAGTGGCCCGAGGAACTCTGGAGGTCCCAGCTCAGCACTTAACCTTTTTTGTGTTTTGTTGGGCTTTGATTTTTTTAAATTGTGGTAAACACACAAAATTTACCATTTAGAAATGTACATTCAGTAGTGTGAAGTATATTCACATTGCTGTGGACCGTGTCTCCAGGGCTTTTTCATCTTTCAGGATCGAAACCCGTTAAACAATAGCTGTCTTTTCGTCCTCTTCCCTGTCCTTGGTAACCACTTTCTGTTTCTATGACTTTACCCGTCCTGAGTACCTCATATATGTGGAAACGTACAGTACTTGTCTCTTTATCACTGGCTTATTTCACTATTTCACTTAGCATAATGTTTGCAGGGTTCATCCATGTTCTAGCATGTGACTGGATTTCTTTCCTTCTTTAGTCTGAATAATATTCCATGTATACGTGTGTGTGTTACATCTTATTTATCCATTCATCCACTTCTCCCTTTGGCACATGAAAGCATCTGCTTCTCCGTCTGCGCCTCTGTTGTGTGATGTTGCCAGGTATTTTAGTCTTTAGTCTGCGCCTTTCCAGAGCTCACCAGCACTTCTGACCAGACTTCCTCTGATATGTCAGAGCCTCTTAGGTTGACATCACATGTATAACCGATTAAAAAAAATTCCTATGTTTAAACTATCCAAACATGAATAAGACTTATAAGAATATTCATAAGGTGTTATGGTCTCTAAGACTGGGACAAAGATTGTTCTAAAAACAAGTAGTCGAAGTTGGCTAGGTGATACATGTTACATGATGCATTGGAAATACTGGACCTAGTCATTTTGGTCTGAGTTCTGCAAAAGCAGTTTATCTTTCATCTCAGCATGGCCATCACGCTCTCTTCACTTAGTAATTGTGCATAAATCCAGGTGGTGGTCAGCTGGAATTGAAGTTGGTTAAAATCATACCAAAATGATTGCGCACTGGGGTGTTTGTGTAAAGTACTGTCTTCCTGCTCAGCAGAGCTCAGAAAACAGTAATCGACAGGCTTTTTGGAGTTGAATTTTATCCCTCTAGACCTTTGAAAGTGGGCAAGAAAAAGCCAAGTTTGTCCTTTGGGGGAGGGTAGGAAGGGAGGCATTTCTTTTTGAATCTTAAGAAAAATCTAATCTTCGCCTTTACTCCCTGCATCCCATTCAGCTTTCAGTTAGCTGTAATGTAACGCCTAGGTCACTTTCTTTTATTTTCCAGTTACATCTCATTCTTCAGTGCCTCCAGATTTGACAGTGGCATTTCTAGCATTACAGTCAGATAACCATTTAAAGGTTTTATTTATTTATTTTTAGAGAGACGGGAAGGGAGGGAGAAAGGGCGAGAAACATTGATGTGAGAGAGAGACATCGATCTGTTGCCTCTTGCATGCCCCCAACTGGGGATCTGGCCCACAACCCAGGCATGTGCCCTATTGCAAATCGAACCGGCAACCTTTCAGTTTGCAGTCTGCATTCAATCCACTGAGCCACATCAGCCAGCGGTCAGATAACCATTTAAACAGGAACTTGGCGGTGAAGGTCCATGGATTATTACAAAACAGGTCCTGTGTTTGAGCAGTGCTTCTCAAACTTCATTTGTCTAATGAACCACTTGAGGATCTTGTTAAAAATACAGATTTTGATTGAGTAGGTTTGGAACAGGGCTTGAGATTCTGCATTTCTTCTAAGTTCCCAGATGAAGCCATTGCCGGTCCACGGACCCCACTGTGAGTAGCAAGGCCTTAAGCAGTGGTAGCCCTTAAGCTTCATAGGCACCAGGAGAGTTTTCAAAAAATGTGATGCCAGGAATTCCTAGTTCCGTTAGTCTGGGGTGTAGAGCCAGGCAACTTGTTTTCCCAAAGCTCCCTGGTGATTCTGACATGCGGCCTCGCTTGAGGATGGCTGCCTTTGGGAGGACTGGGATCTTGTCTTTGCCAGAGCACCTGCCGCAGTAGGCCTGGGAAAAGGTGTCTCATCATTATGTGAAACTCTGAATGCTC
The DNA here is from genome assembly GCF_014824575.4 of Sturnira hondurensis. Lineage (NCBI taxonomy): Eukaryota > Metazoa > Chordata > Mammalia > Chiroptera > Phyllostomidae > Sturnira > Sturnira hondurensis. Next base: position 1,815,412 of record NW_028094121.1, on the reverse strand, counting down.
TTTAGTGCAGCCTGAGAACCACAGGCTTTTCTTCGGCTCTGGGCTCTCATTGAGTGAATTCAGACCTTTTGAAACTCAGCAGTTTCAGATGGCAGCATTTTTAATGCAGTTCTCTGGTTGTGGTCAGGAGCACAGAAGTGTTCTGAGAGAGAATCTGCTCTCCCACCTCACCGATAACACCACCAAGAGTGGAAAGAGGCAGTCGGCCTCAGTTCTTCCACATGGATCCGTGTCAGGAGCGGAAGTAAAATGTTCTCCACATCAGGTGCACGGTTGCCAATGACCAAGGGAGCATTGACCTGAAAGCCAAGTTAGTGGGCCTCAGTCTACTGATAGTAAAGGGCTCCCCCTCTGGTAAGCTCATCGTAGTCTCTTAAATGTGACTGGGCTCTCGTCAGTAATAATGAACCACACACACGCACACCCACATCAGATGATCTACTTTTCACACACTGCCCCTGGAGAGTTGAAGGTTTGGGGATTATGAGAAAGTTTCTCACAAAAGAGAGGGTTGGGGTGAGGCTTAGAACCAAGCTTTCTGTAAATTTCTGCCTTGTTTTATGCCTCTCCAAGGTGGGAATGATATAATCTCTTTATCCTTGACCCTTTTGTGTTGCTTTTGATTAAAGACTAGTGTTGTAGAAATTCTAAAGGTGGTATTTTACTTTTTCAAGTCGGGGAGGGAGGTCTTTTTATCTTTCAGCTTCGAGCTTTGGTTAAGTAACCTTGGGAACACTCTCATGGAAATTATATTCAGTCAGCAAGCCAAATGACAGCAGACTTGTGAGAGAACCAAATCTTATGGCTCTAGTCTTGTGCTGTGTGTATCACCCCGGGAAACCTTCCAAAGGAATTGTCATCCCCAGCATTTTCTTTGGCATTTCTGTTTCACGTTGTCATTTTCTGTGATGTGCCACACAAGGAGGAAGACCAGTGACGGAGGAAGACCAGTGACTGATTCTGTGGTTAAATGTTTTGTTTTGTTTTGTTTTTAATTCCTTTAGGGTCTGGCCTCAACCCAGCGTTTTCTTTCCTGTTGTTCCCCTTTGTACTAAGGTCATATATCTAACATTTAAATGGGCCGTGTTTTCTGTGTCTCTGTTGCTTCTGTTGCTTCTGTGCATACCGCTCCCTCTGTCTGAACAGCAACATTCTCATACTTTTTCAACAAACAGATTTCTAGCATCACTTCGCCGCAGTGCAGATGTCAGCCCCTCTGGAACGTTTGCCAGTCCTCCTGCCGTCTCTAACTCCTCATTGTCAACTGGTTATTTTCTTTGTCCCTGAGGGGGTTTACAGTCCCATTCTAGTATAGCATAGGGGACCATAATGTTTTTATGTGACAGTTTCTAAAAATTAAATTATTTAAATAATTAAATTATTCTTACCTTTCAAAGGTAAGAATGGATTCATGTCTTTCACATAGTAGTAGGTATCGTATTAGTTGAGTTACACGAATGAGTAAGTGAAAAAGGAAAAAAATAAGAATAGAAAGAATGTGTCCTGCTTTCTCCTTATGGTGAAATTTTAATAAACTGGACTTCTAAACCCTCTGTTACTTCAGGGTTAGTTTTAGTAAGGGCTTCATGGGAGATGTTGACATCTAATTTGGAAAAGGAAAAAATGAAAAATTGGTGTTGGAAGTTTGTAGAGGTGAGTGGTAGCCAGTAGCCACGCAGCTGGTTGGGTGTGCGTGGGTGGGGCAGTGAGACGTCTCAGTGTGCGCTGTGTCCTAGTGGTTGTTCCTCCTTCGGTCGTCATAAAGGGTTCTGGAAAGGCTGTTTATGTTTTTCCAAATACTCCCTACTTTGACATTAGTTGAGGTATTCTGTTGGTTTTGGAAAAGAAAGTTCACTTATATATGTTAATTATACCAAGTCTTGAATAATATCTGCTCTTTCCATAATGTGATGATGCAAATTCCCAGGTGAGAATATTGGGTTTGGTGAGTTACATTTCAGACCACTTATAGAAGCAGTCATTTGATACCTAGTCCCAGCAGGGATTTTGCTGATTTTAGCTAATCTCTCCCTTTGCACCTCTCTTTTCATTGCAGTTCCGAAACCCAGAATTGATTTTTATTTCTAGAATTGCATCCATTATTGGGCATGTGTTGAAATACCAGTAGTATCAAAATAAAACAAAAGAGGGCTTAATTGCAAATAATTGAGTAGCACTGGGTAAAAAGCCCTTTCCTAAATCCTTTCCACGGGAAAGTTGGTATGGTTTTCCTCCAGCCCAGTTTGGTTTGTTAAGAAAAAAACAATATGCCAGAGCTGTTCTAGAAAGCCGGCTGATAAATTCACCCTTGCCCTTCTTCCATACTCTTCTACTGGGTCCCCACCCCTCACGCCAGTTTTGGACACAAGCCCTTTGCTGCTGTGATGGGAAAGGAGCTCTTACCCAAGTTTTGGTGTCAGGTTAGTGCAAAGGTTAGAAATAGCCAGGTCGCACTGGCTGAAGAGAACTGTGGGTCACTGTGGCCAGGTACTGCTTGCACTTGCCCTTGTAATCCCTGAATAGAGGAAAGAACTGACAACTTAGAGGAATGGATGCCTCTGAGGCAAAAATCTCATTTTAATCTTCAGATTGCATACTGGTAAGAAACAGTTTGTTTCTTTTGGAAAGAAACAGACACTCATAATGTACCTCTATATTGTGCTGGCAAAGAATTGGGAATTGTTAGGGGCTACCTTTCATGAGGGCACTGTTATAACAAAGCCCTCGTGAGATTATCCTGAAACCCTTTAATTGTTTAAAGCTCTGCATGGATGAAGAAGAATTTTGCTGTGGAGCTTGTATTTTCTTCATTTCATTTGTACCTCTCCTGCCATTTTTTCTAAAAGGAGGAACTGAACCAATCAGTGTGCTTCATGATGCCTGCCTTTCCCTCCTCTTCTTTCCCCACCATTTATGCACCTTTTGTTACTCATTTCAGAAAGATTTCCGAGTACAGGAACTCCCACTGGCCCGTATTAAGAAGATTATGAAACTGGATGAAGATGTGAAGGTAAATTCACATTCATTTTTATTTGTTTATATTGAAGCTAAATTGGGTAGTTATTGTTCATTTCCCTAGAGCTCAAAGTTTAATTAAACAAAAATGAAAATATTGTTATTGTCTGTTGCTTTTTTATTTGGTTCCTCATAAAATTGTTAAGTGAGCAGAAATTGAACAATTTTAGTTATTATGTGTTGCTTCCCTGAAAATAAGGGCTATGCTGTTTCTTAGATGTTGCAAAGATGCCGAGTGCTTTGTGAATCTCCCCGCTCTTTTCAGCATGTAGTGTAAATGTGCAGCGTCAGGTCAGCAGGACGATGCCATCTTCTGAGCATCTTGTTACAATCTCACTCGTTGGGCTGAGCTCTAAGAAATGTTTGATAATGATACTACATCTGTGAGTTGTTTTACACAAATAATACTTGTGAGAGGGTTTATTTGGAGGTAGCTATTTCTTTGTTCCTAGAAGTCCACCACCCAGTAAAAGTGTCTCAGAAAAAGAGCCACTCTTGTTCCGTACCGCTCAGAACTAATAGTCTCTTGTATTTGTAGAGAGAGCTGATAGGTCACAGCAGTTCTCCCTTCTACTAGCTCACTTCTCCTTGTGGCAACCCTGTGATATTTGATAGAAAAAGAATTACCAGTTTCTCTGAGAAAAGCTGTCACCAATTATAATTAACTTTAGAAGGACAAATTAAATGTTTATAAATTAAAGACCAAAGGCATATTACCAGATAAACCTGGAGTAAAAAGAAAGAATTATTAGTTTCATTTTGTAGATAGGAAATAGACAAAAAGGTCAAAGTGACTCGCCCAGAATCGGAGAACCGATTCCAATACTCATCTTCTGCTTTCTTAGCTCCAGACCTCTTCCCATGGCCCTGTCCTGTGCAGACTGCCTCACCAGGGGTCAGAACCTGTCTGGTCGAGTTAATTACTGCACTTGAACACTTGCTGTGCTCCAGGCCCTGTGCTGGGTGCTTTTACACATAGTATTATCTTGCGATTTCTGCAACAACCCTGGAAGGTTGTCCTCTTTTTCAGTACAGGCAAAATAAAGCCCAAAAGGATGGGAAGCCAGAGATTTTGCGTAAATCCATCAACTCTCAAACTCACTGCGTTCCCCACATTTCCTCTCCTTGGATTATACCACTTACTGACTTAAGGCCCTGGGCAAGTTAATGACTTCACCTCTCCTAAACCCTAGTTTCTCCAAAAGGCTATCATGAGAGTAAGAAAGTGCATGGTAGGTGCTGGATTCTTTCTCCCTCTTCCCTTCTGCCTGCTTTGTCCCTTCTTGTGGGTTTATTTTACCTTGGAATCTCTTGAGGCTACCACCTGTCATTTTCCAGCCCTTGCCCCATAGTCCAGTGGCAGGACGTGAGGTAAGGGACAACTAACTGGTTGGAATGACTTGCCAGTGACTGACAGTGACTGACATCTGTTGCAGATGATCAGTGCAGAAGCCCCTGTGCTCTTTGCCAAGGCAGCCCAGATTTTCATCACAGAGTTGACTCTTCGAGCCTGGATCCACACAGAGGATAACAAGCGCCGGACTCTCCAGGTAATTTTGGGGACTGACATTGGGAAAATGTCAGCTGCCTTTGCCTGCCTTTCTTGCATGACTTTGGAGCAAAGATTCTTCTACCTGAGGCCTCTGCCAAGCTGGTGTGTGTAACTGGTACCTCCCTCTGCTGTTGAGAGGCAAGCAAACTTTACAACCATGACAGTAGTTCCCCACCAGGAGTTTTAGTTTAATTAATTAATTAATTTTTAAAGATTTTATTTATTTACTCTTAGAAAGAGGGGAAGGGAAAGAGAAAGAGAGGTAGAGAAACATTAATGTAAGAGAGTAACATCAGTCACCCTGACCACCCCAGCCAGGGGTCAGGCCCACAACCCAGGCATGTGCCCTGGCTGGGAATCGAACCAGTGGCCTTTCGCCTTGTGGGACAATGCCCAACCAACTGAGCCACACCGGACAGGGCAACCCTACCAATATTTTAATTTCCAACTCTCTCATGGTTTGCACAGCTCAGTGACTGAACTATTCATTTGGCAAGCCCTCACTACAAACAGGTTAAAGTGACATTTATCTATTTCCAGATGTAAACGATTTCTGGTTGGCAGCCTTGAGAGACTCCAGGACAGGACAATCCCAGGAAGAATCAGTTTTAGTAACCTCATTAGTCTTTTTGTTCATTGCCTGCTTTCCTGGGAATCCTTCTCCTCCTCCTCTTTGTTCTCTTTTTATTTTAATCCAGGGAGTCAGCATTTGTATTGTATGAAGACCTCTTGGTCATTGGCTCTAGAGGTTCCCCCCTCAACAGTCAGGCCCTAGCTCTTGAAGGAAAGGTTTTCCAGACAAAAGAGGAAGGGTGTGCCTGGTACAAGAGAATGACAATATTTTAATAACAAAGCCAAGACAATACGATACTTTGCTGTGTACAGTGCGCACTTTTTTTGCCCACATCTTTGAGGGAAAAATAAGGACTTGTATTGTACATGGGTAATACCTAAAATACCTTGAATCTGTTCTTATGTTTTATAATTATTTTTTACATAAAATTTCACCATAATATATTAAAAAACGAATGCTAAAATTCCTTTATAATACAAAAAGCAAGCATCTAAATGTAAATAAACAAATAATTGAATTAAAAATTTTAAATGAAAGATTTTTTCCCTGCAAATTTGCGCCAAAAACCTGGATGCACATTATACACAGGAGCACATTATATGTGGTAAAATATGGTAAATTATATTTTCTCATTTCCCCTTACCTCCAAAGTTGAACATGCATGTATATATTCATTTATTCTACACATATTTATTAAACACCCACAGTGTGCTGAGCACTGTTTTAGGTTCTGGAGATTAATACACAAAACGGACAAAAATTCCTATCCCTGGGAATCCTGCATTCTAGTGCAGGTAGACATTGAGAACTTACTTTATGCAGCCTCGAAGGAAGTCTGTAGGTCTAGAGAGCCAGTTGAAGTCACCTTCAAGATCAATTAAGATTAAGAAGTAAAATGGAAACCTCCTACGAAGGCGTGTCCGTGGTTCCCTGTCTTTGGACACGTAAGAATTGGAGGCACAGAAGTGTGGACTGGAGAGGTCTGGGGCCAGCTTGCTCCCAGCAGGCTCAAGATCAGCCATCCCACAGAGAGAAAAGAAAAACAGGCAGAACACTTGAATGGGCACTCCAAAAAAGATTCCAAATGACCAGTAAACTTGAAAAGATGCCTAACATTGTTTGTCATCTGGGAAATACAAATTAAAACCACAGTGAGATACTGGTTTATACCTGTAGAATGGCTAAAACTTTAAAAAAAACTGACAATACCAAGTGTTGGTGAGGAAATGGAATGACAGAACTCATTACCACTGGTGAGAATGTGAAGTGGTACAGTCGTTTTGGAATACTATTTGGCAAATACTATTTGTTTAACTTCTAGTAAAGTTAAACATATCTCTACTCTCTGACTTAGTCATTCTGTTCTTAGTTACACTCTCAAAAATGTGGACATTCTTGTGTAAAAATGTTCATACCCAACAAATGAACACATCAGTAAGTGGAACAACAAATCAGTGTCTCTGTGCCTCCTTCCCCCTCTCCCTTGGAAATCAGTAAATTAAAAAATATAGCTCTGGCTGGTGTAGCTCAGTGGATTGAGCGCAGGCCTGTGAAGCAAAGGGTCGCCGGTTCAATTCCCAGTCAGGGTGCATGCCTGGGTTGCAGGCCAGGTCCCCAGTAGGGGATACATGAGAGGCAACCACACATTGATGTTTCTCTCCTACTTTCTCCTTCCCTTCCCCTCTCTCTAAAAATAAATAAATAAAGTACTTAAAAAATCAAAAAATATATATATATATTCATACCAACCTTATTTATAATAGCCAAAAACTAGAAACAACTCGGATATTCATCCAGCTAGGAATATTTTAAAAAATTGTTACATTCTGCCCTGACCAGTGTGGCTCAGTTGGTTGGGCATTGTCCCACAAAGTGAAAGGTTGCTGATTCAATTCCTGCTCAGGGCACATTCCTGGGTTGCAAGCTCAGTTCCTGATTAGAGCATGTGTGAGAGGCAGCCGATTGATGTTTCTCAGGTTGATTTTTCTCTCCCTCTCTTTCTCCCTCCCTTCCCCTGTGTCTACAACTAAATAAATAAAATTTTGAAAAAATAAAATAAAAATTTTATATATTCATAAAATGAATTATTATTCAATAATAAAAGAAACTATTGATCTGTACAGCATGGATGGATATCAAAAATATGTCAAGCAAAAGAAAAAAATGATATAACACATAATACCGTTTACTGTCCATGGTGACAGAAATCAGAATTATGGTTGCTTCAGATTGGGGGTGTGGGTAATTGGCTGGGAAGGGATACAAGGAAACCTTTTACATTCTTATCTGGAAGATGGCTGCCTGGTTGTATTATATTTATTTAAATTCATTCAGCTGTGTACTTAAGATTTCTGTATTTTACCGTATATGAGTAATAATTCAGTAAGATATTGGCACTTAAAAAGGCAAAATAAAAATGTTAAAAAGACTGATTTAGATATATTTATGTTTCCAAAATACTGTAGAACACTTTGGTGTATGTTTGGAGATGATTATTATTTCTCCACCCCCACCCCCACCCCATTCCATCCGTAGATGAGCTGTTTAGAAAGCTTCCAGTAGGTGACATCATCAGGAACGTGATACTCTATTGTACTACTCGTAAATGAGTCCTGGCAGCTTTAAGGCGTGCCCTGCTTCAGTAGGATGGGTTTATCATCAAGCTGGTGGTTGGCAAGAATGGTGGACTGGAGTTTTGCATTTCAGTGGCATGGGGCCATCACAGAGACAAGGAAAGGAAAAAACAGAAAATTTCCATCCCCTCCTCTTTAATCTGATGAGTCACCTCCTCTGAAGATGTGCTATGTAGAGGCTGCTAAGGATTTCTGTTAGTGAGTTGACATTTCCTCCCCAGCATTTGATAATGAAAAACTTAAACATAAGCAGAGTTTATAGTGAATGTCTGTGTACTCATCACCCGGATCTGACCATTAAAATTTTAGTTGTTTTATGCCCGTATCTATTCTTCTGCCCATCAAGTCATCTATTTTTAAATGAACTTTTAGGTAAAAGTTTACTTTTCCCTAAATACTTGAACATGCATATCATTCACTAGAGTTCACTTTTTTCCTTTTTCTTTAAAATGTTTATACAATGTTAGTATGTTGGTTTTTAGTAAAAAAAAAATCCTTTAATTTTATTATTTAAAGGACGTGCTTGTCACTCTTAGAAGCCCATTGGAGCAGGCCTTGATTTCAGTGTTGCTAGTCAGCTGACTCTCAGGTTCTGTGCGCACCTGAGCCTCTCTTCTGGTAACTTCAGAATTCCAGTGTTTATATCACCTTACACAAGATTTAAACCATGGATTTAACATTATAATTTTGAATTCCGAAGTAAAAATTATAGTAGTACAGATCAGTTACCAAAAAATAGTGCAAAAAGTTATTGAATTAGGGTTTCAGCCCAGAGATTCAAAATAGATTTTAGCTACTTACGAACCAAAGAGGCAAAATAATATTTAGTTCCTTAAAAATGTTAGAGTGGGTGAATGATAGCCTAACCTTGCGCTAACACATAATTACCAGAACCCTGCCCCTTGAGGTTGCTAGATCTGGACAGTTTTAGCTGGAGGGCCATGATTTAACTGTCTTGGGGAGGACCTTGGGGCAGACCCTGTGGGGGCAGTAATAGTTGGGGGCTTGAGTATCTGGCTTGTGGAGCATGAGCTGTAGGTAGCTCTGTTTTGTCAACTTGGTATATGTCTTGCCAGCAGGTCTGATCATTCAAGGTTTGTAAGAGTGTGGCTATGCTTATTTCAGCTATAGACTTGGCCATGGGTACTTAGTTTGGCTTAGGAGTCACTGTCTTATCTTACTTGTAGCTTGGAGGGTATAAAGCCAGGTGAACTAGTTTCTCCCCAGGCTAATTTTTCACCTTGCTTTTCTTTGTTACAGAGGAATGATATCGCCATGGCAATTACAAAATTTGATCAGTTTGACTTTCTCATCGATATTGTTCCAAGAGATGAACTAAAACCTCCAAAGCGTCAGGTGAGCTGGGGAGGGGTTGCTGCTGCTGCTGACTTGAAGAGCACCTTGCATATGGGTGTCAGATAACGCCTCTTTCCTCTCTCAGCACAAGTCATTGCTATTTCTTTTGCTTTTCCTTCTCTGGACCAGATCCATCCTTAACATCTCCTTCCGTTACTCATTTATGGATACTTTTAACTCAGTGCTGCTGAGGTGCTATTGCAGTGAAAATGAAAGCCTTTGGTTATAAACAGTAAAGTGAAGCTCATTTCAAGGTATCCTAGGAAGCCTATCAGAGTTCTTCATCTGGGATGGGCGAATGTGCTCAGTGAGGTACATATCTTAGATTTTAAAGAACCAGCCAGTCTATGCGCACAGTGGTGTTTGGAGTGAGTGGACTTGGGTTTTCTCCTACTCTTGATTGTGGTTCTCTACATAGTGCTCTAGCTACACAGTAGAATTACCTGCTAGGCTTTAAAAAAGTACCAGTGCCCAGGCTCCACACCACACCAGCTGAGTCAGAACCTGAGATGGGGAGGCCCTGGCATCAGGGCTTTTTAAAGCTCCCCAGATGCTTTAATGTGCAACCAAATTTGAGAACCACCACTTAAGCCGTGTTCTAAGCAGTCACAGGAAAGAATGTGAATGTCTGTCTGCCTTTCCCTCGCTTCTGCCCGCCCCTCTCCATAGGTCACACCAGCTATTTTTTTCAGCACTTCGGGTGCGTAAAGCTCTTAATTGCGATTGTAATAGACCCCTCTCCTGAATAACCCATTGTTTCAGGCACACAGCTTGTGTGACTCACCAGGTGTAGTGGAGTTACTTGGGGGGAACAGTGGCAGAGTTTGACAGGAGCAGAGCGGGGCCTTACCCTGCTCGCTTTTGTTTCGTTAATAAAACGTTAAGTGGTTTTAATGAATTTAATTTAATTTCATAGTACATTATCCTTAGAAACAGAATCATTCTCCGATTCTCATTGCTGTCTCGTATTAATAACCAGTCAGAAAGTGTAGGAGAAGTGGGCGTCTTAAAGGACGTTTGTAATCCTGACCCTTCGGATTAGCCAGCCCTCTGTCACCTCCTTCCTAAGCAGGGAGCGTCACTGCATCTCTGTTCTTTCTGGGCAGTCTTTGCTACTGTAAACATCCTTGACTGGAAGCTGTAAGGTGTTCAGAGGAGCTTTCAGTCGGATGTTTACAGCGGCAGGCTGCCACGGTCGTCCCTGGCTGCGCATCGCCTCTGAAACGTTGCAGGTTAGTGCCCATGGGCTCAGTTCTCCTCTTGGGGTGCGGCCCTCCTCTCTGAGAAGTCACTCCGACAAGAACTCAGACCGCTTCTCGTTCTGCAAAACCAATGATACGACACACATGCTCTCCTTGCTGGGATTTGTTTCAGGAGCCCCCTTCAAAAACAAGGGGGTGACATCTCTGACAGAATCAGGCCTGGTTCCTGCTCCTTGTGCTGACTCCTGCTTGTTCTCTGTGGGCTGCCTGTTGAGCCAGTTGGCTGAAGAGAAGGGTCATGTCCTGTCCCTTCCTCCAAAGTCCTCAGTACTTGGCTCTCTCAGGGTGTCAAACGGCTCCTTGTTCCATCCTACCCTGACTCAAAATGCAGTGAGCCATTTCTTTGAAGTGCAGCCGGCTGCAGCAGCTCCTTGCTGTCTGGATTCAGTTCTTTGTAGGTGTTCAAGCCATTGATTGGCATCCTATTCAGGACAGCTGCTGCCTGGCCTTTGAAAGGTTGAGATGGCTGAAAAGTGGTGTGAAGCTCTAAGGCACTTTTAATCTTCTGTGGACATGAAGTTTTCCCAAGCTCCAAATTGGCTGGCATCTCCTTAAGTCCTTGAAAAGCACCCATTCTCCAAAATTCACCCTTTGTGAAGGAGGCAGCAGTTCACTCTTGCTACTGAAGTGACTGTGCTTTTTTCCAGTCTGGGGCTGGCTGCACTGTACTGTAGTGATGGCCCTAGGAGGGAGTGCAGCCCATTCTCTGGCTTCATCAGTCAGTCTCCACTTCTGAACACATTTCAAGGACAAGCCCTCTGCCTGGGGAGGCCGTTGCTAAAGCTGGGCAAGTGCCCTGTTCTGGATTGATCCAGTAATTTCAAGATGGTTCTAGCACTTGGGATGATGATCCCCTGCTGGGAGAAGGAACTAGCTACAAGTGTTGAGTTGGGGATCTAAGGCCCTTGACTTCTCAGAGGCGCTTGGGAATTTCTCTCGTTCTTTGGAGAAGGAAGTAAAAACTATTTGAAAGCAGAAGGCAGTTGAGGCCTGACTTCTAGCCCACTAAAGCTATGAGTTGAAAGTTCCTGCCCATTAAAATACCATTTTCTCTTCACCCATCTCTTTAAACCGAGCATAATCATTCCCTTGCTAACTTGACCTCCATTGGCCGAGTGGATCTTTATAACGCTGAAGAACCTTAGGTCTGTCTCCTCCCATCCTGACTTGAGAAGAGTCATGCCCTCCTCACAGCACAGACCTGGGCAGCTCTGCATGACGGCGTCCTGGATGCTGCCTGGCTCCCTGGCTCATAAACAAGTTAGGAGGCTGTAGCAGGCGGCACGGGAGGGTCTCTTACAGCTTTGGGCAAGGGGCATTTTGGCTTCTGAAGGGGTAAAGGGTTTGCTTTTTTTTTTTTTTTTTTAAGATTTTATTTGTTTACTTTTAGAGAGAGTGAAAGGAAAGGAGAAAGACAGAGAGCAAAACACCAGTGTGTGAGAGATACATCAATCGATTGGTTGCTTCGCCCCCAACTGGGGGCCTGACCCACAACCCAGGCATGTGCCCCAGTTGGGAACCAAACCTGTGATATTTCTGTTCACAGTCAGGGCTCAATCCACTGAGCCACACCAGCCAGGGCTAAAGGGTTTGTTTTTTGACAAAGAAGACCATATTCACTTGTAGATCAGCTGCAGTCAGGGATAACTGGATATAGAGCAATCACAGGTCAGGGCTTGGAAATGCCAGTGTCTTCCTACCCCCTGACTTGGGTGGGGCTGGGGGTGGGGTGGCTCTCAGCTCTCTATACCTTCTCATCACCCAACAGCCTTTTCAAGTTAGGTCTGGGCTGTAGTGATGATGTTTTTTATAAAGTGGGAAGGGAGATCTCGATGGAAAACATTGAACTCTTTTCAAGAGCTTTGGAAAAGAGCAGTTCCTTGGCTAAGGAGGCTGTTGGTATTTTATCCCTGCCATAGCCAAGATCTAGTTGATAAGGCCGACCTTTATTTATAATGGCAAGAAGTTGGAGTTGAAATGGAGGTGACATTGTCATAGTCAAGTTGTTCTGGGAGCTGAGACCTAGAGGAAAATAAAAGGGACCTCCTCATCTGCCTCAGCACAGTCACATTCAGGGTTCAATCTGTTTGGGGCTGAAGTACAGAATGCATTAGCCTAAAAAGTTGGTAAATGTCCGGGCACTGGCGCAGAAACCAGCAGGTCACAAGTGTTCTTCCTTGGCTGCGTAGATGCCCATCGGGAACTTGGTCAAGCAGAGACCCAAGTTTCTCAGAGGCGAGATCCCAGCGGGCCTAGTTTTAGTGTCCGGGGCCCCCTAGTCACCAGGCAGACAAAATAACACCCAGCTCTGTTCCACAGGGGACATGAGTTCTTCCCGCACTCTAGACCACAAGATCCTAGAGGCAGCGAAGGGGGTTTAGGGACTCCTTTTCTGTTGGCAATAGCTGTTGTGTTCGAGAGACTTTGTGCTACTGTCAACTTGAGTTTTTAAAAAGTACAGGTGTACCTCAGAGATGTTGGGAGTTTAGCTCTAGGTCACCACAATCAAGTGAGTACAGGCATCCTGGAGATCCTGCGGGTGTGAATACAGACCACCGTAATAGAGCAAGTATCTCAGTAAAGTGGGTTGTAATTGTTTTGCTGGTGGAGGGTCTTGCCTTCAGTTCGTTTAAAAAACCTGAACACCTGGAAGCACAATAAAGTGAAGCACAATAAAACGCTGTGTGCCTGTACTTTCCTGTCTCTAACTGTCTGTGTGGCTCTGTAAATCCCTTGTGGTTCAGCAGGTGATTATTGGGTCGTGTACGGGAGTGAATGGCCGGGTCAGTGGAGAGCAAGAGAGCTAGGCTTTGCCCTCATGGGGCTTCCATTCTGCCAGGGAAAGCAGTGACTTTGACAAGCAAGGACAAAACGTGTAATGAGGAAAGGACTGGAGTACAGATTATAGCCCCCTAACCTCTAGTGAGGGGATGAGGTCAATATCAACTCTGTGAATGTCACTTGGGGTAAGTTAAAGGCAGAGCACAGGGTCTCTATACCTTGATGAAGTGTCTTTTCCTCTTTCCTTGAACCTGGCAAAGTCCAGAACAAGGGAATGAGTAAATTTAGCTGGTTTTTTTGTTTGTTTGTTTTGCTCAGCCAGCCCAAGTTGTATGTTTCTGCTGTTTTTGTTGTCCCAGGCAGGGTCACCGTGTGTCACAGGGCCCTCCGGAGCAGATGTCGATCTCTGTCAGTGGTCAGGGGCCGACCCTGGACCCTCAGGCTCTAACCATGCCGTAGTGTGTGTAAACATCCTACACTCTCAGCTGTGAGCTCAAGGTGGCTGGGAGAGGGTTGTTTACTCCTTCTGCCATGGAAAACGTCAGCTGAAGAAGGAACAGTCTCTTCACCGGGCAGACCGGACAGAATGCGACCTCCCTAGTCAGCCAAGGTGGCACCCCAGCGGAGAGCTGTCCCTCAGGCCCCCTGGTTGCGCTTCCGTGGCTAAGTACAATCAGAACCAGATGTGACACTGGATAGATGTGGCCCTCAGTGACCACGGAGCTCTCGGCATGCTGTGAAAAGCTGGGTACTTCCCTACTAAAATTTCAACCCAGGAGAAAAGCTCCTTGTCCCTTTTCCCTGCTCAGTCTCTTCTGAGGCGGTGGTAATGAAATAAGGAGAGTGCTGCCTATTTGGGAGATTGGGAACCGGCCAGAGAGCTTGGCGTTTGGGTAGCATCCTCCAGTGCTCACGGTTAGCACTGTCCTCAGGTCACAGCCCTGACAGCACTCACTGAAAAGCACTGCTGGCATGTGGCTTCTAGTAACAGTAATTATTTGCCCATTTGTAACTCATTGCGCAATGGGTGATAACTCTGTTCTTTGGAAAATAGGCTGTATGTTTCATGAAGTCTATGGAATCTGTTATTTTTAGTTTGATTTAGCACAACTGGTCTCTTCGAATTCCACTTCCCCTTGGCTTCAAATGTGGAGAGCTCAGCATTCAGCAGGCAACTGCACAGAGCCCATTTGAGGGAAGAATGGAAATTCACTCTGGCGGCTGCTGAGTCGGTTCTTTTCCTCTTACCTGCCTCTCCTTCTACCCCACAGGAGGAGGTGCGCCAGTCTGTGACTCCTGCGGAGCCCGTCCAGTACTACTTCACGCTGGCTCAGCAGCCCACTGCCGTCCAAGTCCAGGGGCAGCAGCAAGGCCAGCAGACCACCAGCTCCACCACCACCATCCAGCCCGGGCAGATCATCATTGCACAGCCTCAGCAGGGCCAGGTCTGTGCGCTGCAGAGGGGGCCTGCCCAGCAAGATAGGACTCCTAGGTTTGGGATGGCGAAAGCTTGACCAGGGCAGAGAGGTACTCAGACCATTACAGAGCGCTGGGTTTAAAGTCTGGAAACCTGGCTGCTGAGGTGACAGGACACCCTGATCTCTCTGGACCCTGGTTTCCTTATGGGTTAAATGAGAGAAGGATCGTGCACAAGATGTTCTTCATGATCCTTATGAGCAGAAAAGTTTTAGAAGGGAAAACTGTCCAGGGTCCCCATGAGGAGTAGCGGCATCTCTGTAGCAGATGTTTAGAGTGGACTCCGCGCCTGCGCCAGAGCTGGACGTTCTATCCTGAAGGACGGGGGATCAGGCCTGCACTCTCCCCCGCCTGCTCCCCATCATCAGCCTCCTGCCCTAGTTGTGTCACCTGAAGGCTGCCGCGCCCCAGTGCAGGGGGTGTGAGAGCAGTCATGTCACGTCTGTTGGGGTCAGGAGAGGCTACGGAGGACTCTGCTGTCTGACTTCTGAATCCAGATTTCCTGTCAGTTGTTAATTTTTTTAACTGTCAAACACTGATCATCCTCTACAGGCAAAGTCCTGTGCTCTGTTTTGAGGGCACAAGCATGAACAAAACAGTCTTTAGGAATTCACAATCTAGTTGGGGCTACAAATACTTTAGGATCGCACGGCCATGTGGGAAGTGTAAGGTATTCTCGGGACTGTGTAGAGCGTGTTAGGGGAGCACGTCAGAAGGGTTACCTAACAAAGACATGGGGAAGGTGGCAGAAGAGGATGTCAGGGGAGGTTCCTAAGGGGATAATATGAGTTTTAGAGGGAATCATGGCAAGGAATCACAGAGGGGAAGGAGGGCTTTCCCGTTAGAGGTCTCAGCACAAGCAGAGGCTTGGAGGTGAGAAACAGCACAGGAGGGGTGAGAGGGTGCGGCACAGGGAACGTCCGGGGATGCTGGGGAGAGGGGCAGAGGACACAGCCTAGACAGCCTGGGGCGTTCTACAAAGGAGCCAGGTTTGCCTAGAAGAAAAATTGGAGTATTGGTAGATTTAAATATGATTTTAGGATTTATTCTCTGCTCATTTTTTTATCCATGTAACAAATCTATTAAGTGCTTGGTCTTTGCCAGACACCATGCTCAGTGGGAGGGGTTTAAAGATGATTGCCACCCAGTCCCTGCCTCAGGGAGCTCAGCACCGCGCTATCCGCCAGGCCTCTTTGGCTCTTGCCTGTGCCTCTGCAGTGGTGGGCGCTTGACCTGCCGAAGGCTTTATCCCTTCACAGAGTGAGCTTCAGGGGAGCCCGCTAGGGACTGGCTCCACCTGGTTGGTCATCCTAGGGCCCTCATGGCTGCTGTGCCCCAGCCGCAGGGCACGTCATACGTGACTCGATAGCTGGCAGGCTAACTCAGTCCCTCACTTTCCTGAAAGGACTTAGAAATAGTTTAGAAATCCTCTCAGGAAAATTAAGTTGCTAGAATACAGTGATGAGTTGGCAGTATGCTTTTTTTCTTCCCTGGCCGGCGAGAATTCCATCTATTCTCTTCTCTACCTCTCCGAACTTGCTCAGCTCAGAGCCGATGAGGCTTGTGAGGATGGTCCACTCTGTCTGTCCCAGCGTCTCCCAGCTGTCATTTTGCTGTCTCACTGGCTCAGGGTGGCCTTGGCCGTGTGACAGCTGCCTGGACCTGTGTGGTAGTGGCTGTTTCAAGTCAAGTGCAGATGACCTTTTTAGAAGAGAGTACGCGCTAAAGTTGGAAGGAAAACGTATTTTGGTAAAGCGAATACTGTATTTTCTGTCACAAATGGGTCACTTTTACTCCTGGAGGCTTGGGGAGTAGGCCGAGTGGAAAAATCACAGTGTTAGAACAAGTGTTTCCTGCTGACCTAGCCTATGGTGTGCATTTCTACACAGGTCCCTGTCATCTTTCTTTCCCATCCTCCTTAAGTTTACAGTGATTTCTCCTCACCTTGTGGTCCCTTGAAGCTCCTATGTAGTTCCCAGGACACGTCCCTGCCCTTGCAACTTTAGGTGCATAACAGACCCTGCCCTTGCAACTTTAGGTGCATAACAGACCTGTGCAGTCAGAAAGGAAAGAGCATCAGAACAGCAGTATTGATGGAAGTCCATGAGACCCCCAGGGCCTCTTGTTGAAAAGAGGAGAGAGCATATCCAAATCAGGGGTTTAGGGGTGTAAGTATAGTATACGTATGTATGTGTTTATTTGTTTTTATTCCTCACCTGAGGATATGTTTATTGATTTTTGATGGGGGCAGGGGATGGTAGGAAAAGACAGTGTGAGAGAGAAACATCGATCAGTTGCCTCCTGTGCACGCCCTGACCAGGGATCAAACCCACAACCTGTCTGGTATGTACCTTGATTGGGAACTGAACCTGCAACCTTTGGGTATGTGGGATGACGCTCCAATCAACTGAACCACTGGCCAGGGCTATAGGTGAGCCTTGGAAGGCTCTACCCTCTTCACCACCACCATCCCTACCCCTACCAGTACCAGAGGAGCAGGATATGTTATGAAGGTCACATCTGGGGTAAAGTTATGTATGAGGTTTGAAGAAAGGATTGACCTTTTTGACAGTTCAAGTGTTTACAGCCTCTCAAAGTAAGTTTCATAGGACTGCAGTCCTGTCAATGTGTGTGTAAGACACAGAATCTGAAGAACCATATACACTAGACAGAATTTCTTAAATCTGAGCTTCCTGTTTTTCAAAAGTTAAAATTCTTTATTAAATTCTGTTACGTAAGGGTCGCCTCAGTTAGGATCCAGGTGTTAACACCACGAGGTTTCCAGTGCATTCACCTGTTTGCCTCTCCCGTGGAAGCTGCGCTGCTCCGTGGGGGTGGAAAACCAGTGTGCGCTTAATTCTCCTTCCAGTGTCTCGCCAGCCTAACAAGGAGCTCAGGATTCTGCGTTCAGTAGATTCGTACTGATCCTGTTTCCCTTTCAGTTTGCCCTCCAAATTCACCTGCTCTCGACTTGACTTTGGCCATTTCTCAAGTGAACCGTCATGGTTGCTTTTGATTCTTTTATACCGTGTGTACCTTGTCATTATTGAAGTGGCTGTGAAAAAGTTGCAACATTTAAAGCATAGAGGGTCTGGGGCCTGGGCAAATAATATGTACTATGAGCCTAAAAATCAGACTGTTTTGTCTTTTATTTTGGTAACTTTCACAGTGCTTTAAGCCCAAAGGACTCTGTTGGTTGAGTACTATTAATAGTGTTGGGGTGAGTTCAGGCTTTTGTGGAGAGGGTTTGCTCCTAGTTAACCACTGGTTATTAACCCCTTGGTTAGCCTACTAACTCTGAGCCATGGCTCAATCAGCTCTCTTATGACTCTTGTTTCCAGACCACACCAGTGACCATGCAGGTTGGAGAAGGTCAGCAGGTACAGATTGTCCAGGCCCAGCCACAGAGTCAAGCCCAGCAGGCCCAGAGTGGCACTGGACAGACCATGCAGGTGATGCAGCAGATCATCACGAACACGGGAGAGATCCAGCAGATCCCGGTAAGCCCTGCCCTGCCTTGCCTCAAGGTCTGCATGGCACTGTGCGCAACATTGCAACAGGGAGTACTTAAAGAGTTTATGTCTCTGTGTATATGTGGGTGTATATATATATAGATATATATTGTTAGGTATACAGACAGACAGACATTTTTAAACCTATATTCCCATTGCCTCAGGCCACAATTTGCTTCACTGTACACTCACTGCTTTCCTTTAACCCAGGTTCAAGTTTACCACTATGGGGCAGCTCCTTTTAATTTCCCCTCACTCCATCTGTGCAGAGAAATCATTGTAACCACTGTTCCATGCCAAGGCCTAAAGGCCCTGTGAGGCTGTCCTGTCTTTTGATTAGCAGAGAATAGGAGGGAGGTGTACAGGGAAGGCCATAAATACACTTGTTGCATATTCATGAGGCGGTTCCCAGTGGAGCCTGCAGCAAAGTGTATTTTTGGCTTTCATTTAACTTATCCATTCCTTCACTGTGGACTGCAGCTTCCTGTGTGCCTTGAGGGGTTTCATTTCTTAGATATGTACTTGTTCTTTTGTTAAAAATGTTCTTGTCCTAACACTTGCCATCTATACGTTGGTCATTTTGCCAACAAAAAATGTAGAAAGTGTGTGACATGGAGCAGTCCTTCTATTTCCTGCCCCTTACCCTTTCTATTGTGAATGAAATGTAGGCAGCTCTAGACATTCACTTGGGAAGAGGACTTGAACCACTTCCTCTCTGAAAAACGCTTGAAAAGTATCCTCAACTCTGTTTTTGTAACTGTTGTTATTAAGGGAACAGAGGAATAGGCCAGAAAAAACCTTAGGGAAGTGGGGGGGGTGTGTGTCTCTGTCTGCGCCCATCACTTTCTGTCTAGTCTCACTCTTGTGCTCACTTGCACTCGCTCCCTCCCTCCCTCCCCCTCCCTCCCTCTCTCTCTCTCCCTCTCTGCCTTTCTCTCTCTCTCTCTCTCTCTCTCTGCCTCTCTCTCTCTCTCTCTGCCTCTCTCTCTCTCCCTCCCTCCCTCTCTCTCTCTCTCCCTCCCTCCCTCTCTCTCTCTCTCTCTCTCTGCCTCTCTCTCTTTCTCTCTCTCTCTCACACACACACACGCACACACACACACACACATACAGCCCATCAGTTCCAGGTGTCTTGCCTCACTTTTTCAGCCACCAACCCCAGACCTCTCTCTTGAATGATTTTCACTCATGTGGAGGCTCCACAACAAATTTATTTCAGCCAGAGATGAGTTCCCACTTCGCAGTAACTTCAACTCGAGTGTTTTTAACCCTGTGGAGCACAGGGCTATGGCACAGAGGTTCATTGTAGAATTCAGGACCTGGTCCTCATTGTTCTCACATAGGAGTCTGCTCTTCTGAACTCATCAGCGTACTTTCAGTAGTGACGACCTTCTGGAAGGAAACTTTGCTTCTCTTTTGAAAGCCCTAGGGGTAGACTTATTTGCTCTATAGTTAGTGTAAAAAGGTTGTGAGGATCCCCAGACTGAGCCTTGCAGAAGACTGAGAGATACTGCCAGATGCCTAAATCGAAACCTAAAAGAAGAACCTCTTCTAAGAACTGCTTGGAACTGTTTGGCTCACAGCTTTTCATTCACGTCTGAGTTTCTGCAAAGAGCTCTTCCCAGCCAGGAAATGGAAAATCCCTGTGGCTGTAAACCTTCCCCCATTCCTGGGATGAGGCTTCAGTCTCTCACCTCCTGTGCCTTGGCTGGTGTTCTGGTGACCCCTGCGATAGGCCCCCTCAGCCTCAGCACATGAGCTCTCCTAAGCCCCCACCCAGTTGCCTTCAACCCCAGGAGCTTCTTGGCACTGTCGCCTGGGAGCCGCATCCTGGGATGGAGGTGGGGAGGTGAGACTCCACCCTCATGGCTTCCCAGCAGCTGCTCTTGGCGTCGTCTTGGGAAGTGAATGACTGAGGCTCACGATATTGTGCCCTGTCTCCTTTGACTAATTCTTCACAGGTTTCGGTTTTGTGGCTCTCTCCGTCTTGCATTAAGCAGACAATTCTGGAATGGTCTACCAAAACTCCACTCTTTTGGTGGCTCTGGTCCTCTGAGGCTGGCAGTTTCAGGGGAGCAGTTCGGTTTAACGCTGCACACAGGAGCGCAGCTTCCTCCTTAGTAGCATTTGCCTCGTGGAAGCAAAGTTCCCTTCAATGGCACCAGCTCTCCAAGGGGAACATCAGCTGCAGGAAGCCCATCCTCACAGCAAAGACAGGCTAGGCAGCCACGGATCCTGGTGTCCGGGCCCCCACAGAGGGGGAAACCAGGTTTGCTGGTCTCCTGGAGCCCCCCCCCCCAACCCCCCGGTCTTGGTGAGAGTGTCTGCAGGCTTCCTCTGCTGACTCTGGTCTCTGCTGAGCCTCAGTTCCTCTTGCATTGTAACTGCCTGGGTCCTTTCTTCACCCCACACTCGGGGCACTAAAACTTTCATGGCACATTGGAGTGTTAATAGCCTGAGTTAAGGCTTTTAGCACACAATTAAATGCAGCATGTGGTATTACTGTATTATCTGAGACTTAATCTTAAGCACGAGGGACTTGAAGGGCATTTTTGTAGCTTTGGTTTCCCGTGATGGGTTTTTCTGTGAAAGGTTTATTGATTCAGCTTCCCCTTGGGAGGTGTTTGGCCAGAAGCTAGTGCTGAACACCAAGGATCCTAAAAGTCCTGCAGACACCCCCACTGGTCCTGGCTGCTGGGGACACAGATCATAAAGCGGATCAGCTTTTCCTTCCAAGATGTGCAACATGGAGTTGGGCAGTTCTGGGGCTGTGGTGCGGAGTGACGGCCATCTGCTCTGTGCTCCTGGCAGACACGGGGACTTCTCTCCATGTTAGATCCGCCATTCTGGGGACCCGGGTGGAGTGGTGTGGAGGTGAGGGGAGAAAGGCCCACACCTAGGCTGCAAACATTCTGGTGATGTTAGACAGCCTTTAGGGCCAAACTTGGAGATGAACTGAGCAAACGGTGAAGAGCCAAACAAAGGGGATGGGTTCTCAGGACATTTTTCAAAGTCCATATAGGGAACATAGCCTTTTTTGTGTTTTTATGACTTGTGGGGGGGGGGGTGTGATGGTTTTGCCAGACCTCTATTAAAAAGGGCCTTTTCAGGGCAGACTCCTTTGGAGGGTTCAGTGGAATAGGGGACATGAAAAGTGTGCCTGAGGTTGCATTCGGTCTCCTGTGGTCTTTTTGTCCCTGCCCCTGCCCCAGGTGCAGCTGAACACCGGCCAGCTGCAGTATATTCGCTTAGCCCAGCCTGTATCAGGCACCCAAGTCGTGCAGGGACAGATCCAGACGCTTGCCACCAACGCTCAACAGGTATGTGCCCCAGAGACAAAGGGCTTGAGTTGGGGACCAACCAGGCTTCTGGCTGGGAAGGAGTGCTCAGCACACAATTCCCTCTTGCCGTGTTATCCTTCAGCAAGAGCCACCTCCACACGCTCCATATTTATTGTGCACCCCAAGGCAAGGTCTTCCAAAAGACCCCGAGGCGGGGTCTTTTGGAAGGTCGTATTCAAAGTGTCTCTGTTACCATGTGGTTGTGGAAAGACAAAGAAGTGCAAGGCAGGAAAGTCTCCAGGATACTGGGAGACAGCCTGGTGTTACTGCGTGCACGTCTGATCAGAGGAAGCACTTTGACAGGCCGCCTCATTGTCAGGCTGTTTCCACCTTTAAACTGAACAGCCGTGTGTTCCAGCACCTCTTCTGCCCTTTAGAAAGCTCACTTAGATTTTTAAAAATATTTTATTCATTTATTTTTAGACAGAGGGGAAGGGAGGAAGAGAAACATCAGTGTGTGGTTTGCCTCTCATGTGCCCCTAACTGGGGACCTGGCTCACAACCCAGGCATTTGCCCTGGCTGGGAATTGAACCAGTGACCCTTTGGATTGCAGGCTGGTGCTCAATTCACTGAGCCACACCAGTCAGGGTAGCTTACTTAGATTTTTTAAAAAATATTTGATTTATTTATCTTTAGAGCAGTAGGGAAGGAGNCCAGCACCTCTTCTGCCCTTTAGAAAGCTCACTTAGATTTTTAAAAATATTTTATTCATTTATTTTTAGACAGAGGGGAAGGGAGGAAGAGAAACATCAGTGTGTGGTTTGCCTCTCATGTGCCCCTAACTGGGGACCTGGCTCACAACCCAGGCATTTGCCCTGGCTGGGAATTGAACCAGTGACCCTTTGGATTGCAGGCCGGTGCTCAATTCACTGAGCCACACCAGTCAGGGTAGCTTACTTAGATTTTTTAAAAAATATTTGATTTATTTATCTTTAGAGCGGTAGGGAAGGAGAGAGGGAGAGAAATATCAATGTATGGTTGCCTCTCATGTGTCCCCTGCTGGGAACTGGCCTGCAACCCAGGCATGTGCCCTGACTGGGAATCGGACCGCGATACTCTGGTTAGCAGGCCCGTGCTCAATCCACTGAGCTACACCAGCCAGGGCACTTACTCAGATTTTTATGCTCACCTTCTTGGGCATCCTTAACCAGTGATTGCCCCCTCCTCATCTTCTCTCATGTCTTAGGATCTTGAAGGCCATCGTGAGTCCTAGATGCCGAGGGGCTACCTCCCTGGGCTTGGGGATTGGAGAATGTGGGCATTATTTGTGGAGGAATGGGGTGCCAGTCAAGGGGAGGCATCGTTAATGGGTTCTTTTGCCTCAGGCTCCCAAAAAAGCAGCGATTGTTTAAGAGCTAAACAATCGCTGGGCCCATCTGGCCCCGTTGGGTTTCTGGTGAGGCGTCTGTTAACAGCAGTGAGAGAGCTGAGTGTGGAGAGCAGATCTCCACAGACCTTGTTTGGGGGAACAGGAGGGATGAGTGAAAAGTAAGGCTTCTGAGTCCCATGTAGGTTTCTGGGGTCCTGAACAGCTCACATGAGGACTTTTCCCTGATTTCTTTGGTGCTCACTGACACGGAATCAGCGCTCAAGACTGGTCATACCTTTGGGTACCTCCCCCTCTCCCTTTAAAAACAAAACAAAAAAAAACTTGTAAGATTCTAACCTGGGATCCAGAAAACTTTCTATGGCCAGGGGGTGGGAGAAAATGAAAAGGAACAGTTTTTGGTGTTTCCCTAGATGTCAGTTTTGGAACCAGAAACTAAAGCCACAGTGGGGAGAGTCGGGTACACAGGGGCTGGGGGCGGGCACTGTAAGGAGAGCGCACAGGAGGGCAGAACTCGGATGAACACAGATTGTAACTGCGACAGCTGGCACTTCGTGGGTGCTCAGTAAATATTTTTTGAATGATGCTGAGTAAATAGTATGTAAATGACATTTAAAGTTAAATGAAACTTTCTTTTCAGCCACAGTAAAGATCAGTCCTGCTGGCCACAGGGCACAGTTAACCTCATCTATGAGGAGTATTCTCCATTTGCCTCAGGGTCATTCATTTATTTGTTTCATTCATGCATTCATTTATTTCTGGAGTACTTAATTTGCACTAGGTGGTAGCTTAGCTCCTGCCCTCGGGTGGCTTCTAGACTGGTATGGGGAGAGACTGGAAACGAGGAACAACAGGAAGGAACCTTTATGAAGCCCTTTCACGCCTGTCCCCTTCTTGCTCAGCATAGCCTCTCGGGTAGGCCAGACGGGTTTTTTTGGCTGTTGTGAGGACACCTGAGAGGACAGTCCTCACCTGGCAGGCTGGCTACGCTGACTCCAGGAGGTGGTGCACAGAGGCCATTTTCAGTTGAATGTTCCATAGGCACACACGGGCACACCCAAGCGTGCTTCCGTCATCTTGCTCGTCTGCCAAGCTGTCCCATAGCTGGCATTGTAGGGTGCATTTCTGCACCTCAGCAAATTTCTTTTAAAGTCCACATCTAAGGCTTTAAGTGCACATGATGAATGTTTTCCTTGCTTCCTCCCCCACCCCTCCCACCTTGGCCCAGAGGGCTGCACGTGGCTGCCATCGGAAAAACTGCTTCATAGGTTTGCCACAAAGGCTTCCAGGGCCAAAGCCACCTGCTCGCCAGGGTGTTTCATATTCCAGTCAGATAATCTGGGTGATAGGGGTTTGGTTTGGAGCCCACCTTCCAAGAGTGAAAGGGACCACTCACTACTTTGCCCAGTTGTTTGCAAACCATCTTCACTGGCTGAAAGACTCTTAGGGCTTCTGCCCAAATAATAAATGTTATGCCCTCTCCTTTTAGCACCTAGGAGCTAGGTGTGTATTCGATTTGATTCTCAGGCCCCAGAAAGACCTTGGGGCTGAGGGTAGTGAGTGGCCATTAATATTACGTGGTCCTGGGTCCTCTGTGTGGTGTGAGCTCTCAGTAGCCTTCAGTGCTCAGGGGTAGGCAGGGACCCTTGCTCTTCTGCTACCCAGCAGGCGCCTGCTCTGCGCCAGGCCTTATTCCGGGCACCTCGTACCCGTTGTCTCACTTGATCTTCGTGGCCCGCTCCTGGTTAGTAGGCAGGTGAGCCAGGCCCTGCGGCTGACCTGCCTGCCCTGTTGTCTTGATTCCTCCAGATCACACAGACCGAGGTCCAGCAAGGACAGCAGCAGTTCAGCCAGTTCACAGACGGACAGGTAAAACATCCGGTGGGGGTGGGAGTGAGCAGTTGGGGGCTGGGGATAGTGGATGACATCTGTGAGTTTGGATGGTTAGGGTAGCTATCCCTTCTTCTGTTAACAGTGAGTAGACAGAAATTGTTAAAAACAAGTACAGTCTTTAAATCAGCCTGTCCTTTAGGTTCATAGACTTGTGGGAGCTGAACATAACCTTAGACATTGTCTAGCCCAAATCCCCAGTTTGCAGATGAGTAAACCGAGCCCTAGAAATGGCTCATGCCTTGTCCATGCTCACTTTGGCTGTTCATTGCAGACCCAGGACTAGAACACAGGTCTCCTTTTCCCTCTCTGGGACTAGTTTTCTTCCTAAGCCATGTTGCTTTTTACTAGCATGGATCAGTTGGAATGCAGAGAATGGGACCTCTCAGCCTCTCAGTGCCTGGAATTCAGTAATTCTAAAGCCACAGGACGATAGAACCTTGCCTGCTCCCTTGGCCTTCCCCTCGTACTCTGGTCCCAGACAGCCCTGCAGACACGGTGGGGCTCCCAGGCTCGTGTTCTCTGCTGCCTGAGGGAGGGGAACTTCGTCTCCCACCTCTGCTGGCACCAGGCACTAGGCTCACGTGCCAGTGCTTCTAGGGTCAGGGTCTTGGCTTTTGGTTTCTTTTGGGGACACCTGAGACACCAAATATCTAGTTGACCCTCACCTCCCGAAGTGGCTCGGTGAGCATCTGCCTCCCCTCTCACAGGTCTGGGCTGTAGGAAGTGTTTAACCCCAGGCGACCTCCTCAGCAGAGCCCATGTAGGAGATGCAGGGTCAGTGTAGTGTCCACCCGAGCCAGGTATTCCAAGGAAAGGAGGAGAGGGGGTGATCCTGCTGCCCTTGCCAGTGAGGATTACTGAGAGTTGGGGAAATGCTGACTTCCAAGCTGCTGGTACAGTGGTTCGAATTGCTTGTGTTTGTCACAGAGGAACAGCGTGCAGCAAGCTCGAGGCTCTGAGCTAACGGGAGAGGCAGAGCCCAGAGAAGTGAAAGCCACAGGAAATGCAACTCCCTGCACCTCTTCCCCGCCCACTACACACACCCCCTCACACCGTGCTGGTGCCTCCTGTGTCTGCTGCTCCCAACCCCAGCAGAGCTCCACACCCCCTCCTCCCTCTGACGCCTTGCAGTGGGTGGTGGTTGAAGTATCTGGGGCCCCCAGCCAACTTGAGGCCCATAGGGAGCTGCATGCCCCTCTCCCAGGGGTGACCTCACTCTCTCCTCTCCACCCCTCGCAGCAGCTCTACCAGATCCAGCAAGTCACCATGCCTGCCGGCCAGGACCTCGCCCAGCCCATGTTCATCCAGTCAGCCAACCAGCCCTCCGACGGGCAGGCCCCCCAGGTGACCGGAGACTGAGGGCATGAGCTGGCAAGGCCAAGGACACCCAACACAATTTTTGCCATACAGCCCCAGGCAAGGGGCACAGCGTCCCTTCCCAGAGGACCCGCCGACCTCAGCACCTCCTGCAGGCTAGGACGCTGGTGCACTGCGCCCCACGGCTGGGGGCCGAGATTCTCCAACAGAAAGACACAATATTTTTTATTTCCTCTTTTTCCATTTTTTTCCAAGAAATTGATATTTCAGTATGTTGTGTGTCCAGTGCTATGAAATGAAAATATTAAATAACATATTTATGGCATTTCTTGAAGAGTGTGGTTGAAGAAATATTTCTTTTCCTTTTTTGGGTTCTTACCGCCACTCCTTTTTTAGGAGCAAGTCTCCTAACAGGTGTATGTTATCTCCTGACTCTTGGAACAGCTGCTGCCCCAGGATCTTCCACCTTGTTCTGTCTTCAGATTAAATTAGGTGAATGTGTGTAGCTTCCTTTTCATTGGTATCCACTCTCCTTGTCTGGCTCTTGCCCCAGAGTTCTGCGTATTTGCATCGGAGGCCATGGAAACGTTCCTTGCGTTTAGGAGATGAGCTTATTTGTCATGGTGAGTGGGTGGATTTACTCCCAAACCTCCTCTCTCTCGCCAGGGACCCAAGGAGACTAGAGCTCTGTGCATTTACCACCACCACCCCATTTTTTATTTTCTAAATGCATTAAAATTTGTGCTAGTCTTTGTTGCATGGACTTCAAACTGCATAACATGCAATAAATCTCATTTTAGATAATTAAGAGTCTGAGTTTCTGTATCCGGAAGCATTCATGGGGCTGCTTTGCTTAGGTGTGAGGCTTGGAAAGGTTGGTTTGCCCTCAGGTTGGGTGTGTATGAAGGAGGGGGACCCCTGTGGGAAAAAGCTAAGGGAAACTTACTCTGAAACGTATCTGATTCAAACTGAGGTCTTCAGCTGAAATTCAGTAGGGTCTGTTTGCTTCTCAGGTCCCTGCCTGCCTTACTTCCTGGGCTACTACTGTGGGCAAGATCAGTTGTGTCCGGTTGGGCTGAGGGTCAAGAGTGTCTGTCTTTGAGAAAGCCGTCTCTGTCCTTCAAGTAAGGACCCCAGTAAACCCCTCCTCCCCAGACGTGGCACAACGTTGAGTTGCCCACTATGGCCATGCCCTGTAGCATCTGCCAAGGAGGGCAGCCCAAGCCCTTGTCCAACAGCAGGTCATGAGAGGTCTGCAGCCAGGGCCTGTATCCTGCTAATTGCAACAAGAATAGAAAGAGCATTCTACTTCACTGACCACAGAGGCCAACGGCGAGCCGTCCTCACCTTCACCACACCATCCTCAACTAGAACGAGGCCCGTTGTGTGGGAAGGTGGGAGAACTGGATGCCAGGAGAAGTGGGTGTTAATTTCTTCTCTGACAGTAATACACCATAAAACCTTGGGCGGCTCCCTGTTTGGGGGGCACTGTCTGAAGCTGTGAGGTGGGCATGGGGAGGAGTCTTCCATGTTAGATGATTACAGGTCTGACCTGGTGCTTTTATAAATTCCCTGCTGCAGACGTGGCAAGTACTTGGACGTCTGTGTCATCCATTTCATTCCCAGTCACTGAAGAGTCCTCGCCATTGAAAACATACACAGTGAAATAAAATATGACAGGGCAGAGTTAGGAAGAACATACTGAGTAGGAAATCAGAATCATAGAAAACAAATATTCTGGCTGTAAAGAGCTGCTACGTAGTGGTTAGAATTGGATTTCACATCTTATCCTGAGCTTCTGTGCCACCAAAGCAAAAGACCCAGAACCAGGAAGGTAACACCATGAAAAGAAGAAAAAAATAATACTCATTTGCAAAAGCAAAGATTTATTTTTTCTAGTTTCAAGGTTTGGGATACAGGGTACCTCTCTCATGTTGTCAGGGAGGTGGGGCAGATACTATCACCATGGGGAATCTTCCCCTGGTAAGAAAGGCAGCCCCTGGGGTGTTGGATTCCCAAGGTCAAGGCCCCCACCCCATTCTGGACCTTTCTCTCAAGAGGGTTCACTGGCCTTTCCCACTTCTATAGCCAGACATGCTGCGTGCATAGCCCCTTGAGCGAATGCAAGAGGAGAGTAAAGTCAAGTGCACGGAAGCGGCCCTGGCCTCAGAGAAAAGACAAGCTCAGCTGTTCATTTCCCGGCTCACCCACCCCATCAAGGCCACTGAACGGTCCCACCTTGCTGCTCTTTGACTCATTCCTGAAAACCCAAGTGTAACTGGAAATTCGTGCCAGTCAATGGGCTCCCAGTTTCCCGTAGACTGCCATAGACTGTCATTCTTACTTGGGGGTGTTCGATCGGTTCTGATTGGCAAGCAGCTTCCTTGCTGAACACGTTCCCTTTAAATTTCCCCGCCAGCAGGGCCCATCTGGGTGTAAACAAACACTTCAGTGCAGCCCAAGACAGCCCCTATCTAATGCCCAACATGATCCCCTTACATCCGGAGCAGTCTTTAAACATTTTTCCTAGCGCTTGCAGCACTTGTCCTCTGCATGATCTTCACGGTGACCCTGCAGCGGAGACAGGAAGAGGGATGGTGATCCCTGTGTGGCAGATGGAGACATGGAGGCCCGTAGAAGTGCAGTGACTTTCCCAAGGTCACTCCCTGAAAAGGGGTGGAGTTGAAACCAAAACACTGGATCTCCTGTACATACACAGCTGCTTTTTCTGGCAGAAGATTGTGTGTGTGTGTGTAAGAGAACAAGGCATTATTGAATGTGAACTGACTCCTTTTGCTCTGTCTCCTCCAAATCCGCTGGCCCAGCCTTGGTATATGTGGAATAAAGGAAGCAATAGGATCTGGTCAGTGGCTGGTGGTTGGGGTAACTTTCCTGGAGGCTGATGCAGGAGCCTGGAGGCTTCTGGGATTAAAACAGACCACCAGGCCGGCATCCTTGCTGCTCAGTTTTCCTGAGGCCACAAGGGGGCAGCATGTAGCACTCACCCAAGTCTGGGAGATGCCATGTCTCACCCTCATCCAACTCTACTCTAGGAAGTATGGTGGGAACTATGAGGGCATGACTAGATCCTTGGCCCCTTCCTGATAAGACCCTTAACTTTTGAAGGGAGGGGCCTCCTTAGGATAACAGCAAGGGCTGGAAACACTATTCCTTCAGGGTAGGTGGTTAGATTTTATTTTTTTATTTAATACTTTATTTGTTTTTAGAGAGAGGGGAAGGGAAGGAGAAAGAGTGGGAGAGAAACAGCAATTGTGGTTGCCTCTCATGTGTTCCTTGCTGGGGACCTGGCCTGCAACCCAGGCCTGTGCCCTGACTGGGATTCGAACCAGCGACCCTTTGCTTCACAAGCCCGTGTTCAATCCACTGAGCTACACCAGCCAGGGCTGGTGGTTGGATTTCAACAAGGACTTTCTGATGACCTAAGTTCAGCCAAGGCCCTATGTCCCCAGCTTTGTTTCTTTCCACCCTCCTCCTCACACTCTATGCTACTGTCACACTGTTACTTGCTGGCCCCTGAAACAAACTCCCATGTTTTCAAAATGTACTGGCCCCAGTGTCTGGAATGTCCTTTTCCAGTTATTGATCTCCTATACATCCATCAAGGCCCAGTTTAATGGCCCTTGCTGAGAAACCTCTAATTCCTGGAGCAGAGTTAGCAAAGACCGCTTCGATGTTCCCATAGCAACTTCTACAGTCTCTATTATTAGTGCTCAAATACACAGTCATTCAGCAAATATTTCTTTGGCACTTTCTGTGTGTCAGACGTTGTGAAGACAGATGAAAACAAGCCAGCGAGGTTTATGCTATCACGGAGCTTGTACTGGGTTGGGGCAGAGGTGGGAGAGGGAATGAGAGAGAGAGACAATAAACATGAAACAAGTTAAGCCCTAAAGGGACTCCCTGTCACTGTTAGAATTTCCTGGTTTCGACTGTCTTCTCCTCCACTTCCAGGTCATCTCCGCACCCCCTGAGCCCAGCACAGGGCCTGGCACCAAAAGAACAATAGTAACTGATGAGCAAGTAAATGAACATGAATCCTTCCTCTCAGCCAGCCTTCAACACCCACTGCTGTTACTGTTGCTTTTTCTTAACTTTTTCTTGAACATTGATCTTACGCTGGAGGGCTGTGCGATGGAGGTTATCCTTTTAAGAAATTCCTGTGAAGGAAAATATATCTAAAGCTTGGCACCTGAATAGATGATCTCATTTCATCTTCACATTCTCATTATAAGTAGGCATTCTCCCCATTTTGTGAGTGAGAAACCAAGGCTCAAAGGGGTTGAGGAATTACCCAAGTGCACCAGCCGATTAAGTGGAGCCGGATGCTTAAAGGAGCCTCCTGCCCGGTCTGCTCAGCTCCACTGGTCTTGTCCTTACTGTTCATGACTCTTTTTCCTACAGAAAATGAGAGCTCTCCATCCTCAACTCCTGCATGGGGACCTAGCCTTTGTCCCACCTCTCCAGCTAGCCTCCTTCAGCTAGCCTCTGACCTCCCAGGAGGAGAGGACTTGGGTGAAGAGGTCAAGTAAGTGCCTGCTCCCTTGAGTATGGCCTCCTCTGGGTCCCCTGAGCCAGGCTGGCAGCCTTACCCCCTAGTTTGTGCGCTAGGCCACTACCATAGCCCAGGAGAAAGGATGGGAGGGCAGCAAGTTTGGCACTCCAGGGGAGAACCCGAGCTGCACTCCCATGGGTCAGGCTGGGCTGGGCTCCTCCAGCTGGCTGGTGCTGAGGAGAGGCAGGTCTGAAACAGGACCCAGCTCCCCCGCTGCAGCCATGGCCCTCCACTAAGTCCCACCACCACTCCCGCTCCAGCCCCTCCCCCAGGCCCCTGCGCCACTCTCTCTCTCAGTGAAGAGCTGTGAAACAGACGCATTCTAAGGTCTTGTTTGTATCAACATGTCTTTATTTTGCTTTGTATTGAAATGATGGTTTGGCAATATATGGAATTCCAAGTCCACGGTTATTTGCCCTCAGCATTCTGGAGATACTATTTCATTGTCTTTTGGCAAAATCTGTTGTTGCTGATGAGAAGCTCACTGTCAATTCAATTACTGGACCTTTGTAGATGAGCTATCTTCTCTCTGGTGGCTTTTAGGATTTCCTTTTTGTGCTTGATATTCTATACTTGGGCTGCAAGGTGTCTAGATGTATTTTTGTTTTGTTTTTAAAGATGTCTTACTAGGCAGTCTGTGGGCTTTCACAATCAAGAAATTCACATCTTGTTTCTGGAAAGAGATGAGTTACTCTTTCCAGTATCTTTTCCTGGAACTAACACTGTACAGCGTCCGGCAGAAGAGAGGCCTGCTTGAGTGTGGCTGGTAGGGTAGTACTGTGGGTGTAATAGTTAGAGTTTCAATTTGAGCATTTCACCTAAAATGTCATGTGGTGTGCTTGAGTGTGATGTGGTTATGTCACAGAATTACATGCTTATGATTTTGTAATGAAAAGAAGGGCGTTATTTGTGCCGGACCCTGTATATTCTGGATTTTTTTGTTCACTTTTTGATGTTTCTTTTCTTTCATATGTTTAATCTCCTTATTGTTCTGGGATTTGTGCTGAGGATTTCCTCAAGTTTAGCTTCTCATTCACTAATTCTCTTTTCTGCAGTATTTACTAACCCGTCTGATTTTTAAAATACGACTGGTTTCTTTTCTAAAATTTCTAGTTTTCGTCATATCTAGCATATACCCGTGTTTGATATCTTTCTGTTCTGGTGTTATAAATGCTATTCCTTTATCTCTGAGAAGATTTGAACAATATTAAACTTACTTTTAGATTGTTTCTTTATCTCTAGGTCTCTCAGTATGAATTCTCCCATGAGAGAGATGTCTCTCAAAATACCGCATTTCTTCTTATATGCTGTGAAATTTCTTCTCCAGGTAGTTATTTTCAGCACATTTTTCGAACTGTGCTGTGGGACATGGGGGCCACCCTACGGGATGATGTCCCAGCTCTGCCTGCCCGAGCCGAGTGGAGGCGCACCAGCCCCGGACTCGCTCTTGTGCTGCTGTCTTGGCTTGGGGTTTCTCGTGGTGTGAGTATCAAGTCCTGAGCCCACACCTCATGTGGGTAGGCTTGAGGTATCATACCCGCCTGGGTACTCTTTCTACCCAAAGCCAAGGCCAGGTGGCTCACAGGCTGACCTATTTTGGTCCTGTTTATGGCAGACAGCACGTGCCCAGACCCCGCTCTAGGCAGGAAGCCCGCCGTGCCTCTGGCGGGGTCGGCGGGTATACTCCCCATTTCGCTGGAAAGCCGAATCCCTCCTCGGAGGCAGAGCTCCAGATGATGGTCACCACTGGAATTCCCTCTTATTTCTGGCCCTTCAAGTTTTCTCATTTTTGTTTTTGAGCTCGGATATATTGTTGTTATTCTTAAATATTTTATTTATTTATTTTTAGAGAGAGGGGAAGGGAGGGAGAAGGAGAGAGAGAGAAACATTAATGTGTGGTTGCCTCTTGCACACCCCCTACTGGGGACCTGGCTCACAACCCAGACACGTGCCCTGACTGGGAATGGAACCAACGACCTTTCCGTTTGCAGGCGGGCACTCAGTCCACTGAGCCACACCAGCCAGGGCTGTTGTTGATTTTAATTACCCAGCATTTATCTTGTACATTCACTGTTTTAAGGAGAAAGGGACTTCAATAAGTTGGATCAAGTTTGACCTGCAGTCCCACGCTCTGGGTCTCCCAGCCCTGTCACCGAGCCCCACTTCTCTTTCCGGAACCTGAGTCTCGTTTACCAAGTCTCATTCCTTTTTTGAACCTCCTTCCCCACGACTCAATCTGCAGCCCCTCCTACTCACGCCGTCTCCCATCCTGAGCCCTCATCCCAGTTCCTCCCACCAGAGGAGTGGGGAGCAGGGAAGCTTTTGTCCACGCACTCTCAGCAACTCAGAAAAGTCCTTCCTCCCTGCTCTCCCACCGTCGCTGTGCCAGTGGCTGTCGCTGGGAACACGGAGCCTTCCAGCAGGACTGCAGGACGGGGCCTTCAGCACGGTCTTCCAGGGGTTGGGGTCAAGATGGAAGAACCCCAAAGACAAAGGAGGAGCAGTGCAAGAAGGCGCGGCTTTGACCTTCATTTCCACACCCCCTCCTCCCTCAGTGTATCCTGCTTGTGGGTCCTCCTCCAGCCCTGAGGGTCAGTGGGGTTCACTATTGCTTGGCCAGTGACACTGATGACTGGCCCAGCTGGTGGGCACGGTCGGGGCTGGGGACAGCTCAGTGGCATGTCCAGGTCCACAGAGAAAAGACCCTCTGGGGCTCCCCTCCAACACCTCTCCCCTGCTGGCTGGCCTAATTCTCTTGCCCACTCAGGCCTCCTTGGGAAAAGGAAGCAGGCCTGGTCTTCCTCTCACACTTCCCCCTGCTCTCAGTGGTGGTGGGTCCCTAGGGGTGAGTAATGCATGTGGTGCCATCACTTCACAAACACCCTCCACTCTGATCCCTCCTCCAGCTGAGAAGAGCTGCGGGACTGGGGGGTTCTCGCAGCATCTCCCCTCTCCACCCAACGCACACCCGAAGAGCAATAGGATCAATGGTTCGCATTTGTATGGCTCCCAGCATGGTCTCGACTTTTCACGTATTATGCTTTCAATCCTCCTGTCAGCTGTGAAGGTGGGGCAGAGGTGGAGTGACCAGCTAGTCCAGGGTGGAGCCAGGCAGTGCAGCCATGACTGGTAGCTCTTTCTGCCCCCGACACTGCCAACCTCCCTGGAAGCTGGCTCCCTCTCCACCCCACTGAGCTCTCTCCTGTAGAGTGTCAGCCTCCAGGGCATGCGCAGGCTCAGGCCCTGGCCAAGCTCCCTGGTTCCTATCAGGCCCAACTGAACCCTCCAGCCTAGCATTCAAAACCCCCTGTGTCACCCACATGCTCTCTAACATCCTCCCCATCCCACACCCACCCTGCCCATGAGCACACACACACTGCAGCACAGGGGTAAAGGGCTGTACCAGACAAGTCTCACTAAGCCTCAGTCTTCTTACCTGTAAAATGGGGTGTGAACAGTGTTACCTCAGCGCTGTTGGGATGGTGAAATAGACAATGTAGGCAAAGCCCCCTGCATGAGGCTTAGCATTTAGCCTGGGCCTCATCAGTGGGTGCTGCAGGTACTTGCTGTGCTTCTCTATACCTCCCCAAGCCCTGGCCACCTCTGCCCCACCCCAGCAGGCTCCCTCTGCCATTGCTGTGGAGACGTCTGCCTCCTTTGACCTCTAGCAACCCTAAGAGCTGTAAGAAAACCCAGGGGGTTTCTGGGGAGGGAGGAGGAAGACGTCTGTGGGTGGAACCCTGACCTGCTCACCCCAATTTAACCACAGAACTTCTGAGTGAATGCATTTTACATGTTGGGGTGCCACCTTATGACTCTGTCTGTAACAAGAATTCCTTTGCTAAAAGAGTCTGAAAATCGCTCACTTAAACCATTCTTTCCCACTCCTAGAAAGCCCTGGCTTGACCTGAGGTCACACTGGGAGTCAATGACAGGATTGAACCTGGGCCCTAGTCCCAGGCACTTGCAGACCTTGACCCTCTCAGAGGAGTGAGCCCTGGAGAACAAGGACTGGGCCATCTAGGGTCCCTTGGCCCACAGCACTGGTCCCAGGGTCACATGCACAGGAGGAAGGTGCCAGCTGGGGGAGTGGACAGGCCACAGACAGTTCTAGGCTCACCCCCTGCCTGTGTGTCTTTAGATGAGTCCCCTCACCTCTCATCCTCAGCTTTCTTGCCTGCAAAGGCCTGTTCTAGGTCCCGCAAGGGACAGGGCCTGGTACTTAGTTGGTGTCCTGCAAATGGGAAGCCCTCCCCATTCTTTTCCTCAATCAATACTTGCTCCATTGATGGGTGATGGTGACAGTGACGAATTGCAGAAGATCCTGGGGCCCTGCCCTCTTCCTGTGGTACAGAGAGGGAAACTGGAGCCCGGAACAAGGAGGGGACTTGCCCAGGTGGGACAGTGAGCGAGTCTGGGCAGGGTGGGGACATTCTGGCAATGTTAGCAGGGAGAGAACCAGAGTTGGGGTGCGAAGGAAGCTGCTGAGGATGGGGTGAAGGGAACAGGTGGGAAGAGGGGCAGAGGAGGGTGGGAAAACCACATCACTCCTCCCCCACTCCCTGTAGCAGAGAGGCTGACTGAGAAAGCCTAAGACAGCTGTTTGCTCGGAACAGTGCCTTTGTCACTCAAGGCTGTGGTGGGGAAATCCATTCTCCCAGTCATGCCTTGGGAATCCAGATGGGGGCAGGCAGGCAGCCAGGTGACCCTCAGAGTGGCCACCTGGCTCCTCAGAACCAGACTTGCCCCCCTGCTTCTCCTCACTCTCTCTCTCTCCTCTCTCTCTCCTCTCTCTCTTTCTCTCTCTCTCTCTCACACACACTCCCATTCAACTTGGCTTACAGACTCCTAGACCCATCTTCCTCATCCCCTCACTCCTTAGGAAGAGTTCCACGTGCCTTCAGTGTGAAAAGGAGAGGGCCCCACCCTCTATCACACACCACCTACAGGAGAACAGGCCTCTGTGCCCTCTTCATAGTCCTTCCTGAGATCTAACTTCCATCCTTCCAGTTGCAGCCACAATCTCTTGCCTCCTCCGGCTGCCTCCTCCAGTAATCTGGAGCTGGAGTTGGGGAAGATGATGACAGGACCACTCCCCACAGTGAGGGTTCCTCCCAAGGAGTGGAAGGGACTTCTGCAGTCTCCCAAATGGGAAGGGGGATGCAGGGGCCAGAGGCGATGCTGAGCTTGAGGATCAGATTTCCCAGAACAGACCCAATCTCAGATATTCTGGGCGCTAACAAGAGCAACCTGGGTTGAAGTGTCATGTCTGCCACAGAAGGGTGGCCTCGGAAAGACCCCCAAGAAACACCCCCAGATCCCTTGCCATAGCTTTCCTTCCCACCATTCAGGTCCCCAGACCTTAGTCCCACCCCCAGGGCCCCTGATGGGTGAGGTTCCGGCAGACAGTCCTGTGGGATCTGGCAGAGTGGTGCCCGGTGTCCAGGGGGTGCTGGCTTCAGCACCCACGGAGAGGATGGTTAGCCCAGCTGGGGTGCTGCATCCATAGCAGGGCCCTGGGAGGGGGGGCAGAAACCCTCCCCAGTTACCCAATGAGGGCGGGGCATAACCTGCCCAAGGGCCTCAGACTCTGGCCCTGGGCCCACCTGGAGCCAGAAGCAACCGGCGAGATTCAGGTCGGACCCCAGAAGGCGCCCCCTGCTGTGCAGAGGGAAAGGGTGAAGGGGTGTGCGCAGGCTGCCAAGCCCAGCTTGGGGACCCCTCCTAGGTACCTGAAGCCCCCTCCCTGCTCGCCCGAAGCTCTGCCTGCCTCCCTCCCCCACTGGCACTCAGCAGATCAATGCTGCCTTTGCTGACAGCTGAGAATCGAGCTCGCCTTCCCGCCCCCTCTCCCGCCCCTCCCGCTCGGCTGCTTCGTCCCCCGAGATCTTCCCGAAGGAACGGGAAGAGTTTGCTGCGGAAGCGCTTCACCTTGGGGCAGGGCCTGTGGAGGGAGCGGCGGGTGTGGACCAAGCTTCCACAAGGGAAGAGGGCGTGGGGATGGGAACCCCAAATCACCGCTCTGTGCTGGCCGGAGAGAGCTAATGAGAACGAGAGGGCCGCCCCCTATACAACAAGCTAGAGAGAGGAGGCCAGGCACTAAGAACTTTCTAGCTGGAGAGGGAGCGACGTGTTGGAAAGCCTCCCGGTTTCTGGGTGGGATTCTTTGGGCTTCCGGAGACGGGGTTGTCCAGCCCGAACGCTGGCTCCGAGCTCACCTCTCAGCACCCCTGCGCCCTGCACCTGGTTCCCCGACCTGGGGCCAAGCCAACGGAACATTTCAGACTGAACCTGGATCAGAGGAGACTCTTCTTTGGGGCTGGGTGGCCTCCCTCCCTGGGGGCTCCTCCCCTATCCTGAAGAAGGGAAGTTCAGTGGGGGTGGGTGGGAGGAAAAACGGGCACACCTGGGCCCACGTGCTACACACTCTGACACAACTCCGCAGCGCTTGGGCGTCAGGCTTTGCAGGTAGGAGCTGCTCTCCTAGCCACACGTTGCGCCGGCACACTACGCACAGCCCGCGCAACGCGTACAGGGCACAACCTTAGGGGACACACCTCATCTCTTGCACCGCCAACACTCAGATGGTCGGACCTGCACATCCTTCTTCACACCCATCCACACGGGACCCACAACACACACTTCCATAGATTCAGTCCCACCACCTGGCAGACCCCTAGCCACCACCCCACCCCCCGCCCTGTACACACAGCAGACACTTCGGCATCCACTCGCACCCAAACTCCACGGGACGCTCCTCCCGTCTGCAACCGCGGAAACAGCTCCGCACTCCGCGCCCCACTATCCACTAGCACACAGGAGGCATTCCAGCCGGCCTTCGGGTCCACACAGCCCCTCGCGGCAGTGCACGCCCCCTGCCCGCCGCCAACCTCGAGGCCGGGCGAGCTGCCCCCGGGCCTGCCGCCACGCGGTCGGGTCAGGGCACCGACTGGGCGGCCGGTGCGCCCTGGCCCGCCGCCTTCGCCGCGTGTCCCCTCCCTCCGCCCTACTCGCTAGCTCGCTCGCTCGCTCCCTCCCGATTTGGGAAGGCGGCCGCGGGGCGGGCGGGGGCGGGCGGGGGAGGGGCGGGGCGGGGAGGGTGACATGTGAGCAGCGCGCCAGGGCAGGTGGAAAGGCGAGCGGCATGGAGCGCGTAATAAGAGAGTTGGAGTCGGAAAGAGCCGCCCCAGTCGCCGGGGAAGCGGGCGGTCAGAGCGGGCTCCGGCTACCCCCAGGTTCCGAGCGCCCGCCCCCCGCCCCGGCGCAGCCCCTGCCGGGACCCTAGCCCCCGCCGCCTGAGCCCACCCCGGGCCGCCCCGCCGGCCTCGGGTCCGAGCCATGTGCCGCTGAGCGCCCTGCGCGCGCCCCCGCCCCGGACTGTCCCCGGGCCCCGGCCCCCCCGCCAGGCGCCGCCCATGGCCGAGGCCCCCCCGCGCCGCCTCGGCCTGGCGCCCCCGCCTGCAGACGCCCCCCGCGCCGAGCTGGTGGCTCTTACGGCGGTACAAAGCGAGCAGGGCGAGGCGGGCGGGGGCGGCTCCCCGCGCCGCCTGGGCCTCCTGGGCAGCCCCCTGCCTCCGGGTGCACCCCTCCCGGGGCCGGGCTCCGGCTCGGGCTCCGCCTGTGGCCAGCGCTCCTCCACCGCTCACAAGCGCTACCGCCGCCTGCAGAACTGGGTCTACAACGTGCTGGAACGACCTCGCGGCTGGGCCTTCGTCTACCACGCCTTCATGTGAGTTTGCGACCCCCCGCACTCCTGGCCAGGCCCGATGCTCCCGCCTCCCGCGGCGCCTGCAGGAGCCTAGGCTACCCTGGGTCGGGTCAGCCGCCGAGCCCTGGCTCCGCCTCCTGCTCCCCATCCCCACGGCCGACCCTCATCTTTTCTCCCTCAGGCCTGAGTTAGATGACTGATAGCCCCAGCCTGACCCTGACCCTCACCCTCAGTCTCCAAGCCTTGACCCCTACTTTGACTCGCTTCTGACCTCTCCCACCTCAACTCCTTATTTCCATCCTGACCTCCAACCCCTGCTCCTCTGTCCCAGATGCTCCCGGCATCCAGCTTCTTGTCCCCCATCCTCTCTGCAGTCTGGAGCCACTACAGTGGGGCTCCCCTTTCCTCATTCTCACCTCCGTCTCCCTGTGTCCCGCATACAAAGGGGGCCCTTTGGCCCCCACACACTTTCTGTCACGTTCTCCCCAGCTCTGTCACTATGTTGGGCTCCCACCTGGGCTCCCCTTGCAGATGACCCTCTCCAGGGAAAGTCTCCACCCCAGCCCAGGGCAGGCTCCCCGTTGTAGGTGTTTGGGGTCCCAGGGAGCCCCCTGAGCTCTGACACTTGTGTGCTGTCTGTCTTATTTGAGTCTTCACTCAGTCTCCCCTCCACCTTCAAGTTGCCAGCGGCAGCAGCGGGCTGCCTAGCCTGCCCAACTCGCTGGCCGCTTCACCAGGCCTGGCTCTGGGCACCCCAGGGGAAAAAAGAAAGAGGAGAGGGGTTGGTTTGGAAACACTGACGCTGTGCACCAGCCCCCGCTCACTAGGCTCCTCCAACTTTCAAAAACACTGACCCCTCTTGGATGTAAAGAGTGAATTTTGGCAGCCCAGAGCTCTGTCTTGGGGGAAGGCCTGGCCCAGACGGGAACATGAGAGGCCCTCGGATATCAGTTGAAGGGCCAGGCCTGGCTCCGGAACTCTCGGTTAGAGACCTCTGGTTCCTGGAAAATGTGCTGGTGTTAATTCCTTCTTGCTGCCCCCCAGAGAAGGACCCTTTGGTCTTGGGGTCTCCTGGGTGGTCCCTTTGCCTCTCCACCTACTGTCTGACAGCTCTGCCGCCTGCCTGGCTGTCCCTTTGCCAGACTGACTTTCCACCTGTGTGAGAACTGGCCTGTCCATTCATCTCTCCACCTAACTGTCCCGCAGCCCTTTTCCTTGTCCGTTTCCCTCCTCCTGTGGACCTGTCCACATATCTGTCTGTGTGCCTCTCTGTCCATCTGTCTATTCACTGATTCACCTGTCTTACTCTTCTACTTGTCTGTTTCCATCATCTTTTGGTTTGTCTCCCTTCCTGTCCCTGCTCGCCCACCTCTGTCCTGCCCTAACTGGGCTCGCAGAATTTCAAAGGCGATGGGGAGAGAAATGCTGGCCAAGGAGCCCCTTGTCCCCAGGGAGGGTAAAGGTGGCTTACCCTCAGCCAACGAGCTCCTGGGGTAGCAGCCGTGACTTTGTGCACAGACCCCAGCAGAGAGTAAGATTACAGAGGACGTGATGGTACACTTAGGGTCAGGGTCAACAGTTAGGAGTAGCCTGGCCCCCACTGCCCACCGGGAGGCCTCAGGTGAATGTTTTTGCGGCTGAGAGCTGTTGGGGGATGGAGGTTCTCTGCTGGGGTGCAAGGGATGATGGGGTTGGGGGTGAGGGGAAGGGACTGCTGATAAGAGTGCCGGCATTTTGGTGCCCTTGCCCACATTGAAGCCTGGGGTGCCCAAGGGAGGGGTGGTACTCCGCGGGGAGCAGCTTCACCCTCCATGGGCTCTCTCGGAGGTGACGTTTCCAAGCCATGGCTGAGCCTGGGCAAGCCAACAGGGCTCTGAGGTCGGGGGCTTAGTCTTCCGATCTAGTCTCTCAGCTCTCACAAGAAAGTGAAGGCCCCGCCTTGTGTTCCCTGGCCAGCGACTGTCTTCACCTCCTCTGGAAGGGCCTCTCCTTCCTCTCTAGGAGCTAAATCTGCTGGTACCTTTGCCCCACATCCTGCCTTACTGGATGCCAGGAATGCCCTGGCCAGGGGCATGCTAGTTCTGACCACTTGTCCCCAGGAGCCCAAGGCTGAGGCATTTCTCAGGAGCTGTGGGGGAGGGCATGTGCTGTGATCTCATGGTTTTGGTCATCCACTGGTGATCAGAGGAGGCTGAGGGGTCAGGAGCCCTGCCTCTGGCATGCTGTGTGATGTTGGGTTGATCACTGGGCCTCTCTGAGCTTTATATCTCTAGGCCATCCAAGTCGTCAAAACCCCAACCCTGGGCTCCCTCTTGGATGAGGTAATGGGTGGGGAATAGCTTGGTGAAATGCAAGAGCCTGTTGGAGCGTGAGGGTTGGATGTTATCACTGGGTTTGGGCAAGGGGGCCACACCGGAGGCCTCTCCTGTTCTTCCGGAGCTCCAGATGTGGGGTTTCTCAGCCGCTTTCGGCAGGGTCTTGGGTGAGCCAGGAAGTGCTTCCTGCTTTTGGACTTTCAGTCCTACTGGGGCACTTTTAGTTAAATCCTCCCCTCTTCCCCCGTGACCCTCAGAGGCAGCCCAAATGAGGGGAGCCCAGTGTGCACAGTTAGCTGACCCCCTTCCCAGAGCCCAGCAGAAAAGCCTGGAAGAGGAGGGCTCAGGAAGGAGGGAATTGGGGTGAGCGGGGTCCAGCCACCCCAGCAGACACCTCTCTCACACCTGCCAGCCAGCTCCCACTGGGCCCCGGGCGGAAGCTGCACCTTTTCTGGCCCTGAGGTGTGGGAGACTGCCCAGAGGACGAGCCCCGATCCCGCCTCTCCTGCCAAGAGCTGTGGCTCTGGGAAGTGCGAACCGCTGACTCCTGTCTTCTCCTCCTTGAGATCTAGAATGAGGGCTTGCTGGCCCCTCTCCGAGCTCACATCTTCGAGTTAGGGCCTCACCAGCCCCTACTTCCTTCCATGTCCCGGGCCCTGATTTCAGCCCTCAACCCTTCACAGGTCCTGCCCTCTGAATTTTGAGAAAGAGCACATCACTGCCCACGATGCTTTTTGAGCCTTTGGAGGAATGCTCAAACTGATGCCCCCTGTCACAGGCCTCCCCCCCACCCTACCCCACCAGCAGCTTCCCTTTTGGAAGTCAGAAGGCTGGAAGGGACTGGGACAGAGCAGAGCCCCATCTGTCCCCACCTTCCTTGAGCCCCAGTACAACGCTGCTGCTCCCAGCCCCCAGGGGTGCAGCCGACTTTCTCTATGTGAAGGTTTACGCTCTGTAAACATCCTCCCTCAGCCTTGTCCCTGGGGGCAGAAGCTGTGGGAATGGGAGGAGACGAGGTGCCTGCTGCTCCTGGGCCCTCGGACATCTAGCTCCGGCCCCCACCCAGCTTCCCCAGAAGAGGGGTTCCCATCTGAAGAAGAATGTCACCAGGATCGGAAACAGTCCCAGCAAAGGGTACCAGCAACCCTCAGGTCTCCCTGACCAGCAGGTCCTCATAGTTGATGGCCCCACTTTGCTTATGAGAAAAATGAGGCTCTGGGGACCAAAGTCGCATAGTAAATCAATGGCAGACCCAGGACCAGACCGGAAGACTCCTGAGGCCCTGTCCAGGACCCTGCGGCCGCCTGGGTTGGGTCTTGGGGTTGAACTGCAATTTCGGGTCATGCAAGGCACGTCAGCTCCGTGCTGAGCCTGTGCTGAGTGCTCTCTACAAACCACTCTCATGTGTCTTTTGACCCGGGGCGAGGCGGGCACCGTTCTCCTCATTTGCAGGCGAGGAAGCAAGCTCAGGAGAGGCCACCCGGTGAGGATGGAGGAGCCACAGCCCAGAACCAGGTCTGACCTGTAGTGGTCTTTCTCCTGGACCTCAGCTTCAGCCGGGCCCCACCCTCAGGCTCCTCCTGTACATCCGGCTCTCTGTCCCCAGCACATAGCGCACAGGCAGCAGGAGGTGGGCGGTGGTGGGATTTTGTGGAGTTGAGTGGAGACTGCCCAACTTCACCCAATGCAAT
This sequence comes from Sturnira hondurensis, assembly GCF_014824575.4. Classification (NCBI taxonomy): domain Eukaryota; kingdom Metazoa; phylum Chordata; class Mammalia; order Chiroptera; family Phyllostomidae; genus Sturnira; species Sturnira hondurensis. The sequence continues at coordinate 1,773,088 of NW_028094121.1, read as the reverse complement.
CACACTTCTGCTGTGCATGGCTTTGCACACACGTGTATCCCTGCTACACCCCTGTCAGTCTGTCTCATGCACGTACTCACTGCGGCTTGGACACACACGTTCGCAAGTGTGGAAAAGGCGCAAGTGGCACACCCCCAACGAAAAGAAATCTAATGCACAGCTGCTCCCACCTCTTCACTGACATCACAGGTGCACACCTGGGCTGTGGGCCCAGCCTGGACCTCTAGGGCGGAACATTCCTTGAGCACGTTACCTCCACCTATCCCCACTACAGGGCTGCCCTTACGGGTCTGTGTGTTTGCGCATCCCTTGGAGAGCAGCTTCGGACCATGTGGGAGCAGGGTGGCTGACTCTAGAACTTTGCTGGCCTTTGCTTGTCCCGAAGGGCCCTCAGAGATCCTGTCTAGCCCTGTGGTGGGCTGGTGGGTACGCCGTGGGGCAGAAAGGGGCAGACACTTGGCTGAGGTCATACCTGGCGGGTCCAAGGTAGAATTGGGCCAGGAACCCAGGCCTTCAGCATCCCAGATCAGGACTCTGGATAATATTTTCCCTTACCCCAGCTGGTAGGGAAGACTGATGCTCCAAGACCTTGGCCTTGTAATGGGGAAAGTCTTGGTGTGTGACCCAGATGTTCCCTGCTGCTGTTTTCCAGCCCCTGTCCTTTTGTCCTGTCTTTGTAAGAAGGGGTGAGATGAGGGACCCATCCTGCCAGCCCTCTAGCCCTCTCCCTGGCCTTACACCCTTTGCTTCCTCCTCCCTGAGTTCTACTTTGGGGGTCACGGAACAGGTTAGACCTCCCAAGGTCAGTCACCCCACTCCACAGCACATTCGCTCTTTGCATTGAGGAAGAAGCCCTGCTGAATGTCTGACTTCAACCCCTATTGCTGCAGAAGCCTCTATTCTCAGAATGTTGGAGCCAGGAGTGTTTTAAGAGATGATTATTCTTGGGCTGATGGCAGCACTTTGAGTGGGTGATTAATTTAAGGTTCTCTGAGCCAGACAAGGGAGCTGAAACCGCCTGGGAGCAGGGAGAGAAGAAGGCTCTGCAGGTCCCTAAGGCCCTGCCCCTTTCCCTGCCCGGAGAGGGAGGCCATGCAGGGAGCACCCCTGGCTGAAAGTGTTCGCACATCCCTTCCTCCCCTGCACCGGTGTGGGTCTTTGGCCCTCTCGTGGGCTAGGGGCCCCAGCAGGGAATTCTGCGTGTCTGACCTGGGGGCAGCTCCTCCTTATGCCCCCTCGAGTGGGAGTTGTGGGGCTGGAGAGGAGGAAGAGGAGGGCTTGCCATTTCTCCAGAGACTGTCCCGACAGGGGTTAAGAGCATGGGGTCTGAGTCTGGCAGACTTGGCCCATTTCTGGTTCTAAGTTACGTGTCCTTGGGCAGGAGACTTACCCCCTCTGAGCTTCTGTTTTCTCATCGGAAACACGGGAATAATAATAGCTGCCTCTAGGGTTGTCAGGGCTAAGTGAGTTCCACCACCTGATGCCATGCTGGGCACACGTATTCACCACATCACCGTTGTCATGATGTTGTTATTACCGCCATTCCCTCCCCGGGGGGATGTCAGATCGCTATCTTTGGCTCAGCACAGTGAGGTGTGTCTGGGTGTGCGGAGAGCCGGTGTCGTGTTTGCCTGTGTTGCAGGGCGCACAGCTCTCCGCACGGAGCCGGAGGACAGGTGCATCTCTGTGGACTTCTGAGGAGCATCTAGAATGCACCGTGTCCATGCTGAGCCTCTCACTGCTGCTCCCTCACCCGACCCCCCCGGTCATTCTGTAGGCGGGCCTGATTACGATTACCCTCATTTCACACTTGAGGGAAGGGAGGCCGGTGAGGGGTCCTTGCCCAAGGTCACACAGCTAGTGAATGGTGGCACCAGGACTCCAACCTGAGTCTCTAGGACCTTACTCATGCGTTCCTTCCTTCACATGACAACTATAATTAAAGAGCATCCATTGTGTGCCAGGCCTGTGGTTGGGGGGGGGGGCGCGGCTTGCAGAGGGAAGTAGACCATATGTGGGCCCTGCGGGGAGAGGGGGAGGGCCCAGTGAGGAGGCTGCTGGGCCTGCCCGGACCACTGGCCCCCTCCTGCCTTCTCTCCCAGGGACTCACAGAGAGTCGGGGTGTAGGTGTAAGTGTGTCGGTGGGTACTTGGGGAGGAAGGTACATGTGAGAGTCACTGTGAGGCCCAGGTGTGGGCTTGTTGTCAAACCGTGCAGCTAGCCTGGCCCCAGGGAGGTGCTCGGGCCCAGCCAGAGGTCCCTGGGAGAAGAGGGTGGTCTCTCACTCTGTCCCAGCATATCATCCCGGGGAATGGGGACAGGGAATCCCCAAAGAGGTTTAGAGGTCTCAGTCCCGGCGCTTACTGGAAAGGTACCCACACCTCCTCCACCCCAACCCCTGGCCTCGCTATCCGCCTCTGTAAAACGGGGCTGAACAGGGAGGTGGACACTGGGGCCGCCCCTCACAGAGAAGGACTCTGGATGAATGGGAAGAGACGATCTCTCAGAACCCTGAGGGGTTTTGTTTAAGATTTTATTTATTTATCTTTTTTTTTTAATTTTTAAAGATTTTATTTATTTGTCTTTAGAGAGGAAGGGAAGGAGAGAAGGAGAGAAATATCAATGTATGGTTGCTTCTTATGAGTCCCCTGCTGGGAACTGGCCTGCAGCCCAGGCATGTGGCCTAACTGGGAATCGAACCGCGATCGTGTGGTTCGCAGGCCCGAGCTCAATCCACTGAGCTACACCAGCCAGGCCTATTTATTTATCTTTAGAGAGGAAGAGAAGGAGAGAGGAAGAGAAATATCAATGTATGGTTGCCTCTCGTGCGTCCCCCGCCAGGAACCGGGAACTGGCCTGCAACCCAGGCATGGGCCCTGACTGGGAATCGAACTGCGATCCTCTCGTTCGCAGGCCTGCACTCAATCTGCTGAGCTACACCAGCCAGGGCAGAACCCTGAGTGTTGTAGGGTTGGGGGAGGGAGTTCTTCTTTCAGCACCTTCTTCCTTGGTTCCTCAGAAGACTGGGCAATATTTAAAAGGGCACTCAGAGGGCCGCATGCCCCCACCCCCAACTCTGAGGGGCTAGGGAGAGGGTGTTCGAGGCAGACCCCTGGGTCCCCCAGAAATCACTCCCTAAGACTCCAGGCTTTCTGGGCAACTCTGTCCCTAGGGCAGGATCTGTGTGCCCTGGGGCTTGGCACCTGGCGGGTGAGGAAGGAGGGGCAGCCCCCGGGCGGCAGACTAATTGGGCTGGGAATCCGTGGGCAGAGCCTGAGGGAGGGAGGGAGGCAAAGGCAGCGGGGAACTCAGCAATTCCTTCTCTCTTCCCTCCCTCCTGGAGATTCAGGCAGTAGTGGGAGGAGCGGGGTCTCTGGGCCCAAGCCCAGCCCCTGCAGGAAAATCCAGGGCACTTTCTTCTGAGACTCCTTGGACATCTAGGCCAGGCTGGTAGGACAGGGGACAGCTTGCTGGAAATAAATGGACTGTGGTTCCCACAGAAGCCAAAGGGATGAGTTTAGGCAGCAGGAGGGACTGCCCAATAACCAGGAGGTGGAGGTTCCCTGGGGTGCTCTTTCCAAAACTTGGGGACCCATGTCTAGGTGGACTGGGTGAGATGTACTCTGATAATTGCCCCTGTGGAGCAAGTGGCGTCATTCCCTTACAATAGGAAGGATGGGCAGTAGATAGAGCCTGGGGGTGGGGAACGGGATCAGATCAGGGACACTCGGCTTTTGGGGGTGGGTGGTCACAGGCTGCTGCTTCTCCACCCTTCCTTCCCTGTCGCTCCTCCCTGGGAGCCTCAGCCCGTCCAGGTCACCGTCTTTGGGTTTATTTTTTGCTGGGCTCGGCTGTCCCCTGGGAGAGGAGGGGGCAGGGAGAAATGGAGGGGAGAAGGAACAGCTTTGTCAGCACAACCTCAGAGCCTCTGCTCCTACCCCCCTTGGCCTGGCTGCCACCCTCTTCCAGAGGGACTGGTCTCTGGGCACAATGGGGACCCAGACCCCCATGGGGCATCCTCCCGAGGGGCAGCCTGAAGGTCAGGAACAGGCCTCTCTTCCCTCACCCTTTCTCCGCTCATCCTGCTGCAGAGCCTCTGAGCCACAAGGGCCTCTGGGCTGAAGCAGGTCCATGGCTTCATTTCACAGATGGGAAAACTGAGGCCAGGACAAAGGCCCTGGTTGCCCAAGGACACAGCACAGATGGGTCTTCTCCACCTCCCTTCCTCATGCTGGAGTAGCTGAGAACCCAGGAGAGGCGCCTCCCACCTCCACCCCTATCTCAGAGGGAAGGAGCGCCTCTGCCTTCCTTCACTCATCCAGTTCTCCCGCCCCTGGGGATTGGTGGCAGTCTGCCGGGAGGGACAGGAGAGTGTGGCCTGTTGGCAGAAGGAGGGAGGCTCAGCCCCGGGACATCCCCTTCCACAGGCCCTTTGGCCTCCTTTTTTATTAAAAAATAAAGTAGCCCTGTTTTACAGATTGGGGAATTAGGGTCCAAGGTTAACATAGCTAATAAGCTGTGGGGATGGGATTGGAACCCAGGATGCAGCTCCAGGAGCTGCCCGAGCACCTCCTGAGCTCTGAGCCCGCTGGGCTCTGCATTCTCCAACGTGCTCTTCCCTCAACTCTGGTCAGCTTCCGTCTTCGGCTTTTTCCACTCAGTTCTGTTGGCAGCTCTGCCCACCCTTTCTGCCCCTGGCTCTGCCCTGGGTCCTCCTTTCTGTGCACAGTTGCCGTGGAGGGGGTTCTTGTACACCCCTGTGATATGGGGGGGGGTCACCTCTGTGATAACAGCCGCCCCCTCCGCAGTTTCCTCCCTGAGCTTCCTGTGCAGCTGCCTGCAGATGTCTCACCTCCGCCCCCCCCTCCCTCAACTCAGCATCTCCCTCCAAACCTACCGTCNCAGATGGGAAAACTGAGGCCAGGACAAAGGCCCTGGTTGCCCAAGGACACAGCACAGATGGGTCTTCTCCACCTCCCTTCCTCATGCTGGAGTAGCTGAGAACCCAGGAGAGGCGCCTCCCACCTCCACCCCTATCTCAGAGGGAAGGAGCGCCTCTGCCTTCCTTCACTCATCCAGTTCTCCCGCCCCTGGGGATTGGTGGCAGTCTGCCGGGAGGGACAGGAGAGTGTGGCCTGTTGGCAGAAGGAGGGAGGCTCAGCCCCGGGACATCCCCTTCCACAGGCCCTTTGGCCTCCTTTTTTATTAAAAAATAAAGTAGCCCTGTTTTACAGATTGGGGAATTAGGGTCCAAGGTTAACATAGCTAATAAGCTGTGGGGATGGGATTGGAACCCAGGATGCAGCTCCAGGAGCTGCCCGAGCACCTCCTGAGCTCTGAGCCCGCTGGGCTCCGCATTCTCCAACGTGCTCTTCCCTCAACTCTGGTCAGCTTCCGTCTTCGGCTTTTTCCACTCAGTTCTGTTGGCAGCTCTGCCCACCCTTTCTGCCCCTGGCTCTGCCCTGGGTCCTCCTTTCTGTGCACAGTTGCCGTGGAGGGGGTTCTTGTACACCCCTGTGATATGGGGGGGGTCACCTCTGTGATAACAGCCGCCCCCTCCGCAGTTTCCTCCCTGAGCTTCCTGTGCAGCTGCCTGCAGATGTCTCACCTCCGCCCCCACCTCCCTCAACTCAGCATCTCCCTCCAAACCTACCGTCCGCCCTCCGCCCCCGCGGCGACTCCCCCACCCCCAGTGCCCAAGTCAGGACCACCCTCCCTCAAGCATCTTTTGCTCTTTACCTAAGAAGCAACTTGTGGTGTCCCCAAATGTACCGTTTAATGCTCCGGGTGCTTTCCCTTTTGCCTTCAACTCCTGCCCCTCCCACCCACCCAGGCATCTAGTGAACTCCTATTCATCCTTCAAATCCCAGTTTGAGCATCAGCCCTCTCTGGAATCACTCCCTGGCCGCCCACACTCTAGGCTGCACTGGGGGCCCTCGGAGTCCGCAGAGCTCGGCTCACTCGCCCCTGTGTGTTCTTCTGCACTCTTCCACATCGGGTGGCGAGGCCGGCGTGGGGGTGGGGCAGGGCCGAGCACTGTGCCTGGCACGTGGTTGATAATCACTGACTGTTTGCTGAGCCAGGAAATGAAGGTGGCATTGAGGCCAGGTTTTAAGGATGAGAGTGGTTTTGCCAACTAGAGAGAAATTGGAGAAAGGACCCCTAAGTCCTCCATGTGCTGGCAGCGCTCACAGTTTTTGTCCTGAGTGTTAGAACAAGGGCTTTGAGGTGGAACTCTCGGCCCCTACCCTCTTCCCCTCAGGATCTGCAGAGCCAGAACGGGAAGCACCACTGGCCGGGACCCAGAGTGCGACTGATCCCTCCCCAGGAGCCCCTGTTCTGCCAACACTAGGCCGTCGAGTTCTCCCACTGCCGCTCTGGGGCAGGCACTATTATTGTTCCCATTTCCCAGACGGGACTCTGAGGCGCAGAGGGGAAGTGATGTGTACCAAAAGACACAGCTTGTTCGTGGTGGAGCCAGGAATTGAATCCAAGCTCCAAATAAGACTCACACATCAGCAGGCAGTTTTCAGTGACCTAAGGCAAAACCAAGGGAAATAGGGACAACAAGATGAGTTTTTCATCAAGCTAATTTTATTCCATTTACAGGACTGTCTTTGACTCTGATATTATGTCCTTTGTTTTAGGAAGTGATGGGGCCAGGAGGTTTTTTTTTTTTCAAAACATCCTTACTTGGCAAAATAAAGAGTTGATAACCTTACGCAGTCCCCAAAGTGTTTTTGAAAATTTCACCGATGCGTGAAATCCCAGAGTCTGGGCGCCATCCTGCCTCCTCCCACCTGCGCTCTGGGGCCAGAGTGGGAGGAGTCTGGGTGGGAATGGAAGGACTGGAGGGCTGGGCTGGTTAGTCTCCACTGCCTACTCCTGACCCTTGGGGCCTGCCTGGCTGGGACTGCAGCGGGAAGCAGCCCAGGCGGGGCTCTTGCCAAGATTAGGGAGGGAGGTTTTGGGGTGGGCAGGGTGAGTCAGAATCAGGACTTGCCCTCCGTTAAAGGAGTCCTGGACCGGAGGAGTGAGAAGGCCGGGGTTCAGTTCCCCCTTCTGCTTCCTGGAAGTTGTGTGGCCCCAGGCGGGTGACTCGACCTCTCTGAGCCTCCAGCCTCTGTCCATGTAGAATGACAATGATCACCTGAACTTGCCCACCTGGCAGGGCTGCCCCTGCCTCCCCACATCAAGTGCTGCCTAATTACTAAGTGCTGGGAAAATAAAGGGCTTGCTGTGCTTTTGTGGTCCTTATCCTCCTCAGTGAGGCACTGGTTTGAGCCTTGAGGAAGGGATGTTGGGGAGGGCTGGGGGTGGCACACGGGGCCTGTAAGAGCAAATCGACCAGACTGGCAGTGCCTTTCCTCAGGAGCCCCAGACAGGCGGCAGGCCCAGGGACCTCTGACAACAGCGCACTTGCCAGGAGCCAGGCTCTGTGCTCAGAGTTCTCTCGGAGGACTAAGAGTCATGCTCTAATCTATAGCAGGTACTGTGCCAAATGTTCTCCAAGTACTACTTCATTTAATCCCTGCAAGAGCCCTAGGAGTAGGTGCTATCATTGCCCCGTTATACAGAAAGGGGCACTGAAGCTCAGAGGTTTGGCCTGTGCACCGCCGCGCAGCCAGTGAGTGGTGGATGCTCAGCAGGACGGGAATGTGAGCCTGAGGGTGCAAGGAGTCTGGTGTGAGAGGGTGGGAGCAGGTTTGCAGGGCTGCAGTGGGAGGGGCGGGGGGGAGGCGAAGGTGCTCACCGTGTCTGTGGGGGCTGTGGGAAGGGTGGCAAGGCAAGAGACGCCTTCCTGTTTGTGGCTTCCTGCAGTCACCTCCCGGAGTCTCAGCCTCCCCTTCCTGCTTCAGCTGTCAACCTGTGACTGTCAGCAGTAACAAAGACAATAAGAGCAAACGCTTGGTGAGCCCTTCCAGCGCTCTGAGAACTTGCCCGCCTTCTCTCACTTTTTCCTCTCACCAACCCAGTGAGGTGGGTACTAGTGCTATGGAAAATGCTATGCCCATTTTTCAGATAAGGAGGCTGAGGCGCAGAGAGGTTAAGTGACTTGTCTGGGTGTAGATAGCGGGGCCAGGGTTTACAGTCTGGAAGCCCATTTCTAGGGCTGTGACCGCACCTGCCCCACTCACCCTGTCTGCTGAGATGCTGATAGGAGGACCAGCTGAGGCTTAAAGTTCAAGGTCCTGTCTCCCACCCCAGTTTTATACTGGGGACTCAGTCTTTCCTTCTTGCTCCCTCTCATCTGGGAAGCCTTCACTGACAGTCCCTCCAGGCCATGCCCTATCTGAAATGCTGGGGACAGAGCAGTGAATCAGACCCTCCCCTGCGCCCTGGTGGAGATGGGCCAGCACCACGGAGTCCTATGGGAGCCCAGCACAGAGGGGCCAAACCCAACCCCAAAATGGGAATGGCTAGAAAGGCTTCCCTGAGAAAGAAGTTTAAACTGAGACCTAAAAGATAAGAAGGAATAGGAGTCAACCCCCGAAAAAGGACCAGGGAAGAGTATTCCAGGCAGAGGGACCAGTGTGGGCAAGCCCAGGGGTGAAGCTGAATATGGTATTTGCAAAGAATTGCAAGAGGCCAGGAAATTGGGAGCTTAGAGGGGGCAGGAGGAACACAGAAGAGGCTGGGATGTGAGCAAGGCCAGGATGAGAATGTCAGTCAGGAGAGCAGTGACTTTCTGGAAGAGATGGAGTTTGGGAGAAGGAACTGAAGGAGGGGGTTCCGTGGGCATATTCGTGCTTTAGAAATCTCTCTCCAGGTCTGGCCAGGAGGGTGATAGTGGGGAGACCCTGGCAGGGAGCTCCGGGAATGCCATCCATGTGGCCTCTTCTTCCTTCTGTCTCCCCTCATGGCCCAGCCCCCTGAGTGGCTCCTCTGGAGCTGCCCACCACCCTGCCAGGGCCTGGCTAGACCTGGCCTGGAGCCCTAGGACTTTGCCTACAGGTAAAGTACAGCTGCTTATGCAAAGCCTGGTCTGGGGGAAGGTGTGTGTGGCTGAGCTGAGGGAGGCACTGGAAGCAGAGTGGGTGGGTGCAGGCCTGGAGGCTGCCTGCAAAGGGACTCTAGAGACATGGGGGTCCCCAGAATAGTGGCCTTGGAGCTGCCCCATGAGAACACCCAGGGATTTGGCCCAACTCACGGTGGGGTGCCCCGGAGAAAGGGGCAGAGCCCAGGTAGCTCAGCCTGCTTCAGCTCCCCTCTCCTTCCCTTTCTTACTGCTCAGTGGGGTATAGAAATCACTGGTCTCACCAGCCCCCTCATTCTCCTGATGGGGAAGCTGAGGCCCAAACAGGGCATGGACTAAGGCCAGTGACAGAGCCCGGACTGGAGCCCAGACTCAGCCCAGGAATCTCAGTTGTGTCCAACAACAACGAATAGCACCCAAAACCTGGCCCCTCCAAGCGGCTTTGGGCAGTCTCTTCACAATGCTGAGCATCAGCCTCTGGGTCCAAAATGGTACCCCCTGCAAGGGAGGATATCCCCTTGCCTGCCTCACAGTTCACAAAGCACTGGGAGGCATGCCTGGCCCAGAATGGGGCTTAATTAATGCTTGCTCAGAATTCTCACAATGACCCTGGAGGGTGATTCTATGACACCATTTTACATGGAGCATCAGAATATAGAAGTGACTTGCCTGAGGTCATTCAGCTGAGAAGTGGCTGATGTGGGGCCTGGAGTCCAGGTGTCCATGCGCCTGTTTAGGTCCCATGACCAGCCCAGTCCCAATTGTGAGCCTCTGCTATCAGTGAAAATCAGCTGATGTCCCAAGCAAGACCATCAGTTGGCTGGACAGAGTATGTTCATATGCGTACCCACGTGTGTGCATACGTGTGCCCAACCTGGCTTGCAGGCTGGGACTCAGCTCACGTCAACCAACCCCTGTGCCTCAGTGCTCTGGCCAGGCTGTCACTGCTGTCCCGTGGGGAAGGGCATCTTTCCACTTGCCCTCCAGCCTTGAGAGTTTTTTCTCCTGGCCTGGGAGGCTGGGGAAAGGAGCTGGCCATGGAATGACCAAGGATGGGGTCTGGCCATCTAATGCCCTGCACATGACAGGCATGGGGTGGGCACCAGGCTGGGAGAGGGATTTACACTCTCCTAATCTGGGGGCGGCCGGCCTCCTCTGTCTCGGCCCGGGCTGTGGGAGAGGTTTGTCCCTGTGCCCTTCCCCAGCAGCCCCAGCTCAGATCCCTGGCACACACCCAGCCTCTCTACTTGGGGGCTTCTCTGCCCTGCTTGTGCTCCTCACCCTCCCAGGATTTGAGCAGAATTGGGGCATATGGGAGCAAACACTAGGCCATTTGGAACTGATGGAGATGCAATGCTGTGCAGCATTTGGGGCTGAAAAATGGGGGTGATGTCAGGGAGGGTTAGAGCTCATGCTGGAGCAGAGTCGGGGGAAGACCTGATAGGGATGCAAAGCTGGAGTGTTTGGGGCTAATCCTGGGCCACCCCTTCTGGAAGAAATTTGGCTACAAGTCAGGGAGGCAAATGTGTGGGCCATGCCCCCCCTCACTGGGCAGTAAACACAGCCGTCGCTCAGGAGACAGCCCAAACATCCCGGACCCCAGGGTTATTTATACCAGGACTTGCTCTCCTTCTCGGGCCTGGTCTGGGCCTCTCAGTCTGCTCTGGAGCTGGCCTGCCCGAATTGAGGGTGCAGCCCTCTGTCAAGGCTGGAGGCCCCAGCATTAGCCTGCTCTGAACAGGGTGCTCACTACCTCCCAATGGCCTGTCCATTGGAGGCACTGGGTCCTACTAATCAGAAATGTGCCCGTGGAGGCCAGGGCCCGGGCAGGAGGCAGGGGTCAAGGCCTGAGCCCTGGATTTGTTGTTATCTGCTACCTGACTGTGGTCCCTGGCACCCCGTAACCTCAGCTCCCCCTGTGTTCAGTAGGAGGGAAGGGTCTGGATGAGCGCTTTGCAAACTGTTTTAAGCCGTAGATCTGGTTCTTTAAATGAAACGTGACACAGGAGCACAGTACAGAAAACAGATCAAAGCAGGGCCGCTCTGGGTGGAGTCTGGGGGCGGGGCAGAATTCTGCCCACTCAGCCTGTATGGCCCTGCATACCACCAGCCTGGGAGCCTGCGCTTGGGCCTCCTCATTCTAGAACACATTCCAGGTAAGCCTGGAGTTCCCTGGCCAAAGTCCTCTGCCTGTTTCCAGGGCTTGCACAGGCCTCCTTCCCGATTCATCATCCTAAGGGTCACTGTCTGTGAGCACACGTAGGCTCAAGGGCAGCTGTTTGCAGCCAGTGTCAATAAAGCCTGGAGAGCAGGCTGGGCAGCCACAGGAGTATACTTAAGCTCCTCCTGGTGGGGATGAGACCAGTGTGGGAAGAGAAGAGGGCACTTCATGGGCTGGGGCTGGGAGCGTAGCCGAGGCTGACCATCTCTTCCCTGCTAGCATGGACCCCAAGGAATCCAAGATTTTAAATTCAAACCTGGCCTTCCAGATCCTATGAAGTTATATGTGTCAGGAAGGATAGAACATATTTTATTTAACAGCTTGTTAGCTTGATTTAAACTTTTAAATATTTAGACTTATGGTATATGGGTCTCTATTTGTATGCTTTCCCAGCTCTGCCAGTGTTTGGGGTGGGCTCGCATCAGCCTCCTTCCATCTACCCACTTCTGTAGCAACTCCAAGCAAAATGCCCTTTCCCCAAACTCTCAGGGTTCACAGGACAGTGGGAGAATCCCAACTCACTCCAGCTCAAGGCCCTAGTAACTGGGGTCTTTCTGTTTCCTTCCAGATATTGTCTGAGCATCTTCCAGGCCAGGCTGGGGGATGTGGGGGAGTCAGAACTAGCCTCGTCTTTGGTGGATGGATCCTAATGAGGCGGTGGTGGGTGGAGGACAGAATTAGAAACAGCCGCAGCATAAGGGAGGTCTGGGGTGCCCAGGGATGTCCAGGAATCTCAACCAGGCTGGGAGAGCACTTCTCTCCAAAGCAGACCAGAGATCGAGGGAGGGGGCAGCACAGGAAGGGGGGCTGCCCAAGGAGAGGAGAGAGCACAAAAATTACTGAGATGGAAATGTGCACGGTATGGAGGGGCACAGTGTGGCTGACACTTAGTATACTGAGTACAACCTTGTGCTCTGAGCTGAGGACAATCTCGGGTTTTAGATGCAAACAGTAAGAAGCCCTGGTAAAGCGGGGAGGGGCACTCCTACCGCAACGTAAATAGACGGGGGGTGAGGATGGGGGTGCTCTCAACTCTCCCCTCTAGAAGCTCTTCTGTCTCCTCCTCCTCCTTTGCTCTGTCTTGGTTCTTGTCTCTTCCCACCATGCCATTGTCTAGGTGTCCCAACTGGGGAAAGGTACATACCACCCACACCCCCCTCCCCAAAGCAGTATAAAAGGGGACTTGCTCATTTCATCACTCAACAAATATGTACTGAGAACCCACAATGCACCAGGCCCTATTCCAGGTGTGGGAGAGAGAGTGGTAAACAAGACCGACGAAGTGGCTGCATTCAAGGAACTTACGTTCCGGGGACCCAGGCCAGGTGGTATCCACCCTCTGGTTGTCTGTCCACCGGCCTGGATGCCTGGATGTGGGGACTCTTTCCTTACTCACTCATTTGTTCCCGCTGCCCTGGTATTAGCACCCTCTCTCAGGAGGCTGAGGAGGGGGTTCCAAAGCCCAGGGTCACAACCCCAGGGAGCACCTGTCTCCATAAGAAGAGTCCTGGGCCCTGAAAGGTGTGGCTCCGTTGGCTGGGGATTGTCCCACAAAGTGAGAGGTCACCGGTTCAATTCCCGATCAGGGCTTATGCCTGGGTTGTGGGTTTGCGGAACAATGTTTCTCATGAGATTGATGTTTCTCTCCCTCTCTCTTCCCTCCCCTGCTCTCTCTAAAAATAAATAAATTAAATTAAATTAAATTTTAAAAAAGGAAGAAGAGTTCTGGGGCTCAGGCCCTGGGCTCAGGCCCTAGTTCTTTTCACTCACATGTGACTTGGAGTGCTTTTAGGACCTGCCTGGCCTCAGCTTCTTGGTCAAGCAGGGCTTTGGGGAGGCTCTTAGGAAGCCAGAGAAGGGAGTGTCGCCCACTGGTGGATAGCTCCTGTGACCGGGCAAGGAGGCGGAGGTGCCAGGGACGGCGTATTGTCATCATTATCAACATAAGATAATAATAGCTGCTCTCTGCAGGTTAGCCTCATGCATCTTCTCATTTAATTTGGGCCTCACGAGCAGCTCTGTGTGGTCGATTTGCTTCCCTCCCTGGTTTCCAGATGAGGAAATTGAGTCTTAGTAAGGTGAAGTGACTGGCTTATGGTTTGAAATGAAATGACACGCAAACCTACCTACCCGATTCTGGGAGCCCTTCAGGACGGTGCTCTGAGGGTGCTGCCTGGCACCTGCTCCTCTTGGGCATTCAGCCTTGAGAGTGGAAACCCAGCCTCAGTGACTCCCACCCCCCTTGGGTGCTGGCACCACCCTAAGCCTGGGCACTGGGTCCTGCGACACTTGGCCAGGGCAGTACCAGGGGCCAGATCAGGCCAGGACCCGACTTAGGGCATTGGCGCCCCTGAGTCCTGGGGCACTCAGTTCCCTCACCCAGTGTTGGTGGGTGGGCGAGCTCCTGGCAGTTAGGGTGTCGCGCCCCCTCCTCGGAGACGCTGCGGCACCTTCACACTTTCCGCTTGGCCCGCTGCTCGCCTTTCAGGCCGCCGCGTTTTCAATTGTTAATTTGGAAACGGAAAAAGAAGCCGGCGGGCTGGGGGAGGCCGCAAGGAGGTAACCGGAGCCGCTGCGCCGCCGGGGCCCCTCCCGCAAGCGGTGCCTGGTGTCGCTGAGTACTCGCCCTTGTTGGGCCTGGAGCCCCGCCCAGCACTTCGCCCCGCCCCCAGTTGTGCCCCTCCCCTTCCAGTTTGCCCCTCCCCGCATTGAAACGGCGGACCCTGGGGCACAGAGCTGTGGTGCCTCTGCGGGAGAGGAAGGGTCCCCAGCAGGGGAAAGAGGCAGGGGGCCCTACTGGGGGAAGAGTAACCCAGGAGACCTCCTCTCTAGGAACCCCTCCCTCTCCTGAGGAGCCCCGCCTGGTGTCAACCTCTTCTGTGTCCCCAAGTGAACCCAAGCCTTTCCCCAAACCCTTAGCGTGGGAGTTCTTCCGGGCCAGACCCCTGCCTGCAGACTGCGCACCAGGGATCATTGGCACCATCCACAGACGGATAAACTGAGTCCGGGAGAGGAACAGTTCACTTGCTCAAGGTCTCTCAGTCAGCGCTGAATTCTTGAGCCTGGCAGAGTCAGGGTCAGAGCTGAGTTGCAGCCAGTTCTTTTGGCTCTGGAACATGCAGAGTTCTGTCTTCCTCAGAAGAGGTGGGGGCGTCAGGGCCAGAAGTGCAATTTGTCCCCTGCCCCTGACCTCCAGCACCCTTTCTGTGGCTAATGAGCTATTGGAAGTTCTGCTTTGATCTACCCTGGCTCCCCCTTGCTGTCATTTATATATTCAGTTAGAGGGGAGTTTTGGAGGCAGAAGGTTTCTCGAGACTTCCCATGCACGCAAGGAGCATCACGCAAATGAAATGTGAAAGACCCTCCTCTGTGGATTCTAGAAGTCTCTCGGGACTGGCAGCTTCAGGGGCTGCCCTGGACTCATTTTCCATTTGGGAAGCTGAAACCACCAGTCCCAGGGGGGTCTGGGGGAAAACAGGGCCCTCTTCACTCAACCCCTTCCTTGCACTGAGCAGTAAACTGAGACTCTGAGGTAGTTTCCCAACTGCTGGGCTGAGTGATGACAGAGTCAGGATAAGAGCCCACCGATGCAAGGTCCTAGCTCAGCCCACACCCCTGTGCTTCTCCTTCTGCCACCCCCAACACTGACCCCTCTCTCAGAGCCACTGAGCAGGCTGCTGACTTTTCGAGGACTCTGAATCAGCTGGAACCCCAGGCTTGGCAGCTTCTCCCATTAAAGGCTGAAGAAATGGAAAGGGTCTGATGTTTCCAGTCTCCAGTCTCAGATCTTCTTCACCACCCTTCCACCTTGGCTGTGGAACAAGCACAGAGAAGTTGCGCTCATGGCCAAAGGTCACACAGCAGGTCTTTCCTAGCTGAAAGGGTCCACTGGAGTCAGTCTTTTTTTTTTAAGATTTTATTTATTTATTTTTATAGTATTTTTAGAGAGGGGAAGGGTGGGAGAAAGAGAGGGAGAGAAACATCGATGTGTGGTTGCCCCTCACATACCCCCTACTGGGGACCCGGCCTGCAACCCAGGCATGTGCCCTAATCAAATCAGTGACCCTTTGGTTCGCAGGCACATGCTCAGTCCACTGAGCTACACCAGCCAGGGCTCACTGGGGTCAGTCTTGCTGGATTTAGTCTGGCTGGTCGTGGACTTGGGGTTACAATGAGAAGCAAGGCTCTCAGGGCAGCTGTAACCAGCTGCCCCAGGTGTGGCCTGTGAGTTTGCATGCTGCTTTGCTTATTAGTAGCCAAGGCATTGAAACACCCCTCCTTCACCATGCCCCCCTAAACCTCCCACTGGGTGGGATCCTCAATGGCTGAGTCTGCAGGACTCCCAGGCTGAGCTCAGTCTTGGGGCTCAGCCCTCCCACAGATCCTGTTCCACCTCGTCAGCTCTTGGTGCCCTCTCTGCTCCTGGAGTGCTGAGAACCAAGTGGTGGATACTAAGCTCATTCCCTGTTTTGGATTATTCCCTCCCTCCTCCCTCCCCTCTTTGTGCAGGTTCTGCTGATTCAGAGGAGAGAAAGGTCCTTAGAGGTGACCCTGACCCCTACCAGGCTCAAGTAGCTGGAGGCCTGGGCAATCCTTGAACCCAGTGCCTGCGTCAGGAAGAGCAGCAGGATGAGGGAGTTTATGAGGTGAGGGTGAGCAGCAGGTGTCTGGGCCCTTCTACAGAAAGTGGAGAAATGAAAAGAAATTACTGTAGGAATTGGGATATCTGGGCGCCAGGCCCTGCTCTGCTTCTGGCCTATTGTATGGTCACAGGTAGGTCAGGTCCCCCTCTGGGGCTCAGATTTCCATCTATAAACAAGAGGATGGACGGACTCTAAGGGGCCTTTTAGTGCCAAAATATAGTCAGTATTTGATACCTTTTGCCACCTCCCCTACCCCTTTGTACAAGTCACCATCATCTCTTGCCTGGAGTACACTATTAGCTTCCCAGCTCACATGGGGCAAATGTCATCACCCCTCCCCCACCTTCTCTCTGCACCACTCAACAGCCTGTGTGATCTTTTGCAAACAGGAGTCAGATCATGTTTCCCCCTTGCTCAAAACTCCCCGTGTCACTTGGAGTAAAAGCCCAAATCCTCACACAGTCAGTGAATGATCTGCTTCCCACCTCCACCTCTCCGCCCTCCCGGCCTCCCACTCTCCCCCAGCTCACGGGCTCAGGGAGCACTTCTTTCCTGCCGGTTCTGGAGCACGCCAGGCACCCTCTGGCTCCGGCCTCCAGCACTCGCTTTTCCTCCTCCCAGAAACCCGAATGGCTCACGCGCTCATTTCCTTCAGACCTCTGCTCAAATGTCACTCTTTCAAAGCTGCTTCCCCTTTCCACTCTCTATAAAACAACCTTCCCCCTACTCCCATCGCCATGCTCCCGGTCCCCTTTGCCCACTTAACTGTTCTCCATCCTCATCTGACATTTTTTTTAAATTCTTTTATTTATTTATCTTTAGAGGGGAAGGAGAGAGGGAGAGAAACATCAATGTATGGTTGCCTTTTGTGCGTCCCCTGCTGGGAGTTGGCCTCCAGGGAACTGGACTACAACCCAGGCATGTGCCCTGACTGGGAATCGAACCGCGATCCTCTGGTTCACAGGCCCGCGCTCAATCCACTGAGCTACACCAGCCAGGGCCTCATCTGACATTTTTGTCAGTGTAGGAAACATCCAAACCTGTAGAGGATTTTTACGAATTTGTTTGATCCAAACTGATGACACGTGCCAGGGAACAAGATCTCAAATGCCCTGGAGAGTAACAGTTTTGCAGCTTACATTATACACGAGAATCAAAGGTGAAGATGTAAGGAAGGCACCTGAAATCCATTGGTGGTAGATAAAGGAGGCAGGAGAAAGCAAATGGGGAAATCTCTGGTGTCTCTGAGGGGAAGAAACTTACTCTGCCATTTCAGAGGCATGTTATCCTAGATGCATAAGAACGATAGGCAGAGCTCGCTTAAGATAGAGATGGACCTTTGCCAAGGAGGCTCAAGGCCCGGGACGTGAACATTTGCTGTGACCTGCCCAGTTAGGAATCTGTGGTCACAACACCCTGTGTGGTTACTTTTGGTCACTGACCTTGTTGGGCCTGCCCTGTGGCCTCCCTGAGCTTGTGAGGTTTATTGCATGGCCCACTTTTTGAACCTTTATTGCTTATTATCCATCTTCCCCCCTGCGAGATGTAGGCTCCCCGAAGGCAGGGGTGCTGCCTGTCTTTGTGTCCAGCCCTCGGTGAGCACTCTGCACGTCCTCATGGAATGAACGTGTGAGTGAGTGACTGAGTGAATGCTCGCTGGCTCTGGGCTGTGCGGCTCCTGGAGTGGCTGCCCACCTGGGTTCCCTCGTGATCCAGCCCGAAACAGGGAGGGCTGAGGTGTGGAGTCCGGAGTGGCCAGCAGGGTGGCGCTCACTGGGAAGGTGGGTGGCGTCCGTCAGAGATCCAGCAGTGTTCTGAGTTGGGCGCAGGGCATTCAAGGTGGAAAGAACGAGACCTCCACCAGCGCTGGGTCTGTAGGAGGAGGCAGGTACTCAGACAGAGCTTTTCATACGCAGAGGTAAATGCTGTAAGGAAGGTGAGCTTAGAGATAGAGACTGGAGACTAAGGAGCCTGAGGTGGGGCTTCCACCCAGTTCAGCTGGGCTGGAGGAGGGGCACCGTGAGCAAAGGTGGGGAAGAAGGCTCTGCTTGCTGTTGTAGGGACTGGAGCCATGGCCACAGAGAACCAGGCGCCAGGTTGGGCACAGAGTGATGGAGAATGAGGCCGTGGGGGGTGGGCAAGGGTCTTCCTTGCAATCATGTTAAGGAGCTTGGGCCTGAGGCTGCAAGTTGGTGAATTTTGCCCTTTTTGAAAAAGTAGCAATGCTCTTTCTTCAGGTGAAATCTTATGCCAAGCTCAGCATATCAAACTGAGTCACCCAAATCCCCATGGAGCTGGTCAGGTGGAACCAGGGGACAGTTTTCATTGGGCATCTTGTTGAAGTTTCTCAAACCCAGGCTGCCTGCATTCCACCCCTTAGCTCGCCCTTCCTTTCCTGGCCTCCTGCTTGGGAGGCCCATGCTCCCTTTATTTGAGGAGTCAGCACTGCCTGGCCAGACCTGAGCAGATGGNAAAGTAGCAATGCTCTTTCTTCAGGTGAAATCTTATGCCAAGCTCAGCATATCAAACTGAGTCACCCAAATCCCCATGGAGCTGGTCAGGTGGAACCAGGGGACAGTTTTCATTGGGCATCTTGTTGAAGTTTCTCAAACCCAGGCTGCCTGCATTCCACCCCTTAGCTCACCCTTCCTTTCCTGGCCTCCTGCTTGGGAGGCCCATGCTCCCTTTATTTGAGGAGTCAGCACTGCCTGGCCAGACCTGAGCAGACAGATGGCCCTGCTCCCCCTTGTTCCCACCGTGGCTCCTGTTCGTGTGTTGCTCAGCCCACTTACCTGGGACACCATGTAGTTGGCTGGCATGGCAGAGGGCAGCAGTGAGAGCAAGTAGGAGGGGTTGGAGCAAGGCCAGGTGGGCGAGGACCAGCCTGTGACTCATTAAACACCTGGTCCAGAAGCTACTGCCTTCCATACCTCAGCAGTACCGAGACCATTGGTACTAGCCCAAGAAAAACAGGTGCGTGGAGGTGGAGGGCACCTGTTGCAAAGGAAGGGGAGGCTTGTAGTATCGTGGCAGGAAGTACATCCGGGCATCACGAGTAGAAAGGGTGATGAGCTTCTGGAGCAGCAGCCTCCTCTCCATTTCTCTGCGCCTCCGCCATCTTTCCTTTGTGGTTCTCAGCTCTATTCCTGAAAGACACAATCCGACTGGCTGAGCCCAGCTGAGGGGGGATCTTTCTTGGGCCAGTTTTCAGTTCTTGGTGAATCCGTGGTACTACATAGAGTTGGCCCTTCCAGGGGTGCGGTGGCTGTTGGGGCCACACCCCGGCTCCCCTCATCCTCGGGCATCCGGTGCCTGCCAAGGGGCCTGGCGGAGGGACAAGCCAGTGGCACTGCAACCAAGACTGTGCTGAGGGTGGTCAGCTCAGAGCAAGGGACACCTGTTTCTAAGGGGACCATCTGGAGGAGTCAACTTTTAATAATTTTTCAGGCCAAAGAGAATGCCTTTTTCTAATTGGTCCTCCAAGGGGGCGTTTTGGTCATAGTTTGTGCTATGTGCTGGCAGCTTCTGTCCCTCCAGGGACATCCTCAGAGAATCTGGAATTGAGCTCAGGGCCAGTCCCCCTCCCTGCACGCTCCGCCCGCCCCCCCGCCCCCACATTACTGGAGAGCCATGAGACTGAAGGGACTCCAACCCTCACGGAGCTGTCCCTCACCTCCATGTTTCAGACAGTGAAACTGAGGCCCCGATGAGACCTCATCCGTCACCCTGAGCCCCAGCATCGGCCCCCCGGCCTGGAGAAGCAGCGGCCCCGCAGCAGCCCTGGTGTGGGGCCCTGGGTCACATGCTTTTGCTCCCTTGGCCATATTTAGAATCACTGGATCAGGGGAAACTTCTCGTCCCAGCCCCTGAGGATTCTTGGAAAGAGCCTCGCTCGGAGGCCTGGCTGACTGGCCCTCCCCTTTATCGCCCCCGCCCCCTGCACCCCTGCTCCAGCAAGAGAAAATTAAGAGCCTGTTCTTCCCAGAGGAGCCTGGGGCCGTCCAGGCCACCCTGCCCCCGCCCCGTCAGGAAGTGCCTGTCAGGTCTAGCTGGTCTCTTCTGGGGTGTCAGCTCTGGTTTGGAGCTTATGAAGCTCTTTTCCTCCAGAAGGTGGTGGTGGTCATGGCCTCTGCCCTCCAGGAACCTCGGCTGGGTGGGGACAGACTGCACACATCTGTACCCAGGGGGGAAGAGAGATCCTTGCCTCTGGGGTCCTGGTCTGGGGGCTGAGAAATATTCCCAAGGCCAGATGAGGGAGACAGCTCGTGGCCAGGCAGGTGGCAGACACTTCAGAGCTGTTGGGCGGAGGGCCACTGGAGAGAGGGACGGAAGGACGAAAGCCCAGGAGGAAGGAAAGGACAGGGCCTGGTTTTGGATTCACTTTAGCGTGATTTGGGGGGGCATGTCCCCCTCCTCCCACACAGTCTGCTTCCCCCTCAGGATTATCAGGTCTTAAAAACAAAAACAGACTTCCAGCCAAGATGGAGGCGTAGGTAGACACTCTGTGCCTCCTCGGACAACCAAAATTAAGGACAACAAAAATTCAGGAACCAAAAAACAACCAGAACTGACAAAAAATTGAACTGTATGGAAGTCCGACAACCATTCATCCAGACCAGTAAGAGGTGGAGTCGGTGGCCGGTGGAGAGGGGTCGAGGCAGGAAAAAGTGGTGGCTGGTGAACCTGGGCGTGCGGACGGCAGCAGGCAGACCCCAGCCGAAGGGTGGCAATGGGCAGACCCAGTGAGGCCTGCAAGGCGGCTGGGTGACCACTGTCACACATTCACGCTCAGATAAACCAGATGAAAACGGGCAGCGAGACAGACCACGCAACCCAGGGCCTCAGCGCCAGGAAATAAAGCCTAAAAGCACCAATTGGAAAAACTTTCAGGGGTTGAGGTGCTAGGAGAGGCTCCCAGCCTCACAGGAGAGTTTGTTGGAGAGACCCACAGGGTCCTAGAAGGTACACAAGCCCACCCACCCCGGGGGAGCCAGTGCTAGAAGGGCCTGATTTGCTTGTGGGAAGCGTCAGAGGGGACCGAAATCCAAGAGAGAGCGGAGCAAGTGCCATTGTTCCCTCTGACCCTGCCCCCACATATAGTGTCACAACCCAGCAACGGGGCAGGGGGCGTTTACCCGACCCTGGCGAACACCTAAGGCTCCACCCCTCACTACGTAACAGGCTTGATCAGACCCCCCCCAAATGGTGCAAATGGAAGAACAGATCAAAGCCCCAGAGCCAATACTTTTAAGCGACCAAGAGAGAGCCAACCTATCAGATGCACAGTTCAAAGCACTGGTGATCAGGATGCTCACGGAATTGATTTTGGTCACAAATTAGATGAACAAATGAAGACTACACTAAGTGAAATGAAGGAAAATGCACAGGAAACCAATAGTGATGGGAAGAAAACTGGGACTCAAATCAATGGAGTGGACCAGAAGGAAGAAAGAAACAACCAAACAGGAAAGAAGGAAGAAACAAGAATTCAAAAAAATAAGGAGAGGCTTAGGAACTTCCCGGACAACCTTAAACATTCCAACATCCAAATGATAGGGGTACCAGAAGGGGAAGAGGAACAAGTGGAAAACTTATTTGAACAAATAATAAAGGAGAACTTCCCAATCTGGCAAAGGCAGTAGACTTCCAGGAAGTGTAGGAAGCTCAGAGAGTCCCAAAGAAGTTGGACCCAAGAAGGAACACACCAAGGCACATCATAATTACATTAGCCAAGGTTAAAATGAAGGAGAGAATTCTAGAAGCAGCAAGAGATAAGGGGACAACCACCTACAAAGAAGTTCCCATCAGACTGTCAGCGGATTTCTCAAAAGAAACATTACAGGCAAGAAGGGGCTGGAAAGAAGTATTCCAAGTCATGAAAGGCAAGGACCTACATCCAAGATTGCTCTATCCAGCTAAGCTTTCATTTAGAATGGAAGGGCAGATAAAGTGCTTCTCAGATAAGGTCCAGTTCAAGGAGTTCATCATCACCAAGCCCTTATTGTATGAGATGTTAAAGGGATTGATCTATGAAAAAGAAGATAAAAAAGATGAACAGTAAAAAGACAGCAAACTCACAGTTACTAACAACCACATCTAAAACAAAAGCAAAGTAAGCAAACAACTAGAACAGGAACAGAACCACAGAAATGGAGATCACATGGAGGGTTAGCAACAGGGGAGTGGGAGGAGGAGAGGGGAGGAGAAGGTAGAGAAAATAAATAGCATAGATGGTAGGTAGAAAATAGACAGGGGGAGGGCAAGAATAGTAGGGGAAATATAGAAGCTAAAGAACTTATGACACAGGGACATGAACTACAGGAGGGGAATGTGGGTGGGAGGGGGTGTGCAGGGTGGAGGGGAGTGAAAGGGGGAAATGGGACAACTGTAATAGCATAATCAATAAAATATATTTAAAAACAAAACAAAACAAAACAAAAACAAAAAACCCTAAATCAAACAAACCCAACAATGCATGCGTGGAGCACCTGTGATATTCTAGAGTTTTCCTCCCACTTCACTGTTGGGGATAATGGTCCTGTGTCCTCAGGGCACCCCTTTCCAGGGCCTGGTCAGTTTCCACTCCCATCCTTGACACAGACGCCTCAAACCTCCTCCCACCCCCCATCCACCCTGCTCCCCATCTCTGAGAAGTGAACCTGACCTTCTTCTCACAGCGAAAGTAGGGCTCCCGTGGGAGCTCTCTGGCCTTCCCTTGTTGCCCCCCCTCCTTTCTCCCGCCCAGTCTCTCCCTTGTCATCTGCCACCAGGTCCCTTGTGCTCAGCACTAGCCCTTCACCTCCCTGCTGCTCTGGGGGCTTCATCCGTGGATCGCTCCCTCCCTCTCCCGCCTTGTCAGCTTCTCCCTCTCTCTTTCCCCCACTCTGGTTCTCTTGCCTTAAAAAAACACTTCTGCACTCTGTATCTTTCTCTAGCTACGGGTCTCAGCGTCTACTCTTTGCTTCAAACCTCTTAAAATACTTGTACCTGCGCCCTGTCTCCACTTCCTCGCTGCCCCTCTCCCTTTCTCACCCCGATGGGTCTGCCCTGATCCTTTCTTCCCCCTGCGGCTGCCCTTGCCAAGGTGCCCAGTGACCAGCTTGTCACAAAATCCAATGAACATTTTTCAGGGCTTATCTCACTTGACCTCTTGGCAGCATTTGACACTGCCATCCACGCCCTCCTTCTTGAAACGCTTTCTTCTCTTGACCTGGCACCTCTCTCCTCTGGTTTCTCTCCCGTCTTGCGGGCTGTTCCTTCTGAGTCTGGGTAAAGGGGCTCCCCTCCCTCTGCACGTTGGGGCTTCCGTGGGGACTGCCTCTAAATTCACCACAGATGCTCTCTGGACTGTCTCAGCTGCTCCCATGGCCTCAGTCATTGCCTCTACCCTGATGTTCCCCAAGTCTGCCTTTCCGGCTCCAGTCTTTCTCTTCACACTCACTGAGTGTTGGCCCATGTCCATGGCCCTCTCCATCTCGGCGTGTCCGCAGTGGGACTCATCACCCCCATTGCTCCTCTAATGGGATGTCCCATCAGAGTTCACACATGGTGCCTTTGTCCATCCTGAGCCCACACCGGAAATGAGTTCTTCTCCCTCATTGTCCCCATTTCCAATTTATCACCAAGTCCTACTTCCTAAGACTTTCTCCAGAGCACCTACTTCTCTTCAGTGCCCTGCCGCCATCAGCTTTCTCTAGGCTGAGTTACTGTGCAGCCTTCTACTTATTCCCCCTCCCTCAGTTCCACCTCTTCTGTGCCACAGTCCATACCACCCCTGAGTGGTGGTCCTGAAACGCGAATCGGACCATGTCGTCCTCTCCTGGAACTCTCCAGTGGCTCCGCATGGCCGTCAGCGTAATGTTCATGGTGCCTGAGGGTGCCTCTGGAGGCCCATGGATCTGGCCCCCTCTGTTTTCTCCAGTGCCCTTTCACTTTGGGCTGTCACCATCCGGACCTGCTGGCCACCCTGGGCTTGCCCTGTGCTTGTCCTGCCTCCTCTGCTTGGGGCACTCCCACCCCTGTCCCTGTCACCTCCAACATGTCTTCCCTGATTCCCCGCACTGGGCACACTGGCATCAGCTTGTCCATTATATCACTGCTCTGTTATACTTGTTAATTTCTTGGGGGTCTAGGTTATTCGTCTCTAGCTTTACAGTAAACCTGGCTGAGTATAGACAGCAATTCATGCTTCTTGAGTGAATGTGGCTCTGAGAGTTTAGACGGTGACCTCTTTTCTTCTGTGTGGACCCCCCCCTCCCATATCACCAAGTTTCTAGCCTCCACATGTCTGTTTCTCTTGAGACATCCCAGAGAATCTAGGGGACCGAGCTCATGGCTGACCTTCTCACTTGTACCCCACTGCTGGAGAATTGGAAGGCTGACTCCCCTCGCCTCCTGTTGCAGATGGGGAGGCTGAGGCTCGGCAGCGCAGGTGGACATTGGTTCAGGTCCCAGCCTCGTGACTTTGGACAACCTAGTTAACTTTCTTCCTCTCTTTTTTTCCTTTAAGATAACAGCTTTATTGAGATATAATTCACATACTGTAACACCCCCTCCCCTTGTGAAGTGTAAAATTCAGTGGGTTTCAGTATATTCACAGAGTTGTGCAGTCATCTGAGCCTGCACGTCCTCATTGGTTGGCCTCGGATGATGACAGCTGCTGGCACGGGGCTGTGCGAAGTGGCGATGTGTACATGTGCATGTCACGGGCCTGGCACAGCGCCTGGCCTGCAGGGCCCCTTGGCCAGCAGGCACAGTTACAGGGTCATGGAGTGAGTCAGCGGTAAAGCCAACGCTGGCACGAGACCCACCACCCCAGAAGGGCTTTCCTTGCTCCCCTGCTCAGTGGCTGCTCTGGGCAGTGCTTTGAGTGAGGCCCTGAGGGCTGGGGGGCGAGTGGGGGAGAAGGCGATAATTACAGTTGTTTCAAAGGCCTTGAGGTAGCTAATAACTGGTCAACCACAGCCACTTCCATTAGCTACCTCAGGGGTTTTCCAAGTGCGGTCCCCAGAGAAGCAATGTTAGTATCACCAGGGAACTTTGCAGAAATGCAGATCCGCAGGCCCCACTTTGTACTTACTGAAGCAGACACTGCAGGAGTGGGGCCCACGAATCACTATCTTAACGAGCCCTCCAGGTGATTCTGACGCCTGTGATAGTGTGAGAACCACGGTTCTAAGAAAGCCATTTGCCTCCTCCTTGCTGCCCTCCTGAATGAGTGGAACCGTCTCAGATTGGGGTGGGAGGCGGATGGAGGGAGGGAGGAGGGGTTGTGATGTCTGACCTTAAGCCCCAGCCAGGCAGCCCCCGTCTGTCCCCGCTCTGCCTCCTGGGCTGGGCAAGGGCTCCAAACTGCCAGACCTGATGGGCAAAGTCGCTCCAGAAAGTGGCTGCAAGTCTGGCCTCTCTGCCGGGGCAATGATAGAGGCAATGAGAGAGGTAATGATAGAGGCCCAAGCCAGCCGGCTCTGTGTGCCGTCTACATGTGTATAGATGGAGAAACTGAGGCCCCAGACAGGGCCGGAGTCCATCTTCCAGTCCTTAGTTGCTGTGTGAGGGCAGTCACACTCGTTCTGGCAGACACAGCCGCATCCCAGCTCAAGGCTCTGTCCCCCATCTCCTCCCTCCCTAAGCCCCAGACGTTGATCTCTCCTGCTGCCCAAAGAGTGGGTGTGTGTGTTAGGACCCCTCGGGAAGGCCGAGGCAGCGTGGAGGTCGACCTGAGCTGCGCTTGTAGGCCCGGCTCTGTCACCGATTCTCTGTGTGATCTTGAGCAAGGGTGTCACTCCCCGGGCCCCCTTTCCTTCTTGGGAAGTTAGGAACAATGATTCAGGCCCCCGGAACGAAAGGTGCTGCCTGTGAGGCTAAGTCCAACTGTTTGGCTGTGTGGGGCATCAAGGATAAGAAAACTCCCACCCAGGGCATAAAGGCACAGAGAGGTGAAGTTCAGGGTCTTTTTATTTATCTATTTTCTATGTAAGAAAATATTCTGTCTCTTTATTTTTAGAGACAGGGGAAGGGAAAGAGAGAGAGGGGGAGAGAAACAGTATAAGTGCCCCGCCTGGGGACCGAACCCACAACCCAGGTATGTGCCCTGGCCACCTTTTGCTTTGGGGGATGACGCCCAACCAGCTGAGTCACAACAGTCAGGGCCCAGGGGCTTTTAAACAGCATCTACCAAGTGGAGTCCATCCAGGTTAGAGGTCTGCCTTCTCTTTCCTACTCAGGAAGGATGCCGGGGGCACCGACGGGTCAGAGGTGGATGTGCTAAAAGCTCTGGGAGCCTCTTCAGTGGGTACAAAGTGGGGGCTTCGGTGACATGATGTCCTGATGTCTGTTTAACCTGAGATTCTGCTATTCATTTACTCGGTCTTTCAACAATGCTACAAAAAAATAAATAAAATAAATAAGTAAAACAGGGTAAGGGGAGAAAGAGTGCAGACAGGCCCATTATTTTGGAGAGGGGGGTTGGGGACTCCAAGAAAGTGATGTTTGAATGGAGACCTGGATGACTACGGGAGCAATATGTAGGCAGGGAAAACAGCAAAGTAAGTGCGAAGTCTGGAGGTAGAAATACGTTTGGTGTGTTCCAGCAAGGGCAAGGAGGCCAGAATGCTAGAGCCCAGTGGTCCCGGGTTGAGAGGGGAGATCAAGTTCAAGAGAGGCAGGTAGGGGGCCGGTCTCAGAGGGCCTGGCTGGACGTGCTATACCCAGGGGCTGGGCTTCGCTCTCTGTGGGATGGGAAGTCAGTGGAGGGTTTTGAGGAGAAGGATGGTTTCTGGTTTTGCACTAGAGAAAGGTCAGTTGTCACTTGGGTGACAGCAAGGGGAGGCCAGGAGACCAGTCAGGGGCCAGCAGGTGGTAGCTGAGTCAGGACGGTGAGCTGTGGTCTGTCCAGGGATTATTCTAGAGGTAGAAACAATGGACATTTCTAAAGGACGGGATGTGGCGTGTCAGGAAAAGGAGAGTCAGGGCAACTCAGATATTCAGCCCCAGTCCCTGGGTGGTGCCATTACTGAGATGGGGAGACTGGGGAGGAGCAAACTTGGAGGGCAAATCGAGAGCGTGCGTTTGAACACATTCGGTGTGAGAGGCCACTGGACATCCGAGGAAAGGCATTGAGCTGGCAGTTGGACACGTGAGCTGGACTCTGGGGAGAGGCTGCCACACCGTCGCACCTGCCTAACGGCAGAGGCTACTGTGTAGCGGGGTGAGGCAGGGTTGGCGATGGTTTCCCAGCCCCCTTACCCCACCTCCCATTCGTATGTTTAAGGAAATGTTTTAAAATATTAGTTTGTGATTACCCATGTTTATTCTTTTTTAAAAAGGATTTTATTTATTTATTTTTTGAGAGAGGGGGAAGGGAGGGAGAAAGAGAGGGAGAGAAACACCAGGGAAATTGGTGAGAGAAACACCAGTTAGTTGCCTCTCCCTCACCCCCAACTGGGGACCTGGCCCACAACCCAGGCTTGTGCCCTGACTGGGAATTGAACTGGTGACTTTTTGGTTCACAGGCTGGTGGTGCTCAACCCACTGAGCCACACCAGCCAGGGCTACCTGTGTTTATTCTAAAAAATATTGGGGGTATATTGTACATAAAAGACATCTACATTTTTAAAATTAGGATCACATTGCCCTTAATGTTTTCTAATATGCTTTTTTCACTTAACATATTGTGAATTTGTGTAATTCTTGGTGCAGAAAGAAAAATGTTGAGAAAAATTGTTTTTGAAACACCCAGCAGGCAGCCCCTTGGGTGGTTGAGCAGTGGGACTGAAGGGTTACTGTCCAGCGTTGGGGTGAAGTTCACCACGATTTGGCTGTAGCCCTTCCCAGAGGAGGGGGCTGGGTGAGATCCCTCAGGGAGGGCCCTTCTGCCCTTGAACTCTGAGCCTGCCACAGCTCCCACCCCCAGTGAGTGTGGCTGCTGCAGGTTCCCCGTTAGTAATTGAATGGGAGGAGGTGGCGCTCTCCCCCGGCCTCCTGTCTTCGCTGACTTTGCTCTTGTCTGGAACGGGCCAAGGAGGCCTCCTCCTCCTTCTCCTCCCTCATTCATTCAAAACCCTTTACTGACATCTGCCTCCTACCTCCCTCACCCAGGGCCATATGCTGGGACGCAGCCCTGCGCCTGTCCTCCAAGCCAGCGGCAGTGCCTCTCCAAGGAGGTGTCAGTGGGTCATGGCGGAGTCGTGCCCCAACCATGTTTTTCCTCCGGTTAGCCTCTGCTTTACAAGTGAGGAGACTGACTCATCAGAGAAGGCAGATGACTTGCGCAGGGCCACACACAGCAGGACTAGAATTCAAACCCAGCTCTCTGACTCCCCGATGATGCCCCTTTCCCCATGAGTAACACAAATAAAGCTGTGCAGAAAGTGATTTGGGCCACCTACGGGGACACCAGCGCTGGTGGGAACGGCAGGGTAGGGGGCAACCCCGAAGGCTCCTCAGAGCACAGAGAGTTGGTGGGGGGAGGGTGAGCAGCCTCAGCAGGCTCCCATGGTAAGGTGTTTCTGGCGGAATGCAACATCAGCAGTCCCAGGTGCAGAGACTCTGGGGACCTTTGGGGAAGGCGGTGGGTCGGTCCACAGGGATGCACTTCCAGAGAAGTCAATTCCTTCAGGCGCCTCTTCCAGGGCACAGGGATGTTCAGTGCCCCCCAGCCCATCCCAAAGAGGAACCATCCTGGAGCCCAGCCCCGTTCCCTTTTGCCACACCTGCAGCTGAGCCTCATCCTGCCTCTCTCATGCCTTCACACCCTCCCGGGGGGCCACCAGCTTCTGTCCTCGTGCCCTTCCCTCTGCCCATCCACTGGAAAGTTAGGAACCCTGGCTCCAGTCTCATCCCGGACACACTGAGTAACCTTGGGCAGGGCCTTCCGTTCTCTGCGCCTCCGTCTGTGTATGTGCGCAGTGGGGTTGAGGGAAATGGTGGAGGGACTGGGTTCTGAAGTTCCTTCCTTATCTAAACATCTGGCTCTGGGCCACTCAGTCACTTCCTGCTGCCTTCAGGGGAGTTCCAGGCCTCCATCGCATGGTTCCTTGCTGCCTGACTCTCCTCTTCACATCCCTCCCTCCTCTGTGTCCTTCTCCTCTACCTGTCCTCCCGGATCCCCTTCTTCCCATTGCTGTCTCATTGTTTAATTTCTCAGGGGCCCAAAAAGGTAGTGTCAATTGGCTCCATTCAGCAGATGAAGCCATGCTTTTTGCCACCTCGGGGATCAGAGAATGGTGGGTGGGTCCCTCCTGTGGGTCTCTCCCCTCCCTCAGTCACTGATTTTCCCTGCCCAGCCCCCGCCCCATCTGATCTCTGGAGCACTTCTCTTAAGACAACCTTGAATGTGAGCCGGGGGCTGAGGTCACACTTGAGAGTGGCTGAGCCTGGAGGTGTTCCTGACTGTGGGACCCTGGGCCAGCCCAGAACAACCCACCACTCAAGGCTGAGTGGCTACCCTCTGAACCACAGCCTGCATCGAGGGCAGTAGAGGGAACTCTGAGGTACCTGTGGGCTCAGTAGCCCGGAGGGTGGAGGCTTCTCTCTTCCGTGTTCAGCGCAGGGCCACAATTTCAGGCAACTCTGATTCTGACTCTTTCATTTGCTTTCCAGATAACTCTTCTCAAATAACGCTTCCCTCCTCCTTTGACTCCACAGCCCCCTGCTGAGGCTCCTTGGCTAGCCTGTCCATTTA
Organism: Sturnira hondurensis; assembly: GCF_014824575.4. NCBI lineage: Eukaryota > Metazoa > Chordata > Mammalia > Chiroptera > Phyllostomidae > Sturnira > Sturnira hondurensis. The sequence continues at coordinate 1,743,563 of NW_028094121.1, read as the reverse complement.
GCAGTCTAACCCTTCCCTTCATGCTGCAATTGTAGATTTTTGCTGGTGTTCACCTGCCTGGTGTTGTCTGTGCTGTCCACTATCCAGGAGCACCAGGAAATTGCCAATGAGTGTCTCCTCATCCTGGTGAGTGCTGGGGTCCCTGTCTGAGGGAGGCTGTGTGAGGTGGCATCTCTGGGTCCAGGGCGAAGGCTGGAGAGAAGTTTCTCACACCATGGCTCAGACAGTAGCTTGCTGTGCTCTGTGTTCCCTGCCTTACGGCAGGTGTTGGGGGACCAGGGCTTATGAGGGGCTGAGAAAGGAGGTGAGTAGGTCCCATTCCTTCTCAAGGACCCAAACTGCTAATGCCACCCATAGAAAGATGTTTGTTGTTCGTTTTGTTTTTTTCTCTCTAACCAAAAGCATCTGGGAGGGTGACAGCTTACAGACGGCCCCCCTTTATGTCACTCCGTGTGCTTTTGAGAATCTGGGGTGACCAGGAGGGGGAAGGTGGGCGAGGAGAAAAACCCATGAAGCTCATGTGCAGGAAAGAGAGGACAGACTGGGACTTCCGGTCTCTGGGAAGGTGCCACTAGCCTCCGAGAAGCCTCCTCAGGCTCATCCCGGTATAAGAACCTGTAGGAGAGGTGGTTCGAGGGACCCTAGTACCCCTCACCCAGGGGCTCCAGGCTTTTTCTGGGCTGTGGGAACTGGGCCCGGGTGGTGGAGCCTGGGGAGGACTCAGGCCCCGGGCCCCACAGGAATTTGTGATGATCGTCGTGTTTGGCCTGGAGTACATCATCCGTGTCTGGTCGGCTGGGTGCTGCTGCCGCTATCGAGGATGGCAGGGCCGCTTCCGCTTTGCCAGAAAACCTTTCTGTGTCATCGGTAATAAAACCTAAAGCCTTTCCCTCAAACTTCCCTGCACCTGACCCTTGACCCCAAGCCCCAGGGGGCTTGACCCCATCCTGACCCCATCCCGGACCTAACCCTGGCTACTGGCACTGACTCAGTGGAACCTCCCAATCCCCACACAGTCCCACGATCCCACCTCGGGCTCCTGACGCAGGGTGGGTTGGTTCACTAGCTCTGGCCTTGACCTCACCCTCCCCTCCCCTGCAGACTTTATCGTGTTCGTGGCCTCAGTGGCTGTCATCGCCGCGGGCACGCAGGGCAACATCTTTGCCACGTCTGCGCTGCGCAGCATGCGCTTCCTGCAGATCCTGCGCATGGTGCGCATGGACCGCCGCGGGGGCACCTGGAAGCTGCTGGGCTCTGTGGTCTACGCGCACAGCAAGGTGAGGCCCCACTGGGGGTTTGCTGGAGACCGGGTGGAGTCTGGCCGAAGCGTGGAGGGCAGGGACGGAGNACTAGCTCTGGCCTTGACCTCACCCTCCCCTCCCCTGCAGACTTTATCGTGTTCGTGGCCTCAGTGGCTGTCATCGCCGCGGGCACGCAGGGCAACATCTTTGCCACGTCTGCGCTGCGCAGCATGCGCTTCCTGCAGATCCTACGCATGGTGCGCATGGACCGCCGCGGGGGCACCTGGAAGCTGCTGGGCTCTGTGGTCTACGCGCACAGCAAGGTGAGGCCCCACTGGGGGTTTGTTAGAGACCGGGTGGAGTCTGGCCGCAGCGTGGAGGGCAGGGACGGAGCGGGGGCGGGGGAGGACGTACGGGGTGGGGCCTGGAGGTCTGGACTCAGGGCGTAAAGAGTGAGACAAAGGGTGGGGGCAGGGGTGGAATCTGGACCAGAGTGGGGTCTAGGAGTCTTGACCTGGCCAAGAGGCAGGGCCTGAGATGTAGGGCTTGGAGGTCTCACTTAGAAACTTCTGGGTTGGTGGGTCTACGTGAACAGCAAAATGGGGAGCTGGAACGGGGTCTGAGGGTGGGATGGGGGATGGGACAAAGTGGGTTTAGTGGCGAAGGTCTGAGTCCAGAAACTGCAGGGTCAAGGGTGGGGTCGGGGCATGCCCTTCAGTTTTGAGGGCCGGGCAGTTTCAGGAAGGAGGGGCAGGGCCTCCCTGAGGGGAGAAGCTGAGAAAGGCGGGTGGAACCTGTACCAGGGAACCGTGGTATGAGGAGGTGGGGTACTTTTATCCACTTCTGCAGCATCTATCATTAGCCATTCTGGGAGCCTCCGGGCTCTCACAGGTGGGCACAGCTTCCCCACTTCCTCATGCCTTCCCCACTTGGCCCACCTGTGGTCTTGTCACCTGTTGCTGCCCCCGCAGGAGCTGATCACCGCGTGGTACATCGGGTTCCTGGTGCTCATCTTTGCCTCCTTCCTGGTCTATCTGGCCGAGAAGGACGCCAACTCCGACTTCTCCTCCTACGCTGATTCACTCTGGTGGGGAACGGTAGGTGAGGGTCTGTGTAAGGTCCCCCTTCTCCTTAGGACCATTCCTGACCACTGTGACCTCTGAGTCAGGGTTGAGCCTGACCCTGTATTTCCTACTATGGCTGGGACCCGCTCTGTCCCAGTGACCAGCCTGTATGCTGGCCCCCCCAGCTTGCCCCAGTGGACTGCTTGTGCCTCATCTAGTCTCAGATGTCAAGGCTCTGTGACCTATGTTCTTGCTTGGGGCTACAGTGGGGGTGGGATTTGTCTGTGCCCCTAACCACTCCCCGTGATCGGCCCCCTGCGAGCAGCCAAGGGGGGCCCTTTCCCTCTTGATCAGGCTTCCCTGTCTGTGCCCTTAGCAACTCTGGTGGGTGGCCTCTGTGACCAGCCCTGTGGGTGACCCATTTGTGTTCCCAGATTACACTGACGACCATCGGCTATGGTGACAAGACGCCTCACACATGGCTTGGCAGGGTCCTGGCTGCCGGCTTCGCCTTACTAGGCGTCTCTTTCTTTGCCTTGCCTGCTGTGAGTCCTGGTCTTCCTGGGGGAGAGGGGTCTGGGGGCAGGGCCTGCTAAGCCCTTATTCTGCACCAGCAGTGGGGGGCACCTCAGAGGGGCAGACATCGCCTTTCGTTGTCCCCACTTCCACATTGCCCTAACTGTGCCTGTCCCCCTAGGGCATCCTGGGCTCTGGCTTTGCCCTGAAGGTGCAGGAACAACACCGGCAGAAGCACTTTGAGAAGCGCAGGATGCCAGCGGCCAACCTCATCCAGGTACAGGATGCCTAGGAAGCCCCTGAACTGACTTGGTGTCACCCCTGTGTGCTGACTCTTGTGTCCCAGCTTCACAACTGTGACTCCACTTTGAAGCTCCGAGAGGAGATGTGACTTTTCTGGGTCAGATGCCAAGTCAGGAACAGAGCTGGGATGCTGACTCAGATTGCTGAAAACGTCCCTGGGCACCAGATGCCCAGTTTAGGATTTGCCAGAGCTGCCCCACTGGCCGACTCAGGTGCCAGCTCTGCAAGGCCTGAGGTGGAATGCAGCCTGGATGAGAGGCCCTAGGTGCCTGGTAGAGACACTTGTCAGCTGTGCAGCCAGCAGCAAGCCTGATCCACTCCTAACACCTTAATTCATTAATTCATCCCATGAGCCCTCCTCACACCAAATGAACCTTGTCTCTACAAACTGAGATAAATGCCTTGAGGGAAAGAAATGGTTTTCTGAAGAACTTCTAACTGAGGACCTTGAAGGGGATTCAGGAAGGACTGTTCTGGGAAAATGACACTTGAGCAGAGAGCTGGATGATGGGAAGGTGTTAATTAGGTGATGGGGTGAAGGGGGAGCATTCAGGGTAAGGAAACAGCATATGTAAAGGACCCAGTGGGCTTGGTGAACTTGGAGGAAGCTAGCGTGGCTGGAACGGAAGCCTGAAAGAGGAGTGGGTAGTGGGTAGTCGGCAGGTGGGCCAGGCCCAGACCTGGGGACCATGGGGAGGAGTTTAACATTTTCCTAAGAGCCACGTGGAACCAATGACAAGTTTGAAGGAGGGGAAAGGGTGACACAGTTCGATCAGTGTTTTGAGAAGTGGTGAATGGATTGGAGGGTGACTTGGGTATGTGCAGGAGACTGGATAAGAGACTCTGGCAACAGTTTGGGTGAGGTGGGTTGCTGGGAGATGTAGACCAGGGTTGCAACAGGTGACGTGGAAAGAAATGGGCAGATGCTGCATATTTAGGGGGTGAAACCAACGATATCAGGAAGGAGGGAGAGGGAGGTGGCGGGGTGACTTCCAGGTTTCTGGCTTGCCCAACGCTTGCCCAATGGTTGATGGCCCTGCTCCCTGGAGTGGGGCCAGATTTGGGACGTGAAGAATGTGAGTTTGGCTAGTGCACGCGGAGGCCGAGGGTCTTCTGAGCCTCAGGGGGTGATGTTGAGCAGGCAGCCAGATGTGCAGGTGTGTAGCTGAGAGGAGAGGAATGGGCTGGGCAGACAAGTAGAGCCCTTGCTTATAGCAGTAATAAAGCCTTGGGTGTGGATGAGCTCCCCTAGTGGGGCGAGGAAAGAGGGAGCAGAGAAGATGGTCCAGAACTGGGCTTTGAGGAGCCTCAACATTTCATGGCTGGGCAGGAAAGGTTGAGCCAGCCAAGGAGACAGAGCAGCGGCAGCCAGAAGGGTGGGATGGAAGACAGGAGTGTGTGGCCCCGGTCTTCCCCGCTGTGCTGAGGTACTCTGGCAGGGCACGCGCTGAGACAAGGGATCTGATTTGTGTGACTCTGTGACTCAGCCTTGGCTTCTCCCTGGTCAGGAGTGTGTGTAAGAGACACTCCTTCGGGAACAGTTCAGGGAATGTTGGCACAGCCCAGGTCGGCCTGCCACCCTCAGGCCCCCCACCCCAAGTCTGACTCAGTCCTCCTTATCTCTCCTCCCAGAGGTGGAATTCTTCTCCCCATCCTTGCTATCTGCAGCTGCCAGCCCAGCCTGTCCTTCTCAGCATCCCCTGGGGCACAATGGCCACTGTCCCCAGGGAGCTGGCCTTCCAAGGGGCAATGTAGGGGCAGGCGGCTGGCACTGTCCATTCCGAGAGACAGCTGGTATTGTGGTGCCCATAATTAATGAGACAGTCTGGCAGCTGCTCCCCAGCTTAAGCCAGGGGCCTGTGCAAGCAGGAAGTAAAAATACTCCTGTCCCGAGAGGGTACCTGGCTGTGGAGTTCATCCGTGGGCAGTCCGTTAAGGGCAAGGGGCACCCAAAACAGGGGGGCATGCGGGGCCAGTTCTGCTTTGTCCTGCCCAACAGCTTCCATGCCTCCCTGCCCTCGCTGACCACCCCACTCACAGTCCCTCCCTGGCTCTTCTTACCTGGAGGGAAGGAGACAGACCTTTCTCTTGTCTGGTGCTCATCCCTCCTGCTGCAGAGGAAGCCTGCAAGTCCATGAATGTCGAGGGAGGTGATGCTCTGTCTTCCCCTCCTCAAGCCCAGGGGCAGTGACAGGCAGCTGGGAAAGATGGGGTGGGGTTATTATTAGTAATAATGATTCACTCAGTCAGCATTCATTCCTCAAACATTTGCAAAACAGTTTCCATGCGCCAAGGTTACAGTGGGAACCAAGACACCAGTTACAGTCTAGGAGGAAAGACATTAATCACATACACAGAACATAGATATCCATCAGCTGTAATGAGGGAGATAACAGGAGAGTTTAATGGGGGAACTTGGCATTTAAGTACCAACTATGTGCGAGGCACTGCACTTGGCATTTCACATACATTCACACACCTAATCCTCACAACACCCTGTTAGGTAAGTAGCAGCACATCCATTTTACAGATGAGGCAACTGAGGCTCTGCGCCTTTACTTAACTGGCCCACCGTATAAGGGGCGCAGCTATGATTAGACACACACGTCTGCCTCGGGACTGAACCCCAGGTCTCCACGGCTGCCCTCTCAGGCCCTTGGCTCTGAAGCTGACCTGCTTGTCACCTTGGGGAAGTCATTTCTCTCTAGGCCACCATTTCTTTGGCGGGCCCAACTGGTGGCTATGGAATTGGAACTGGTTTCTGCTTCTGCACACCCTTCAGCTGGCCCAAGGCCTGGGTGCTCTCAGGGGCAGAGGGCTGGTGGGGGGTCGAGGGCCCTCACTGATGCTTTGTCCACCATTTCCCTTCCCCCATACCACCAGGCTGCATGGCGCCTGTACTCTACCGACATGAGCCGCGCCTACCTGACGGCCACCTGGTACTACTACGACAGTCTCCTCCCCTCCTTCAGGTAGGCCCTGATGCAGGGGGCTGCGGGGGAAGGGGGCTGACGGTAATGCCCCTTGAGGACAAGTGGCTGGGACTCAGCCCTGGAGGGTGGGAAAGGGGTGAGCGCCTGGGGCTGGCTCTGCAGATCCTTCCTAACTCAGAGCCCGGAGGGTCCTCTCCCACTCCCTATGGCCAGGGAAGGCTGTGGACACTGAACACAGGGCATGGGGGGGAGCCCTGAGCCCTGCAGAGCTGGCAGTGCCCGTGCTTATCCACCCAGGGCGGTGGCACAGCCAGCTCATCCCCCTCAGTCTGAGCTGGGGGCAGTGTCAGCTCCTGCCAGCCTGGCGTATTGCAGCTGGATAGAGAAAGTGTGGGGTGGGCAAGAGTGGGTGTCCCAGAGTTGGGTGCAAGGGCCCACACAGCACCCCTGTGTGCGAATATGTACCTCCTACTGTGCCAAGCAGGAGCGTGGGGCTCAGAAGTGAGTTTGCCCCACTGGCCCAGGCTGGGGTAAGACTGCACAGGGGGCGTGATTAATAGCATCATCAGGATTTGTGTGGCCAGGTGCTGGGCCAGGCCCTCAGGCAGGAATGAAGACCACAGAGCACGGCTGGGTCCCGTGGGCCGGCGGGCATCAAGGGGGTGTCAAGGCGGGCCTGGCTGCTGTGCTCAGCTCTTCTATGGGTGCCTTTTTTTGCCTCATTAGTTCTCTAAGAGCAGCTGTTGCACAGCCCCACTCGTCCCTACACCTGGCCACCCCCTCTCCGCTCCCTCCCAGCCCTAGGGGATTCCCAGGGGAAGAGCTGGAGAGAAGGGGCTGGGAAGGGGGGCCCCTGTAATCATACTGGTTACCCCCATCTCTGCCCCTGACAGAGGCAAGCTCCCACCTCAGAGATGAGGAGGGTAGTTAGGTTAGAAGAAGCTGCCCTTTCCAGGAGGAGACCTCAGGACTCAAGCCTAGGCCTTGGGGACTGGTGCGGGTGCTGGTTTGTTATAAATATGATGTGTGTGTGGGGGGAGGGAAGGTTTTGGGGTGAAGCAGTGCTTGGTTCTCTGGTAAGAGGAACAGAGCTTGGTTTGGAGATTCTGGATCCACTGGGCCTCCTGCCCCTCGGACCTCAGTTTCTTCATCTACGCAATGGGCAAGCAGAAAGAGGAGACAGCTTCCTTGGGTTATGGAAACAGGAAATTCCTTGAGAGTTAGGCAGAAGCTGAGCCCCAAATCTGGTCTCCAAGAACCCAGAGCTGCAGGGGAAAGAAGCTGGGCTAGTCACTCTGTCGAGTCTCCCTCTTCAGCCTTAGTTTCCCCCCTACAACCCAGAGTCGTATCTGGAGGGTGAGGAGTTCAGGGCTGCTCTGGGTCTCTGGAGAGGCACAGCTCTACGTCCAGGTGGTCAGCTCCATGGGCAGAGCAAACTGGATTCGAGCTCCCACTGCCTCCCCCCCCCACCCCGTGAAGGTGCTCTGGAGTGCGCCACGCCTGCACAGCCACGCAGGGCATCCCTGAGGATCCCCCAGGTGTAGAGGGAGGAAGGCTCGCCTCCCCCACCGAGCCCCTGGAGCACCTCTAGAGAGTCAGGGCTGGTGGGATGTAAGCTAGGAGCTCAGTGCCCGCTGGGTGAGGGGTGGTGCCAGGGCCCTGCCTGCCGCTGACGGTGCCCTCTCCTGCAGAGAGCTGGCCCTCTTGTTTGAGCACGTGCAACGGGCCCGCAATGGGGGCCTACGGCCCCTGGAGGTGCGGCGGGCGCCGGTACCTGATGGAGCGCCCTCCCGTTACCCGCCCGTTGCCACCTGCCACCCGCCGGGCAGCGCCTCCTTCTGCCCTGGGGAAAGGTAGGGGCCCTGTGGGGCCACCGCCTCCTGTTGCTTCTCCTCTTCCTCTTCATTCTCTGTCTCATCCTGTCTCAGACCTGCCTCCAGCCACTACAGGGGTGTCTGGGCCTGCTCTGGGGACTCCCAGGTATTGTCAGGTACAGGCGGAGAGCTTCTCTGGAAGGGCCAGGCTGGACTCATCTTTTTGTCACCTGGGAGAGTGGGGGAATCTGTCCACACCATCCTTTCTCCTCACCTCCTCCATTCATTCCATTGTCTTCTTTCTTTCTCTGTTTCTACGTGCTCCCCCTCACTCCTTCATCCCTGCACCCTCATCCCTCCCCGGAAGCTGGAGAGAGGAGGAGGCTGCTGGCCACAGGTGCATACGGCTCAGGTAATCGTGGACATCCTCCTGGGCTGTGAGGGCAGGGACCCCTCCCCCAGCATGTTTCTCTAGGAAGGGCTAGACACTGAGCTTGCCTCTTGGGAAAGAGATGCCAGCTGGAAAGAGAGCTCTGTGACTAAGAACTGCTGTAGGACCTACGTAAACTCAACCAATGATGAATGCTCTTGTCTTGTGTAACCCTCGTCCATCCCTTTGCTAACCCAGAAGATCCTCCTGGGTTTCTCCCACCATACCTTTCCTCCTTACTGAGGGACATTCTGCTGCGCCCAACAGTCTTCTTCCCCTTGACCTGACTCGCCTAGAGCTTTTGCATCTTAAAAGAAGAACTAAGAAATAGTGCTTACTCCCACGTAAAATGTTCATAATAGTGGACTTTTAAGCCTCTTTGGATAAGGGAAGCCCCCTCACTCACAGTTTGGGAAAGTGGCTGCCCCTGTGGAGGTATAGCTTGTAGGTCAAGGACTCAGTCCCACCTCATTTCCTACTCTCCTCTACCCATCTCTTTATTTTGTCTCATCTTCACACATCATCCCTGCATCAGCCAGCCAGGCATCAGGGCCTTGAGCTTCAGGTGTGATGCTGAGCTTGGGGCCCAGAACAAGGGAGGGGAGCGGAGGCCAGCCCCTCTGTGGTCAGGAGGAGGAGGTGTGGCGAAAGCTAGCCTCTACCACCTGATGTCCTTGCGAAAGTCATCAAGACACTCTGAACCTCTGGGTTCTGGGCAGAAAGTCAGTGATGTTTAAGCCGATAAGGAGCTCTTGGTTCTCTTGGTTTCTGGGAGGAGGCTGTTTCTGTGCAGGGAATGCTGGGAGCAGCATTCCTTCCCTGTTCTCAGTGAGGACACTTCTGGCCCGGGGCTTAGCAGGAAGCAGGCAGAGTGGCAGAGCCCTTCAGGTCTGGGGCTGGAGGCAGGGGAAGCGTGACTAGCCCAGCCAGGCCGGCAGCTCCCTGGATCTGCATCCATGGCGCAGCCCCACTCAGGTTCTCTGTCACAGCGTGAAGGCCGTCGTCGTTATCCCATCTTCAGGCAGAAATTCAAAAGTTTTGGCGTTGGTGCAACCTTGCCCCACTGAGCCAGGGTGCTCTGTGGCTGCCAGTCACTCTGGTCTCAGCTCACCTGAATAGGAAGGCTCTGGGAACGGAGATCAGCTCAGAGACCAGCACCTGTACCACCCCTTTCGGCTGCTCTGGGTCTCTAGGCCCCCCAAGGCCTAGGAACAGATTATTGCTGAGCGCTTGGCTGTCACTAATTTCAAGCCTTCTGTCTGTCTGCCCTGGAGTGTCTGTGTGGCTGGGGCTCGTGGTGGTGGTGAAGTGTCCCTTCTACCCAGGGACCCCAGGGGACTGAGCTGTGACTTCTAGGAGGTCAGGCACCAGACTCAGGAGGGACACTTGCAGGAGCCTTGGAGTGAATTCTGGCTCTGCCGCTGGCCTCTTGTGTGATCTTGGCCAAATTCCTCCAATGACCATATCTTCAATCTTGGCAGTCTGGGCCCCATGGCGTGGGTGCCCCCGATGGGACCCCACACACATACACATACACACCACTGATTGGCCACACCCCAGCAGTGCTTGCGGATGGGCCCAGGTCGAGCACATTTCCAGGACGACAGGGAGCAGGACTTCCTGGGGCTGGACATCATTAGGGCCAGCGCCTCCCCTCTTTGGGGTTTTGCGATGACGTGCTAAAGCAGTGTTTCTCAAAGCATGGTCCACTTGCATCTTGGGTCAGCATCCTGTGGGGTATTTGTTGAAAATGCAGGTAGCTGGACCTCTCCCAGAGAAGGAGAATCTCTGGAGAACAGACACAGAAGTCTGCTTATTCAGCCTTCTCCCCAGGAGATCCTCATGCAAAGCTCAAGAATGTCTGCATTCTGGGAATGTGGGCTGGAGGATGACTCGGGTTGGGGGGCCTTCTCTCCCACCAGCAACAGGAGGCCGGCTCCACCTGGAAGCTTCCCATGCTCTGCCCACCTGTCTCTTTCCCACTAACCTCTGTTTGTGTCTTGTTCTCAACTTTCCAGCCAGATGTTTAGTAATAAACGGAGTTTCTTTCGGATCCACGCCAGCTGGAGACCGAGGTACCCCCTTACCTGCTCCTCCTGTCCCCACTCCTCCTTGCTCCACTCAGTTTGGGGGCTGGAGAGGGGGACAGGATGGGCCAAGGACAAGGTGCATGTGCCTGCCGCCTGCCATCTGCCTCAGGGTCCCAATGAGCCCCTTACCTTCTGGGGGATGCCTCTGTCAGGTCTGGGGGCATGGGCCTGGTGCCCATTCTGCCAGGAGGGACACTTACAGGAGCCTTGGGATGAGCTCTGGCTCTGCCGCTGACCCCTTGTGTGATCTTGGCCAAATTGCTTCCCTTCTCTGGTCCTCAGTTTCCCATCTGTGAAATGGGCAGATTGAACTAGAGGCTCTCTGAGAGTCCCTCCCACTCTGTTTCCGGACCTTCCCATCGCCTGCCTAGGGACCTAGCAGATGCCTGTAGGAGTGGGATAGGCACCTCCCTCACTAATTCCAGGGCCCAGCTCTTTTAGCCACATCGCCACTACATTCCTTGGTCCCTGCCCCTTGCCAGGCCCCACACTGGGGACAGACTGATGAATAAAGCATGGTCCCTGGAAAGTTGCAAAGAGTAATTGCTGTTCGGTGCAGTAAGTGCAGTGAAAGGAGAAGGCAGAGGGCCTGTGGAGCTTGGGTTGGGCACTTCACCCCAGGAGGGCCCGAAAAGGAGTGGGCATGAGGGAGGGCGTTCTAGGCCAAGGAAGTGGCAAGGTGAGGAGGCGAGAGAGAGCACAGCCATGGCAAAGCACCGGGCATCCCGGCATGACCAGAGCTGAGGGTGAGAGGTCAGGAGCTGAGGTTGGGGCGGAGCTGGGTCATGAAGAACTCAAGAGCCCCTGTGAGCCTCAATTTGTCAGCCCTGCCGGGAGGCCTGAGCTCACAGAGTCCTGGGTTTCCCAGGAGGGCCTCTGGAGGCTTATGGCTTGGGGGGCCCGTGAGTAGGAGCTGAGTGACAGGGTTCCTGGCTGCTCTACCCAGAGGCCCCATTTCTTAGAAATGTGGGTTCTCAGTCCGGACCCGAGTTTCTTCACCTCAGCACCACTGACATTTTGGGCCCGATAATTCTTTGCTGTTGGGAGCTGTCACGTGCATTGCTGGGTGTTTAACAGCATCCCTAGCCTGGAGCACACCCCAGTGTGACAACAAAAACTGTCTCTGACATTGTCACACGTTGCCCGGTGAGCAAAATCACCCCAGTTGATCACGGCCCCGGACCCTATCCTGATTGCTCGTTCCAGAGAAAGAATGCAGTCCGTGCAGTCGGAAAGCGGGTTCCAGCCTTTGCTCCCCCCCGGAGCACTGGACCCTGGGCAAGTCATTTCACCTCCCTCTACATCTGTAAAACAGGGATGGAAAATACGGAACCCACCACACGAAGTGACTGAGAACTGGAAGGGCTGAGGCAGTGAGACAGGACCTTGCGTGTTCGAAGGAGCCTGGGAAAGGAAGGCGCTCCTTTGATGCCCGCCATGTGCCAGGTTTCTTTCCATTTTCTTTGAGCTTTTAGGCTCCAGGAAGGCTGATGTGAGCCACTGTCTGGGCCCTGCCCAAGGAGCTGGAATCCAGGGCCACCCCTGGGAAAACAGAGCCTTCTCACACTGAAGAGGAGCCCAGGGCCTATGGCTGGCTGGGTAGCAGCCCACAGCCCAGGCTGGAAGCTCCTTCAACCATTGCAGAATCAGAGCTGGAAAGGGACTTTTCAAAGCCTCTAGTACAAGGCCCAAGACCCTTTCCTCCATAAGTCCTGCTAAGTGCAAGCTGTCTTGCTTGCATACTTCTTGTGACAGGGAGGTCACCCCCTCCCCCCAGAATATCATCAGAGTGATGTGCTGGGCGCAGAGATCTGGAATACCAGGCCCTTGGCTGAGTGTCAGGGTCTTCTCCACCTCCCTCTCTCCCTCTCCCCCTTGGAGGAGTGGAGGACAGAAGGACGGGTGCACGGGCAGGGTGGGCGTGGGGGTGCTTGCCAGCATGAGGAGAGCTCGCAAGAATGGCTCTGCGGAGGAAAGTTTGGGAGAGCCAACCTCAAACTTTGGTTGGAATCTTTGGGATGTGTTGAGGGGATACTGGGCCAGCAAACAGCATGCTGGATTGCGGGGACCACCCCTGTCCTTCCCTTCTGATTTTCAGGGCCCTAATCCTTGACCTATAACCTCTCCCCTCTGGGTAGAGGCGCCTCCCTGTGAGGATGGCCCTGCATCCTGGCTGCCTTCCCGAAGGTGCCCCTGGTTTCGAGGTCTCCTTTACCCCAGTACCTTGACTCTATATGCTGGACCCCATGCCCTGGGCATGGGGGGCCCCGGCTTCCACCCAACCTGAAACCAGAGTCTGTCCTCTGCTATACCCTTGATCTGAAAGTCCTTGAAAGTAGGTGACACAGTCTTGTCCCCAAATTTCTGCCCTACCTCAGGCTGCCTCTGAGACTGGTTGTTCTCCTGAGCCAGGGCCACCAACATTTGGGATAGAAGAGCCCCCAAACCTATCTGCTGGGGGCCTTCCTAGTGGAGAGCCATGGCAGGGGGCAGCTGTGACACCCACAGGGCATAGGATGGGGGGTGTTTGCATAGGTCCTACTCCAACAGCGATAACATGGTCCTTGAACCTCTTGGACACAGAGTTACTCTACCAGGTATTGGTTATCCAGGGCCTCTATGGGGACCCCAAGCTCCCCCACTGTCTTCTTCCATGGTCTGGGGAATGTGGTGGGGACCTGGGTGTGGGAAGGGAAGTTTGCGCATGTGCAGAGATGTACCTGTGTGCTCATGTGAGCACAGACGTGTGTAGGTGCGTTTCACTGGGGGCTTAGTGAGCGGGCAGTGGGGGGCGTGTGGGGCTGAGGAGGGAGAATCCATGCCAACACAGGCAGGTTATCTGTCCAGGTGGGCACCGTTCAAGCAGGGGAGACTACAGAAGGACAGGTTATAAGACCTTCACCAGGAGGGCAGGCACCAGACTTGTCCTGGGCAGGCAGATGGGCCCAGCAGCTAAACCCACAGGGCCAAGGCCCCTCAGCAGGCCAGTATTCTGCACACTTCCAGGCCACCACTTACCCTGAGGTCTGTGTGATGGAGCCTTTAGGATTTTGCAGGGCATTACCTGTGTAGCCATACTGGGTCCTAAAGCCCTGACCTGGCCAGTGTGGGATTAGATAGTTCCAGACATAGGGAAAGAGTAAAATATAAATTGACACATGTACATACACACCAACATATGTACACACACTGGAACATGTGTACCCACTGTTGCATGCATGCAGACACACACACCCCCCTGAACTCCACATAGCTTGTCCTCGTGTACAGCGAGGAGCTGGAGGCTAACCTCGGGGTGCATGGTCAGGTGCCCACTTGGCCTTCACCCTTTAGTGGCCCATTACCACTTCCACCCACCCACCCACCTGAGCCAGGCCAGCTCCCCTGTCCTCCTGTCTGTCTTTGACTTCCGTCTTGGGTTTCTGTCACTCCTCCCACTCTGACATCTGTCTCCTGTGCACCCCTTATCTGTCTGGGCAATGAGGGGTGGGAGGTTGGGGATTGGGGGAGGGTCTGCCCAGACTGACCCTGGATCAGCTTCTTATAAGAGTCAGGGACCCCCTCACTGCACTCTTGTCCCACCCGAGAAAGTCTTCACTTGCTGGAGAACAAAGACCCAATAGCCACCCCCAAGCCCTAAGTGAGCTGTGCCTCCGCTCATGCCCACCCTGGCTCCAGCTAACTTGGCTCTCTCCCCCACCCGATCTGCTCTGCCAGCAGCCGGATGGGCATCAAAGACCGCATCCGCATAGGCAGCTCCCAGCGGCGGACGGCCCCCTCCAAGCAGCACCTGGCTCCACCGCCAATGGCCACCTCCCCGAGTAGTGAGCAGATGGGCGAGGCCAGCAGCCCCACCAAGGTCCAGAAGAGCTGGAGCTTCAATGACCGCACCCGCTTCCGGGCCTCTCTGAGACTCAAACCCCGATCGTCTGCTGAGGGTGAGCCCCTAGGTGTCTGGGGCTCAGGACCTGCTGAGGGTGGCAGGGTGGGACAGAGTCCGCGCTGAGGACGGAAAGACTTGGTTCTAGTCCTGGCTCTGCAACTGATTCATCAATTCTAGGCACCGGGCTTCTGGGCTGTAAAACGAACGTCACAATAACTGCTTTGTTGGGCTCTGGACCGAGAATTGAGTGAGAAGGGAGAGGGTGGCATTTGGTAGGGGCACAGGCTTTGGAGGCAAGCTGCCTGGGTTTGAATCCTTTGAATCCTGGCTTTGTCATTTGTCTTGAGTAATCTAATCTCTGAGGGACTAGTTCTCCTCATCTATAAAATGGGGACAATATTAGTACCTACTTCATAGGATTGTGGTGAGCATTACACTCACCACAAAGGAGATCATCTATGGAGGCTGAGCAGAGAGTTTTGGAATACAGTGAGTGCTCCCAAAAAGCCAGCTGCATTACAGATGTGCCCTGGGAGGGGCAGGGGTGCCTACGTGTGGAGCCTGGGCTGTGCACGGCCCCACACTGGGTTCTCTCTTTACTTCCCCCACCACCGTGGGAAGTGGGGTCTGTTTTTACCCCCATTTCACAGATGTGGAGACTGAGATCTCAGCCAGTCAGTGGCAGAGCTGTTATCCTCAACCAGGTCTGCCCACTCCATAGTCTGTCTCTCCACCCTGCCCCTCTCCACCCAGCCCCACCTGCAGATACTGTATGGGGCTGTGAACCTGGTGGCAGTTGCTTTTTTTAAACTTTCAACCCTCACCAAAGGGTATGCTTATTGATTTGAGAGAGAGAGAGAGGAAGGGAGGGGGAGAGAAAGAGGAGAGATGGAGAGAGAGAAACATGGATCGGCCTCCCTGTGTGTGCTCTGATTGGGATGGAACCCACAACTTGGGTATGTGCCCTGACCCAGAATTGAACCTGCGACCTGTTGGTGTACTGCATGGTGCTCCAACTAACTGAGCCACGCAGCCAGGGCAAGAGGTTGCTTGTTTGAGTTTTAGCTCTGTTCTCGACTTGCACCGTGACTTAGGCAAGATACTGCCCCTTTCTGTGCCCCAGTGTCCTCCTCGGGAAGACAGGAGGGTTGGACCAAGTCCCCTGGAAGAGTTCTCCCAGATTCGACATGCTCCAGACCTTGGGGAAAGGAGGGGGTGGGTGGACAGCCACGGAGGGTGGGGGCAGGAAGCCCCTTTGGCCTTGGAGAGAGGGGACCCGGTTGTGCTGCCTCTGTCCGTGCTGTGTCAGCCCCCCATATGCTGCTGGCTGACACCTGGGAGAACCCTTTCCTAGAAAGTTAAAGAACCCCACAAACCAGCCTTTGGGAGGAGCGGACCTGTGGGAGTCCAGGCGTGGCTGGTGCCAGGCATGGCTGGTGCCGGGCCTCCTCTTCCCTGTTGCCCCAGGACATACCTGGCCTCCTCTACTGCCTGTGCTGTGGGGCCAGGACAGCACCACCTCTCTGTGCAGGGCACCAGCCTCGGACAAGCTGGTTTTTTCATCCAGAGGGAAAATGATTTGATAGAGGGGCCTTCCCAGTGGCAGGGCTGGACAGGGGAGCCAGCCCCTTGAACTTCCTTCCCTCTCAGCTGAAGGATAAGACAGTGTGTGACTGTGTGCAGAGGCCACAAGCCCGTCTTCTCCGGGACTCCCTGTCCTGTGTAGGGGAGCCAGTGGGGCTTCCTCCAGGGCTCTGTGCGGAATGCCCTGGGCCAGGCCGGAGGCACTCCCACGTACCTGGCCACTTTGTAGGTGTTTACCCTGACTGGCCACAGGGAGAAGCCATGCCACAAGCTGGGGATTTTCACTCTGGGCATTGTGGGAGGCTGAGGTTTGGTTTGACTTGTGCCCCCAGGAAGGTTCTGCGCCCTTCTGGGCCTTGGTCTCCCCATCAAACCCTCTAAGGGTTTGGCATGTGGTGGTAGGGGTGGGAGTGGCCCCTTCTGCTGCCACCACCTGGGTCCCCTGACTTTCCAGAGGGCCCCTCCGAGGAAGTGGCAGAGGAGAAGAGCTACCAGTGCGAGCTCACCGTGGATGATGTCATGCCTGCTGTGAAGACAGTCATCCGCTCTGTCAGGTGAGACTTAGGTCTGCAGGGGGCCCTCCCCCATTCATCTGCCAGCCCGTTGCTGCTCCCCATCTGGGGCCTGCCCTCACGGCCAGGTCTGGACTAGCTCCCGGGCACGCCAGCTGCTGCCCGCCTGGCACCCTTGTGCGGTGGGTGAGGAGGTGGCATATGGCTCCCAGCAGGGTTCCTGCATACTCTTACGTCTGGAGGGCTGGCTGGGTGGGGCCGTGGGCTCAGCGGCCCATTGCAGCCCCTCTCCGCACAGCTGAAGCGCCCACTCTGTTTCCCTCCCTTTCCTCTTGCTCATTCATTTAATGTCAGGATCTCTTCACTGTATCTCGCTCCTCGGTTGTCTATCAGCATCTGCCTGCCTCTCCCTGTGTCTCCGTCTTACACTCTTCGCCTCCATCTGTGTCTCAGACTTTCTCTCTCTTCTTGGGTGCCTTGCCCTCAGCCTGCCTGTTTCCCTAGGACTTCCTCTAGAGCAGTGGTTTTTAAACCACAGGTCACAACAATTTGAAATCAACTTAGTGAAATCAATATAGTTGGCCGTGGTCAGCATTAAAAAACAATGAAGAGAAAATACCCACATGCATCCCAGTAGTAAGGGTAAATAATGTTTATGAAACACATGTTTCAGTTATGTGCGTGTGTGTTTGCATGTAGTGGTTTCTGATGTGTGTGCTGGTTTGTGTGTACTGATGGATTTCTTATGGTAGGTCTTGGTCAAAAGGTTTGAAAGCCCCTGCCCTGCTGACTCTACTGGCTGTCTCCTTGCCCCCACAACTAGGGGGTAACCAGGGTTTCCTGAACCCTTTAGTCATGGCCCAGCCGTAAAACTGGCCCCCAAGCCCCTTGGCATGGAGCCCTGGCCTAGTTTCTGTCTCCAGCCTGTGGCTTGAGTTCCAGAGATGCCTTCAGCCCCAGGCCTTCCAGACTCACCTCTTCTCTTCCCCGGATGATGCACCTGCCCACAAGCCTCTTCCCCATGTGCTCCTTTAAAACTCAGAGTCAGCTAGATCCCCCCGCACCGCCTGAGAATCTGAGGTCTCTTCCCAGGCTCTTTGCACACACCCCATCTCTCCCCTCCAAGTGACTGGCTTTCAGAACACCATGGCTGAGCTGCCACCTGGCCCAGGCCAACACTCCTTGACCATGCCACAGATTCCCTACCCAGCATGCCCCAAACCTGCTCCTCTTCCTGGGTCCCCATTTCAGGCAGTGGCACCACCATCCGTCCTGTCACCCAAGCCATGGGAGTCACCTTGGACTCAGACTTAGAAGCCTTCAGTCACTTTCAGTCCTGAATTGCTCAAAGCTGTCCCGTACCGCCACCCCACTGCCCCCTTGCAGCTCAGGCCCATCCCCTGGGGTTAGTCTTCCCACCTAAATTTCTTTTGGGAAAATAAGCCCCAGGTTCCCAGGTTGCCTCCAGGGCTGGCAGAATGGACGGGCTAAAGCAGAGTAAAGTACACGGCCCCTTGCCCACCACCCCCACCTTCCCATTGCCCAATCTGTGCCCCGGATTCAGGGCTCTTCGGAGTACCCTCCTCCAGCCTCTATCTCAAGGCCAATCTCTTTCCCCGTTTTCCCATATCCTTCCCCCACCTTCACCCCTTCACCTTCTATGAATTAGCCCCTTTCCTTCCTATCTTGTTCCAGCTGCTTTGAACTGACTCTCACTCACATACCTCCATGCCTGCCTGTGTCCAGAAAGCCTCCCTTCACCCTCCACCTCTTCTCCCAGGACTAAAAAGTGTCACTTTCAAGGCTTGTCCCATGATCTCCCCAGCCAAGGTCTCCCTTCTCATGGGCCTCTTTTTCTCTCCCTTGACATGGCCCCTGTCACCCCATCATTGTCTGTGTCATCCGACCCCCACCTCAGACCAGGGCTCCTGAGGCCAGGGATTGTATCTGACAACCTTTCCTGTGCCCAGGGTCCAGCACAGTTATGCTGGCAAGCATTTGCAGAGCGAATGCAAAATGTCTTTCTGCAAACTGTCCTCAGCAACAGTGTGCCACCTAGTAGAGAGCAACGAGGCCCTGTCTCTGCCCTCCCAGGCTGATGCGATTGCAGATACAAGCACAGTAAAGAATAGCAAACAAACCTACGGGATGGGGCGTGGATGGGGTGTGGCGTGCTTGGTAGGTAGGGAGCCTGGGAGACCCAGCACAGGCTGTTCACCTAGGTCCAGGCAGAGGACCCCTGGTGCAGGACAGGGCGAGGCGAAGGGACAGAGAAGGGGCTGGGAAAGAATTCCTTTTCTCTGAGACACCCTCCCCTGACAGGATCCTGAAGTTCCTGGTGGCCAAAAGGAAATTCAAGGAGACGCTGCGACCATACGACGTGAAGGACGTCATCGAACAGTACTCGGCAGGGCACCTGGACATGCTGGGCCGCATCAAGAGCCTGCAGGCTCGGTGAGTACGCGTGCCCCCATCCCCCATGGGGGAGCTGGGCAAGGAGGCCTGGACCCTGCATTTGGGGCGAGGTCCCGAGGCTAAAGCCCCTCCACCAGCGCCCAAATGAAGCCCAAGCGCCCCCTAGGGGCCACTGTGGCAGCTGGAGTTTCTCTCGGCTGAGGCCAGTCCCCTCACCTAAAGAGCCTGAAGAACCACCCCAGTGGCAGCAGGTCCTCTGTGAGAATCTGCCTGACCAGCACAATTCAGGGGACGGCTTTAGATGACTGTTTCCTGGCCATCAAATGATAGGTTTAAAATAATCAGTGACCTCCCATCTCCCAAGGGGACAGGCACATTGTCCTCCATGCTACCTACCTTTTGCACCTGGAATCTTCTGGCACTTCTCTCCAACGAGCATATAGGAAGAATTCTCACACCAAGACCCCAGTCACCTACACCTTGCCTGTCTCCTCCTGTGTCCTGAATTCTCACTGCCTGTTCATTCATTTGTTCTCTCCGGAAATAGTCAATGGGCATTCGTTACTTGTCAGGTGTGGAAAGCAAAACAGAGTCCCTGCCCTCCTGGAGGCTTCATTCTAGTGGAAGGAGAACAGATCATAAATCACTGAACCTGGGATGTATCAGATGGCAGTAAATGCTAAGGAGGAAAAGGAGGTCTAGGGTTTTATGGTTTGCAGTTTTAAACAGGAGAAGAGGTGCTATTTAAGAGATGAAGGTAAGGCAGGCAGCCCCGTGGCTTTTAAATAAAGATATTCCAGAGCGGACAGCGAGTCTGAAGGCGCTGTGATGGGCAGGTGGCTGGGGTGTTGTTTTAGGGGCAGCGAGGAGCTTGGTGTACCTAGTGGGAGAGAGTAGCAGATGAGGTTGGAAGGCTTATTGCCCTTAAACTGCACAAAGCCCTGTAGGCCACTGCGAAGATGTTGGTGTTCATCCAAGGTGAGACGCAAGCATTGGAGGGCTTTGAGCAAAAGACGGATGGGCTCTGAGTTACATTTTTAAAGGATTGCCCTTACTGGTGTGTTGAGACTGGCCTTACTGTAAGGGAGCTAGGGTAGAAGCAGGAAGACCAGTGAGGATGTCACTTCAGACATCCAGAAGCTTTGGACCGGGGAGGACAGCAGTGGAGGTGGGGAGAAATTGTTAGATTCTAGATACATTTTGAAGGTAGAGCTGACGGGGTTTCCTGATGGGGCTTAAAGGGGGGCGGGGTGGGGAAAGGCATCAAGGATGAAGAAAATGTTTTGGCTTAAGTAAGAGGAAAAAGTTGTCTGTTGATACAGGGAAGGCAATGAGTAGAGTAAGTTTTGGTCAGAAAAGTTGGGTGTATTGGGTTTGTGCTGCCTATGGAGTGTTGGTCTGGCAGCTAGAGGAGAGGGGAGTTCAGAGGAGAGGTACGGGGCTGGAGATACAGATTCGATGTTAACAGTGTATAGCAGAATGAACACCTGGAATGAAGGCATCACTCAGTGAGCAAGAATAAATAGTAAAAGAGTTTCCAGGAGTGAGCCTTGGGTCCTGCAGTATTTAGGGGTGAAGGAAAGCCAGTGAGGTAGAAGGACTGGGAGAGGGTGGTGTTTGGGAATCCAGATGAAGAAAGTGCAAGAAGAAGTGTTGCTTACTGTGCCCACCACTGCTAATAGGTCACGTGTAACTGGGACTGAACGATGATCATTGAATTTAGCAACATGAAGGTCATTTGGAATCTAGACAACAGTAGATTTAATGAAATGGTGGAAATGAAAGCCTGGTTGGAGTAGGTTTTAGAGAGAATGAAAGGATAGAAATTGGAGACAGAGGGTAGAGAAAAGACTTTCAAGCATCTTGCGGTAAAGGAGAGCAGAAAAGAGACATGGGACCAGCTCCTGTCTTGTGCACCTTGTAACCCACTGCGTCTCCCCCCCGGCCCTTTTTCCAGTCTAGTTTCCCACCCGTCCTCCCATCAAGTGCTTGGTTTACTTGGTGGGCTTTTGTGTGATGCCTTTGCTCAGCTAGTTGGAAAACCCTCAAAGCAGTGGCCAGGTCCCTCCTTTGGCAAGACAAAACGGCCCCCTTCTGCAGGAGCTTCCTCCTGGTGCAGGCTGTCTCCCCTTTCATCAGGCAACCTCCAGTTCTTGTGGGAGGGAGGGGTGGCGCGTGTCAGGTCCTTTGACGTTTCCCTCCCCCCGCTCCCCCCAGGGTGGACCAGATTGTGGGCAGGAGCCCTGGGGACCGGAAGGCCCGGGAGAAGGGCGACAAGGGGCCCTCAGACACGGAGGCAGCGGATGAAATTAGTATGATGGGACGCGTGGTCAAGGTGGAGAAGCAGGTGAGTGAGTGTGCGAGAGCGTTTCGTTGGTGTGGTGGAGCTAGTTGTCAACCGAGAAGCTCTGGAAGGTCGCAAGGAAAGGGTTCGCTTCTCAGAGTCGCAGCCCAGACCACCCACCAGCCAGGGAGGCTCAAGCGGGACCCACGCATCTCCTGCCCGGCTGAACCCCGCCCCACAGATAAGCCTTGCCTCCCCAGCAAGGCTGCTTAGGATGAACCCACTCTTCCTGCTAAGCTCCGCCCCATTGCTATAGTCTCAGATAAACCCATTTAAACCCCACCTATTTAATTTAACTCTGCCTCTGTTGTCTCGATCGCCTGGACTGTCCCAACCGGGCACGATTTAATTTTGACTAGGGGTAAGCCCAGGTTACCAGCTTCGTCCCACCCTCCTGCCGAGCTCCGCTTTTCCCAGACGCGCCGCACCCGGGACAAGCCCCTCCTCCTGGCGCTGACCCGCCTCTAGTCCCCGCCAGGCCCGTCCCCAGCCGCCCTCCGGTCAAGCCCCACCTCCAGCATCGCCCCGCCCCAGCCCCAAGTCCCGCCTCCAGTGCCGTCCAAGCCCCGCCTCCATCCGTGCCGCGTCCCCAGGTGCAGTCCATCGAGCACAAGCTGGACGTTCTACTGGGCTTTTACTCGCGCTACCTGCGCTCTGGCACCTCGGCCAGCCTGGGCACCGTTCAAGTGCCGCTTTTAGACCCCGACATCACCTCGGACTACCACAGCCCTGTGGACCACGAGGACATCTCCGTCTCCGCACAGACGCTCAGCATCTCCCGCTCGGTCAGCACTAACATGGACTGAGGGGCTTCTCAGAGTCGGACCGCACTCCGCCAGCCCCGGGCCTGGCGCTCGGACCCGCCCCCTGAGGCCTCCGGACTCTTCTCTTACTTGAACTCGCTCCCTCGCGGGGAGAGAGGCCACGTGCAGTATTGAGCTGCCTGGGTGGGCGAGATACCCGCTGTGGGTGCCAGCGGCCCGCCCCACCGCAGGAGCGTGCGATGCCAGGCCGCACGGAGGGCAGCAGCAGCGCTGCTCCGCGACCTCTGGGCCCCCCAGTGCCCTGCCCGTTCCAACAAGGCTCAGGCCGGCCCGCCTGGCAGGGGCACTGCCCCGGGGAGTGGGAGCGGGTCGCTGGGGCTTTGGGCCCTGAACCAGCTTCCAGCTATGCAAGGTGAGGTCTTTGGCCCGCCCTTCGGACAGAGCAGGGAAGCCCTCCCGCCAAGTCCCTGCCCCCTTGGGGGTGGGCCCAAGGTGCCCTCACAGGTACCCAACAAGCACAGATCCCTGCCATAAGGCAGGCGGGCACCATATATGCAAACTATGTTAAATATGCAACTTTGGAGACCCCTATGGGGTCCCTCTGCCCATCCCCCATTGGGAGATGGGCCCCCAGCAGTAGCTGGTTTCAGGCTGTTTGGCCATGATCCCCATTTCCACTCTGGCTTATCACCTCTCCCCAGCCAGCATGGGGCCTGTTTCTCCCTTGCCTCCCCCAAGAGCAGTGCCTGGGCCTTTCCTCCCTTTTCTGGTGTCCCCTCCCAGGAGCTCCCTCTTCCTCCTCTTTGGCCCTCCATTCACATTTGACAGCACCAGTTTCCGTGTTCTCCCCCAAAACCTCCCACAGACAATGCTTCCATGTTATGCAAGCAAGTCCCTTTAGTTTCCCCGTGCCTGCAGAAAGTCTCTCACTCACACCGAAGCACACAGTCACACACGCAGAGACTTGAGCACAGAGCCGCCTAGCCTTTCCTGGGCCCTGCCCCCCGCAGCGGACAACCGTGGACCGGCCATGCAGGATGTGGTCAAGTGGTGCCCCCCACTGCACCCAGGTAGATGGGGAGCTTTGAAGTGACCCCAGGTCTCTCCAGGACCCGCCCCAGAGCTTTACCAGCGCCCGTTTCTCAAGACTAGTCCTCACTGGTCCAGGAGCCCCAAGTGCCGCCTCTGCCTGCCCCCAAGGGGCGTCCTTGTCCTCGCCATGGCACAACTCAGGCCGGGGCCTCTGGGGCCTGGATAGCCCTGAAAAGACCCCAGGCGCTTCCCCAGGTCGTTATCAGGCCCGCTCCTATCTAGGCTTGCTGCCTTCCTAGTGACTGTAAGTCCCAGACAAAAATTATGCACCGAGCAACTACCATTTTCAGGCACCAACTGTGCAGCTGACACTCACCTGCAGTTCCTCTCCCTCCATTCCCCACTCTTTCCTTTTGTCAGCAGCCCCTACACTGGTATCAGCCCCCATCCACCCCAGGCTCCCAGCACCACTTTGGCACCCCTACCCCTTTGTCCCTCTTCTGTGAAGCTATTGCAGGTGGCAGCAGAGTGGTGGGTAGTGGGTCACCCAGGGTGACCCTCTGTGGGCTGCCAGTGAACAAGGGGCTCAGGCCCAGCCACCTGCATCTCATGACTGGGACCTGCATGTACCAGCACCAGGGCTGGGGTTGGATCTTGCTCAGCCCCACGGTGCCCAGCCTCTGCCCCAACATGCCCTCTGCATGTCACCATCCTGCCCTGGATGGAGCCTATTGTGGCTCACCTCGCCTGCACTGCACTGTCGCCGGAGAGCCACCCCTTGGCCCCTCAGAGACGGAGCTGCGGAGAGGGGCAGGAGAGCGGGCTCCCCCTGTGACCAAAGGAGACTGAGGCAGGAGCCCTCGCTCCTTCCACCATCAAGGTTCCCACCAACCCGGTTCTCAGATATGCAAGTACCTCACTTTGTTAACTTATTAACTTATTGGTTTCATTAAAGTTTTCAGTAGGAGGTGGTTGGCCTTGTCTCTTTGGTGGCTGTGGTGTGGGGCACCTGATCTGGGGGTGGGCTGAGCTGCTTTGGATTAGGGAAGACTTTTGATTGTAACAACAAAACTCGATCCCTTGTGGCTGAAGCAAAAAATGAAACTCATTGGCCCAGATAATGAAAAAGTCTAGGGGCTGCGTGTGGCTCCATGCACAGCTAGATCTAGGCGACAAAACGTGTCAGCACCCCATGTTCTGTCTCAGCCTCTCTCTCAGGCAGGCTCGCCTCTCAGAGGAACCCCCACCCCTGCACTTCCAAATTTATTTTGGCTCCATGCCCCAGGGAAAAGCAGTGTTGCTTTCCTAATAGTTTGCATCAGCCAGGGTCCAGTCAGGAAAACTATACTAGGTTTTCAACAAAGAGAATGTACTACAGGGAATGGGTTGCACTGGTGTAGCTTGGCTGAAAGAACACAAGAGAACACTCAGATAACCTGGAGAAAAATCACTGCAATAAGCTGCTACTGCACCAAAAGCAGGAATACAGAGAAGCTTGATTAGGGGATCCCTACAATGCTGGCCTCAGAAGTCCCAAGAGGGGGTGCTTTATGGTTGGTGACAGTATAATACCTCTTATTGGACACAGTGAAGTTTGTCTGGAAGTGCAGAAAAATGCCAGAGGGCGCAGTCAGCTGTGGTAAGGTCAGTAAGCAAAGGAAGGGGGAGGTCTCCACTCCTGCTCTCCAGTCATCCCCTAGTACTGATATTGTCAAAGGAAGCTGACAACGGAGTAATGTGGTTTGGAGAGTCCCAGCCCCCAGGATCGCAGAGCAGGGTGCAGAAGGCTGAACTGGGGACGGAAAGACAATAGCTTCATAACCGCTACATAGCCCACCCCTGTGGACACTCAGTATCCAAACACATCAATCCACACATGTTTGAACCTGTATATAGCAACAGTAGCTTCCACCTAATAAGGTGAAACTATCCTGCATACAATTGAAGACACTCTAATTTTCTCCCCTCCCAAAAGGGAAAAACACAAAGTCCCACCATCTGAAAGATGTCTCCATCTCCAGGAGTGAGTTATCGAATCCACATTTCGGTGATGTTAATTATACCTCTAATTTGGTTGCAACCCGACCTGCAATTGAATAACAAGATGTTAAGGTAGCCATCACAATCTACATAAAATAATACGGGAAAAGGAAGAGGGAGGAGAAAATAAGTTGCCTAATACATAGTGCACATGTGCACACACACACCGAGTAAGGAAGGAGATTCGCAAAGCTGCAGGAGACTTGGCAGCTCATTGCCGTGCTAGTGCCGACCTGCACTATCCACCCGCTGCTGATATTTATCTTTTCTCTTCCACCGCCNGAGGGCTGACTGACCGGGCAGCAGGTGTCCCAGTTGAGGGGACTACGGGAAAAGGAAGAGGGAGGAGAAAATAAGTTGCCTAATACATAGTGCACATGTGCACACACACACCGAGTAAGGAAGGAGATTCGCAAAGCTGCAGGAGACTTGGCAGCTCGTTGCCGTGCCAGTGCCGACCTGCACTATCCACCCGCTGCTGATATTTATCTTTTCTCTTCCACCGCCCTTCTGTGTTCCCGAGGCCCTCAGCCAGGGCCCCAGCTGGTTGGAGTGCTTTACGTGGTTGAGTCAGTCCTGCAGGGTCTGGACCCTCAATGGCCCCGCGTGGTTTGGGGGGCCACAGCGTCCCATAAATGTTTACTGCTGCCTGTGGAAGTGCTAAGAGGCACCCTGGGCCGCAGACTACTTCTCACCATCATGTAGCAGAACTCCGACTGCCCTTTGGTCATGATGATCAGTCATCAACTCTTTCTTTGCCTTTGGTTTAGTGGCACGAGGAGCCCAAAATGGCCAGTTAGAAGTTCCAACTTCCAACTCAGTGCAAACTGGGCTGCTCCCCTTCCCTGGGCTGAAAGCTAGCAGAGCCCAGCACCGTGGGGGCAAGAGGCAAACGTTTTGTGAGTGGGTGTGGTAGCCTGGATGGTGGCCATGCCATGGTACTAGGTCTTACACTCTGGAATTTGTAAAATGCTACCTTGTAAGGGAAAAAGATCTTTGCAAATGTGATTAAGTTAATGGTCTTGATGTGGGGAGATTATCCTGGATTAACTAGAAAGCCCTAAATCCAATTGCAAGTGGTCTTTTAAGAGAGAGACAGAGGGAGATTTCATGCACTCGGAGAGGGGGAGACAAGATGAGGACAGAGCAGAAACCGGAGCCCCGTGGCCACAGCAAAGGAATGCCAGCTGCCCCCGGAACCTGGAAGGGTCCGGGTGAGACGCCCCCCCCCCCGAGCTCTGGGGGGAGGGCGGCCCTGCTGGCACCTTGATTCGGGCCCAGTGAAACTGATGGACTTCTGGCTTCCAGAACTGTGAGGAAATAAATTCTGTTGTTTTAAGGCACCACATTCATAGTACTTTGTTAGGGCACCCACACCAAATTGTGGGGTTTGGTCCAATAGGGAGAAAGCCACTCTCACTATCTCCCATCGACTCCTGGAAACTTCTGGTCTGCTGTGTTAATGAGGACGAATCACTGCTCTCTCCATGTTGGAAAGGATCCGGTGGAATCCACCGCACCAGGTGGCTGGTTGAACCCTTCTGAACGGTGATGTACTGGGTATCTGACTTCTCTCTGCTGACGGTAGGTTGGACAGGCAGTAGTGGCATTAGCCAGATCAGCCTTGGTAGGTCCACATTGTTGAACCCGTAGACAGTGTCCACTCTTGCCACCGTCCCCACATTGTACAAGAGCGTTTTGAGCAAGCACCGGGGTGGGGGGGACTGCAGAAGAGGCTGACTGACATCCACGGGGTGTGCCATCGAGCCACCCGATTATCAAGAGCCTCCTCTGCCAGGGACGCCCTTTGGTGGGTTTCACTTGCGTCAGAAGTCTCCTCACACTCTGTGCCCATTTCTGAAAGTCCGTCTCAATACCCCTTTGTGTCTTCCTTCTTACAATTCCTCCAATTCTGTGCTTCCTTGAGCCCTGAACATCCAGCCAGACCAGTAGCTACCGCCCAGGAACCACTGTGGTCCCTACTTCCTGTCATGTCTCAGTCCGGGGAAAACGAACAACCAAATGTTCTGGAGCATGAGTAGGATTTAGCCACACGTGGGGGCTGGGTGGTGGTGAATGCTCTGGCTGGAGGGTGGAGCCTCCGTAAAGATCCAGAGGCACCTGAGAGTGTGGAGCAGGAAAGGAATGGAAAGAGATCCTTGTGACCGGGCCCAGAAGGCAAGGAGGAGAGTGGTGCAAAATGCGACTTCAGAATCACACAGGGGATAAGGTTTGCAGGATTTCATGACTCATTCCAGAGAGACAGGCCTTAACCGTAGGGGCAGTGGGGAACCAGTTACAGATTTTGATCAGGGATCAAACCAGGATAGATCTCAATTTTAAGAAAGTTTTCTTCCTAGGATGGAAGATGGATTTGAGGAGGCAAGTCTGGGTGCAGGGAGACCGGTTAGGAGAGGGGGAGATGTTGATAACTTCAACAAGTCCCATGGCACCTCGCTAATTTGAGTAAATGTCTGTGGAACACCTGCCGTACGTCAGACCCTGGCTCAGCATAATACATGGAAGGCAGGAGACCCACTTAGGGCCCTGAGGTCATCCTGCCCCTGGGGAAAACAGATGCACAATTAACCAGTGCACATGCTACTCCTTATCTCCCAGCTTTGTTTGGCTCAGCAAGGAGCGTTCACAGGTGGCTACGGGAGTCCGCAAACTGTCATCAAATGTGGTCTCCAAAGCCCATATGATTTTAGCTTAGTGTAC
Organism: Sturnira hondurensis; assembly: GCF_014824575.4. Classification (NCBI taxonomy): domain Eukaryota; kingdom Metazoa; phylum Chordata; class Mammalia; order Chiroptera; family Phyllostomidae; genus Sturnira; species Sturnira hondurensis. The sequence continues at coordinate 1,715,877 of NW_028094121.1, read as the reverse complement.
TCTTTATTTATTTCTGTGTAACAAATCACCCTAAAACTTACAGCTTAAAACAACAACCATTTTACTTACTCTGGATTCTGTAGGTCAGCAATTTAGGCTGGTCTCAGCTGAGCAGTTCTGCTGATCTCACCGGGGACTGCTAACGGGGTTGTAATCATTTGGCATCTTGAGTCGGTTTGGGTGGCCCGAGACGGCCTCTCTCACACGTCTGGTGTTTGGTGCTAGCTGTCAGCACCCTGGTGAGTCCACGTGCCGGATGGCTTGTCTCTGCTCCAGGTGCCTTCCCACGCTCCAGTAGATCAGACTGGACTTCTTCCCCTGACAAGAGGGCAAAAACATGCTAGGTGGCCTCTTTATTGATCAATTGATTGATTGATGGAGAGAGAGAGAGAAACACGGATTTGTTTTCCACCCATTTATGCAATCATTGGGTTCTTCCTGCATGTGCCCTGACCAGGACTGAACCCACGACCTTATCGGGGATGGTCGCTCTAACTGACTGACCTGGCCAGGGAGGGTTGGCCTCTTGAGGCCCAGGCTCAGAAGCTGGAGCAGCTGGCCTGGGACTGCAGTACCGCAGGGGCCGAGCTCACGTGGATGCAGGGGGCTCTGAATCTTGCAAATTTTACATTTTTGCTGATCAAAGAAAAACATGCTGCTTATTTCCCAATTTAAATCACTTTTGTTTCATGTGCTTTGGAAAGTTGCCCTTGTTAAGAGAACTTCTGTGCTTTCCCTCTGAGAAGCTGAGTGGTGCGCCTTGCCTTCCCGTATCACTCAGCTCTTGTGTGCAGCGGGGTTGTGAAGGCTGCTATGCCAGGGTGTTGGTTTGCTGGGGCCGTCACAGCAAACGCTGCGTACTGGAGGCCTCAAACCACAGAACTTGATTTCCTCACAGTTCTGGAGGCTGGACGTCCAAGATCCAGTTGTCCGCAGGGTTGGTTTCATTCCGAGGCCCCTCTCCTTGGCTGGCAGGTGGTCATTTACTTTCTGTGTGTTTACACAGTAGTGCCTTGGGCATGCCCATGTCTGTGCACCTTCCCATGTCTGTGCACCTCCCCATCCATCCTCTCTCCTAATCACTGCTTCTGACAAGGACGCCAGTCATTCTGGATTGGGGCTCACCCTGAGGCAGGGTTAGCGAGAACCTAGGAAATTCCTTGGCAAGTGAAATGGGGAAACTGAGACAGCTGAACAAGCTGGTCAGAGCAATTTACAGCCAGATAATAAACCCAAGGTTGTATCTTCCCTAAACAAGGACACTTAGGACAAATAATTTACACATCCCTGACCGTGCAAGGGCAGACCTGCCATGGTCCTGGTCCCTCTACAGTGACATTCTTTGAGGGTGCAACTGACCAGGAAATGACCCGGTGCCTCTAGGCACTCATTTTGGTACACAAACCTCCTTGAGAACTCACTTGGAAAGCTGAAGAACGTTCTGCCAAGAGCCTATCCTGAGCACCCTAGGATTTCCTACTGCAGAAGACATAAAAACTCTTAAATCAAAGGGTCCACCTGTGTCCTTCTCTCAGGCTTCTACAAAAAATTCCTCTGGGGACCCCCTGGGACTCGCAACCAGGGGAACAGTGGGCAGCAAAACCCCTGAACCTGCCTCCAAGGTCCCTTTCCTCTGACTTTTCCATGAACCAGGAGGAACCCTGCCCAGGCTCTCCCATTGCTTCTTCTGTCCTAAGCCCTTCCTTGTTTCTCGGCCCCCAGCTTTACTAAATACACCCTCATAGTCACCTGGACTCACACTGTGAGATCTTTGCTGCTCGAAGTCCAGAACCCACACGCTACGGGCCTGCCCGAGGCAGAGCCCTCCGGCCTGGCAGCCCTCCGTAGCAGCCCTGAGAACCCATGTTAGTGGTCACTTCTGTAAAGGCCCTGTCTCTCAACTGTCACACTTGGAGTCACTGGGGGTTAGGGCTTTAACACATGAGTTCTGGGGGTCACAATTCAGCCCATAACTCCCGGAGTAGGGGGTTTGACCCCCGATCCTGGCCCCCTTTCTGCTGTAAATGCTCAGGGCTGAGAGTCCTTCCTGGGACATGCCCCACTCAGCTGGACAGAGCCTGACACATGTCTAGATGGGGTGGAGCCAGCTGGCTCGGAAGCCTTTTTTTTTTTTTAAGCCTCAGAACCTTCGCTACCCATGACCTGTTAGGAACCCCAGGAGAAAAGGCAAAATCACCACAGCCCCCAGGGGGGAGCTCTCAGAAGTGGTCCCAGTCCCCCCACTGCATGCCTGTTGGGCGTGTGTCCAGCACTTTGTTGCAGCCAAAATAAGTCGGATCTGTCTCCATGGTACATCCTTTAATGATGGTATTAGATTGTATGATTTGTCTGAACGTCTTCCTGCCTCACCGTTACCATGACTACCTTTGGGCAGAGTATAATTTCCTACCTGTCTTACAATGGATCTCCTACAGACAGCTTCTGAGACAGAGAGTGGAGCGCAGGTTTACAGGGGGGGCGCTTTCAGGCGATTCATCTGTAAGGATGTCAGGAAGGCAGGACCCAGCAGAGGGAGAAACCGATCTGTGATGTGACTTCAACTGAGGCATCTGCTGATCTTCAGGAGCTGGAAGATCAGACAGCCCTTCGGAGTTGTGCCAAACTGAGGGAAGGAGGCAGGCCTTAGTTTCTATGCATCAGCTAATCACTGGCCCTGGGAGGGGCCTCACTTTGGGTGAGGCGGTTCCCTAAGGCCAAGGGCAATTCCCAGACTGGTGAGTCAGCAGCTGAGATGGCCATCAGCTGGGCAAACGGGTGTACTGGCCCTGAAGGGGGCGTCTGAGGACCAAGCATCCACTCCACCACCCCACTGACTTTGGGGCTGGGGTTCACTTCAGCCGGTGGGCTGTGTGAAGAAAGACAGTGTGCTTATTCTAAGCTAAGGCTGTGAGGGGCATGGCATATTCTGCCAGACTCTTGGTGTTTCCTTCCTCCACCATGAGGAGACTTGGGTTGTTGCTGTTCCTTCCTCCTGGGTCCAGAATGTGGCCACACAGAGTAGACCTGAGCCAGATTGGAAGTCCGGGGTCCAGCCTGGTCTGGCCAGCCTCAGCTGAACTGCAGTTGACTTAGAGACTTAGCTGTGTGCAATATTTGATTTCCTTGGCCACCGAGACTTGGGACTTGCTTGTTTCACAGCATTATCCCAGCAAGACCTGACTAATCCAGGAAGTCAGGTGGGTTTTCCTGGAAGCAGTGAAGTCGAAGGTTTATGTTATACATTACGAAGAACATTCTTTAAATCTTTCTGCAACATTTTTGGTTTTGTTCCAAATGGCTTCTCTGGGCATCAGCTAGCTCCTCTTCTCTTTCTCTCTCTGCCAGCTAGCTCCCAACAGTCTCTAAAGTGTGTGAGAGATATGGAAGATTTCTTGGAGAGGGTGAAAATTGCTTTGGGGAGGATCCTGAGGCCTGAGACCCAGGCTTGCTGCCTACTCAGAACCTGGGTGGGCTCTGCCCTTACCTTTTACCTTTTCTCCCACCAGACGCCCCCTCAGCTGCTCTCCTGGACCTTATGACCGCCCCCCCCCCGGCCGCAGTCTCCTTATCCAGATGTCACTTCAACTCCTGGAGGGCATGAAGCACTGTCCCCTGCAAAGGCTGGGCACATAGCTGATCAATAATGCTAGTTGGCAAGACAAGAGGAAAGCAGTGCCCCTAGGGATCCACCCCTTCCCACCTGGGAATTCTCCTGGTCCCTGTTATGTGTGCCCACAGCCACAAGGCGTCAGCAAAGACCTTGGCTTGGTGTTGTGGTGCCAGCCTGGAGCCGGGAAGGATGCTGGACTTTCAGGGCCAGGGCCCCCCACACGAAAGCTCTTTCATTAAGGTGGGGGTGGGGCAGCCAGACAGAGGAGAGGCAGAACTGAGCAGGTCATACGCCAAGAAAAAGGGACTCCAGGACTTGCCTCACAGAGCAAAGGGCTGTGTTCTCTGCCCTTCATTCATTTGTTCTGCAATTGTTTGTTCATCCCTCCTACGTGCCAAGCACTGGACAAGGCGCCAAGGTCTAGCAGCTCTCTCAAGCTCACAAAGTCCCAGTTCACATGGAGTAGACAGTAGATTACTGTCTAGACAGAATATAAACAAAAAAAAACAAGATAATTTCAGAGAGCGATAAGAGCTGTGAAGGAAACAGAACAGAAGTGGAACAGTGATGGCATTGGGGAATGGTTTTAGTTGGGGGGGATGGTCTGGGAAGCTTGGGGGGAAGCAAATGCTTTCATAATGGTCTGAGCGGCCAAGGCTTCCAGGACCTGGCTGGTTCAACTGCCACATTTTGCAGATGGGGAAACTGAGGTGCAGTAGGCCAAGGCAGAGTCCAGAGCTAAGTGCATGTCTCTTGACTTCCAGGCTTGTCCTTGGGTGGCCTTTCTCCTCTCAGGCCCTTAATCTGCCCCGTGGCATCCCTTCGGGAAGGGAGAGATTCGGGGGCACGCTCAGAATGTGTGGATTAAAGAGGAGCCAGAGGAGAGGGATGCCCCTGGAAGTCCTAAGTGCAGAAAACACAGAACCACCACACCGCGGTGGCAAAGAAGTCCCACAAAGTTCTGATTTTTTTCCCATGGTGCAAAGTCAATGCTTCATAGAAAAATTAAACATCAGAATCCTTTCCAAATTTTGGTTTTGATGCCTTTGTCTGTTTGAGGGGCATGACCGTGGGAAAGTACTTTTCTCTCTGTGAGCCTCAGTTCTCTCAGCTGCAGGATCTGAATCCAGCTTTCCTGACTCCCAGACCTCTGCTCCGTCCCAGCTTTGTGGGACCGCAACAGGCAGCCCCCCAGAGCTCCTCAGGTCTGGATCCCCCCTCTCTGCTCCCGAGCCTGTCTCCACTGCCCACCTCTGCCTTACATCTGCCCACAAGGCCATCAGACACAACCAAGCTCCTTTAGGGACTCGCAGTGACCCGAGAGGTGGGTTTGGGCTTGTTATCCCCAGTTTGCCAACCAGGAAGCGGGACTTGCTCAAGGTCACTCGGTCAGTACATGACAGACTTAGGACTTGAATCCAAGTTACATTCAGTTTCCTCTGCTCAAGGATCTCATCCAAGGAGCGATCCTCCCTCTCAAAAAATCTTTGGGGCAACTAAACTTCATTTCCCTGAAAATGCATTTACATGTATTGTGTTGGTCACGGTGGTGTCGCTTAGTGTGGTGCTGCCACCTCCTGAGCAAAGGGAGGTGTTGCACCCCATTTCTAGCTGGTGCTGCCTGGGCCCAACCCACCAGTAACACCCAAAGAAGCCCCAGGCACGTGTCACTGCACCCACAAAAGCATGGAGGTCCCAAAGATGACTTAAAACAAGCCACTTACATCTGATGATCCGTTCCTCTTGGCCCACCTCCTGCTGACCCACTGCAGTCAGACCCCCACCCTCTTCTCCCCAGAACTGCTCTGCACTTCATAGTCACCAAATTGAAGAGCCACTTTCCAGCCCTTATTTCAGTTGGCTTTTCAGCAGCATTAGATCCTGCCGACCACCCTCCTTCAGGAAACACCTCCCATGCATGGCTTTCACGGCACCTTCTGTGCTGGCTCCCCTCCTGCCTTCCCAGACGCTCCTTCTCAGTCTCTGTCCCTCCTGCTCTGACACGTCCGTGTTCCCCCAAGGTTCTGCCTTTGGCCACTTTCATCATTCCTGCAGCAATCACAGATATGCTGATAACGTACAACATGTTTATTCTCAGTCCAGATATTGCTCCTGAGCACGTGGCCCATTTCCCTGGCCTGCCTCCACCTGGACACCAGTCCTGGATGACCCAACACACTACTTCTGTCTTTACAGTCCCTCCCATTTACCTTGCCTTGTCAACACTTGTCCTGGGTCCCTTATTGCTACCTGGATCAGCATGAACAGTCTTCTCGGCATTCTCCATTTCTCCAGTGTGCGCATCTCAAGTCCATTCTACTTGCAGCAGTCACCGTGACCTTTCCAAAATGCAAATCTAATTATTTTTCCATCCTGCTCATTACTTCATGGCTCCCTACTACCAACAAGATCAAGTTCAAGCTCCTCAGCCTGCCACTCAAGGGTCAGCCCTCTTCGATCCTCACCTACTTCAGATACTTCTCTTGCCCCTGAGCGTTCACCTTGTCTGCTAATCACACTGGACTTGCTTCCTTTTCCAGTCAGGCCTTATTCATTCATGCCACTTGGCCATTGTGCACATTGTCACCTTCCCTGGCACTTCCTTCTTTTGTGTGTTCATGCCCAAATTCCTCCCTCCTGTTGCATCAGGTGAGCACCTAGTATGTGTCACAAACTTTGGTAAGTGCTTTCACAGTTTGCACCACTCTCCTCTTGCCTTGTGGGCCAAGTCACAGGGATCTCTTTCCATTCCTTTTGTGCTCCACACTCTCAGGTGCCTCTGGACCTTTACACAGGCCTCACCCTCAAGCTGGAGCATTCACCACCACCCAGCCTTCTCGTGTGGCTAAATCCTACTCATGCCCCAGAACATATGGTTGTTCGTTTTCCCTGGACTGAGACATAGCCACTCATGGGTAAGTCCCATTATTATCCCCATTTTACAGATAAAGAAACTGAGACTAAAGAAGGGAATTACCCAACATGCACACTCACAGTGATGACTGACTCATACCAACTCTTCTAAGTTCCAATAGTTCTCTTTATATAGGACTCAGGCCCCTGACATCTTTCCCATACCCTCACCAGGTACCCAGGGGCATAGGAGACTTGAGTTCTAATCTCAAGCAAGCCAGTTATTACCACCACTTGCTGTGGTACAGACTGCTGGTTGTCCACCAAAATCCAGCCTTCCCATTTTACATAGTTACTGAGTTGCTGATGAACACATGGTTGTCAGCTAGAAACCATATTTTCCAGCCTCCCTTGCAGCTAAGTGTTATCATGTGATTAAATTCTTGTCAAGAGAATCTGCATGGAAGTGATGTTGTGTGTATTTGAGCCTGAAAGCACTGGGTGTGCCCACCTCCTCACTCTCTTCTCCCTGAGAGCTCAATTGTGTACATGTCCATGATCCAGCCTCCAGTCTGTAGATAAAGACAGAAATAAAAAGCCAACATAGACTTTGAGCAGGTTGGGGTCATAAATGAAAGAGCAACAAGAAGAAAGCAGTCTGGGCTTGGCTGACTGGGTGGGACTAGAAAGAAATCTTTTTTACTCTTTAAGCTGCTATTATTTTTTATTTAAAAAACAAATTTTATTGATTATGTTATTATAGTTGTCCCATTTCCCCCCTTTATTTCCCTCTGCCCTGTACCTCCCTTCCATCCGCATTCCCTTCCCATCCCTTAGTTCATGTCTATGGGTACACATACAAGTTCTTTGGCTCTGTGTTTCCCATACTATTCTTAACCTCCCCCTGTCTATTTTCTACCTATCATTTATGCTACTTTTCTCTGTACCTTTCCCCCAATTCCTCACCCCTCCCAATTGATAGCCCTCCATGTGATCCCCGTTTCTGTGGTTCTGTTCCTGTTCTAGTTGTTTACTTAGTTTTTTTTTTTTCTTTTGTTTTTTAGGTTCAGTTGTTGATAGTTGTGAGTTTGTTGTTATTTTACTGTTCATAGTTTTGATCTTCTTCTTTTTCTTAGATAAGTCCCTTTAACATTTCATATAATAAGGGCTTGGTGATGATGAACTCCTTGAACTTGACCTCATCTGAGAAGCACTTTATCTGCCCTTCCATTCTAAATGAAAGCTTTGCTGAATAGAGAAATCTTGGATGTTAGGTCCTTGCCTTTCGTGACTTGGAATACTTCTTTCCAGCCCCTTCTTGCCTGTAAGGTCTCTTTTAAGAAATCAGCTAAGCATCTTATGGGAACTCATTTGTAGGTAACTGTCTCCTTTTCTCTTGCTGCTTTTAAGTTTCTCCCCTTATCTTTAATCTTGGGTAATGTAATGATGATGTGCCTTAGTGTGTGCTTCCTTTGGTCCAACTTCTTTGGGACTCTCTGGGCTTCCTAGACTTCCTGAAAGTCTATTTCCTTTGCCAGATTAAGGAAGTTTTTCTTCATCATGTTTTCAAATAACTGTTCAATTTTTTGCTCTTCCTCTTCTCCTTTTGACACCTTTATGATTCAGATGTTAGAACATTTAAAGTTGTCTTGGAGGTTCCTAAGCCTCGTCTCATGTTTTTGAATTCTTGATTCTTCATTCTGTCTGGCTGAATGTTTATTTCTTCCTTCTGTTCCAAACTGTTGATTTGAGTCCCACTTTCCTTTTCATTACTGTTGGCTCCTTGCACATTTTCCTTTATTTTACTTCATAGCCTTCCCTTTTTTTCTCTGTTTTGTGATGATATTCAACCAATTCTGTGGGCACCCTGATTACCGGTATTTTGGACTGTGCATCTCATAGGTTGGCTACCTCTTTGTCACTTAGTTCTGTTTTTTTCTGGAGTGTTGATCTGTTCTTTCATTTGGACTTTTTTTTTTTTTGGTCTTGTGTGTGTGTTACATAGTAAGGGGTGGACCAGGGCGGGGCAACAAAAGTTGCTTCTTTGTGTGGGAGGGGTCTGAGAGGGAAAAATGCAGCTTGCTCAGCTCTCACCAGCTTTCTGTCACTTCTCCTGCTCCCTACAAGCAAATTGGGCCCTTCTGGTGCTGATTCCGGGTGGTTGGGTTTGTGTATGTTGTAGGACGCCATAAGTCTCTCCAACAAACTCTCCCGTGAGGCTGGGAGTTCCCCCACCACCAAGGCCCCCAACAGGTGTTTTCAGTCAGAGGCTCCAAGGCTTTATTTCCCGCACTGAAGCCCTGGATCTCTCAGTCCGTCTCACTCCCAGTTGTTCCTCCCAGTTCACCTGCACACAAATGTGGGACTTCCGCTCTGCCGGCCACCGCCTCTCCCTGTCTGCCTGCTGCCGCCTCACTGTGAGTCCTCTCCGCCCCTCCTACCGGTCTGGATGAATGTGTCTTCTTTAACTCCTCAGTGGCCAGACTTCCATACAGTTCAATTTTCTGTGAATCCTGGTTGTTTTTGTTTTTAAATTTGTTACTGTCCTTATTTTGGTTGTAAGAGGAGGCACAGTGTGTCTATCTATGTCTCCATCTTGGCCTGAAGTCTCTCTTTAAACTACGTTGAAAACCTGGTTCCCTTCGTTACAGCAGCTGAGCTAATATTTAAATATCTTTTGTTGTGTGTACTATTCTTAGCACATTAAATATTTTAACTCAGTAAACTACTAAGTGTGTGGCAGTAAGCGAGTCGCTTTACCTCTGTGAGTCTCAGTTTCTTTGCCTCTGTATAACCTGCAATGATAATACATTAAGTCGGTCACTGAGAGTAGTAGGTGAGTTATTATAAGTCAGTGCTGGATGACCTAACTAGTGGTCAGCTCAGGTGTTTAGGGCACTAGTTGACAATCTGAAAAACTTCCAGGTGAAGAAGAGGAGGAGGAGGAGGAAACAAAGCATTGCTATTTCAAAATAGTCATGGAAAACTGAAGAGTTTTAAAATTTTTTACACTAATTTTATAGTTTAGTATTATTTTATTTTGAATCATGTATAGGGAAACAGGCAAACTTACCCAAACTAAATGATGGAGAGGTTGTTCCCCAAAGTAACTTGGGGGAAGCCTTTCACTAGGAGAAGAGTGACTGGGTCTCGGGAGTTGTAAACAGCGGTGGTCCCCCTTGCCTCTGGGTCTCCCTTGCAAGCTGAAAAGCTCTGTCATTCTGCCCTTTACAGGGGACATGCTTTGAAGTCACTCATCCCACTCTGGACTCCTTTTCTGGATACTTTTAACAGCTCTCTTGGCACCTCTTGCATTAACATTGGAAACAACTCTCAGCTCCTGGGCTCTTACTGTATGCCAAGCACTGTGCTGAGCATGTCAGCTCTCAGCTCATTTAATTTGACCACTTGGGTGTGCCTGTATTGGTGCGTGTATACCTTTTCCCCCTGTGGAAGGACTGTTTCATCACATGTCAGGGTTGGTGAGGAGTCTTTACCCCTAGACTGTAAGGTTTTGAGGGCAGGTTCTGATTCATCATCATCCGCATCTCCACCCCACTGGGGCTCCGAGTGTGTATTAGGAAGTGCCAGAGTGCGTGGCAGCTCCCTGGCCCTGAGTGGGTAGCTGAGGCTGAAAGATGGCGCTGAGCTGGAGTCTGAGTTTGAGTTGGGAGCTCTGGGCTCTAGTCCCAACTCAGCCATGAACTTGTGAGCTCTCTAAACTTTGTAGCCTGAACCACATTCCTCCCCCCTTGTCCCTCACAGGTGTGGGAGGCAGTGAGGCTGGACTGAGGGAGGAGGGCAGGGCATTGCAACACTCCCAGAGCACCCTGGTGGGCCAGCCCCGCGGGGCAGCGGGCTTGGCACACACTGTCTCTTACAGTCCTCACAACGGCTCTGGAGTTGGGTGTCATTTTTTACCTCATTCTATTCTGTTGGCTTCATTCCACGCAGTGGAAGCTCAGAAAGGTTAAACAACCTACGCAACCACGCAGAAGAAGGCTCTTAGGAAAAAGTTGTTCTTTGCAGGATGAAGGGAGGCTGGACATCAGTAAGCATGAAGTTCAGACACGCCCCACAGAGCAGGAGCACGGCCAGGACAGGGAGTTCTACAGAGCTCATTAGAGGGTGGTGTCCGGAGGGACTTGCTCCTTTGCCTCTTCCTAGTGAGGGGCCACAGTGGGGAGCTCTGCCGTAACACCCACATACCATACCCCACCAGCAGGACCGCCCACACCCCAGCACCCCAGCCTCCTCTGGCCCAGAATATGAGTCAATCGTTATTTGTTCACTTTTTAAAAACAAACACATTGTTTCTAGTCACAAGTAATATGTTCTTGAGGCAAAATAATTTCAAACAATCTAGAAAGTCTAAAAAAGTCAGACACCCCCCGAGTTTTTCCTCACACAATACATATGACGTGTACCTTATGTATATGTAGATAATGTAGATGTATATGACTACCTTATGTACTATACATAATATATCATATATATTACTTTTTCACATAAATGTGATTATATTATTTTATATAATTAGATTTATTTCACTTAATATATTTTGGAAATCTCCCCACATCAGTAAACATGGCTGTACCTTAATCTTGGTAATGACTATCTTGTGCATAATCTACTTACCAGCCTCTTACTGATGAAAATTCAGTCTCCTAAATTCCACTGTTACAGATAATGCTACCAGAAGCTTCCTTGTATATTTACCCTGGAACAAGTGGGGATATCTTTATAGAACGGATACCTAGAAGGGGAGTTCCTCGTTTAGAAGACATAAGCAAATTAAACTGTGATAGTCCGAATGGTGTGGCTCACTTGGTTGAGCATGGTCCTGCAAAAGTGAGAGGTTGCCCGCTCGAGTCCCAGTCGGCCTCATGCCTGGGCTGCAGGCCGGGCTGGTTCCCTGTTGGGGTGTGTGCAAGAGGTGACCAATCGATGTTTCTCTCACACACTGATGCTTCTCTCCTTCTCTTTCTTGTTCCCTACCCCTCTCTTTCTAAGAATAAATAAAATCTTTTTTAAAATTTTGCTGGTCACTGCCAAACAGTTCTCTGAGAGGCTGACCCTTCTGCCTTCCTGCCAGCACTGTTGGCTCACACCCTCGATGACACTGGACATTAGCAATGTTTTTAGCTTTTTCTTTTCTAAATGAAAAAAAAACACCAGTTACTTAATTTTGATTTCTTTGGTTATCAGTAAAGACACGGTCTATTTGTGTTCTAAGAATTACTTGTGCACATCCTTGCCCAAGTTTCTCCTGAGTTATCATTTTCTTATTGATTTATGAGTTCATATTATATTGTGAATGGTAAACCTCTGTCTTTTGTAAATGTTGCAAATATTCTCTCCTGAACTGTTACGGGTTATTTGATGTTTATGCTTTCTTTTGCCTTTTGGAAGTTAATAATTTTTGTGTCATCAAATCTTTCCATTTCTTCCCTCCCTAGCTCCTGGGTTTAAATTAAGGACAGGAATGGTCTGGCCTTCCTCAGATCTAGCTGAGGAGAGTATTTCAGGCCAAATAAACAGCAGAGGCCCGGGCACTGAGGCATAAAGAACGTGGTGTACCAGGGGTGGCCGAAGTGGAGGGTGGGAAGCACCTGGAGGCTGCCCGGGCCAAGGCTCTCTCCTTCTCCTCCCTGTGGCCATATTTCCCAACAAGAGCGCCTAGCTGAGCAGCTCGCAGGGCAATCATTTAACATCACCTGAGGTCATTCTCAAGAGAAGCCTGGGACATCTTCATCTGACAGATGCAAGCAGACTAGGCTCAGAGTAGCGTCCTTTATTTCCTCTTTCTGCCAGGGGACACTCTGGGCCTTGGGCCTTTATGTGGATGTCCTCCCTCAGTTGACACGCACACACTACCCTTTCACCACCACCAGCTCCCAGGGCCTCCCAGACCCCGAGCTACTTGGCAGCACCTGCCACTCCACCTCGACATGTGTCTCTGCATCGCACGTTGCAGGCTGGCCCAGATCTCAAGTTCCAAGTGTGTGCAGCTCTCCTCTCTCCAAATCAGCTGCATAAGGGTAAAAGGCGTGGCTGTCGACCCTCAGCTCGCCCCAACCCAACAGCACAGCACTGTTTGCAATGTGCTCTCAGAAACCAGGTCTCATTTGAATCCTTGTGCACGTACCTCTGAAGTTGGGTTTATTCACCATATTGTACAGAGGACAAAACTGAGGCCTATCTTTAGGCCTCAGTGACTTCCTCTGCATCCATGGCCACGAAGTGGCAACACCAGACCGGGGATTCTGCTCTTGCTCCACTCAGACTCAGATCCTTGGCCAGCCCCAGCCTGGGAGGGGAAGGGTCTTGGATATACCAGAATGGGCATGCTCACCCACCACTTACTGGGGTGTGCCTTGGAGGAATAAGTCACCGTTTCTTTGACTTTTGGAATGGGGATGAAACTACCCAGCAGTGCTAATTTACTTGGTTGTGGGGGGGTGTGGTTAGAGAGGCTGAAAAAGAAAGAGCACCTACTCTGTGCTGTTAGGTCCCATGAGGCCTGCACAGAGTAGGCACTCAACAAATCCTGATTCAGTCCTCAATCAGAAGTAATTCTGACCCAGCATTTCTAACATCAGGGTAGCATAAAATTAGTCAAGACTGTATTAAGAAATTCAAGAGGATTACTTAATAATCAGCTAAACAATTTAAGCAGCCTGGGAAAAGACTAGGAACAGGATATTCATTTAATTTATTCAACAAATGACTATTGAACACTGAGCTGAACGGAAATGGCAACGATGATGATGACGACGACGATGATGATGGTGGTGGTGGTGGTGATTACGGCAGCTGCTCTCTATTATTAAGGATCTACCATGGCCCTGGCTGAGTAGCTCGGTTGGTTGGAACATCATCCTGATACACTAAGGTTGCAAGTTTGATCGCTGGTCAGGGCACATATGAGAATTAACTAGCCCTGGGAGGTATAGCTCAGTGGATTGAGTGCTAGCTGAACTGAAAGGTCGCAGATTCGATTCCCAGTCAGGGCACGTGCCTGGGTTGCAGGCCGGGTTCCCAGTTTGGGGTGTGCAAGAGGCAAACGATCCATATATCTATCGCACATTGATGTTCCTCCCCCTCTCTTCCTCTCTCTAAAAATAAATAAATAAAGTCTTAAAAAAAGAATTAACCAATGGATGTTTCTCTCTCTCTAAAAATCAATACATAATCTAGTTTTATCATATCAGCCCTGTAAGGTTGATATTCCCTAGAAATAATTTATTCCCTCTGATAGGAGAGATGCTAGTCTGGGAGAGGCAAACTAGGCACCCAGAGCCCAAGTTTAAGGACTCCTACAACACTGGTCTTCCTTCCTCCCACCCCATGTTTGTGTGGGACACTATGATGTACCTCCCGGACCCAAAGACACAGCCCAGGTATGAAAGCGAAATGAACAGAACCAAGGGAGGCAGGTTGCTTTTAGGAGGTAGCCCTAGGGAAGAGGTGAGAGGTACCTGTTGAATCTATAGGAAGCTGGTGTGATTATAGGCATACTCCTTTTTATTGTACTCTGCTTTATTGCATTTCACAGGGGCAGGGTCCTCCATAGAGGGATTCAGGGGTCCAGGCGGTGGACTGCCCCAGCCTCACCTTCTCCGCTGTCCACCTTGTTGGCAGCCCCTCTAGGAGGGATACGGGGTGGGTATCCCTGGACTCCCTCTTCTACCTGCCCCCTAAACTCTAGAAAGAGGCAGGTTTTGGGTTTTCATTGTAAAATCCCTTCCATATGAGAGCACCTCAGAGTTTAACAATTGCTTATCAACCCATCCCTGAATTTGCTCCTCACTTGTTATGAGGCTTAACACCTCGTGGAATAATGGGTCAGACATATTAGCCCCATTTTACTGGTAGAGAAGCTGAGGTCCAGAGAGACAAGAATCAGGACAGTGTCTGGTCCACCCCTCAGTTTTTGTCTTTGTTCTGGGGTCCTGGTCCAAGCTGGGACAAGCACTGGCCTATTTGAGTTTAGAGCTCAGGCCAATCTTTTTCCAGAAGCCTCTCTGCCCTTCCTCCCCATCCTGTCCCAGAAAGCCCCACTATCTTAGGGGACACCTTTATTCACTTGCCAAACACTCCTGTTGCCCGCCCCACGCCTGTCCTGTTGGCTGCAGAGCTGGCGCTGACACAGTGCACTCTGGGTGAATTCACAGGCTGGAGGGAGGAGAGTCATGTTAACAAACAAGCTTGAGTGTAGCCCCACCACTGGGGATACAAGGTCTTGGCTCTGTGTTCAGTTCCAGTCTCTGGAATTCCTTCTTTTCTCTCTGGCCCCACGGCCCCATCCTAGCCCGATCCTTAAGAGTCTCTGACCCAGTCTCCTTCCTGCCTCAGTCTCTCAACAGCAGAGGGTGGCCAGGAGCTCACACTGGTTATCAGGACTGAGGCCAAATCCTGCCAGGCCTGGGCAAGCTCCATGTCCCTCATCTGTTGAATTGGGACTGTGCCTACATCACAATGTTGCTGCAAAGCCATTTGGACCTTGTCACTTTTAGCTACCCATGGCCTCTCTGTACATGGCCTGTATTGTGTGCCTCCCTGAGGTGTCTCACCCTGCCATAGAATGGGCCCTTCACTTACACATCACCTTTTCCAGCTCCTAAAAATGTACTCATCACTCAAGACTCTGTTCATCATATCAAATGTCACCACCTCCCTAACCCTGAAATGACCCCATCCCCAAACAGCTGAAACCGTTTCCTCCTTTGGGTTTACTTGCTGGTATGTCCTGTTTTCTAGACCTCATCATACTCTTCCTTGTACCAGCATGAGTTGATGTCCAGATTTGTCACCACCCTTTCTTCCCCTGCCCTGCCCCCTGCCCGGGTCCAGACTCCTACCTAAACTGTAATTCCAAAAGGGCACATAACAATTGGCACAGGGATGGAATAGAATTAACAGCAATTGTATTAGTCATCACTATTCATTTATGGAGGGCTGCCTTGGGGTCTGGCATTGTGCTAATGGCTTCATGTTGCATTTGGTCCTCACAACCACCTCAGTAGGGCCATCTCTGAGGCTATGTTCTCAGTAGGACCATCTCTCTCTGAGAACATAGCCTCAGAAATCTGGATGAATGGACAAGGAAGAGAGCCATGGCTCAAAGCCAGAGTTTTCTGAATCCTCAGGTACCACCCAGCTCCCTTTTCACCCTCTGTGCTGTCTTCTTCCAGAAACAGGTGAGGACAGCTCCACCAAGCTCTCTCCCAGGAGCTGGGAAATCCGATGTTGGTGCCCTTGGGTTACCCTGCCACCTAGCGGTGGCAGCCTCTGCCTTCCAGATTATGACATAACAATTGCACAACTCACATAATTTTGAAAGAAACTGTCAATTTCCTTTCTTGGGCACTACCAGGGCTGTGGCCTCCATCCCACCTGGGGGTTCCCCAACAGCCTCAGGATTCTAGAAGCAAATATGGTCAAGGGTTGGAGAGATAAGGAAATAAAAATGCAAGGCTATAAAGTGACCCAATTTTATTTTGGTTTTTGGAGGCCAGATGGGGCATTGCTCCACTCTGCTGGGGGACTGTATGTACAATCTTCTCCTCCCCGAGGTAAGAGGCCCAGGCAGAGGGGGTAAAGGCCCCAGTGGATGGGCAGCTCCAGGGACCAGTGACCAAAGGAGAGAGGGGGAATCAGGCAGAGGCCTGGAATGGCTCAGATTGGGGGGGATGAAGGAGAGTCCCAGAGGAGAGGACATAGAATCCAAGAATGTGGTGTCAGAAAAGGGGTCCGGTGCCCTTATTACCGCTGAGGCTCCGGGTCAGAGAAGTGATGCCAAACTGTCATCTTGCAGGAGGCATGGCCTGGGGTGACGCCCGGTGTCCCAGCTGTAGTTAACTCGGTCCACTAGCCCGCAGCCTCCACCCTCACAGAGGGTGCGTGCGGGGCCCAGGTGTGGGCTGCGCAGTCTGGCGGGCAGTCAGAATCCGTTCTCCTCTCAGGCACCCCAGGTAGGTGATGGGCCGCGCTCAGCAGCTCACAGAGCCGGCGGGCGGCGCCGACCCCAAGTCCGTGAAGCAGTCGAACTCGCTCTGGCCCAGAAAGAGCTCAGGCAGCTCGCGCACACAGTGCAGCCCGAGCTCCAGCTCCAGCGACGTCAGCGCCTCTTCGTCGATGAGTTCGGCGTCCATGCTGCCCAGGGAGTGCACAGGCGGCGGGGGAGCCGGGGCTCCGGGGGCCGGCTGCAGGGCCAGGGGACCTACCGGGGCACCGGGAGGTGCGGGCGCGCGGCCCGGGTATAGCGTTGGCACGGGCTGCAGGTGTGCGCTGCCCGCTGCAGGCGGCGGCACGGCCGCAAAGGGCTGGAAGACAGGCGGAGGCCCAAAGGCCCCGCAGGCCAGGGCCCCGAGTGGAGGTGGCGGCGCCGGCGGGCCCAGCGGAGATCCCCGCTGCCGCAACCCGCTGTCCATGCCTGGGCCTGCGTACGGCTGCAGCGTCCGGAGCGCCTGAGGGCCATGGGTTGGCATGGTGGGCGGAGGTCTCTGCACCAGGTGGTAGCCCTCGGGGAGCATCAGGTGGTCGGCCATGACGGCGGGCTGGCAGCCTGCGGGGACGACAGGCGGATTGTCAGCACGGGCGTCCACCCGACCCCGGCTAGCTGTCCCTCTTCAGGGAGAGATCCGAGTCCCGTGCCCTCCCCGCAACCCAGCAATACAAAGGAAAACCGAACCGAACCGGTGCTCCTGCCTAGCCCAGGACACACCGAACTCAAGTGCTCCCGTGAGCCCCGTGGCCGCAACTCGCGGCTACGAGAAAAACACACTCCCACTGACTCAGATTCCGAGACCTCCGCGCTGCTCCACTGCCTCCGCGACTTATATCCAGAGGCGGGGCTGCCCCGCTCCTGTGCGCTCATTGGCTGTATGAGACGCTCCTGGCAAGACCGCTCCGCCCTCCAGGAGGTCTCAGCCCCGCCTCCGTCAGAGCTCCGCCCTTGGACCCCCAGCTGCGCTGCAAGCTTTGAGTGCTGTTCTGCTCTCCCGAGTTGGGCGATTTTCAAGGGGCTTGATCTTACGTCCTAGGCTTAGTCTCGGTGTTGGCTGGGGTCAAGCTTGAACTAACCACAGAGGTAGGGGTGGGATGGACAGAGGTTTAGGCTCCCAGAGCTGCAGGATCACAAGACCAGTCTCTTACTTTTTCAGGTTGAGATCGAGGCTCGGTAGCAGAAGGAGTTTCCTTGGGAATACACAGCAGAACCTTGACAGAAGCGACACTGGAACCCAGCCCTTGTGATTGCCATTACGACCACTTTAGCAGTGAAGCGTCCTGTAAAAGGTCAGCTGCCTGTTCCCACAACCCCAGGGAGAGAGCTGCCCCTTCTCTGGTTCTCACTCACTTGTCTGTGGAAGCATGTACTGAGTTGTTATTAAAGTAATTTATGGGCAGGTCTCCTTGAAGGACTTGTTCATCCTCGTGACCTCAGCACTTGGCCTGGAGCCTGGCCCAGAGCAGGCTTGTGTAAAAGTTAGGTCAATGAATAAACAGTGGAATAAATTGCAACTCATTCTCCTGAGCTTCAGTTTCTTCATCTGTAAAGTGGGGACAGCAGCAGCACCAACCCCACTGGGTAATGAAGCCATGTGTGTACAGTGCCCTGCACAATGCCTGATGCATAATAGATGCCCAAAAATGTATCTCAAATGAATGAAAGGCTGGATGTAGTTCTGTCCCTGGAGATCTGAGTCCCGATGTTGTACCTCTCCCAGATAACAATAATAATGTAAATGAATCTTTAGAGTGCTCTGCATTCTACAAGTTTCTTATTGAGGTGGGGCAGGCATTATCAGCCCCACTGTGCAGATGAGGAGACCAAGTTAGCATGTCAATGCCTTTGGAGCAGCTTGAGTCTCTCCCTGGGGCCAGAAGACAGCCTTCCTGAACCTTGCTCTCCACAGAGTTTGCTACTCCACCCCTCCCTTCTTTGGCTCCCCTCCCCTGGTAGTGGCCTTGGGACTTCCTGGAACTTGGGTTTATCCAGGTGGTTCAGAGAGGAGAGCCTAGAGTGAGAGTCCAGAGGCCCTAGTTCTAATTGTAGCTCCACCACGTGGAGACAGTATGACCTTTGGGTGTTGGGAGGAGGGTGTCATTTGGTTCCCAGGACCTCAGCTTTCTGCTCAGGGGAAGAGAGGTTGGGGTCCCTGCCTTGTACACCCTGAGAGCTTGTGGGAAGGTCACAAGTGACAGTGGGTGTGATCACACTTTTTGCAAAGTGTAAAAGCTGCACACTGGAATTGATTGTCCTGAGTCTCTCTCCAATTAACGCTTCACGCCAAAATTCCTAAACCCAGCCGGCCACACCTCAGACTCACCTGAGGTGTGTGGGGGTGGAAGTGGAGGGGGCTTTGAAAAGTGAGGAATCTCTGGCCCCACCCAAACCTCCTGACTCAGACTTTCTGAGGGTGTTTTGAATCATAAGAATTTGTACTTTTAAAAAGCAACCCTGCTATTCTGACCTGGCTGGTTAAGGACACCAACACTGGGAAGCCATTGTGCCGCTCTATAGCTTTCCTTGTTTTAAAAAAAAGGTGGTGTGTGTAAATAATGTGTAAAAAGTTTTTTCATTTAGCCAACAAATATTTCTTGAGCAACTACTCTATGCTCAGCAGTGATCTGCTGGTGGCTTTTTAGGCTTCAGGATCAAGTAATTCTTCGAGGCTCTGATGAAAACTAGACACCATGGTCACAAACTATCGCATAGCAGCTGGGGGCCCATGGGGCAGCTCAAGGGTTCCTGGAGTCTGGGTCAAGAACCTCTCCTAGGTACTTAGGGACATATAGCTAACAACAAGCTAAGAAAAAGAATTATCCACATGTTAGAAAATGGTAGGTACTAGGGAAAAAAGAAGTAGCTTAGGGAGGAGATTGGGGGTGCCAAGGGCGGGTTGCAGTGGTCTGCAGGATGGTCAGAGTAGGCTTTGCTGAGACCATTTAATTTGAGCAAAGACTTGAAGGAGGAGAGGGCATTCATTGTGTGCATTCTGGGCCAGTGTGGTCCCAGCAGAGGGAACAACAGGAGTGTGCTTCTCAGATTATACTACCAAGGACCTTAGGAATGAACAGTCTGGGACCCGGCTCCAGACGGAATCAGCTTCTGCATCAGCAGCTGGGCTGGGGCTCAGCTACTTGCATTTCAGTAAGGCCTACAGATGACTCTGAGCCTGTGAGTTAGGGTAATACCTCAAGGCAGGTGTAAGAGCTGGGGTGGGAGTGTGTGGCTGGAGCAGCGGGAGTCTGGGGATGGCAGGGGTGGGTGTGAAAGAGAAGGAGCGAGGAAGATCATGCAGGGCCTTATAGGGTCCTGTCAGCACTTCGGCAGAGGAGTGACGTGATCTGGGTTATGCGGAGACGGCATTGCTCTGGTTGGACCCCACTTGTTCCTAGCGTTTCCACGAGTGGCTTCCTTCCTCCGCCGTGGACTGCCAAGGCACATTCATTCTTGGGGCTCCTGCTGGTCCCTCTGCCTGGAATTCTCTTTCCCAGGCATGCATGTGATTCACTCCTTCACTTTGTTCGGATCTCTATTTAAAACTGACCCGCTCAGAGAGATTTTCCACGCCCAGCTCTCTCCATCCCCGCCCCCCGTTCTGCTTTTTTTCTACCACCGTTATTCCAAAGAATGTCTCTTGCTAGCATCTCAGCTCCCCGAGAGCAGAGGCCTTGAACACCTTGCATGGAACATTCTGCCCAGTATTTCTAAGGCATCAGAACAGTGCTGGGCACGTAGTAGGGACTTCAGTAGCTGATGAATGAATAAATTGGGCAGAGCAGAAGTTATTGTCCTTTTTGACAAAGAAGGAAACTGAGGTCCTGACAAAAATTCAGGAAGTTGGCTGGGGTCACCAGGTGTGTGGCAGAGCAAGGTCAAAAGCAACAACATTTGCGGTCCTTAGAGCACAGAACTCCCCACTGATCCAAGCTGCTTTCATCTGAAGCCACTTTATGAGCCCATTGGGTTTGGGATGGGGCAGGAGAAGCCCTTGAGTCCACCTGGCATGAGTTGACAGGGCCAGAGTAGTGCTTGGCCCTGGGGGGCGCTGATGGGACCTGGGGACATTTTCTATCACCAAGTGAGGATGCAGTTCTTCCTGCTCTTTCCTTATGGCCAGTCCCCTTTCTTGAGAACATACAGGAGGATCCACTTCAAGGGGCTTCTGCCTCTTGTTTCACTCTCACTGGCAGCCTCATTTCCAGTAACCAAGACAAAGCAAGGCTCTGACATGGCTCAGGAAACAATTGTCCACAGATTGACTAAGACTGGAAGGCTCAGGAGAGGTGCCTTACTCTAGAAACTCTGAGCTGGCTCCCCAGTCTCTGGCTGAGCCTCTCCCACCCCAGCAACTTGGCTAACCTGGCAGTTAAACCTGGACACTGCCGTGAGACCTGACGTCCCGGCTCTGATGGGCAGACAGAGTTCATCTCTTTGCAAGATTTTCTGTAGGGTACAGAGGAAGGGAGAAATTTCTACCAAATCTCTAGGACTCGTGTCCTCCAAGAGCCCCACTCTGATAATATGCACCAGCGTACCTGGTACTCAAGCAACAAGAATGAGGCTATCGTGCCGGGTAGTAACAAAAAAACCAATAGCTAATGTTTGCTGAGTATTTACTATACACCAGACACGGGCTGGCTGATTTCCATGTGTTACCTTATTTAATCCTCACAAGAAACCTATGCGTAGTTACTTCTATCATTCCCATTTCACAGAGAAGGAAACTGGGAGGAAGTGACTTGCCCAAGGTCATATCACTAGTAATGGGGGGAAGGATTGTAGGCACCCCACTGGTTGTCTCCCAATAGTTCACTCTCTCCTTCTTCTCTCCTGCATGCCAGGTAAGCTTTACCCTGACTGTCCCTTGGCCAGAACCCTCTCCTCCCTCATGGCCATATCTGCTTTGCTGATTTCCTTTACCTCCTTCAAGTCTTTGTTCAAATACGACCTTTCTTTTATCCTGTCTCTCCTATTCCATGGCAGTGGTTTCCAAAAATGTCCACAAATTCTTTGACGCACCTCCTCAAACTCCCCTCTCCTTAAATGTGGGCTGGACACAGTGACTCACTTCGAACAAATAGAATGTAGCAGGAGGGATGGTGTCGTTTCCATGTGGATTTCTCCTCTCTCTTGAATCACTTTGCCTGGTGAAGTGAAGACACTCAAATAGCCCTATAGAGACGCCCACACAGCAAGGAAACAAGACTTCTTGCCAACAGCCAGTGAAGTGTTGTGGACCGCTCTGCCTGGTTTCAGGAATTGTAACTACCTCCCTTGGCTGACGATGAGCAAGTGACCTCCAGAAAGTGAGCCGCAGGAGACAAAGCTTGTCTCTGGTAGCAAACGCTGCCTCAGTTTCTTCTCCCTGCCCCCAAAGCATGGTCGGAAGTCAATGACTGGTAAGACCCCTCACAGAGGGGGGCAACCTAAGCCAGGCTCAATCACTTGGGAGGCCATCATAGAAGGACTCAGGGGGCTGCAACAAAGAGCGATCAATAGACCCGTGCTCCCTGGGCGTGTGACATAGCCTGAGTCCCCATGTCCTCTGGGAGAAGCACTTCCTGGGTCTAACCACTTAAGCCTGAATACCTGATGGGGAGGGGGTGCAGCTCCTTGCCTTGCTAGAGTGGATCCTGGGGAAAAATCTGGCATCACAAAGAATTCCTGAAAAACCTATGAAACATGCTCTGCTAAGAGTGCTTTCATTCATATGTTAAGGGTCCAAGCAGGAAACCCTAAAGTTTCTGCAAAACCCTCTTCCTGACAGACTCTGACTCAGACTAAGCCCTCAGATTTCTTTGAAATGTTATCTACTGTTTGATCCTTGCCACCCTGTATTCCTGTGTATTACAACTCAATAAAAACCCCTGGAGGAAGGGGCTTTTATCCCTTTTGAGGGATTGGCCACCTCTCCTCCCCAAGCAGATCATGTCTTGGTAGTGTTTACCTTCATTTGTGGCGGACAGAGGGACTGTCAGGAAAAGTTGCCCCCACAGTGAAGGACTCAGGCTTTTTGCTGACAGCCCGGTGTGTGAACCATCTCAGAAGTGGACTTTCCAGCCCCATTCAAGCTTTCAGATGACTGTGCCCCAGCTGACGTCTCCTCCGAAGCCTTGTGAGAGCCCTTGAGCCAGAAAGACCCAGCTAAACCATTCTTGGAATCCCGACCCACAGAAACTGAGATAACAGATGTTTGTTGTTTTCAGTTGCTCAGTGTTAGGGTGATTTATTACACAGCAACAGATAACTAATATATTTGTACAGCAACCGATCCTTGTTCCTTCCCTCAAATGGGCCTTACTCTGCTTGACATGGTGTGTTTTTTCTAAGCACTTATTGTTTTATAAGACACTAAACGATTCACTTATTTTGCGTACTTGTCTATCTCCCCACCACTAGGATGTCTGCTCCAGGAGGGTGGGCGCTGCCTCTGTCTCATTTATTGGTTCATCCCAGCATCTGGTGCAGCGCCTGATATATCCCATATTTCATTCAAAATGAGATAGTATCAATATAAGAGGATTCTTATTTTGGAAAAATTAAAATGTAAAAAAAAATTTGTGGGCTGGGGACCAGTAAAATATGGCTGTAGGAATGCAGTAAGTATTAGGATAGAGAATGACAGAATGCTGATTGTGTGGAGGGCAGCAATGTGCCCAGACGAAAACCAGACACATTCCTGACCAATGAGACATGAGCAGAAGAGGTTGGGTGGGGATTCTTGGAAAGCTCATTTTCTTTAAAGTTCTTTGAAAATAGATGCAATTATGCAGAATAGGTAAATCCACAGAGACAATATAATGGTTGGTGGTTTCCAGGGGTAGGGAGGTAGCATAGAATGGGAGCAACTGCTTAATGGATGCAATGTTTCTTTTGAGGTGATAAAAATGGTTTGGAACTAAAGAGTTGGTGGTTGTACAAGATTAAATACATTAAGTGCCACTGAATTGTTAATATTTAGATGGTTAACTTTTTGTTACATGAATTTCACCTCAATTGAAAAAAAAAAGATGGATTTAGCCAGCACTCACTTTTTTGTGCTTTGCCTTTTTCCCTTTCCTGCCAGGGATGAGAATGTGATGCCTGGAGGGATAGCAACCATTTTTTCATCATGAGGGGGCGAAAAATAGCTAACATTTATAGTGCACTTAACATGTGCTGATATTCTTTTAATCTTTTTATATATATCAGCTTGCTTAATCTTTATTTATTGTATCTTCCTTATAAGGAAGGTAGTTATTCCTGTTTTCTAGATGAGAAAACTCATACAGAGATCAAAAATAATAGCACATGCTAAGGATGGCAGAGTGGAATTTGGGAAGAGCCTGTGCCCTCCAGGTACCACAGAGCCTCTGTGGCAATCCTGGCTGACCTACTTTGGTCTTTTTACTATTCGAAAAATAAAAAAACATGCCTTATTTAGTCAAGGAGGTAGGTTTGTATTCCATGCAGCCTGGATTTAAAGCCAGGTGTGTGTAACTTCTGTGTGAGTGCACTTCACCATTGTGCTCTCCTAGCCTGCAACCAGTTACCAAGTGCTTTTCGGACGCTCTGATCCCACCAGGTGGTGACCATCTTGAGGGCAGTGATGGGGCCCCCTTCCAGTCTGTACTAGAGAGTGCAGTGTGATGTCGGGATTAGCAGTTTGAGTCAGGGGAAGGAGCTTGAGTACAGGGAGGGAGACAATCTCAGGAGTAAGACAGACGTCAAAGACTCTGCGAGGCCGGAGGTGGAGGAAGAGTTCACAGAGCAGTGGGCCTTCTCAGATGGGCAGGGTCTGGACAGATGAAGGCAAGGAAATGACCTTCCTCCACAGAGAGCACAGCTTTGAAATGAAAGCAGCAGGGCATGAACGTACAGGGTGAAGTTCAGGAAGTACCAGGTGGCTGGGTGGGGCAGGAATAATGACCCTTTGTGTCTGGAGAGTGAGGGATCAGGCCTGCACGGTGAAGGCCCTTGACTGTTCTCACTGAAAACCATCTCTGCACACTTTCCACCTCTCCTCACATCAACCTGACAAGAAGAAAAGGCAGGAGGTGTTTCACCCATTTTACAGAAAGGAGCTGAGCTGGGAGAGGTGGATCATTTAGCTAATGTTACATAACGAGCAAGCTGCAAGGGTGGGACTTGAACCTGGGTCACTGAACTTCATGTCCTACCCTTGCCTGCTCAAGCGATTGTTACTGACTGTGGGCAGGGCAGGGAGAGTGATGTTCTCTTATTAAACTTTCTCTCCTGCCAGTGGGAAGGACAGGCTGGATTTGAGGTAAACTGCTGGGGCGTGGAAACACACACACTCGTTCATTCATTCATTCATTCACTCATTCAACAAGTGCTTACTGGGCTCCTACTGTGTGCAGGTACTTTCTGACATCATGGGGCTTACAGTTTTGTGACAATAGAGACAAGAACCAAGAGAAAAACCAAAAACAATGATAAACTGTGTAGGCTAGGAACAAAATAAGTAAGGTAATTGGAACTTTAGCAGGAGGTGTCAGGGCTGGCCTCCCCGACAGGTGACCTTAGGTGGAACGTGATGGAGACCAGAAGCCAGCTCTGCAAAGAACAGGGGAAGATGCTCTGGGCAAGAAGCAGCTTGTGCAAGGACTCGGACGGGAATGAGCTGGTGGGTTTTAGGAAATGTCTACAAAGGCCCTGAGGCTGGAGGGTGGTGAGCTTATTAGGGTCAGCAGTCAGACAGGGAGTCATCAGTCAGGTCACGTGGGCACTGAAGGGCTGAGTCAAGGGGATGTGTCTCAAGTGGGATGGGAAGCCACTGGAGCCAGGAGGCCCTCTCCCCTTGAGGCCCTCACCAGGATGGGGACCCGTGACCCTGTGGAAGGGGCGACAAGGGAGGGATGGAGAAGCTCAACCGCTTATGGTGGAGTCATGTTAAATAAGAATGCGGGCGTTAAGTTCTGAAATCAGCAGGTAAGGCAGAAAGCATGTGTAGTCCTTAAGAATCCCCTATGAGATTGATTACATTTACATCTTTATAGTAATAGGTATGTTTGTATATGTTATGTATGCTAATATACAGTATGAAAAATCATACATTATATAAAAACATTTATCTGATAAGTAATTTAGCTTTACTCTTAAACACATAAAAGGGATAGGTTCAGGCAAGAGCCAACCAGTGACCACGTGTGTTTGCGTGAGGCTTCTGGTGCTGGATGACGTCAGTGTCCTGCCTGGACCCCTTTCCTGGGTGGCACACCACCTCCCAGTTGCTGGGATGTTGGCTGATAATAGTCACAGATGCCCCCCTCTCTTGAGACTTGCCCTCAGCCAGATGGAAGCCTCCCCTCCCCCCACCCCACCAGTCCTGAGGACAGATGGGTGAGGGCACAATAGACTGTCCCCTGTCTCAGGGTGAGATTGACTCTGCGGGGCAAGTGGTGCTGAGAGCCCAGAGCTCCCCGTGGGCCAGGCTGGGATGGCGCCCTTTACACCTGCCCATGCCCTCCTCTTCCCCACTTCTCTCCTGAGACTCTGCTTTGGGGAATCTGACCTGAGACCCTCCCTGGAAAGGCACGCCCGCCAGGAGCCAGGCCGTTGATGTTTGTTGATTTATTCAATCCTCACAGTGACTCCCGGGGGGAGTCTGCTTAGCTCACAGTGACATTCCTTTGAGAAGTGTCCCCTTCCTCACTTTACCTGTGGGGGTGCCCAGGCGTTCTCTGTGACCCACCTTTGTGGGACATAGGCACATGTGCCATAGAATGGAGTGTGGACCTTAGGCCCAAGCTGGGCCAGATTCTTTCTCCTAGAAGTTTGAACTTGGCACTGAAAGACTGAGCAGCCAGACTGAGGCTGGGACTGTCACACACAGACCTATGTGTGAGCTGTGGGGCAGCCAGCCTTTGCCGCAGGCTCCAGATAAATGGAAGAAGCCTGTCTGCAGAGGGAGAAAAATGAGGCAAGCAAGGAGGGAAAATAGAGGAGAGGAGAGAGGGGCAGGGAGTCCTGACTGGAGTTCTGGTAGCTTCACAGGTGCAGTGCCAGGCTCACATGCCCTCTGCCCTGGAGTTTTGCTTAAACTAGCTCAAGAGACAGAAAAAATGTTGGCTCAGGTGGGGAGCTTTGTTTCCATTCTGTAGATGATGAGAAGGATGCTCAGGAAGAATAAATCACCAGCTAATGGGAACGGAATCAGAAACTGATGCAGCTGGAACTCACGGCAGAGTCCAGCTCTTTCCTTGCACTGCTCGCTCTGCCTTGCTGGCGCTCAGGCCTGCCCACTGGGGACAGGGCCCTGGGCCTGTGGGGGCTGCGTCTCTGAGCATCCCAGCTCTGGGCTGGCAGAAATTCCTTCCTTGGACTCAGAAACCCCCAAGCTACCTTAGAAGACAGCAAGGGTGCCGCCTAACCTGGAAGCTGCCACTTTAACCTCACATCCACCAGTGGCCTGTGCTCAGCTTTGTAGCCAGGCTCAAAGAATGGCCTAAGAGCCCTTGACCTTCCCCCCTGAGGATGACCTTGCCCTTCGATTGCTGTGTCACTGGGATTCTGAGACCCTGTACATCTGTGGGAAGGGGAGTTTAGCTCGAACAGCGTTTCCTCACCAGCATTGTGCATCCCTTAAGATTCAGGCTGATAATCGAGTCAACGCTGAGCCCAAACCAGGCGTGATTAATCATTTCCTCCTCCACATTGCCACTGCTGCTGCTGCATCCTGTGGCTGAGTCATTTCCCCATCCCTAGCAGCTAACATGGTGCCTAGCACAAAGTAGATATGGGGGCACGTTTGCTAAATGAATGACATTAAATCTTACATTGTTGCATGTTGTAGCCACTCAGTCCCCTTGACAACTCTTAAAGTAGCATGAGCGTAGGGCCAACTTTTACTCTGTGATGTGGGAAGGGCCAGGAGGGAGCAGTGTGGGTTCTTCAGACACTCAGGAGTCCCTGGCTTAGTTCTAGCTCTGCCCCTTCGGGTCTTGAAATCTTAGGCAGGTTATTCCGCCTCTCTGAGCCTCAGTTTCTTCATCTATAAAATGGAGATAATCTTAATAACAACTATCTGGCCATATAATCAGGAGGATTAAGTGTGATAACACACCTAAAATTTCCATTACAGCCTAACGCAAAGTAGGATGTCAGTAAATATTAATTTTCTCCACTTGGGTATTTCCCACAGTGCCTGGCATATGGCAGACATTCAGTAAATGCCAGGTCACCTTCTAGCCATCCCGGACCAAGCAGCCCAGGTCAGGCTGCCCGAGGACTACAACTGCATGGATGGGCCCAGGGGAGACCAGCAGCGAGCCCAGCCCAATTGTAGCATATAGGATCAGGAGCTAATACATGTTCCATGCTTCAAGCCTTAAGTTTGGAGGTAGTTGTTACACAGCAAAAGCTTACTGAGACCAACAATGAAGTTATTGTAAGGACTGGGATGGAGCTGGCCTTTCAGAGCAACTGGAACCGGAACTCTTTCTCCCTCTTTTTTGCTTATTTTTGAGCAACATTTTTTTTCTCTGTCAGAGAGCACTGATTTTCTTCATCATGTAGGAACCATGGCTGAGTTTTACACCTTGCACCTTCAGCTACTGGAGAAAAATGGACTTCCTTCTCTACATCCCAGGTCTAAACCACCCCAGGAAAAGGCTCCTTGGCCCAGCTAGGGGCAGGTCCCCCCACCGCTCCCCAAGTCGGCTGGTGATGGGTGGGGAGGGCAGGCTCACGAAATACATCCTAGATGACACAGCTGAGCATAGCCAGCGCTAAGCGCTGTTTTAAGGCTTAACGTGTGTTAACTGACATCACCCTCATAACACAACAGTCCTATCAGAGCTGTTATTATCTCTCCTCTGAGGTGAGGAGACTGAAAACTGGGGCACATAGAACTGAAGTAACTTGTTCAAGGTCACCCAGCCAGAAAGAAGTGCGGCCAGGAGCTGCGCCAGGCCTGCCTGACTCCAGAGCTCGCACCCTCGCAGCCACACTGCCTGCCTCTTGACTGAGCTCCTGGAGGGGAGCTGGAGGGCTGCGGGGCAGGCAGGGTGGAGGCCCTCTCAGGAAGGAACTGGATTGTTTAGCCCAGAGAAGGGAAGCCTCTCCGGGCCCTTAAATCATGCTGCCTTCAGATCTCTAACTGGCTGTCCTTGGCAGTGAGAGTGCAAGTTCCGGGTGACCTCTGAGAACAAATCTGGGACCGTGGGCAGCGGGCAGACATCCCCAGGAGTGGGTTTCCGTTCCGTGGACGAAGGTTGTTCAGAGTCAAAGGGGTGTGATGGTGCCATGCAAGCCTCTGGAAATGTGAGTGCCTTGCTGCCGGGAGTTGGGGGGCCCCCTTGCTGGGGGCAGGGGTGGTAGTTGCCAGAATTCCTGTCATCTCTTCTCTGCGGGTGCAGCCTGGGCAGGACAAGCGGAAAGGGAGCAGTGGGTAGGGGGATGAACGGGGAGTCAGGGGGCAGTGGTCCCAGGCCTTTGGATCAGTAAACCATCCCCTTTCAGATTTTAGGAACAGGTGTTAAGGTGACTGGTTTTTTATTTCATTAAGTCAAGACACATACAACAACCTAACCAGCTAGCCAAGCCATCCTGAAGCAAACGGCCAGCCACTTCACCACTCCATAGAAGGAAAGACCAAAAAAAAATTTTTAACACCAAAAAATTCGACTGAACAATATCTCAGATTGAACTATTGTTTTCTCTCAAGAAAGAGCAGTTGACAAAGGTACATCAACATAACAAAAAAGACTACATTAACCATTTTTTAAAGATTTTGTTTATTTATTTATCTTTAGAGGGGAAGGAGAGAAACATCAATGTATGGTTGCCTTTTGTGCGTCCCCTGCTGGGAGTTGGCCTGCAGGGAACTGGCCTGCAACCCAAGCATGTGCCCTGACTGGAAACTGAACCGTGATCCTCTGGTTCGTAGGCCTGTGCTCAATCCACTGAGCTACGCCAGCCAGGGCTTACATTAACCATTTTGAAGGCAGAAAATTAGGGCATAACACTTTGTCTTACATGATTACGTGCTAGTATGACTAGTTTCTTTTTTTCTTTGTGTGTGTATTTTTAAAGATCTTGTTTATTTATTTCTAGAGAGAGGGGCAGGGAGGGAGAAAGAGAAGGAGAGAAACATTGATATGTGAGAGAAACATCAACTGGTTGCTTCTTGCTCACCCCCAACTGGAGACCTGGCCTACAACCCAGGCATGTGCCCTGACTGGGAATCGAACCTGTGACCTTTCATTTTGCAAGCTGGCACTCGATCCACTGAGCCACACCAGCCAGGAATTTCTTTCTTAGTGTTAATATTTGATAGCACAACTGACCAAGGTCCCAGATGTGAAGTTCCCATGTTCAAGAAACTGGGGGTGGGAGGGAATCACTGTATAAACTAACTATGAAGTGTGTGATAAGAAGAATACATACTTACAAAACCTGTTTACACATAGTAGTTAGTTGCAAAAGCCATTTGGTTTTCTCTTGGCCAGTAAAACAATGTTGCAGATTTCCGTGTAACTTAGCAAGCTTCCACTCCTCTGTGCAGCAGCTAATTTATTCTCCTTCCAGTCCTTCCACCCCAGTCTGTGTCCTGAGGTCTGCCATGTCTTTCTCCAGGTCATGGAGGCAACTACTTATTTCATCGGCTCTTCCAAAGATCTGGTGGGACATGGCCTGAACCCTATCCTGCCTCTGTGACAGGATTGTCTGCACCGCCAAGGTGAGGCCCTGCACCAGCCTGGGGTCAGTCTTGGCCGTCTCCCCGGTTCCCAGCTTGGCGCTGAAGTTCATGACTATTTTCTTGATAGAGTTTGTCCTTTTGAGGATCTGGAATTGCTGAGACAAAAGGCTCATTCTGGGACTTAAAAAAAGGCCCACTTATTGTTGAAAATCCAGTGTTAAGTGGGAATATTGAGGGAGATGGAGGTAATACTCTTTCTGCTATTTCATTTTGCAGTTGAACTGTGGGAAATTAAGAAAAAAACCCAACAACTTCTGGAACTCGCCAGGCACTTTTCCCTTCAACTTCACCCCACACCTCCTGGCCCAGGTGTCTGGTGTATGGGGGTGGGGAGTACAGACTGGGCTGCCCCAGGGGCAGGGTCCTCTTCCCTCCCTGCCATTCACCCAGCCTATGCTGCTGAAGACCTGGCCAGCCAACACCCACAGAGGGGACCAGTTCAAACTGTTTCAGAGATGAGGGGCTGGTCTTTGCAAACCATCAGACCAGGCACCCTGCCAACCCACTCCCAGTCAGACCGTGTTCCCGTGACTGGTGCTGAGAGTCCCGGAGAAGCTCCCTGTGTCAGTCTTGTTTTGGCTGATGTTAGTCACGAAAAGAAGTGGGTGAGCGAGGACAGATTCTGCTATTATCAGTGATAGTCACAGCAGCTGATGTTTGGCGAGCATTTGCTCTGACGGGCAGTGTGCTTGCACAAGGTCACTGAACTCTTACAATGGCCCTGCAAAGGGTGTACTCTGACTGCTGCCACTTTTCACACACATTTGAGGAGACTGAGGCCCAGGGAGGTTCACGCTGAAGGCCACACAGCAAGCAGCTGGCCAAACTGGGGTTTAAACTTGTGCCTGAAGGAGTGCTAAGGTTTCACTATTAACCATTGCATCCTGTCCCTTATTTCCTTCCCAAATGTGCAGAGGAACGTTGGTGGGGGTGGGGCAGGGAGAAACAGGGCGCCTGTATCTCATCAGGGATCTGCTGTTTCCCAGCAGAGGCTGTGGGATCATCTCCAGTTACTCTGCGGGTGTGACCTGCTTCCTTGGCGTGTAAATTCAAGGGGGAGAGTCATGTGCCCCCTTGAATGCCCAGCCTGGTGCTGTCCTGGCTGGGGAGTAGGGGATGGGGGTGCCCCTGAGCCTGACTTAGGGGGCAGGGGTGGGCCAGGCAGGAAGAGGCGGCCAGGGGTTTCCTCTGGGTGGGCCAGCCGGTCCCTTGCTGGGCTGGCAGCCAGCCTGGAAAGGAATCTCCCAGTCACGTCTTCCTTGCGTCTTCCTTGCGGAGCATGGCATTGGAGGATGGGCTCTGCCCTTCATGCCCAATAACTCACCCACTCAAGGGGCAAGAGGAGACTTGGGTACCTTCATCCGGGGGGTACCCAAGGAGACAGCACTTTCTCATAAGGTATCAGGGTCTGGGTCTTCCCTCCAAGGAAGAGAAGGAAGAGAATAAGACCCCATCATCCCCAGACCTAATTGGTGCCCGAGGAAACAGTGTTGGCTTAGCTGGGGGACCCCCACTCTTTAACCAGGGCTGTGTAATGAAAACAGAATGTGCGTCCCATGTGTTCTAGTAACCACATTTTCTTTAAGTCAAAAGAAACAAGTGGAATTAATATAACAACAAATGTATTTAATCTAATATATACAAAATTATAGCATTTCAACACATAAGCAATATAAAATGAGGTATTCTACATGGTTCACATTACATCATTGAAATCTGGGGTGTGTTTTGTACCTCCGGCCCACGTTGGAGCGGCCACATATCAAGATTTCAGTAGCCCCTGGGGCCTAGTGGCTACTGTATGAGACAGAGAAGCTTTACACCAGGGATGCTGGGTGTGAAGAACTAAGAGTCTCAAATTTCTGCAAGGACTTGGGAAGGACTTCAAGGTCATCTGATCAAGCCCCTCACACACAAGGAAGTGACTTTCTTTAAGAAGCCCCACTGCTCCCAGCAAAGCTGATGTCCCCCCACCCGGGTGTCTATGTCCCAGCAGTCCCCTACTGGTGGACATGGGTTGCTGATGGCCACCATCAAGGGGCAAGAGATGAGACAGGAAGACACTGGAAGAAGCTAGTATGTACCCTGCCCCAGTGGACATCCTCTCATCTGTCACCTTCTCCCTTTCTGGAGGGAATGCCACATCCTGGGCACAGTGTGGGCAGGACTCCCTTTGGTAAGTTCCCAGGTTCGGGTAGACTCAGGTCCTCCCCTTCCCTTCTGATTCCCTCTCCTCTTCCCACATTTATTGCCAATTACAATGAGCTAGGCCCTGTGTTTGGTTTCAGATAAAAACAAGCCAGACATCCAAGGGGCAGTTAAATCTGCCCGGAGCAACCAGGGCAGGATTCACTGCTGGACAGAGGAACTGGTGTTGACAGTGTGGTGGTGGGGGTGGGGGGCGAAGGGGAAGGACATCCAGGCAGACAGAGGGTGACACAGCTGGGGAGAGGTGAGGAGTGAGGGAGCTGGCCTCGTACTGCCACCCTGGGGCCTCAGGAATCACCGTGGCTTCCCATGAAAGAAGGAAAATTCTGTATGTGTTCACATCTGCCTCACCTGAGGTCCAAGAAACCCGGCAGGTGGTGGGTGCCCAGTGCATAGAGGGAAAAGAGGGAAGCAGAGGGCGAGGCCAAGCCAGCTGGGCAGGGAAACACAGGGACCAGAAAAGGGGCAGGAAGGGAACTGGTATGTCCTGAGTGCCTGCTTGTCCCCTCATCGTCAGAATCTCATTCACTGCCCCAGAGGTGGAAGATGGTATTGCTCCCAAGCTACAAAGGAGGAAAATGAGGCCAAGACAGGTCCAGTCACTGGAGTTAATGTCCATTCTGTCTGATTTTAAAGGTTGATCTTTCTAGGTTCTTCCTGGCATGTCCTCACCACCCCCCTGCTCTGGGGAGGCCTGCTTCAGTGGGAGTTCCTGGAGAAGTGAGGGCTCCTGGAAAGGCCTCCTGCAGTGGCAAGTAGCACCCCCCACCAGCTCTGGAGATCACGTAGCCACCACCATACCCCCACCCCTGACTCCTCTAGGTAAGGATCGGAGGCGGCTCTAAGAGGTCAGGTGGCTTGCTCAAGGTCAAAGCACAGGGGGGTGGGATTGACCACGCCTGCCCCTGGGCACTGACTCATGGCAGCGCTGTGGGAAAGCCTCTGCCAGCCTCTCTGCCTTGGCGTTCCCAGCGAGGCAATGGGTAGGCTTGCTTCGACACATCTGTCTGGGCCTTGAGCCAGGGCACTGGGAAAAAGCTGAGCGCAGCCCAGCACCAGGAAGCCTCGCCCTTGCCCTGCTCCACTCCCAGCAGTTCACAAGGGTCGTCCCTCCCTGTGGGCAAGAGTCTTTCCTGTTCTCAGATGGACCAGGCCAGGCTCTGGTGTGGCTCATGTGCCCAGCAGCCGGCAAAACCGGGGTGACCAACCATCCTGGTTTGCTATCTCAGGGTTTGTTTGTTTGTTTGTTGTTTTAATTTTTAAAGATTTTATTTATTTATTTTCAGAGAGAAGGGAAGGGAGGGAGAGAAACATCAATGTGCAAGAGAAACATCAATGGGTTGCCTCTGACACGCCCCCAACTGGGGACCTGGCCCACAACCCAGGCATGTGCCCTGACTGGGAATCGAACTGGAGAACTTTCCGTTCACAGACCGGCACCCAATCCACCGAGCCACACCAGGCAGGGCACTGTCTTAATTTTAGCACCCCCAAGTCCTGCATGCAATCGATGAAGGCAAGAACGGTAAAACTGCAACAGTGCTGGGGGGAGGCGGAATGGGGACTGCTGCCCCCATTTCCGAGACAGGGGACTGAGGCACTTTGCGTTGCTTGCATCTGCCTCCTGCCCTTCCTGAAGCACCAAGCCTCCTCTAAACTGTCTCGAGTAAAGAGGCGCACAAATGAATGGTGTGTGGGAACCTCCTTGCCAGCTTGGCCACTCGGCTTCCCCCGCGCAGATGGGGCCGCGGGCAGGCCGCTGCTCCCACCCAGGTGTGGGATTCGGACTCATGGGTGCGGGGCACTGGGAGAAGGTAGATGAAAGGCCCCGCGATCGCGAGGTTCGCCGCCCGGTAATTAGCCTGGCGAGCGGCGGGGCGGGCTTATCGACCATCGAGGCCTCCGGGCTGGGTCCCAACACCGCCACCGCCGCCGCCGCCGCCGCTGCCCGGGGCGGAGGGCACGGCGGTTCCCACGCTCGGCGGGGCCGGGGGCGTTCTCCGCACAGCGTGGCCGCGCTCGCCACCGCCGCGGAGGCCGGGCTGTAATTAGCGTAATTGCGCGGCTCCCCGCCCGCCCGCGGCGGCTCGGGACCCCAGCTGCCCCGCGCTGGCCCGCGAGGGGCCGGGGTTGGGGGGCGCGCCCCAGCCGCTGGACCCCACTCCTCCAGACGAGTGAGTCGGCACCCCCGGGCCGCCAGGCCGAGAAGGGGCTCTGGGAGCCTGCTTTTTGGGGAATGAAGTAAGGGGAGAGAACTGACCTTGGTCGAGCACCTACTCTGTGCAGGTGTTGGCCAGGCTGTTCGCTTCCTGATCAGCACCAGGGTGGTGCAGAGAGCACAGGAGAACATGTGGACGGCTCAGGATGCCTGGCCCGGGGAAGATTACACCGCCAGTACATCCTTGCTTCAGAGAGGAGGGAAAGCGAAAACCATGCGGCAAATGCTGGTTTTGCTTCCTCCAGGACCTTGATTTTCCTGCACCTGTGTCCCAGCCCTAAAGCCCATCCCTGATGCTCAGGTCCTCGTTGAGCCTCTGGGCCTTTTTACCTCCCATAGGTTCAGGCGGAAATTCCTTTCCCCAGGATCCATGGCCAGCCCCGTGGGCTGCACTCCCTGTCTGTGCCAGCCTGTCTCCTGGCCAGGCTCTCCACAGACTCTGAGTTCCCAGGAGGAAGGGTCTGAGTCTACTGGGAGTAAAAACTGGAAGCAGAAACAGTTGACCATGAATGAATGATTGAATGAATGAGTGAGTCAGAGAATGAGGAAGCAAATGAATGAGTGAGAGAATGAATGAATGAATGAATAATCGAATCAACAAGTGAAGACCTATTCTGGGCTTAAATGTTGAGCCCTCCCTGTAGCCCTGGATCCCTTCCCAAGCGGGGACTTTCCTACCCGTGGCGTCTGAGATGGTTAATTGTGTGCGTGCACACATGTGCACATACATTTGAACACAGGTCTTTGAGTCAGACAAGCCTGAAGTCTACTCCTGGCCTCAGTGTTTACCAGCTAAGTGACCTGGGCAAGTGACTTCACCGGTCTGGGCCTCTGCTTGCTGATTTAAAATACAGCAGCAGTAATAAAACCCGTCGTGGATAATCACCCCTCCCCCAGCCCCTTCTCTGTGGCAGGCTCAGTGCTCACTGCTGCAGGAGTGGGCCTAGAAGGAGCTTAATCTTTCTTGAGGGCAAGGAATGCCGGGGAAAGGAGGCAGAGACACAAGAAAGGGGACAGCCCCCGGAATGGGGGGAGGCCCCATGAAGAATGGCCCCCTGAGCGGGGAAGGACGCCTCATGGAGGCTGTGAGAATCAGTTGGAGTTTGCTGCTGGGCAAGTCACGGCAGAGGCAGCTGCGTGTTCAAAGACACCAAGCTGTCAACAAAGGGTTCCCATTATTGCTGAAGGACAAAGTGGGAAGTGGGTGGCTGTGGCAGAAATTGGGCCAGAGAGGTGGCAGTGACCGAATCAGGAAAGGGCTTGAGAGGCCTTTGGCTGTTGTGCTTTACCTTGTAGGCAACCGGGAGCCATTGCTTCAGCAGGAGGGATGGCCAGGTATGGGCTTTGGAATGACCACCGACCCGCAGTGTGGAGGACGGCACGGAGGCGGCCCGGGGCCAGAAGCGGGGTGGCCAGTTGGGAAGCTAGCGGCTGAGTCTAAGTGACTTCGAATGATGTTGGTGACCAGCTCACCTTTACTGGGTGCCTGCTACGGCCCGGCACCCTTCTTTGTGCTTACCTGCTTCGACTCGTTTGATCTCCACGGCATCCACACAAAGTGGGTGCTCTCATGATCCTTTAGAAACACCCTCTATCCCCTAAGGTCTTCCAGTTCCACATCCAGCCTGTACCTCCCCTCTGTTAGGTCTCCGTGTCCAACAGGCCGCTTCCCCACCGGGTGTCTAATAGGAGTCTCAGCCTTCATGTGTCCAAAAGTGATTTTCCCAGACATGCTCTTCTCTCAGTCTTCCCCACCTCAGCACACAGCGACTTCGTCTTTGCACTTGCTCAGTCTCAAAACTTGGCCGTCACCCCTGTGCACCCTCTCCCCTCACCACCTCCCTGTACCCTTGGCACCCTTTCTCACTCCCCACACCTGATTTGTCAGTGACTCTTATGGATTCTGACTTCCGCTGTATCCTCTATGTGACCCCTTCTCACCTCCTCGCTGTGGCCGGCTGGGCCAGTCCCCGCTGCTTCTTGCCAGGATTACTGCAGTGGCCCCATTTCTGACTGCTGTCCCTGCTTCTCTCTACCCTTCCTCCAGCCTCCCCACTTATTTTTCCACACACAGCAGCCAATGTGACCTTAACATACAAAGTCAGATGGGTCCCCCCTCTGCTCTGATCTGCCCCCATCTCCCTGGAGTCAAAGTCAAGGTCTTACAATAGCAGATAGATCCCTACATGAGCTGTCTAGCTCCTCTCTCCCCGGCTCCTTATCAGACTCCCCCGTGTCTCTTCCATCCCTGCTGCAGCGGCACTGACCACTCTGTCAGTCCTTCAAGGTTCCAAGTCACCATGAGGCTCAGAATTCTTGCACTTGGCCATTCCCTCCACCTGGAATGCCATCTCTCCAGATATTCATGTAGTTTGTTCCTTCAATTTTCTGCTCAAGGGTCACCTTGTTAGTAGGATCTTCCTTAGCCACCCTATTTAAAGTAACAACCCTCCTTTCTCCCCCACCCAGGTGCTCTGTTTCCCTGCCACGCCGGAATGTCGGCTCCAAGAGGACAGGGGGTTCGCTTGTTTCAGTGCTGCAAGCCCAGAGCATAGAATATTGTAGGTGCCCCATCTCTTGTTTGCAAAACTGAATGAGGAAACTGAGGCAAAGAGTTTAAGTGACTTGCCCATGACGGCACAGTGGTGAGTGGTTGGGCTGGGACGGTCAGACCAGGGTATGGGCAGTGACACCGGTGAGGGTGGAGCGGAGGGATGGATGAGAGTGATGCCACAGGTGGGCCCAGGGGACTGGGTCCAGGGTCTCTGGGCGGACTGCTGCTCCAGGGTGTGAACTTGATACTGCAGGACCTCTCGAGGTTAATGCGAAGGTTGTATCAGTCTGGAACTGAGAACACATTCATTGTAGGTGTAGTGAAAAAAGGTGTTTGAAAGCCATCCAGTGAATTTTTAGTTCCCAGCCATTTTCCCGTCCTTCCGCACCTTGGACACGGAGGCATCGCTCGCCTATGGGGGACACAGAATCGGNACAGTGGTGAGTGGTTGGGCTGGGACGGTCAGACCAGGGTATGGGCAGTGACACCGGTGAGGGTGGAGCGGAGGGATGGATGAGAGTGATGCCACAGGTGGGCCCAGGGGACTGGGTCCAGGGTCTCTGGGCGGACTGCTGCTCCAGGGTGTGAACTTGATACTGCAGGACCTCTCGAGGTTAATGCGAAGGTTGTATCAGTCTGGAACTGAGAACACATTCATTGTAGGTGTAGTGAAAAAAGGTGTTCGAAAGCCATCCAGTGAATTTTTAGTTCCCAGCCATTTTCCCGTCCTTCCGCACCTTGGACACGGAGGCATTGCTTGCCTATGGGGGACACAGAATCGGCAGCTGACAGGAAGCTATTCCTCAGCTTTGACTTTCTGAGTGGATGTTTTGAAAGAGTTGCGCAGTCATAACAGCTTTAGAATCTAGAATTTCAGTTTAGAGACCTAAAGACCGGGGCTATCCAAAGCCATCCCTCCATCCCCTCCCCTCTTAGATGTTATCCAAGAGAAAGGAAGGAGGGAGGGAAGAATCCAAGTGGACCAGGAGGGGTACAATTTAGATTTTTTTTTTTTTACCCAAACTGCATTAATCCCTCTTCCCCCCAGAGAGCACAGGGAAGTGGCTTCCCGGTTGTCAAGGGGGAGCTGGGAACACCGGCTGTGGAGTCATTTACTTGCTATGCAACCCTGGGCAGGAGAAACCCTCTTCTTTCTCCTCTAACACAAACTGAAGATGAAAATATTCGCCTCATGGGGTGGAGAGGCTTCAGGGAGACCGCGTGTGCCTCAGAATGCAGAGCCAGGACTTGGCACAGCACAAACACTCAACAAATAGTATTTATTGCTATTATGAGTTTTAAAAATTCTTTCCCTCCTATTTTTCCTTCTCTCTTCCTCCTTCCTTAAATGCTTACTGGCACCGATTCTGCCCTGGGTGTAGATCTTGCTTTACAACAAGGAATCAGACAGGGCGACTGGCAGCCGCAGCCCAGGGCGGGTACCCTGCTGGGGTCCCCTGGGGGATGTGCTCCTGGGGGATGAGTGGACGGCTTACACCGCTGACGCTGTAGGAGCTGGTGACACGTCAGGTGAGGGTTTTTAAAAATATAATAACACTTGGGAAGGAAAGAGTAAACATTACGAAATTTCTCCCTTAGTCAAGGTTCAGAAACATAATTCTATGTGCAGCAGTTTATAATGGAAGGCAGAAGGGAATGGTGGATTTTGGACTCCGAGAGACTAAGTTGGGACCCAGACTCAGGTTTAACCAACTCTGTGACCCTGGGCTAGTTGCTTAACCTCCCTGTGTTTCAGGTTTTTCTTAACTGTAAATTAAGGCGAAAGGTGTCTAATTGAAATACGGGTTTGCCGTAGAGTGAGAGGAGACAGACTACGTCAAGCTCCCAGCATGCGGTTATTTGCTCATGAATTCCATGTCCAGGCCTGGAAAGTGGATCAGGGTTGCCTCCTCTCTTTCCTGCACCCCAAACAGGGCTGTCACTTGGCATTCTGGGTCGTGATGAGCTGATGGTCGCCTGTCTTCCCTACCCCCTTGAGGGCAGGATCCAATTCGGGCTCTGTCTAGCATATCTGCTTTGGAAAATAGTCTGGTATTATTAGTAAAGCTGAAGACCACCTGCCTCATCACTCAGCAATTCCCCTCCTTGAAATTTACTTTAGAGATTTTAGAGAAACTCTCACACTAGCACATGTGTACAAAAATGTTCATAGCCGCCTATTTGTAATAGGCAAAAACCGGGAAACATCCCAAATATTAATCACCAGTGGAGTGCGTAAAAGGTTATGGTGTACTCTACAGTGCAGCAGAGTACATTCTCACGGCGGTGAGTACACGTGAGCTACACACAGCTCCCGGTGTCCAGGTCCCCCAGGACGACAAAACTGAACCAACAGAGCAAGTCACAGCCCGATACCTTCAGTGTGATCCCCACAGACACTTCACAAATATGCAGAAGTACATGGTGTGTCTTTAGGGATATAAACACACAGGGAAGAATAATTTTTGAGTAAGGGGATGATAGACAGACAGCTCAGGCCAGTGGTTTTCGTACCCTGAGACGGGAAGGCCCGGAGCAGGAAGGACACGGCTGCGGCACGAAGGTGTCTGGGCTGGGGCAGCGGAGCAGGAGTCGCCTCAGCTCCACTCATCTTTGTAACGTGCATGCATCTTATAAAAGTGTTTTCCATGCTTACTAATACTTAATATAACAGGTGAAACCTCAACTGAGAAGCTTTGGGGGGCCCAGGGAAGGAGGGAGGATGGAAGTGGCTCAGAGCAGGAGGGGCTGCTTGGGTCAGTAGGACTTTGGGTGGGAAGGACCTGCCTCACAGGGAAGAATGGGGGGTGTCTCCTTGACGATAACCCTTCCCTTGGCTATAATTACGGCAGAGTTCCGTGGATTTCACTGCCCTCTGGGAATCGCAGGACTGTGGGGAAGAGTTGAGGAGATACGGCCTGGAGATCCCCAAAAGGGGTGCCTTGGGCACAGTGGGTGGGCGCTCACAAATGTCCCTTCAGAGGAAGGAACCGCGCCTTAGCACCATGCCCTGCTGCGGGACCCAGAGCGTTGGTTAGAAGCCACCCTGCGGCTGCTGCGCTGCAGAAGTTCTCTGCAGCGTTCTCTTGGAACGCTGGTTCCTGCTGGATGTGGAACCCAAATTCAGCTCACTGAGCTAATTTCAAAACTTCTCAAAAGTTCAGTAACGTGGCAAATCTTAGATGGGGGACATATGACATGGGGGAAATTCCCTCACAGGATGGGGAGCTTCTGTTAGGTTTCCATGGCGCCCAGCCCTGGCATTCCTCCCACAGCCCGCAGGAGAGCTTACCTCTGGGTACTGCAGCCTCCCAGAATCTGCCCCTGCCCCCGAGTTCCAGAACCTGGAGGGAGTGAGGTAGGAATGTGTAAGCGGGGAGACCCCCACTCTCCCTGACTAGGGGACCCAGCCCGGTCTCCTTCCCACTGAGCCTCAGCTTCATCAGTGGGAAGATGGGAGAGCAGTGCCTGCCCTGCACCAGGGAGCTGTGAGGGATGACAATGGCCACCGAGCGCTCATCGAAGAGCGCACCACCCCTTCCCTCACCCCAGGCTGGAGAGATGGAGCCTGGAGCTTCTCCGATCAGAACCAAAGAGGAGGCTCCAATATTGACCCTTGAACCTTCCTCCCTTGTCCTTCAACACCATCCATTCTCCTCTCCCAACCCCCATCTCAGCTCATTCTTTCCTTTGTCCCCCACCATCTTCTCCAGCTTGGTGGCTCGGGGAGACATACCTTAGTCCTCAGGTGGGCCATGCTGGCCTCCCACCTTGATGACATCATGCAGGTAGGACTCAGTGAGCTGGACGTAGCAGACGCCCTAAGTCCCCTGGTAAGATACATGCTTGCTGGAGGTAGGACATCGGTGCCACAGAATTTCACGGGCTGTCACCTCAGGGATGTTTCTGGAGGTCTGGGGGTCTAGGGCCTGTCACGTTCTCTCCTCCAGAGTGAAAGGCAGGTGGCTAGACTACAACCTCCAGCACTCAAAAGAAGCATGGATTTGGTAGGCCTTCGGAGGGGTGGTGTTCCGTATTTGGTTGTGCTATCGCTTCCATTTACCAAGTTACCCACAAGGCTTCTCCTTGGAGTGGGGCTCAGGGAAAGAAGATTCCAGGTGGTACAGGCTGCAATTCAGGCAGTGCAGTGGGGTGGGCCTTCTGACCCCATGGGAGCCATGGTGCTCAGGCAGAGGGCTGTGCCAGGGTGATGTAAGGCGCCTGGGGCAAGCCCCACGCAGGTGACTTACGGGGGAGGCCCTTGGTGGTCACGTTGTTTTTGTAAACAGCTTTACTAGGGTACTTGTCCACATGTGATAAATTGCACGTATTGAATGTATAGAATTCTATGTTGTGATACATCCCTGTGTAGCCATCACCGTAATGAAGATAATGAACATATTCATCACCCTCAAAGAGTCCTCGTGCCTTCCAGCCACGTTTCCCTGTCCCCAGGCAACCACCAATCTGCTCTCCATTTTTGAGACATTTATGTAAATATAATTTTATTCAGTCAGTGCTCTTTCTGTCTGCCTTTTCTCACTTGGCATGATTGTAGTGAGGTTTCTCCATCTGGTTGCATCTATCAACAGCGCATTCTTTTTATTGCCGAGGGGCGTGCTCTGTGCGGATGCACCGGCTTGTTAATGCACTTCTCTGTCGGTGCGTGGTCGGCTTCCCAGCTTTGGGCTGTCACAAAGAGGGCTGCTGTGTCATTCACGCACAAGTCATCGCGTGGATGCACGCTTTCGTTGCTCCTGAGTCTATCCCTAGGATTGGAATGGCCAGGTCATACAGAAGGTGTAGGTTTAAGTTTTTTAAGAAACTGCCAAACTATTTTCCAAAGTGGTTGTACCATTTCGTGTGCTCACCAGCCGGGTATGGGAGCCCCAGTGTGGTTGGCCGGTTTAGCTCTGGTCCCTCCGACAGGCCTGCGGTGACTGCTCACTGTGGCTTTGGCTTGCGCACCCCACTAGTGGTGTTGGGCATATTTTTATGTGCTTATTTGAAATTCATAGATCTTTGGTGAAGTGTCTGCTCAAATATTTTCCCCAGTTTTTTATTGGGTTACTTGTTTTTTAATTATTGAGTTTTTAGTTCTTTATATATTTTGCATACCAAATAGATCATTGGCAAATATTCTCTCCCAGGCTGTAGATTGTCTTTTCTTTCTTTTAACAATATCCTTCAAAGAGCAGACATTTACAATTTTTATCTATCTATCTATCTATCTATCTATCCATCTATATTGATTCTAGAGAGAGGGGAAGGGAGAGAGAAAAGGAGGGAGAGAAACATTGATGTTAGAGAGAAACATTGATTGGTTGCTTCTTGAACACATCCCGACTGGGGACCGAACCAGCAACCCCAGTGACCTTTCAGTTTGTAGGACGATGCCCAACCAGCTGAGCCACACAGGCCAGTGCCATTTTTTATGAAGTCCAGTTTATTGGTTTGTTTCTTCTATTGATTATGTTTTTGGTGCCGTATCTAAGAAAACTTTGCCCATCCCAGGACCACAGAAATGTTCTTCTGTGTTTCTCCTGAAAGTTTTATGTATATAGGTTTTACTTTGGGGTCTAAAAATCCTTTTTGAGTTATTTTTTTATATGATACAATGAGTAGATTGAAGGGTTCATGTATGCGTATTTTTTAACAGATGGATGAGTAATTGTCCCAACACCATTTGTTAAAAAGACAACCTTTTCTCCACAGAGGTGCCTTTGTACCTTTGTTAAAAATCAGTTGTGCTTCTGTGGGTATTTCTGGACTCTCGGTTCTGCTCTGTTGATGCATTTCTCTGTTTTTACACCAATACCATAGTTTGGATTACTGTAGCTTACTCTACTCCAAAACAAAAGCGTAACTTCTTAAAAAAATTAAAAGAAGAGAGAAATCTTCGAATCTTTGTCTAGATACATGTTTTTTTTTTTCAAATAAGCATACTTGCCAAGAAATTACTTTTATTTTCTTTGGGAAGGGAAGGGTCCGTGCCCACTTTCCAGGCCCTACCCCCTCTCTGTCTCTCAGTGATGTCTGATCAGGGCTGAGGGAGGTGTGACTAACACCTCCCATCTTCTTGAGACAATACTTTTCTTAACATGACCTGAGATCATGTTAGCTTTGCGGTGGCTGTACTTAAAGCTCGCTACCATCTGGGACTCTTGTCTGTCCCGTAAGTGATCCTGCTGAGCCAGGTTGACTCAAACACTATGCACTGACCAGTGTGCACTTTTTTTTTAAAGATTTTATTTATTTATTTATCTTTTAGAGGGGAAGGAGAGAAGGAGATAAACATCAATGTATGGTTGCCTTTTGTGCGACCCCTGCTGGGAGTTGGCCTGCAGGGAACCGGCCTGCAACCCAGGCATGTGCCCTGACTGGGAATCGAACCTCAATCCTCTGGTTCGCAGGCCCGCGCTCAATCCACTGAGCTACACCAGCCATGGCCCCAGTGTGCACTTTTTAATACATAATTTTGGGTTGATAATTAGGCATCAAGGATCACGCTGGGTACTTTACATAACAAGTTGCTCTTATGGCCACCTTATACTGAGCACTTTTACTGTGTGCCAGATAATGTGGGAAACACTTTTTCCAATGCCGTAAGTTTTTTATGGGAATAGCGCGGCATACGGAACTCAATTGTCCGGGGCTTCTAAGGCCTCAGGCACAGTTTGGTCAGACTGGGCACTAAACATTTTACATATTTTATTCAAGCCTTGCAACATCCGTTAAAAAACAGGCTTCATTAGCCCCACTTTATTATTGAAAACCTGGAGGCCCTTAGAGATTTGGTCACTTTTCCCAGGTCATTAGCCAGTGGGTGGCAGAGCCAGGAGACGTTGACTCCAGGTCCGCACTGTCCTGCTTTTTAATTTGTAAAAATAAGGAAATGAGGCTCAGAGAGGTCAAATAACTTGTCCAAGGTCGTACAGGTAGTAAGTGACTGGTAAGTGGGGATCAGAAGCTAGGTCTCCCTGGCTCCACAGCTGGGTTATTTCCCAGCTCTTGGGAGAGGAGTCTTGAGCCAGAGTAGGTCTGGGGCAAGTTTCCTAAGGCTGGAAGTGGTGGTTCCTATGTTAGGGACTTTCAAAGTGTTGGCGTGTCAGTCAAGTGCAAGGGTAGGGGGCGGTCCCTGCTATCATCATCATTATTACCCTGGCTGCCAGGTCTGACTCAGAAGACCGAAGGGCCCACTTCACTGCATCAGTGATTGATTTGTTACCTGAAACAGAAGCCCACTCCAGCTGGTTTAAGCAAAAAGTGTACTTCAAGGCTATCTCACAGACCTCAAGGGCAGGCAGGACACAGAAGGGCCTTGCTGCCAGGACTGGCAAGGCATCAGGATGGAAGGCTCTCTGGGAGTGAGCACCCAGCTTCCCCTGGGCCTCTCTCAGGACACTGGTTTCCTCCCTCCCTCTCAGATGGGCATCCCAGGCAGGCTCCTCAGCGAGTCTCTTTACCTGACCCGTGCATGTGCCCAATTCCTCATCCTAATTCAGATATTCAGGAGTGGTTTCCTCTAATGCTGGTGCCCACCTCTGGCCAATTAGCTGGACAAGAAGGGGCTGGATTACCCAGAACAAATGTGGGCCCAGGGTC
Organism: Sturnira hondurensis; assembly: GCF_014824575.4. Taxonomy (NCBI): domain Eukaryota; kingdom Metazoa; phylum Chordata; class Mammalia; order Chiroptera; family Phyllostomidae; genus Sturnira; species Sturnira hondurensis. The sequence goes on along the minus strand of NW_028094121.1, from coordinate 1,671,112 downwards.
TCTCTAGGTTGGAGTCAAATAGGGACTCGTGGCCTGAGCAGGGGCCCAAGAAGGAGCCCACATCCTCTTGCCTGATCTGGGACTATGAGAAAACCAGTTGGGTCATCTTTCTGCCCAGTCATTTCTCAGTGCCGGACTTCTTGAGGGGTAAAATTCCTCCGTCCGGGATGCCAGTGCCTCTGGAAACTTCAGAAGATTCTGGGTGAGTCTCGTGAAGAGTGTATAGCTCATGCTTTTGGGGCTGTTTGGGGCTCCTGGGGATCCTCCTCCTTGTTTCTCGTAGTCCCTGGAGGGTGGTTTACTGACCAGTCCCAAGGGATTTCCTGTCTTGCCTCCTGAGTCACTGCTCAGCCTCCAAAACATGACAGATAAGCATGTTGTTTCACCAGCTGCCTGTCCCGCTGATTCCATCTGATCTCTAGGTTTTCCTCCCCTGGGTGTGTATGACTCTTTGAGTCATAGATGCCTAGAGTGTCAGGCCTGGAAGATCATGGTGTTCAAATGCTGTCCCTCCTCAGATGCAAACACCGAGAGGCACAGAGAGAAGAGCGAGTGTGAAGATGCCCAGTGGAGGTATGAGAGAGGAATTTAGGTGATACGTGGTCAATTATGTTGTTGTTGTGATGGATATGATTAACTAAACTATTGCTGAGGCTGAGTCTAAGTGCATTTAAGTAAAGTAGCCAAATAAAGGAAACATGAAGTAAATAAGCTTACAGGTCTATTGTCTGCCCCAGGTTTTTCTTGACCCTGTGAATGCTATGGGGGAAGAATGCTTTCTTCCTCCCAGGCTAGAGCCCTTTCCACCAAGGCTCTCTGCTCTCCTGATCTGATCATGAACTTGGTATGTGTGGGAGAGACAGGGCGGAGACAGGCAGGTCTGGAGCAGGGATGGGACTCCTCGGAGGAAAGCCTGCTGGGGCTGCAGCCTCCTTCCTCTCTTCCCAGCAAGAGGTCAGCACGTTGTCCAACAATATGCCCAGGACAAGATGATGTCCTAATTTCCTTCTTGGAGGAAGGACTGAGTGGCTTCCTAGAAGAAGGCAGGCAGGACAAGGCCAGCATCAGAGGCACCCGGGGGAGGGAGGAGGAAACCTGGCAGGGGCCAGCAGTGGGAGAACAGGTTTGCCTGCATTCTTTGGCAGGCCTCAGGATTCCAGAGCACTTTCTGTTTTTGTCACAGCAGCCAATCACTGACTCTTGCCAAGGCCACAGTACAACAGGCTTTTCAGAGATCCAAGCTTTCCATCTGTAATTCTCATTCTTCTCAATGGGTATCACTGGCTCTGTATCACAGATAAACAAATTGAGGCCCCAAGAGGAAGACTCACATGCCCAAACCCAGAAGGGCTGATGGCAAGGAATTAATTTTTCATTGAGAACCTGCCGTGAGCCAGGGCTTTCTGTGCATGGATCGTTCCTCCTTCCAATAGCCCAGCAAGGTGCACTGGCGGTGTTTTCCCTATGTTATGCATGAGCAGACCAAAACCCAAGTTGGTGAGGAGCCCAGATGTGAGCTTAGAGCTGCGAGGCTTCCCTGTGCTAACCTAACCTCCCCTCTGAGTCAAAGGCAGGGAGACTGAGACTTGGAAAGGTTCCAGCTGGCCCATGAGCAAATGGCAAGGCTAATTTTTAACCCAGGTCTGTCTAACTCCAAACTCCTGTCTTTCACATTCCTCTACATGATCTGAATAATAACTTTTTTTTTTTTGTGGAGCAGCTGGCTGATAACAAAGACCACAAATCTGTCTCAAAGACAAAAAGGCCCAGAACAGAAAGGGCCGCAAATGGTTGTTTTCATTAACACTATTATTAATCACTGACTTTGTAAGGGCAGCATTGATACTGTGTAGCTCAGACATGCAGAAATAAAACTTTATTTCTTCTATAACTTAACCCTTCCCCCAGCTTCATTTCTGGGTGGAAGTTTATTCTCTTTACAACTGAGTGCAGTGCATGATCCTGCGTTTTCTTTTGTTACAAAGGACATTCAGGGACAATAGGTAAAACCCATAGTAAGTCTATAGCTTAGACAGAGTACCATCTACTGTTAATTCCCCAATTTTAATAATTCTACGGTGGTTATATAGGAGAAAGTCCTTGTTTTTAGGAAATCCACAATGAAGCATTCAGGGGTAAAGAGACATCTGTCTGCAACTTGGAAACCATTCAGGGGAAAAATGCACATGACCTTGGGCAAAAAACACATGCAGAAGAATAACACAAATGTAGTAAAATGTTAACATTTAGAGAATTTGGACAAAGGTTATCTTGAAATTCTTTGCATCATTCTTTGTAACTTTTCTGAAATTATGTCAAAAATTAAATAAGAAAGTGTACTCTTACCCAGAAAAATAGTCACATCAGGTTGCAAACTCTCTATTTGGATGTCTCTGTCTCTTAGTGGCACCCAACCCCCATCCCTCACGATGACACCTGGCAGCTGAGGAGCCATCCATGACACCCACAGCCTCGTGGCCAAGCCTTCTGGGCACGCCGGTCCTGCCGGCTGCCTTGCCCACTTGGGTCTTTGGTGTCAGCTTCCCTCCCCAACGCTTCTCTGCTGGCGTAACTGGTTCATCTTGGCTTTGGGCCTTAGCATGCGTCACTCCAGAGTGTGACTCCTTAGTCATGGCCTCTGCTTTCAAGGCTGTGCCCGCCCAAGTTGTCAGGACTCTAAGCCTCTTACAGTGTCTTATCAGGGTTTAGAGAGTCCCCACTGGAAGCTTCTGATGCTTGCCAGGACCCACAATGGCCTTGGGAAATCAGACCCCTGTATGAGTCAGTCCCATCAGGAAAAACAAAAAAATCACACTGGTTGTTTTTAAGAGAGAACATTTAGTATAAGGAATTGGCTACAGAGCATCGACAAGTGGAAAAGCAAACAGTAAGATAGCAGAGGTACTAACTGCAGGTGACAGACACCGCCCCTAGGGATGGGAGGACAGTGCAAGAAGTCGGGGTTTCTAGAACTTAGTCACTGGGACCCAGGCCCTCTTGGGTCCTGTGTCTGGTGCTGGTAGATCTGAGGGGCCACCATAAGCTGGTCTGGGAAAGTGGAAAAAGAATGAACAGAGAACTGCAAGCTCTTCCTTCTTCATCTAGTCTTGGATTCTCTGCTGCCCCCTATTGACAGAAATGGCCCTGTCAATTTTGACAAAACCGATATGGTACTGGCAGCATCAGCCCCAGCATCACAGGAAAGAATAGGAAATAGAGTCCATCATAACCACGTAATAACTGTGTGTGGTGCCAGGTGGGTGCTGGAAATATCAGGGGGACACTTTGGTAAAGTCTATGATTGTCTAACCACGATGCTGTACACCTGAAACTAATACAAAACAATATTGAATGTAAACTGTAGTGGAAGAAAACCCAAACACCCAGAATATAGAGGGCCAGGTTGGGGACTGAGGGCTAGGGGGTGGTGGTGAGGAATTGGGCTGAGCTGGCAGAGTGAGAGCTAACTTCTCTCTCCCAGAATACCCCTCACTGCCATTGCACATGGCGTCTTCTCTAGCGCCCGGTAAAGCGAGGCACAGGTCCCTTCCCTCTGGGGTCTTTTACCTGCTTCCCCTGGGTATTCACTCTGGACAGGCTCCAGCTGGGAATCCCAAGCTCGTGCTCTATGTTCTCGGTTTCTCGGCCCAGGAAGGGTTCCTTGTCTGACACGAGAAACTGCCTGCTCTCTGATGTTCGTACAACTTGCATTCTCTGGATCATCCAAGTTTTGTCTAAAGTTTCACATTAGCCCTGAGTGGTGTGGCTCAGGAAGTTGGGCGTCATCCCACAAACTAAAAGGTTGCTGGTTCGATTCGCAGTCAGGGCACATGCCTGGGTTGCAGACCATGTCCCTGGTTGGGGGCGTGTGAGAGGCAACTCAACTGGTGGATGATTCTCTTGCAAATAGATGTTCCTCTCTCCCTCTTTCTCCCTCCTTTCCCCTCTCTCTAAAAATAAATACATAAAATCTTTTAAAAGTATTTCATATTAAAGTTCATTTAAGGAGATTTTAGAATTCTGGAAAATTTCTTTTCTCTCCTATATTCATTCTCTCTTGGAATTGAATGCCTGGCTCTTCAGAAATAGTTTCACTTTGGACTCTTTTAAGCGTCCAGTTTGACACTTTGTGCTGAACAATGACCTCCTTCCCCTGGGCTGTGCTCCGTTACTCCCTTGGCCAGTGGGTGGAGGGCCATGGTGCAGCAAGAAACATTTGGGGGAAGAAAAAAACCCCTCAGTTTGAAAGCTCCTGATGTTATCCTGCTCTGATAACATGAATTGAGTACTGACTCCATGCTTGGTGCCACGCTAAGAGCTGCAGCCGCTGTCCTGTTGGCCTTCACAAGGGGCCTGCGGGAAAGTGCACAGTGCCCTGTGACTTCCCCTCCTGAGCTTTGCCCCATGGGGCCACACCAACTCTACCCCTTCAGCTTTTGGAAAACCGAGGCCTCAGAGGGGCGGTGCAACCTTGTCATGAATACAAACTCTGGAAGACACACTTGTGTCGGGAAGAGTCTAGCACTGGGCAGGTCATAGAACCTCACTGTGTATTAAGTATAAAGTCATAAGGATGCGAGATCATGGATGGGAACTTTTTGGTGCAGTGCCTGGAAAACAACAGGTGTTTGATAAATGGTAGGTACTACCTACTACTACAAAGTGTGCAGTCACCGTGGCTCTGTCAGGCACGGGGCTAAGCACTTTGCGTGTGTGAATGACTTAACTCCCTGAAGTCCATGCTGAGACACTCTCGCCCCTCCCACCCAGCCTCATGGGTCCTATTCACGAGGCACCCCACCCCCAGGCCCCAGCTCTGAAGTGGGAAGGATGCCAGCCCAGAAGAGGGCATCACTGCACTGGACTGTGTGTCCACCGGGATGACTGGGAACGTTTGTCTCCACTGCCCACAGCTTTTTGGTAGAGTTGCTACGATTTTCTTTCATTCAGCTCTTGGAGTGTTGTGTCAGCTTCAACTCCCCCTCTTTGTAAGGGTGCTTTTGTTTATTGAATTGAGAAATTTGAAAGCTTTGTGATTGTCTGCTTCTTCTGTTATTTTTATACTGTCATTTGGAAATTATTTTAGATTTACAAAAGAGTTGTAGAAATGGCACAGAGCACTTGCCCAGCTTCCTTGGTGTTACGTAATGTCTCACAACCACGGCACGTCCATCAGAACTAAGAAGTCGAAGGCGGCACAGCACTGTGAAGCACAGACTTTATTCGGATCTCATCAGGTCTTTCCACAATGTCCTTTTTCCATTCCGGCATGCCACTTAGGACGCCGCATCGCGTGTAGTCATCACATCGCTGTAGTCTCTTTCATTCTGCGACCGTTTCCCAGTCTCTCCTTGTTTTTATATATGGCTAGGGCTGTGGAAACGTACTGGTTAGGTATTTTGTAGAATGTCCCCAAAGCTTGGTCTGATGCCACTCATGACCAGGCTCGGGTCATGGGTGTAGAGGAAGAATGTCACACAGGTGAGGTGGCCTCTCCTCATATCGCATTTGGGAATATCTGATGTCAATATTTCTTGTTACTGGTGATTGAATCTCTCCCTTGGTTAAGGTAACATCGGCCAGGTGGCTCCACTGTGAAATTGCTACTGTTCCTCCTTGCATGCACTCTAGAAGCAAGGCGCTAAGTTCTCTCTCCCTGAATATTTTTCACTGCCACTGCACACGGTGTCTGCTCTAGTGCTGAGGGAAGCGAGGCACAGACCCCTTTGCTCTGGGGTCTTTTATCTGCTTCCCCTGAGCGTTCACTCTGGACAGGCCCCAGCTGGGAATCCCAAGCTCTTGCTCTATTTTCTCGGTTTCTCAGCCCAGAAGAGTTCCTTGTCCCACATAGGAAATTGCCTGCTCTCTGACTTCGGTACAACTTCTGGTCCAAGCAGGAGAGAATTGAGTTCCACTTCCCAGAGCGAGGAGTAGTGAAGAATTTGTGGACATCTGTTACAAGCACAGCAGTAATGAATATTCTGAAGAAGATACTTTGAGGCTCGGCCAATACTCCATTTATCCTTGAAGTTTCACCCACTCTTTGAGCATTCGTCAGTGGGTCTTGCCTGCAGTGACTGTTAATGTGCTATAAAACACTGACTGTTTCCCCTTTTTATTGACCTTATTGGGGTGATGCTGGTCAACAAAATAATACAGGTTTCAGGTGCACAGTTCCACAACACATCTTCTGTACACTGTATTGTGTGTTCACCACCCCAAGTCAGGTCTCCGTCCGTCTCCATGTATCCCCCATATACCCTCCTCCAGCTTCCCTGCCCAATTCCCACACTGTTGTCCATATGTACAATTTTTTTCTCTTTTTTTCTCAGTCTCTCCACTCTCTCCCATCCCCAGCTGTCAGGCTGCTCTCTGTCTACAGGTCTGTCTTTATTTTGCTTGTTAGTTTATTTTCATGAAACACTTTTTAACATTCAAAAACATGATATTCATTGTTTGAGAAAATCTGTAATGCTGATACGTTCTTGTGAATCCAGTTTCTTTATCGTATAAGCCTCAGTAAAATTTACATGGTCTAGACAGAGGTTAAACTTACTATATTTGGGGCTGATTCAGAGCCCTAGACACCCCGGGCTGTGGGCCCCCTGGGCTCTGACGGTTTATTAAAACACTCCTGCCCTCATTGGTCAATAGTGCTTGCTCCGCCCTCTCCAAGTCCCGCCCCTGCGCAAGTCTTCAGAAACCTCTCCTCCTGTCTCCACAGTTCAACGAGGAGCAAAAACTCTGCAGACCTTTCTGTTATGAGCATGCATCCAAGTTTGGTTACCGTCCTGCTGCAAGGGAAACAGTCTCCAGCAGGCCAAGTCCAACATTCACGCCTAGAATGGACATTTTCGGGGAAAAGGGAATGTCTACAATAGTTACTGTTAGAGCAGCAAGAAAAAGAGGGTACTGCCTGCTTATCAGTCAGGTGAAAGCGTTGTCTTGGGAAGTGGGTTTTGGGATGATTTTGCTCACTTCACACTGCCCAGCAGCTAAAGAGTGGATGTTCGGCTCTGGACTGGAGCCCCCCTGGCCCCTCGGCCCCATCTTGAGGTGAGGTGGCTTTTTCAGTCGGATGGTGAGCTCTGTGCTGGGCAGATTGTTAAGCACTTTGAATAGTTTCCAGGTCGTGTGCATATACACAAGACATTAAATAATCAGTCTATAGTTTGGTTCAGGTACAATTTAACTCAGCTCAGAGGAAGCAGGCTTTGGAGCCAGAAAGAGCTGGCTTTGAAAACCAGCATTGAATAAAAGTGCTGGGACAATCTCTTTTTGGGCAGGTCACTTGGCCTCGCTTTATATAAAGTAGGAGTGTCATGGGGATTCGAGATAATAGAGGGAAAGTTTCTAGCACAGTGTCCGGAAAAGAATAGGTATCTGAATAATGGTAATGCTGTTACCATTGTTATTATTATTATTATTATAAACATTTGTTGATCAGCACTACCTCAGTCAGAGAGCTCAACGTATTAAATGTAATATTTATTTTAATCTCCACAATAACTACGAGTTAGGTGCCTTTAGTATCACCCCCAGTTTACAGAGGATGAGATTGAGGCTCAGAGAATTCAAGTGAAACATTTTAAGTTCACACAGATAGAATGTTGGTGGAGCTGAGGGTCCAACCCTGGCCGCCTGACATCCCTGTGTCCGTGATAAACACGCAGGACCCAGAGCGGCCCATGAACCCTCTGCAGTAACTCCAAACCCTTCTGGATTTCTACAGCCCGAAGGTCGGGAGCTCTTGCTACAGATCAGACGGACCTTTGGCACCTTATGAGACATTGCTGACATCGACAACATTTGGTACTTATTTTTATAACTTACTAGCAAGAGGAAGACAGATAAAAAAAGAGAGATTCACACGATTACCCAGAAACAAACACCGAATGTTTTAAGGTAGTTGGCGGGCACAGCAACTGTTCAAAAACAGTTGTCGGGTATCATGTCTTCCCCAAACACAATCTCAGGGCCCCCCATTCGAGAATTACCACCCAGACATCCGCTCTCCTAGATGTCACAAAACTTGCCCAAACTATGAAGGTAACAAACCATGTACAACAAAACAAAACACACATAGATTCTCTTTAATAAAAGAAGAAAGTGGGGGTAGCCCGCCGAAAACTTTTTTTCTGCTTTAGTAGAGAAGGTGCCAAAAATTTGCTCTTGTCTCCCCTTCAAGGGTGAGGGAGGAGAGCAGGCATTTCTGCCACAGCTCCTTGACTCCACCCACCTGGGAACTGTTTTGAGTTCTGAGTTCAGGCCCTGCTGAGGGGAAATTCAAGATCTATTGTTTGAAAGGAGTTGCCCAAATCTTAGAGGGGTCTGGGGTTGATGGCAAGGTGGCTCGGGCAGACTGTGGGTGACCTGGGACACTTAGAGACACAGCCCAAGAGCTGACCCGGGCCCTGCAGGCTGTTGGAGGTGGCAGGGTTGGGGGGGGTGCCACCCTCACTGCTTGGAGCAGGAACAGGAGAACCCTATGGTGAGGGGGTGTGGTGTGAGGGTCACTTAGGGGAGAGGTGCTGCATTGCAGTGACAGTGATGGCCCTATGGACGCTTGTCCCCGTCTTGGAAGTGAAGGCTGAGCAAGTCCATTCCTGTTGGATTTTAGAAGCTCTGGCAATTTTTAAAAAATATTTTAATTGTTCAAGTACAGTTTTCTGCCTTTTACTCCCATCCCAGCCCACCCCCAAGCCCTCCCCATGTCCGTCCCATTTCCACCCCCCCACCCCCCACCACCCCCCACCTCCGCTCTGGCTATTCTTGAATGACCCAAAGTGGTCAGAGCAGCGGGGGACGGGCGGCGTTGCCCACAAAGATAATTCTGGACTTTCTGCTCATCCCACTAGGGGTTTGTTCAAGACAGTTTAAATTCAATTTGGATAAAAACAAATTTTTAAGCGCCTCATGAGTTCTTCTCCAGTTACAAAAGTGTGACCACAGCCTCCTGCCACATCCTGCCCCCCCCACCCCGGCCAAGGGACAGTAACTGCTGGAATGGGGACTTGGCACGTCTCAGCGCTCCGATCACCGAAGCTTTTTTCCGTCCCCACCACCCATCCGTACTTAATTCACCAGGAACCCACAAAGCCCCTTTGTGCGTGGCAGGCAGCAGCCTGGGCGCTCAGATGGGCCTGGGTCGGTGCTGTCCTTGGAATTAGCAGAGAGTTATCTCGACTGATGAGGCCAGAGCCAGAGAAAACAGAAGGACTAGAAGCGAGAGTAACCTGCCACCAAAAAGCCCCCGTCTTCTGGAAGCGCAGTATCACATCTGAGGATCGCTAATGAGAGTCAACAGGACTTCCATTATGCATTGTGTTTCGGGACAAAAGGTCTTTCTGTTTCTGCTTTATGCCGAACCATTTTTCAATTACCTGGAGATGGAAACCAGTGTGGAGAGCCCCAGGAGCAGCCTCTGCTGGCAACCCGCACCCGCCATCAAGGATTGCCTCTCACTGGAGCCAAGGTGGAGCCCAGGGGAGTAAAGCTCGATTTTACTGAAGATTTCGCCGAAAGATGGGAGACGGTGTTGCCTTGCACAGTGCAGAGGGAAAGCTAATACATATGCTGACTGGGCCCTTCTGTCCTCTCTGCCCCCTCGCCCCAGGCTTCGCTCAGCTCCCTCTCCGTCTCTTCCCATTTTCCCTTCCTCCTGGGCAGGGCAATGTAGAGACCACCTGCCTCACTCGACCTTGCAAACACCTCCTCGCCCTCCAAACAGAAGGGCTCTCAGGAGCCTTAGTATCGGTTCTCCTTGGTTTTGGCTGTGGGAGACGTAAAGTGATAACTTTTCCCTCTTAAGGAGGCTTTCCTCTAACCCTCCCTTTTTGACAGTATGAAACACAAACATCACTTTTCTCTCCCAAATCATCCTATTATGAACTTGGAGTCTCTAGAATTTATAGGAGGAGGAGATAGGGAAACCGGTGAGATGGAAGAAGACCCTACCCACCACGCAGCGGGATGTTGGACTCAGCGGGTTCCAGGCCTTGGTCTGGTGACCCGGGTTCAGCCTTGGGCTCATTCAGCTGTGACCAGGGACGGACCTCTGATCAGGTGTCAGCAAATGTTTCATGGACAAATGCTTTTGGGCACGCCACCTGGCTCCTCTGCCTCAGCCACCTCATTTGGAAGGAGGTAGAAATCCGTTTTCTGTCTACTTCCCAAGGCTGCAGTGAAGGTCAGATGAGTTTATGGGTGAGGAGGCGCCAAGATAAAGAAATAAAATTGTTCTTCGCTGAGCTCTAGTACTATAGCCTTCGGCAAGTTGTGGGGAAGGCAAATCAGCCTTCGGATGTCACCACATTTCTCCGTGTCTTCTTTCCTTCTCCAGTCATTTTCCCTTTGTTTGCTCAGGTTCTGCCCCCCCCCCTCCCTCCCTTTACCCAGGAGGGAGCCTTCCTGGGTAAAGGGGTCAGCTGTCAGCCCTTTACACCTGAATGCAAATTTCAACTCCGAGCCCTCTGCCAGACTCAGGTGTGAGCCCTGATGTCGGACCGTGAGGTGGAAGGCTCTGTGGCAGTGGTCCTCAGGTTCAGTGAGCGCCCATGGAGGGTCCCTGGGCAATGCCCTGGGATTTGGGTTCTGTAGGATTGGGTCGAAGCCCATAAATATGCCTTTCTTCAGAGTGATCCAGGTGATTCTGATTCAGGTACTGTGCTCGTGGGACATGGAAGAGCAATGATTTCCAGAGGTAGGGGCTTGAGGAAGAGTTAGGGGGAGGTTTCAGGGTGGGTAGGGGGTGGGGTTCCCACTGAACCCACCCGGAGCAGGGCAGAGGCCCCCAGTCTTCCCAGGACAGGTCTCCTGTAGTCATCAAAGGAAGCCATTGCTTTGTCAAGAAGAGCAACGACTCTTGCCACTGTTATGAAGCTGTTTTATCCCAGCCAACCCTCCCCAAATCTTGGGAGGGAAGGTAGTGCAGTTCCTTGTTCTGGGGGACAAAGTTGAGGCCTCCAAGGTCTGGGCGATTGGTCTGGCTGCCCCCTGCTGCCCGTGGTTACAGCAGAGGAGGACTCCAGGGAGCTGCCCCAGGCCAGTGCGAATGCTTGTACACCACACTGCTGCTCGTGGGCCAAAGCGTCTGTTAGCTCCTCCTGGGTTCCCCCACTTCGCCTCGGCCAGCCTGGTCTAATCAGGCATCTGTCAGGAAGGGGTGGCCATGGTGGGGTCCTCCTTGCACCTCACTCCCTTCTTCTAAACATTGCCGAATAATGCAATGTCTACTTCCTCAGTGTCTGTGGCCCCCACCCGCTCCTCTGCGTCCCGGCCCCGCCACCGAAGTGCAGGTTGAGAAGCCAGCTCCACTCCTACGGGTCCATGCAGGACATCTTCCTGGCTATACTCACCCCTTTTTGGGCAATGTGGCTAACAGCATCTAGTCTCACGTGGCCCTGTCCCTGGCGTAAATGACTGGTGCAGAGGTGGGTCCCTGGCTTGGAGTGCACCACCCAGAGTCCTTCACAAAGAAGAGGGCAGACCCTCTTCAATGGTGGGTTCGCCCTGGAGGGTGAGGGGAGGCCGCCCAATGATTGTTGCCACATTCCCCACATTGTGGAGGGGAGGGAAACCAGACAGCAGCTGAGGGCGGCAGGAACAAGGGGGACGGAGAGTGAACCGACCAGTGCACTTGGCAACACGGAGGCCACGGACACCCAGACGAGGGCAGTGTCAGAGGCACCGTGGGTGCAGGAGCCTGTGGGGAGGGGAGGGGCTGGTGACAGCCAGTGCAGATCACTCTGTGGACTAAAGGACAAGAGCACAGTGCAAACAATGGGACTCCATAGAGCCGTGGGGCCAAGCGTGGTTTGTTACTTGTTCTTTAAAGACGAAAGAAATAACATCTCATTTGTGTGCTTGTGAAATGACCTGGTCAAAGGGGGGACAAGATGGCTCTAGAGAGGGGGGATTTTTGGAGGGGTATCCTATGGAGGCGAGGGGCGGGGGGCTGCCATCCCCAGGAACCCCGGGCTGCACCTACAGGTGCAGACAGGCCTGGGTGCTCTCCAAAGTGGCCACTCCCTCCCCCATTCCTGCTCTGAAAAAGATGCTGGGAGCCTTGGTCATGGCCACTGTGGGGCAGAACAATGCTCCAGGAGGGCTGCTCAGGACTCGGTGTCCCCGCCTTGCGGCCCAGGCCCCTGGCCGGCTAGGCGAACAAGCCTCTATTGATTCTGGGTGGTGGCTAGGAGAATGCCCCTTTGTTGAGCTCAGTGCCCTCCTCCCCCCCCCACCGCCCTTGCCCACAGGAGACGCATCCAGGTAGGAAGCGCGTCCCCAGGGACCTCGGAGGCCCTCGAGGGATGGAACGGCACCCCAGTCCCGGGAGGAGGCCTCCCAGTCCTGCTCTCCCCCATCTCCTCTCGGTCACCTCCCAGCTCTTGCCGTCCTTTCCTGTCACCCCCCCCCCCCCATTGCTCAGGGGAGGTCCAGCCAGGCCCACGTGTCTCCAGGTGAAACTCCTCTCTGCCTTTGGAGGTCCTGCTGCTCCACAAACCCTCATGGGAATGGGGGCTTGTGGGGAGAAGGAAGCAGGGCTTGTTCATACCTGGACCCTGGTGTCTAACCTGGAACTTGGTCCAGAAGAGACATATCAAGGTCTTGAGAAACAAACACTTGGTTTCAGCCAACAGCACTACCTCTCTCCCCATCACCCAGGCCAGAAATTTGACCAGTCTATTACCCGGTTGGTCACAAATCTGTTACTTCTTCTTGATAAGTCACTCAAACTCCTTAGTCTGGACTTCTGGCCAAGTTGGAGGTGTAGGTGGAAATACTGTGCCTCCTCGCATAACCAAAATTAAGGACAACCAGGTTGTCTTTTTGTTTCTAAAGATTTAGAGACAAAAACACAACCATAACAGGCAGGAAACTGAACTGTATGGAAGTCTGACAACCATTCAATGAGATCTGTAAGAGGGGCAGAGTCGGCAGCCGGCGGAGAGGGATCACGGCAGGAAAAGGCAGTGGCAGCCAGACCCGGGAGTGCAGGCGGCACGGGGTGGACCTCGGTCACACAATCACGCAGATAAACCAGGCAAAAATGGGAAGCAAGGCAGACCACGCAACCCAGGGCCCCAGTGACGGGAAATAAAGTCTAAAAGCACCGATTGAAAAGGTGCCAGGAGAGACTCCCAGCCTCACAGGAGAGTTCGTTGGAGAGACCCACAGGGTCCTAGAACGTACACAAGCCCACCCACCCAGGAACCAGTACCAGAAGGCCCAGTTTGCTTGTGGAAAGGGGCAGAGGAGACCAAAATCTGAGGGAGAGCAGAACAAGTGCCCTTGCTCCCTCTCAACGCCCCCCCTCCCCCCACATACAGCATCACAATCCAGAGACCAGGTTGCCCCGCCCTGCTGAACACCTAAGGCTCTGCCTCTCACTACATAATGGGTGCGACCTGACCAAAAATAGCTCAAATGCAAGAACAAATCAAAGTCCCAGAGCCAATACATCTAAGTGACCAAGAGATAGCCAACCTATCAGACGCACAGTTCAAAATACTGGTGATCAGGATGCTCACAGAACTGGCTGATTTTCATTGCAAATTAGATGAAAAAATGAAGGCTACACTAAGTGAAATGAAGGAAAATGCACAGGAAACCAATAGTGATGGAAAAAAAAACTGGGACTCAAATCAATGGAGGGGACCAGAAGGAAGAAAGAAACAAGAATCCAAAAAAATGAGGAGAGGCTTAGGAACCTCCAGGACATCTTTAAACATTCCAACATCTGAATTATAGGGGTACCAGAAGGGGAACAGGAAGAGCAACAAGTGGAAACATTATTTGAATAAATAATAAAGGAGAACTTCCCCAATCTGGCAAAGGCAATACACTTCCAGGAAATCCAGGAAGCTCAGAGTCCCAAGGAAGTTGGACTCAAGAAGGAACACACCAAGGCACATCATAATTACATCAGCCAAGATTCAAATGAAGGAGAGAATCCTAGAAGCAGCAAGAGATAAGGGGACAGTCACCTACAAAGGAGTGCCCATCAGACTGTCAGCTGATTTCTCAAAGGAGACCTTACAGGCAAGAAGGGGCTGGAAAGAAGTATTCCAGGTCATGAAAAGCAGGGACCTACATCCAAGATTGCCCTATCCAGCAAAGGTTTCATTTAAATGGAAGGATAGATAAAGTGCTTCTCAGATGGGGTCAAGTTCAAGGAGTTCATCATCATCAAGCCCTTATTATATGAAATGTTAAAGGGACTTATCTAAGAAAAAGAAGATGAAAAATATGAACAGTGAAAGGACAGCAAACAGTTATTAACAACCACACCTAAAACAAAAGCAAACTAAGTGGGCAGCTAGATCAGGAGTGAAACCACAGAAATTGAGATCACATGGAGCGTTAGCAACAGGGGAGTGGGAGGAGGAGAAGGTACAGAGAATAAGTAGCATAGACAGTGGGGAGAAAATAGACAGGGGGAGGGCAAGAGTAGTGTGGGAAATGTAGAAGCTAAAGAACTTATGACACATGGACATGAACTAAAGGGGGGAATGTGGGTGGGAGGGGTGTGCAGGGTGGAAGGGAATGAAGGGAGGGAAATGGGACAATTGTAATGGCATAATCAATAAAATATATTTAAAAAATTTCTTAGTCTGGGCTTCCTGGCCTGCCCCAGTTTGGCATCAACCTTCCCTCTGTTGGCCTGGACTTGCCACTGTTGACTCATCACCTACTTTATCCCTATTTATTGAGCATATACTATGTGCTGTCATTGCTCTAGAAACTGGGGGAGCTCCAGTGAGTGGGGCAGACAGAGGCTTCTCTCTCGGGGCCTTATAGCCTCTTTGAAGTAGACACATGTACACAGGTGACCAAATAATATAACATCAAAACATGAGATGAATGAGTGCTCTGAAGGAAGTCACACAGGTGAAAGGGGATGAGGATGATGGCGGGAATGTGTGTGTGTGTGTGTGTGTGTGTGTGTGTGTGACAGGGAAGCAGCCACCAAGGCAGAGTGAGGGCAGGGACAAAAGCTCTGGGAGTTGAAGTTACGGAGGAAGAGTGTCCGTCTTCTGCGAAGAGTGATGGGAGGCTGTGGCTGGCCCACGTGTCCTGCATGGTCCGACCTCCGGGCTCTGTCCTGCTGGGTCTTCCGCCTGAGATGACCTCCCCAAGCGTCTCCACCTTTCTCAGTCATCCTTGGAGTTCAGGCCTCGGCGCCAGCCCCATCACCACTGGGAAGCTTTCCTTGTTTCCTCCACACTGCCAGCATCTTTCCTTTTACCTGTCTGTCTGCCTCTAAGATGGTACCTCAGGTCTTGGGATCCATTGCCTAGGCTGCTCAAGCTCAGATTCCCAAACATTTCCTCAGCACCCACTGTGTGCTGTGCCTCATCCAATCCTCCCATCATGAGAGAGGTTATATTATGCTCGTTTTTTACAGATGGGTAAACGGAGGCTCAGAGAAGTTCAGCAGCTCATCTGTGACATCCCATTTTACGGATACAGAAACTGAGTCTCAGACAGGTAAACGACTTTTCTGAAGTCACAGAGCTGATAAATACCAAAACTCAAACCCCAGCCCTGACCCAGGTCTGATGGGCCTCAAATTCTTTGATTTCAACCTCTGCAACCCAATTCCACCTCCAAGGTGCTCAGGAGACCCATCAGCAGACAGGTGAGGAAAGCATCGTTACTGGGGCCCTCAGAGAGAAGCACTGCGCCCGGGATGCCCAGGGACCTGCTGTCGTGGCTCTGCCTCCTCCCAGCTGTGTGTTTTGCTCATGTTTCTCACCCTCTCTGTGCTTTCATTTCCTCACCTGTGAAAGGGGATGATGTTAGGTCTTCATGCCCCCATGCCCCCACCCCCACCCGCTGTCAGAAGGAAGCGTGAAGGTGTTTGTGAGCATGTTTCTTTTTAAAGATTTTTTAAAAATTTATCTTCAGAGGGGAAGGGAAGGAAAGAGGGAGAGAAATATCAATGTATGGTTGCCTCTCATGTGTCCTCTGCTGGGAACTAGCCTGCAACCCAGGCATGTGCCCTGACTGGGAATCGAACCACGATTGTCTGGTTTGCAGGCCTGTGCTCAATCCACTGAGCTACACCAGCCAGGGCTGTGAGCATGTTTTGAGGGCAGCAAGTCTTGCCTCAGTGCATTGTTACCCACTCCCCCAACTTCTAAGCTGCGTGAGCGGTGGGAGAGGGGGAGCGGCCCTGGCAGAGGGGAGAGAGGAAAGTGTTGGGTGGGGCTTTCCCTGGAGAGAGAGGCAGGTGATGTCTTGCTCAGCCAGCCCCATGTGACGAGAGGAACCTACTAACTAGGTCGCCTTGCAGCAGGAAGGAGCTATTCCGGGACCCGCCTGCCGCCTCCTGGAGCAGCAGCTGTGAGCCGGACTATTTCAGGGGCCCGCACAGGAAGCTCCCCCACAGCTCTCTCTTGGATCCCAGCCCTGTCTTTGGGCCCTGACAGGCCAGGGGAACCCAGCAGGCACTGAGCTGGTGCCTCTGCATGACTGCCCTGGGGTAGACAGTGGCAACCTGGGACCATGGCAGCGTGCCTTTCCCACCTGCTGGAAGCCATCATCCCGGGCAGCTGCGGGTGAGAACAGGAGGCTTGCATTTCCCGGCCTGGCGGTGACTCAGTGCTTGGCTGCAATAACCCTGTGGCACTAGGCAACTCGCTTTACCATCCTGGGCCTGGGTTTCTCCACCTGTAAAGTGGGGGTAATGGTGCTTACAGTCTAGGACTGTTCTGGGGATTAAATGAGATAATGACCAAAAGCACCAAACACAGGATCTGCCCAGAGGCAGTGCATTCCCCCAACTGCTCCTAACTCACCCTCTGGGGTTCTCCACGCTGGGATGACGACGGCAGGAAGGACAGGAAGTTGCTTGGCGGAGGAAGCGGGGATTATGCTGGAGGAGTTGGCTCCCCAGGCGCTGGCTTGATGAGCACCACAAGGGAGGAATCCCTTCGGAAGGAACTTCGGGCTTTGAAGTCAGCGACTGACCTAAGTGACAATAGCTCTGCCCTGGGCTCTGAGCTTCAGGTGTCTCATCTGCAAAATGGGGGTGGAAACATGTCCTGTGCAAGGACATGCAAGGAACAAACATGAAGCCTTTAGCACAGGACTGGCACCCAGGGAACAGTTATCCCATTTAAATGTCATACAACCCCATGATGAAAGCATTATTATCCCCATTTTTAAAAACGAAAATAAAATTTTTTTAATCCTCACCCAAGAACATTCTTTCATTGCTTTTAGAGAGAGAGGAAGGGAGAGAGACAAACAGCAACATGAGAGAGAAGCTTTGACTGGTGGCCTCGCACACGCACCCAGGCCAGGGACCCAGCCTGCGACCTTTCCGCTGTGGGAGGGTGCCCCAACCAGCTGACCCCGCCGGCCAGGGCTATGCTCCCCATTTCATTGGTGAGGAAACAGAGGCACAGACAGGTCAGGTGATCGCCCAAGGTGCCCTCATTAGGAGGCAGCCTGGCTGAGATTTGAATTCAATCTGAGCTCAGACCCGCACTTGGCGTCGCTCCCTCTGCCTGGCAAGCAGCAAGTGCTCAAAGTGCGCACAGACTGTCAGATGCGTGTGCACAGCAAGGGCCCAGCAGGGCACAGTGACGTGGTCAGTGGTCGGCAATGCGCACCGGTTGCTGCTGTAATTGTTGTCATTGTTATTCTCATCATCACCGTGGCTCAGAATTTAACTGGAAGTTACAAAGCTTAAGAGTGGCTGGTAAAGGCAGAGGGTGATCTAAGATATTAGAAACGACAACAATCCCATTCTCAGGGGAATCATCAAAAATATGGGATAAAAAACTAGAGTGGTAACATTGCAGCATTCCTGGTAATTACAAAAAATGGGGAAAAATTGTATGTATTCAAATATCACACCGTAAGTTAAGTAAATGATGGTTGCTCTCTTCGGTGGAAAATTACACACCTACTTAAAATGATGCTAATATGACTTATGGAAAATGTTTATTATGCAATTACTGTTAAAGGGAAAAGGCTGGATATAAAATCTACTTCTGCTCTAATTACACCTCTATTAAAATATCAAGTGCACATAGACAGGAGCTGAGAGGGAATATGCAAACAGTCGACATGTTAAATGCTGGAATTAGGGGTTTCTTTTTTGTAATTGATTTAATAATTCAACCATAACGTGGTGAGCACTTACTAAGTGTCAGTCACTGTGTTAAGCATGGTTATTAGTGTGGATTATATCAGACTGAAGGAGGGTTACAGAGCAAAGAGGTGTTATTGCCTTTCCAGATATTCTGGGGTAAGCAGTTCAAAGCCGATGTGGCACCTTCAGGGTGTCGGGGACCCTGGATCTCTCTGTCTGGTGGCTCTGCTGTTTCTAGGCAAGTTCCCTTTTTCCATGCAGTCTGATCGGGCACACCGCCACGTCCACAGTCCAGCCAGCAACATGAGCACAGGAAGGGAAGGGCAGGCTCTTCTGCAGGAAGGATGTGACTGGAAGTTGCCCGCATCACCTCCATTCTTAGGCCTTGGTCAGAACTTTGTCCCCTGCACAAAGTCACAAAGTTCTGTGATTCCTAGCTGCAAGATAGACTGGGACTTGTCGTTCCTTTGGGTGGCTGTGGGCCTAGCTGAAAATTCTAGCTAATGTGGAGAAGGGGGGGCAGCAACTGGGGGCCTCTGGCACAGCGTGCTAGACGAAGCAAGTCGAGGCTCAATCCCCGAGGAGCCAACTGTCCAGTGAGAGAGAAGCACATGTCAAGGAGTGATTACCAGACCATCTGAGTAGTGCTGTGGTTGAATTAGGGGCCTCCGGGGACAGGATGGCCAATGTGCCTGGAGGGACACCAGCAGCTTCATCTCCCCTGAAGATTCTGCCCTCACTGGCAGCCACCCTGTTTGCACCGTGAGCCACTGTGCTCCCCCAGCCACCGGCAAGAGCTGATTGGTCAGCATAGGGGCAAATGGCGCTCCGGACCCAAGCTGGGACCACCTACTGCCTTCTGGGAGGGCGAGGGGAGTGGGGTGACACAGTGCTGGAATCACAGCAGCCCTGTCCCTGGAAGGCAGTGTGCTTCTACTGGACCCTGCACCTGTCCTTCAAATTGATCATGTATCCTCGTCCTTCAATCTGTGAGGTTCCTTGGTAGGAAACCCATCAAATTCCCACCACTTTGTTCTGGCTTTAATAAACTGAGCTAATTCATGGGGTCAGGGTAAGGTAACAAGCAGTTCTGCTGAGATTTAGTTCCAGACAGATTTCCCACCTGGTGCCATGAAAGCCAGGAGGGTTTTCAGGAGGGCAGAGGGGAAGGCTACCCAGGCAGGGAGTCAGCCTCTAAGTCTGGGAGCCTTTTACTTTTGTTAGCGGTTTATTGATGATGCAACAAAATGACCAACGAGAGAGAAAATACTTAACAAAGGCCCCCCCAGAGGGGTGGGGAGCTGGCAGTTGATGACCTGGAGCGGCAGGTGGGGGGTGGGGGTGGAGGGAGACGGGGGTGGGGGGTGAACAGGCCGGAGCTTGGCTGCCCCCCTGTAGACCTGACTATAGCTTCACCGTGTGGTGCTATACTGGAAAATCCTTCTGGATCAATTTCTTCAATTCTAAGAGAAAACCAAGAGTATTTAAGTAAGTGAAATTTAAACAACAAGATTTATGAAAACTCGAGGCCACCGCTCTACCCAGGACCTGGTTGAGCCCCGCGGTGAAACCGGCCACACTGTTCTGCCAACCCTCCCTCGTCTGCCGTCCGGCCTCCACAGGCGTCCTCGGCCGGGACTTCGCCCGCCCGCCCAGCCGCCTGCCTGTCTGAGCCCCTGGACAACGGCTTCTCCTCCCTACTGACCTCCCTGCTGTTGTATTGTCCCCTTCCAATGTGTTCTCTGCAAACCAGCTAACATGGTCTTTTCAAAAGCCCAATCAAGTGAAAGAAGCCGATCTGAAAAGGCTACATACGGTATCATTCCAACTACATGACATTCTGGAAAAGGCAAAACTGTGGAAACAGTGAAAAGGTCAGCGGTTGCCAGGGCTTTTGGGGGGAGGGAGAGGTGAGTAGGGGGCGCATGGGGGATGTTTTGTGCCCTGGAAGCTCACTATACATTTGTCAAACCCATGTATACCAAGAGTGAACCTTAATGTAAACTCTGGACTTCAGTTAATAATAATGTATCACTGTTGGCTCATTAATGATAACCAGTGTATCACATTAATGAAAGATGCTAGTAAGGGAAATTGTGGAGGGAAGGATGAGAGTGTGCATGGGAACTCTCTGTACTTTCCTCTCAATTTTTCTGTAAACTTGAAACTACTCCAAAAAAGAAAGCCTATTAATTAAAATAGATCATGTCATTTCTCTGTTTAAAACCCTACAACTGCTTCCTATCCCATCTTGCAAAAGTGATAGCAAGTAACAAAACTCCTTCCTCTGGTCAGGAGGCCTCCAGGACGTGGCCCTGCCTCGCCGTCTCCCTCCACTCATTGGCTCTCCAACCGCACGTGGTTTCTGCTCCCAAACATGCCCAGCCTGTGCCCATCTCAGGGCCTTTGCACTTGCTGTTCTCCTTGTTTGGCTGCTCTGTTCCCCCTGGTTGGCCCCTACCTACTATTCAAGTTCTAGCTACACCATGGCCTCCTTAGAGAATTCTTTCCTGACCACCCATCAGAAGCAGCCACCCAGTCACTGGTTGCCACATAATCCTATTTTAACTCTGCATGAATCACTGGCTGATAGTTTTCTTGCTTGTGCATTTAGTGCCTGCATCGCCTCGAGAATGGAGTTGCCATGGGAACAGGGTCTTCTCTGCCTTCTTCATTGCTGTGTCCCCAGCTCCTAGAACAGTGCTGGGAGTATCGCAGGTGCTCAATAGATACTAAATGCATGAGTGAAAGAGTGAGTGAGTGAACAGGTGAGTGAATGAATTTACTGAAACTCACTCAGGGCTAGGTCTGAGCTGGCTTCTGGATCCTGCAGAAGATACGGTTATTAACCCCAGGGGTCTCACCATCTTACACACAGAGCTTTGTACTGAACCTGTTGAGCCAGATAGTGGAGTGGTTAGTAGCGTGGGCCATGGAACCACACGGCCTGGGACCAGATCGTGGCTCTGGTCCATCACAGCTGTGGTCTGTAAAACACTCAGGGAGAGTCTTAGAGGAGCCTGTTCCATGCTCGACAGATGCTAGTCGTTGTCATTGTCACACAGAGGACCACACAGAGACGCATGAAAGAGAACTGCTCTAACACCAGAGTTCAAGGAATCTAGGAAATCACTTTACTTATTCGTTTGTTTCTGGATCCCTCTTTGCAGGCATTTGGAAGTGAGCATGAGAAGGGACAGGGTGTTTGGGGGAGCCGTCATTCTCCCAACCACTTGACGGGGCAAGTACGATTAGAGCTATTTTGTAGCTGTGAGAACTGAGATTCAGGGCAGCAAAATGATTGGCACCGTGTAACACAGCTAGTAGGTGGCAGGACCAAGAATCACAACCAGGTTGGACTAACATCGCTGTTACCTTTGCCTCCCCACGCCTCCCCTCTTCATTCTGCTCTGGAGGCCTGGGCTCCAGCCCTGAGCCCATGGGCTTACACAGGTGATGGCCAAACAGACTGGGCAGGAGCTGGGCTGTCGGTGTAGTTAGACCCGATGCAAAGCTGAGCCCGGTGAGACCTAGGATGAGGCTCCGTATTGGACAACTGGACACCAGAGCGGTCTCTGCCTCACAGATAGCAGATGGCTGCTCTTGGGATAGGGCCGGGCATAGATAGGGTGGGCGGGGGCAGGGGGGTACATCCTCGCTGACTGAATACCTGCAGGTTGTTGTGAGGGTGGGATGAGATGAAGCTGGTCTGTCAGATATACGACAGTCAACCCCAAATTTCCATCATGGAGGGCCAGGTCCAGGACTTCGCCAGGCAGCACCGGTGTGGATAGGAATTCGGAGTTGGGAGGAATAACAGCAGTCATCTTGTGGACATGTGAGGTAACCAAGGCCCAGAGAGGGGGCACAAGCTGGCCCGATCACCCAGCAGGTTGGTGGCAGATAGCTCCAGGCTTAGGTCCTGGGAGACGGCCACACCACTGGAGGTCCCACCAGCACCCAACGCTCTGCCTGGCTGAGGCCCACCCATTTGCTCCTGGCTAACCTGGATTTGAGAACCGGCTCTGGCCCCACTGGGTGCTGGCAGGTGGTGCAACACATCTTGAACCTCAGTTTCCACAATATTAAAGCACAAAAAAATCACACCTAGCTTTGCAGAGTTGTAAAGATGAAATGTGGATGTGTACGCAAAGTGCTAGCAAGGTGGCTGGAACAATGAATGTCCCCCTTTCCTCGTGTCCACACCCCACCGTGACCTTGGAGGCAGCCTCCTGCCCCTCAGCTGTGATTAGGTCACCCCCTGCTTAACAGTCTTTACTCTTCCAGTGGCCTCCAAGGGAATGTCAGCAGTCCTTAGTCTGGCTTCTAGGGCACCCTGAGCTATTGCACCCGCTTGCTTCTCTGCCTTTTCTTTATAACTAATGTATTGTCAAGTTAATAAACGAGTCTACAGCCCTTTTTGGAAATGCAGCACATATAAAGCCTGCAGGAAAGAAATCTGTTTCACTCTGTTCATCCAGCATTTTCCAAATGAGTTTGACTGTGGAGCCCTATTAATATCCCACAGAACATGCTTTTGTTTCCTGAACACCCTTGGCAATTTCCTGCCTGCCTGCTCTGTAGCTTAGTCTTACTTCCCACAAAGCCCTTCCTCCCCAGGACCTGTTTACTTACCCAGAGGCCCAGACGGGAGACCCCGCCTTGGTCTAGTAGAGTGAGCCCCTCCGCTGGGCTCCCTCGGCTCTGTGCACAAGCCCCTACCCCAGCACTTCGGGCGCCCCTGCCAGGCTGCTTGCTCCCAGCCTCCTTCCCAGCTTCTGCCTCCCTACTCTCCCCTTCCCTGCCTGCAAGCCGTGTGAGTCCTATCTGCTCTCTGTTCTTGGAGGGCCATCAAAAAGTACCTCCTCCAAGGACATTTTTTTTCTTTTTTCTTTTATTTAATTCTTGTTCAAGTACAGTTTTCTGTCTTGTATTCCCAGCCCTGCCCCCCTACCCAGTGCTCCCCACCTCCCTCCCATTTCTGCCCCCCACCTTAGTTATTGTCCATGTGTCCTTTATACTTGTTCATGTGAGTCCTTCCCCTTTTCCCCTGTGATTCTCTCCCCAAGGACATTTTCTATATGCCCCAGTCAAGAAAAATCTCTCTCAGTTTCCCAGACAAGGAAAAGTTAAAGGAGGTCATTACCACCAAAGCACTATTTCAAGAAGTGTTAAAGGGTCTTCTTTAAGAAGAAGAAGAAGAAACAGAGGAACATAGTTATAAGGAATAAAATGGCAATAAACACATACCTATCAATAATCATAAAATGGGAAGGGCTTAAATGCTCCAGGCAAAAGACATAGGGTAGCTCAATGAATGAGATAAGACCCATATATATGCCATCTATAAGAGACCCACCTCAGAATGAAAGATACGCACAGACTAAAAGTAAATTGATGGAAAAAGGTATTTCAGGAAAAAGGAAATTAAGAAAAAAAGCTGGGGTAGCAATACTTATATCTGACAGAACAGATTTTAAAACAAAGGCTTTCATAAGAGACAAAGGGTGTTATGTAATGATAAAGGAGTCAGTCCAACAAGAGGGTATAACCTTTGTAGACATTTCTGTACCCAACATCGAAGCACTTAACTGTACGGAGCAAAGCTTGATGGACATAAAGGGAGAGGTGGACAGGAGTACAGTCGTATTCGGGGATTTTAACCCCCCCCCCATTGACATCAACGGACAGATCTTGCAGATGGAAAATCACTAAGAAAACCATGGTTTTAGGAAGATGGATTTAATTGATATCTTCAGAGCTTTTCATACCAAGGTACTAGAATATACATTCTTTTCAAGTGTACATGGAATATTCTCAAAGTTAGACCACATATAAGGACACAAAACAAGCCCTGCCTGGTGTGGCTCAGTGGATGGAGTGCCAGCCTGTGAACCAAAGGATCACAGTTTGATTCCCAGTCAGGGCACATGCCTGGGTTGCAGGCCAGGTCCCCAGTAGGGGGCGTGTGAGAGGCAACCACACATTGATATTTCTCTCCCTCTTTCTCTCTTCCCCTCTGTCTAAAAAATAAATAAATCTTAAAAGAAACTTAAGTATATTAAGCCAGATCATACTATATTAAAAAGATAAAAGTAGGCAAAATAATGTACGTGGAACAGAGACTTTGGGTGGAGAGATAGCTTGGGTGTTATATCAGAAAAGGTGGGGCAGTTCCTTTTTCACAGAAAAGAGATTGAAAGTGGAGATGGTTTGAGAGGCAGGAGAGGGTAAAGGGGCATAGATGGCGACCGAAGGAGGCTTGACTCGGGGTGGCGAGCACACAATGTACAGGTGGTATATTATTCAAGTGAACCCCTGAAACCTATATAATTTTATTAACCAATGTCACCCCAATACATTCAGTAAAAATTAAAAGAAAATGCAGATGGTTTTAGTGCAGGGATGAGGGTGGGGAGCTTCTGTGGGCTTTAGACCCCTGCGAGTTCACAGCAGTCCCGGGCTTTCAGCAGCCCTGGAAGTGGCTGAGGGCGGGATCTGGACAACAGTGCAGACCAGCGCTGTTGTCCCTGAGGAGGTTCACTCAGCCATTCAACAAATGCTTATTTATTCATCCACCAGTGGTCTAGGCTTTGAGAATATAACTGATCCAGAAATTCCTTAGGTTCTCCTAGAGGAGACAGACAGGAAACCCATCAGTATATAACTTAACATCAGATCAGCTGTTATAAAGGGGAAAAGGAGAAGCAGGGATTGGAAAGTGACCAGAAACCTCTACGAGGTGAGAGGTCAAGGCCTCTCTGAAGGAGAGACTCTTGAGTTTCAATGAAACAATTGAGAAATTATAGATTTCTGAATTGGATTTATATAGGAACCCCTTTATATTTGGGTCATCCTTGAATACGTATTATTAAATAACTGACATACATACTCAACACTTAATAGAGTATGAAATCAAATCCATAAAAGTGAACAACGAAGCTAATAGAAGAAAATTTTACTACCAAATTTTAGGTCATTCCAAAAACAGCAACTCATTGAGAAAACAGATGAATATGAAAAGCAGGTATGAAGTTTCCGGGGGTCTTTGATAATCCAATAAATAAAAAGGACTGAACCACGTGGAGACATTGGCAAAGATATTGAATTTTTGTGCATCCTTGGCACAGATGACTGAATACAGAAGAGAACATAAAATGTATTAGGTACCACTACAGAAGACACTGATGACAAACTGGACAATGAGTTTCGGCAATTAAGAGAGGATTTGGGATTAATTGAAGTGCACAAGAAAACTTAAACTGCCCTGCAAGAGACCTGCCAGGGATTGTTCCCAAGTTGGACAATCCTAAAAATTTGCACACGTGACCTATAACAAACAAGTCGTGAAACTGGAGGAAGCTTCTCTAAATTATCAATAATTTTTTTCCATGCTGAAAAATGAACCATGCCAGAGGGAAGGCCGAATCCCCACTCTCTTCTCTCTACAGAAACACAAAGGTACAAAATCTGATCTAAAAATGCATGTCCACAGAAGCAAGTTCAAATCTCTAAGTCAAAATTTTGAAAAGATTTTTAGGGAGTGTTTACAAGTTCAACATTTAGTATCTTTGCTACTTGACTTTCAAGGGGATCCCAGGTGCACAGAATTAGGTTGCCATAAACTTGGGTTTACGACAGTCTGTTAACACTGGCCCTTGCATGTCACACTTGGTTCAGTTATTTACCATAATGTAATGGTTACCCAGAGACAAAGCTGGTAACTTGACCTATAGGTAACCATAAATTCCCTTATTGCAACTATATGTAGTCCTCAAAGGAATACTTTCAAAAAAGATTTTATTTATTTATTTTTAGATAGAGGGGAAGAGAGGGAAAAGGAGAAGAGAAACACTGGTGTGAGAGAGAAACATCCATTAGTTGCCTCTCATAGGCACCCCGTCCAGGGATGGAACCCGCAACCCAGGCAGGCGCCCTGACCAGGAGTCGAACCAACAACCTTTCGCTTTGCAGGACGATGCCCAACCCACTGAGCCACACCAGTGAGGGCAAGAATATTTCTTCTGTTAGTCATTTTTAACTTTACCAAAGAATATCATATTGTATATAATTGCTGAGATTTATTTGTCTTTTCTAGTGTTAGACTGGCAATATTAATTCGTCCTTGAGGCGTGTCCCTGCAGCTCATTCATTTTGACTGCTGTCTGTTGTATACCACGTGAGCGCACGTTGGAGCGTATTCATCACTCCCCCACTGAGGGATGGTGAGGGTGGGCGTTTTTTCATCCCGCAGGAACCAGCAACCCCGATATTTCAATGGCCTTAGCGCCAAACGTTTATTTCTAGTTCTCATTCTGTGAGGCTGAGGCTCTGCTGGGGAAGGGTCTTTGCCAAGCAGGCAGGCCTGGCAAGGGTGAACAGGGAATAAATAGTTATGAACAAACAATGCATTTGATCCCCGAAGGTTTCCAGGCTTTGCCCCGTGAAAAGCCCGCTCTGAGTGAAGCTGCTGCATCGGAAACTACGTTCCGCTTCAGAGGAGAGAGCCAGACTTTCCCCCAACACATTCGCCAGCTTCCGCTCCTGCTGATTATGTGCAGAAGGTCCTGGGGGCCCACGTCCTTCCAGTACCTGGTGTCGGACCTTTGGCTGTTGTAAATTGAACGCATGTAAACTGGTGCTTCGTGGAGGCTTCAGTTCCCACTTCCCCATCACTCCCAATGTTGAATGCGTCTTCACACTTAGCGGCGGTCTTTCTTCCTCTCTGCAAGAGCATGCTCATGCTTTTGTCCATTTCTCTTTTTTTCCAAAAAGATTGATGTGTAGGTGTTCTCTGTATACTCTTCATATTAATCCTTTGTTGCTTGTGTGTTTTGAGATTTTTTTCCTCCTACTTGATTATTTGTCTTTTTATGTTAAGGTGTTTTTTGTTGAACATAGCTTTTAATTTTAACACAGTCAAGTTTATCAGTCTTTCATTTCATAGCTAGTATAGTCTTTGGGGCCTTAAGAAATCTCTCTCTATTCCAACCTCCAAAAGATCTTTACCCACATTTTCTAATAAATGTTTTAATGTTTTATTTTTCAAATTTAAGTCCATAATCCATGCAGAGCTGATCGTTGTGTGTGTTTTAAAGTCATTTTTTCCAGTTCCATTTTTGGACATCTTTTTTTTCTTCACCGTGATATACCACCTTTGCCATGTACGAAGGTTGTGTACGTGTGTGGGTCAGACCCTGGATGTCTGTTCCATCTCGTGGGTCAGTCTGTTTGTCCTTATGTCAGTACCACACCACCTTCACAGAGTGACTCCACGGTAAGTGCTGATTTCATTTCGGGTGAGGCAAGTCCCTCCTCCCCGTTCTTCCCACAAGTACCTGGCGCCCAGCAGGGAACCAGCTCAGCTCCTTCTAAATGAGCGGCTTCCGGCGGATCAATTTCCATTTTGAATCTTGGGTTTCTGAGTGTAAACCGGCTACTAATCACGAAGCTACTAGTGAAGGTGTCCCGAGGGTCAGATGACACTGTGGGAGAGACAAGGTCTCCGCACAGTGTCTGGGTGCGGGCCCTGAGTGTTCCTGAGGCGAAGTCCAGAGAAGTTGAGGGAGGTGCCTGAGGTCACACAACTGGATTGACCCCATACTGTCTCTCCACCGCCAGGAATCAAAGATCATCTCTGGATAAGTTAGTCTTTTCCATTTCTTTTCTCTATGTTGTTCCTCGATCTAAAAAAATCAGTTTTCTAAAGCTCACGGCACACCATTGTTCCCAAAGACCCCATCTGCCCTGGCTCTCTCCTATCTGACGGGAACTCAGTGATTTGGGTAAGGGTCTCCCAACAATGCTGGGGAGGAAGCCAGGTTTATTTAAAATCCAACTTTGCTTGGCCCTGTTACCACTGGCCGTGGTGGAGCCGCGGCTCAGGGGCATCTGAAAACAAGCAGGTCCGGGCATGGCTTCCAGGTCAGTCACTGGGCTGCCAGCGCAGAGCCCCTGGCTCTCAGGAACTGTGGAAGTGCAGTGGCCTTGGGCATCTGCGTTGCATCTCCTGGGATCCCACTGCGGCCCCTGGGGGAGCGGTAGGGGCACGGTGAGCATGTGTTGAATGAGAAAGTGCACACGGTCAGAGAGAGGAAGAGTCACTTTGTAGACAGTTTGACCACATTCTAAAGACACTTAAAGCCAGAGAAAAGGTATGTAGCTTACCAGCAGATTCGGTAAGGTCCTCCGGAGAGAGGGGTTTGAGAAAGCTGCCAATGTAATAAAAATTACAGTAATTAATGTGTGTAACTTGCTCAAAAACTGATAAAGAGATAAATGGAGTAAAGTAAGATTCACAAATAGACCTAAACATAGACAGAAGTTTGGTATATAATAAGGGTGGCATTTCACATATGTGAGGGGAAATAGGGATCAGGACAATAGTTGGGCATCTGGGAAAATCTCTAGCTGGGTCCCTGTCTCCCTGTCTGGCCACATGCTGTGCACTAGAGTAAATTCCAGGTGGGTCAAATATGTACAGACTTTTTAAAAACCATAATAATAGCCCTGGCTGGTGCGATTCAGTAGATTGAGTGCTGGCACCAGGAACCAAAAGGTCACCAGTTTGATTCCCACTCAGGGCACAGGCCTGGGCTGTGGGCCAGGTCCCCAGTTGGGGGTGGGCGAGAGACAACAGATGGATGTGTCTCTCGCACACCAAAGTCTCTCATCCTCTCTCCCTTCCTCTCTCTCTAAAAATAAATACATAAGATCTTTAAAAATAAAAATAATAGAAAAAGATATCAGAGAATGTTTATTTCTATAGTTATGGAGTGGAGAAAAATCTTTCTAAAACATGACACAAATCCCAGAAATTATCAAGAAAGAAATGGACAGACCTGACTACATGAATTTTTTTAAACTTCTCTACAGGAAGAAAAACCATACACACAAAGCAAATAGCAAACACTCAACTGAGGAAAATACCAGATTCCCTTTTATAGGGCAGGTGAGGGCTAAGAACCTGGTGAGCAAAAAACTCGTACAAATCAACTTTTTACAAAAGTACAAAAGAAGAAAAGTAAGAAAGAAAAAGATGGATAAGGAAAATAGGCAAATACCATGGGAAAATACGTCCTACAGCAGATGACATTCGAATGGCCCAAAAACACACGAGGAGACACTGGACTCCACAGAAGAGAATGATCCAAATGAAAACGACCATGTGATTGTATCCTTCACGCATCGGATTAGCAAATGTCAGAAGGTGGGGTGGAGCACCTGTAGGTTTTCTGTCGCTGCTGGGCAAATGCAAACCGGGTACATTGTTTCTGGAGGGAAATTTATCAATTTCTACCAAGGCTTTTTATGTATGTGTTCTTTGATGTAATCAATTCCGCCTTTGTGAATTTATTTTATAAAACCACTGGCAGGAGTGAGCAAAGATAAATATACAGGAAATTCTTGGCAGCATTGTTTGTAGTAACAAAAGACTGGAAATACATGTGTATCAGCAGAGGATGGAGGAATTCCTGGTATGTTTATAGCACAGGGCTGATAAAGAATGAGAGATCTTTTTACACATGCCAGCCTGGGAAGATGCCCACGATTTGGTGCTCCATTTTGAAAAAACAAGCAAGTTGAATACAATGTGTGTTATCTATGCCTATATTATTATGTAGATAAGTGTATAACATATTTATTTATTTATTTATTTATTTGCAATTTTGGTTTTTACTAGCATTTTTATTTATTTATTTATTTAAGATTTTATTTATTTATCTTTAGAGGGGAAGAAGATGGAGAGAAACATCAATGTATGGTTGCCTTTCATGGGTCCCCTGCTGGGAGCTGGCCTGCAGGGAACCGGCCTGCAACCCAGGCATGTGCCCTGACTGGGAATCGAAAACAACCTGACTGGTTGTTTGGTTCGCAGGCCCGTGCTCAATCCACTGAGCTACACCAGCCAGGGCAGTGTATAACATATTTAAATGTTACATTTTTATTCATATTTTAAAATGATCTTTTACCCTCTCCATATATATTTGTATATAACACACACATATATGAGTATATATATTGGAAATGCACACACCAAAGTGTTAACAGTGATTTAGATTGAGTCGAAGTTTGAAATGCACATTTTATTTCTCTGTCACTTAAAATGTTTGCAGGGAGTCCATATGACTTTTGTAGCAATTTTAAAGATCACTTTTATTCGCCCTGGCTGGTGTGGCTCAGTTGGGTGGGTGTCCTCCTGCAGAGCGAAAGGCCGCCAGTTGGATTTGCGTTTGGGGCGTGTGGCTAGGTCGAAGTTTGCTTCCCCTCCAGTGCAGGAGGCAACCGATTGATGTTTCTTTCTCACACTGATGTTTCTCTCACTCTCTCCCTGCCTTCCCCTCTTGTCTAACAATAAATAAATTTTTGAAAAATAAAAATCTCTTTCATTAAATACATTTCACTGACAATTTGTGTCTGCGAGCTGGTTACTGAAAGTCTGCCTCTGAAGACAGCCCCTCAGCCTGCGCACACAGGGCTGTCTGCTGCATCTCGTTTCCCTCCCCTGGCAATCACAGACGTCCCACTGGGAATGCTGGCTTCCTTTTGGGGCTAGTGCTTGCAAGGACTGCCTTGTGTCCTGAGAGAGCCGGACAGGCCACTTGTGTTTGCTCAGTACTCGCTGAAGCGTGGTAAGCATACCCCAAGGGCAGTCCAGGCCAACCTTGAGCAGTTAGTTAATCTACCTTGCTGATCTCCCCTTCACAGCCTGGTAATAGCAGCCTTCCTTCCACGGCAGACTGTGAGCTCCCCATGGCAGGCACCAGGTCTAACTGTTCGTATTCCTAGGACCCAGCAGGGAGAGTGTTACTTGACCTAATTTATTATCACAAACATAGACTAAGGAAACTCGCCCACCAGGCAGATGGTAAAGCCTGGCTGTAAAACTGGCAGTTGGGAAGTAAGAAAAGAGACCGGCAGTGAGCCATCAATGGCTGGAGGGCAGGTGGGAGGAAGGGTAGACACAGCAAGTCAGTTTACCAAACAGAGCCTTGGAGAAAGGGAGGAGGCAGCCAGCACCCCCTAAACACCGTGGGTAGGGCTAATGGGGCTTGTCCTTAGAAACCGAGGGCAGAGAGGTGGGTAGAGGTGGAGTGGGAGGAGGGCCGGGCTGTACTATATTCTCTCCTGCAGAGCCAGTGGGTGAGGATGTAATTGGTGCTGCTACTGATGCCGTCAGCGGGAGAACTGCCTTTGAGGTGGAGACGGCTTAACTAAAGCACGTGGAGGCAACATGCTACGGCCCACGGGAAACTGACAGGCTGGCACGAAGGTCCTAGTTGTCTTGTCTCCCCACCGGCCAGGGCATGGCGCAGAGCAGAAAGGAGCAAGGGAGGGCAGCAGAGAGAGGGGGAAAGGAGGTGGGGGAAAATGACCCAAGGACCAGACTTCTTTTCTAGTTTCCTGATATCAGGGCATGCTTTCAGAGGGGCCCCGGAAGCCGGCCTGCACTTCGCTGACCGTCCTCAGGCTTCCTTATTCTTTCCTGTGCAGACAGAGAGAATGCTGGCCGAGCTCGGGGCCTCTGACCTGGAGTACCAGAACCCGAGGGAGCTCTCAAGATAGAAATGGGTACCACGAGCTCTTCTGGTCCTTTTAAATGCATAGCAGGAACTGTGCATTTGCTCAGGATGAAACTATGTGCTGACAGGCCAGGTGTCTTTTCGGGGGGCTGAAGTCCATCACTCCCAAGAAACAGGAATGCATTTTGGTCGAGCCGGATGTGCAGGAGGGCTGACCTAGGTTAGGTCACACCTAGTTGGGTCTTGGGCCAAGTGACTTGCCTCTCCTGAGCATTGGTTTCCTCTTCAGTGAAATGGGCTGATAACAGCACCCCCTTGGAAGCTGACGGAGAGGTGGAATAAACTAACGCACATAGAATGCTTGGCACCCAGCCTGGCCCAAAGTCAGCCCTTGGCAAATGGTAGTTACTATCATGATTAATTTAGGCTAGGAAGTCTGGACATCTCATTCTAATCACAATCTCTGTACCGATACATATTGATTAATAAATAGTAGGATGTGAATGGATTATTAATTATTTAGGGCAGCTTTTTGGAAGACGACATCTTTTAAAACATGAAACACCCTGGAGAAAAATCAGGAGTGTACATAAGGGGACAAAGATTGAGTCCCTTTGTGTGAGTTCCCTTCCAACTGGAGTCTAGTAGAGGCTAAGCTCTCCTTCCTTAGGACCTTGGCGTAACTGTTCTCTGTGCTTGCAAGGACTTTCTCCACCCTCCCCTCATCCCGCCTGACTGCCTCCTTCCATGACACCACCTCCAGGAAGCCTCTCTGTGGCCCTTGCTCCTCCGAATTGGGGCCCTTCTGCAGCACGCTGGACTTACTCCTTTGAGGGCACTCACTGTGTTGTGCAGTGCTTTCCCACACCAGTGATTCCCAACCTTGACCACGCAGCAGAATCAATCTGAAGGCTTGTGAAAACAGAGGTTGCTGGGCTCCGCCTGGATCCGGAGTGTCCGATTCAGTGGGTCTGGAGTGGATCCTGAGAATCTGCGTTGCTCACACATTCTCAGTACTTGCTGATGCTGCTGGCCCCAGGGATCCCATTTTGAGAACCTGTGGTTAGAGCAACTGCTCTAAGACACCAGGGATCTGCCCTGTTTATTTCCCACTGCAGCTCCAGCGGTGCCCCCCAAAAGTTATTATTACACAGGAAGAGAAAGTCAAATAACAAGAGGCGATACAAGAGATAACCCAAGGCCTTGTGTGTTGACAGCCAGACAGTGGTGCCCAGCCCGCTGGAAGTGTCTGCTGAAGTGCCTGCGAAGAGGTCAGAAAAGGCGGGAGGCCCTTGTCCTAGGTCATAGCGCCCTCTGGTGCCAACAGCTGAGGTCTGCATCTGGAATTGTGAGTGGATGGGTGACAGGGATGGGCTTTCCCTTCTGGACCTTGTTCGTGTCACCACCAAGGTAACTTGCTAAAACCCAGCTCTGACCATATACCCCATTGTCCATCCCCCACCCATGGCTCTCCACTGCCTTCTGGACAAAGCTAAACATTCAAGGTCCTTTGCTGTCTGCCCTCCCCCTCACCACACACAACAGTGTTGGCAAAGTTAGGTTTACAGCTGTTCATAGGGAAAATAATACCATAATTAATAATAATACAAAATAAATTCTGTGTTCCCCACTCACAACTGTAAACCTAGGTTTGCCCCACCCTGTACACCTGTCCCTCAGTTTCCCGCTGCTGCCCTCAAGTGCATTTATTTTATCCACACAGCCAGGCCGTGGACTTTATGCCTTCCCACATGCAAACATTCCTAATGTGACCACGACCACCTTCTCCCGGCAAAAAAAATTGCTCTTTCTTTAAAGTCAAACGTGGCCTCTTCCACGAAGCCTTCCTGGACTCTCCCAGGAAGAAGTGATTGCTGGTACACCCCATGCACAGGCCACTGCAGCAATTTCCTAGTGCACATACGTACTAGTTTGCAGGGGTCTGGGTCCTCAAGACCACAAACAATTTGGGAGCTCCTGACTCATCCTTGGTGTCTCAATGAATGCTCATGGGTTTTTAAAGAGCTGCTTTTCTACTCTGAAAAAGTGGGCTCTGGTAGGCTGAGGACAAGCCCACCTCTCAAGAAAGTTACGGGAACTGGGTATTGAAACGAAAGCATATGAAGCCGAGGACCATACACCAAGAGAAAAGAGACATTTGGGTGGAGCAGTAACATTACCTGTTACAACCAATAAGGTTTAAGAGCGGCATCAAGGGGAAAATGTGAGATGAAATAGGAGTCAGCTGAGACCAGAATAAGCAAACCCACAACTGAGTTTGCTCGAGGAGGCAATGTTCCAAGCTAAAAAACTCCATTTCCCAGCCTTCCTTACAGAAGGGGTAGCCATTTTTAGACACTGAGATGTAAGTAGAAGGGTGCTGGGGGCTTCCAAAAAAGCATTGATTTCCTGGTGGAGGTATCATCTCCTCCTCCTTGCTGTTCCCTTCTTGCCTGGAATGTGGACCCAAGGCTGGAGATAAAGCAACCCTCTTGTAATCATGAGGCCTGATTACAAGTGAGGTAAGTGTGAGACTAAAAGCTTCATGCTAAGGACCACGGAGCAGAAAGACAGAAGGCGCCTGGTGAGATCGTGGAGCAGCTTCACCAGCCTGGGACGCCTATCACCAGACTCCTTTATGAAGGGCAATAAACCCCTATCTGATAAAGTCAGACTTTTTATTCCATGCAGCTGAGCACCATCCTGAACTGACACTGCCCCCAAACCTACCTTATACAGGAACACCTGTCTCTACTCAAGTGCACTGCCCGTGTCTGTGCTTTGTGCATTTTTATTTCATAGTCAAAAAGAGTCCACAGTGGGCCTGGGAATCTTAAAGTTTCTGAGAATTCCTGCAGTATTAAACTTGTAGAGTAACTTTAGTATAGAATCCTCCAAAATTATTGGGCCACGGAACACATCTTGTCTCGGAATCACTATTTCTGTTAGTTTGGGCAGAGCTTTCCAACTGGCGTGGTGGCAATGGGCTCTAGTGGTGTTGACTTGTCCAACCACTCACTGCTACTGGAAATATATTTGGACACTGAGCTGTTCCCTCGGTGAACTTCCTGAACTTGGCCACAGTTATGTACATGGCTGAGATTTTGTACAGAGCGCCCGCTGCCGGAACGGCTCTGTTGTGGCCGCATCTTACCACACTCCTGAGAGGCACCCATCAGACCCTCTCAGGTGGTCTGATTACAACCCTTGTCGTGGTTTGTTTCACATCCGCAATGTTTTATTTTGTAAATACATACAAAATAGTGATGCTTCTTTAACTGAATTGTCTCCTATTTTCCACATTTTAAAAATAGAAGTATGGATATTATTACTACTTTCAGTTGTGTTTCCATAGTGAAAATCATTTGTCCATTTTCTCGTTGTTACTTTTTATTGAATGAATAACTATTAATTTTTAATGGTACCATTTAGCACAGACTGATTCTTGATGGAATTTTAGAATGAATTACTGTTTGCTTTTAAAAATGAGAAAATATTCCTGAGGTTAAACATTCGCCCACTCTGGGTTTGTGTTGACCCGGCAGCGGCGACTGTCCTTATCCCCAAAGGATGCGCAGTAGGAGGAAAGAAAAGAAAGAAAAGACGTGCACAGGTACGTTGGTAGCAGCTTTATTCACCACAGCCCTGCACTGGAAACAGCCCAGGTGTTCAGCAGCAGACGAATGAATCCACTATTGCAAACACGCACGGTGGGATGCCAATACTTGGCACTGAAAAGAAATGAGCTATAGCTACGCACCACCACGAAGGTGGTTTCTCAGACACGCTGCTGAGTGAAAAAGCAAGATCAAAGGGCACATGCTGCATGATTTCGTCCATGGGAAGTCCTCACACGGGCAGTCTGACCTCTAGGGGTAGAGGTCGGATCCACAGTCACCTGCGCGGGGGTGGGGGTGGGGTGGGGGGGTGGGGGCGGGGTAAGGCTGCTTTCTAGGGGGAGGGGAATGGCACACACGTCACTGCACTTCACGATCCTCACTGTGTGTATTTTATGCACCAGTAAGAATAATTATGAATAAAGACACAAATTTTTTCCTATACCAGAGCTAATAGAAAATCAATCGATCAAATCAATTATTCAAGAGAATGTAAGACTTCAGAGTTCTCCAAAATTGATTTCAAAATACTTTTATCAGATATCAATATGAGCAATAGTTATATGTTGTCGATTTTCAGAATTTTAATTACTAAGTTAAGTGAAATTGATTTTTAATCCTTCCTATTTTGCTTACTGAATTCTTTTCTTGTCTAAGTTTAATGCAATGTGTATAAAATATTCTTAGCAAGGCAGAAGACCTCTAGTCATAAAGGCCTACAGTAACCTTGAGTACCTTATATTTAAATAGATATGATTTTTGTGGAAAGTTATTTTTCCCACCACAATAGACAACTTTTTAATTAAAATTGGATGTCATAAGAATCACTGTACAAGGCAGTATGAAAAATGCTTGTCACTCAAGATATAATAAATATACCAAGGGTGAGCTCCCACGTGCAGTCTGGGGTCCCCCAGTTCCACCCTTTGGCCCAGAAATCTTCTGTCCCACGANTAAAGGCCTACAGTAACCTTGAGTACCTTATATTTAAATAGATATGATTTTTGTGGAAAGTTATTTTTCCCACCACAATAGACAACTTTTTAATTAAAATTGGATGTCATAAGAATCACTGTACAAGGCAGTATGAAAAATGCTTGTCACTCAAGATATAATAAATATACCAAGGGTGAGCTCCCACGTGCAGTCTGGGGTCCCCCAGTTCTACCCTTTGGCCCAGAAATCTTCTGTCCCACAAAACTTGTCATGAAAAGCCAGGTGGCCAGGCCATCTCTGCCTACACGTCCCTGCAAAGGGACGTCCCATTCAGACTGTTAGCATCCCCTTAGGACCCCGAGTCCCGGTCCCAGTGAGAACCATCCACGCCCAAGTGCCTTCCCCAGACACTGCCCTGAACTGCATGCCTCAGTCTGCCACCCGCTTTGCGTAGATTCCCAAACCACCGCTCCCATGCTGCGTCCCATATGGCGGCACGTGCCCTGCCGGTTTCCCCGGGAATCAACGTGACATCACGTGGAACCAAGCATTCTTCATACTGCTCAGTGATGTGCCCGTACTCTGATCCTCCCAGAACGTATTCCTCCTCCACGGAGCCCAGACAACCTTGCCAGAACAATGATAGACTCGGAACTGAACATGTTATATTTTTCAAGAACTGTCAAAGATAGTGTATTATTTTGCACAGGACACAGGTTGAATTCATTCTTTGCTTTGTAATGCATCTTTCCTTCATAAAATTTGCCTCTTTAAATATAATATGGACTAGTCTAAGTTGTCACTGATGTGTGTGGTTGGCCAAGCTTTGTATTTTTCTTGAAGCTTAATTCCAAGATTACATGAAACCTAATTTCCAAACCAATGCAATACTATGATCTTTCTCTTAAAAAAAAAACAAACCCACACTATAATCTATCTCACAGCATATAAAAATGTATAGGAATGTTCACTTATAAGAGGATGAAATGGAAAATAACAATACTTTTTTTTTTAAGAAGAAGGCCATTTCTGCTTACAACTAACAGCAAACCACTCAGCTGCTGCAGGAAAACATTGATTTTGGTAAATGTCTGTATTTGCAAAATAAGAAACAAAGTTCTTTTAGGAGCTTGGTTACAATCCTTGCAGGCAGAGCTCAAGAAGCTGAGTTCAGCTGGTCCTGAACTCAGTAGCCAAAGTCAAACTATCTTGCTCACTTGCAGAATCTCTCACTTTACTGGCCCTCATGAAAATGATCAATACTAAATTTGGGGCCAGAGAATAGAAAAGTTGCCACTTCCAAACAATTTCACAGACCGTTTTAATGACAATAACCTGAGGCGACATGGAAACAAAGCTAATCCTGAAGCTCGAAAAAAGTTTCATTACAGACTAAGACTGACGACTCTGCAGCCGGCAGAGGCTGCGGCCACTCAGAGCACCAGCAGCGTCTCGGAACCCACGAGGAGGAGCCGGTCTGAGGCCGAGAGCGCCTTCAGTGGACTAGGTCACGTGGCAACACTGGGTGAGTTTGTGGTCTCATGGGGTGGCTGCAGCAATAACAAGAGGTGCAGGCTTTTTATTCTTGGGTTCACTCCAAAAACTCTGAGACTTGAGCAACATGGTCTTTCATCTGCAGAAACTTATTGTATGTGAAGGTGTCCTTGAAGATCTGAATTCCACAGTGAATGATGTGATTGAAATGATGACTTGAACCCCAAGGCTCTCAGCCCTGTATGTCTTCAGCCTTCTGTGAACTAGGACAACAAAACTACTTGTCCCACGTAGAAATGGGTTGACTCTCCAAAGAAGAGTTTTGTCAAGAGTTTATGAACTTAAAACATAATAAAAATAAAATTTGAAAATCGTGACTCAGTATCACTTTGCAAATTTTTTGAAGGATAGTAATGGGCTTCACAATCTGACTTAATTGACATTTTGAGTCTTTGAATGAACTTGATGAAAAACTGAAAGAGTCATCTGAAAATGTATTTTGTGCAGTAATGAGTTAATTCACAAGCCCTGGGTTGCCGAAACCCTGCACATTCCAAAGGTCTTCAAGATTAGCCCTTGACCTTTGAACCTTTGAAATGTCCTGTCCAATGAAAGAGTTTTTGTATCCCCGAGTCTGTGGTACATGCTGCATAGTTTGACCACTGGGGACCTGGAGGTTTAGTAGCCAAGGTCAGTCATGCAGGTGCTGCGGCCCTGTGTGACTGAGTCCTAGTTGAAAACCCCAGACACCAAGGCTAGGTGAGCTCCCCTGGCTGGCAGCCCTTTGCCCACATTTTCACCCATCACTGCAGGCAGAACTAGGTCCTCTCTGTGTGAGGCTACCAGGGAGAATGCCTAGTTTCTGCTGGATGTCCCCCAAGAGCCTTTCCCTTCACTGATTTTCATCTGTAAGCTTCCGCCTTAACAAACCA
Source organism: Sturnira hondurensis (assembly GCF_014824575.4). Classification (NCBI taxonomy): domain Eukaryota; kingdom Metazoa; phylum Chordata; class Mammalia; order Chiroptera; family Phyllostomidae; genus Sturnira; species Sturnira hondurensis. The sequence goes on along the minus strand of NW_028094121.1, from coordinate 1,632,501 downwards.
TGACGAGGAGCACACCAGCTTTTCTGGGTTCTGCGAGTCCTTCTAGCAAATCATCGAGGGTGGTCTTGGGGACCCTTGATGCAATATTAATATGTGCTAACCACATTTGTGAATTCGAAGAAGAAACTTACCTTTGGAGAAGGAAATTATAAATGGCTTACTAGTGAACTAAGTCGGAGTTATTATTTGAGTCCAAAAGAAAAGGTATTAAGACTAACAGAGCAAAACTGGTGTGTGTTGGAAAAAATTTCACCATAACCTTAAAACGGTCGGCCAAGACAAAGTACTGTTGTAGTCTCAAGCCTTGGAGATGATGACACGAAATTTCAACATTACATTTTGTAAAACAAACAAACAAACACACACACACACACACACACACACACACAAACCAGCGCAGAACATAGATTTAGAGGACAATGGTATCATTAGAGTTATAATGCAAAGGATCCTGATTCTATTAAGAGCAAGACCCGAGTTTCTGACAGTTGGAGGAAAAAACGACAGAGCTCCTGTCAGCGGCGAACCTGAAGATGGCATAATCAGAAAACATAACCAGGAATTTCACAGTCGTTTCCGATCTGGAATCTATTATAGAAAGCATGTGTTTCTCATCGAATATTTGAAAAGATGTTATTTGGGAGTTTTATTCTGGTTCAGTATGTACTATTTTGCTAAATACCTTGTATTTGATTTCTTTCCGTAATTATGTGCTACCAAGGAAATGCAATTAGGAGTCCCACCGGGTGCCCTACAGACATTCCCAAATCTTAACCTCACCCGAATGTACCCTTATCAGTACCGCCATTTTCTACGTGCTCCACGAGGTGAAAACGTTGGGAAGCACTGAGTTAAAAGAATCTGATTGCTGTAAAAAAATTCAGAATAATGGTAGCTTGAAAACAGAGAATTGTGTTGCCCCCTCCGGTAACAATCCGAACGTAAGGGGCTCCTGCGCCGGTTCCTTAGCTCGTTCCTCAAAGGCATCCCCACCAGGAGAAGGCGAACGAAACCATCATTCATCCTCTTTACGTATTTCGTTGCTGCTTTCAACGTGTATTCATTGTTAGCCATTCCCTTCCCTGCCCTCTCCGCCTACTGACTGAGGCTTTCTGGACAGGGACTGAGGCTTTTCGGGACAGGGAGCATTTCTGTTTGACTCAGCCACCGTGGAGCCAGACATCGCCATTGAAACCCCACCTCCGCTGATTACAAGCTGGGATTCAAGCAGGTACTAATGCTTCCAAAGCCTTAGTTCCCTAAGGCGTGTGAAAAGGGGGGCGGGGAGAACTGCCCTTCAAGGGCGCTGTGAGAATGAAATGAGGACGCAGGAAGGCATCCTCAGCGCTGGGCCTGGCACGTGGCCAGGGCTGATGGAGCCCCGGTGCTTTGGTGCTTTCCGCATCCCTGCGCCCCAGCGTGGAGCCTGGGCCAACAGGCCCGCATCAGCGCTGACTGAGATGAACACAATGGGCCTGGGCTCACGGAGGGCCTGCCCTGTGCCCACAGCAGGCCCTGGCAGCCACAGAGAGCCGTAGGTGAAGATTTCCAGGCACTGACAACTGGAAGTCAGGGCAATGTGCCCTGGAGGGCTAAGAACACGGACAGTGTGAGGACGGCATCCGCTGTGCCACATGACACCAGTTTTGCACTGTGAGGGAGAATTCTCTGCGTGGACCCTCCGTGTTTCTCTGGGATGGGGAAGGAATATTCTCAGAAGTGGGTGGTGGCAAGCAGAAGGGAGTGATTATCCTCTAGGTCTTCGATGGGAGCCGGGCAGACTCGGTTATCCTCCCAGCTCTAGTCTCCATGTCTCGGCAGTAAACAGAGTTTACCCGGCAGAGGGTCACCCTGTTAGCAATGACGTGTCCCAGCCAAGTTGTGGCCCCTGACTCAGTTCTGCCAGTGGGATGCGTCAGAAGGGGTCTGTGTAACTTCCACATTATTTGCTGAAAAGGAACATGTTTTTCCTTATTTCCCGTGTTTCCCCACACCTGCAGGAATGTGAACACAGATGTGGCAAGAGACCAGCCCTGACCACGCAGAGGAGGACAGCACCCCGTGGGCAGGCAGAGTGACAGGGTGGGTGGTCCCTGGGTCCCTGAATAGCTGGCCTGTCAGCCCGGAACCCCTCACCCTACATAAGTAAAAAATAAATATTTATCTTATTTAAGCCACTTGCAAGTTAGGGTCTCTGTCATGGAAGCTGAGCTTGCTGCAGGCCCTGGGGTGGCTTGGCCTTGTGGTTAAGGCAGCAGAGCTCCCCCTGGGCCCTCAGGAGCTGACCCCGCGTTGAAAACCACTCACAACTGCCTGTGAAGGAGGTTGCTCAGGAGACACAGGTGCCCCTGTGGAGTAAGTGAGCTCCGCCAGAGGAAGGAAGGCTGGGGGACCAGGACAGACCTAAAGTCAGTTCAGGGAAGAGGAGGCAAGAGAGGCAGGCAGGGCTCACAGTAGAAAAAACAGGATCTTCGTGAAAGCAGAGTTTCTCTCCTGCCTGGAGAAAAGGCCTGGGTTCCCTGCAGCCCCTGAGCAGTGAGCTGTGAGCACGGCAAGGCTGAGCCTGGCCGTGGCAGGCCGTGCGGGAGGTGCCAACCAGAATGGCAGGCCCAGGCCTGATGGAGAATGAAAGGCAACTAGCAGATCCCCATCTTGGAGGGAGTTGAAATTTATAAAGCGCCAAGTGCAATTGGAAAAGCAGAAGGTGTTTTAGCTGAGACAGGCATTCAGCCGAAGGAACGGAAATCCCAGCAGCAGAAGGAATGCGGAACTTTTTTCTTTCTCAGCCAGTTGGTGTGAGCTGGCCTGGGTCCGGGTTCCTCAGTGCTGGTGCCTGGCTTCCTTCTGACTTTTTGCTTCCCTGCATTCCTTGGTCCAAGTTTTATTTTCAACTTGGTTAAACTGAAATTGTATTTTCTGGAATCCCTTGCTCTACAGCATTCCTCTGTGAAAGGGTCAGAAGAGGAACCGCTTGAGGAGGGGGAGGTGACAGTGAAGTCGTAGCCGCTGTTCCCTAAAAGGGGGACGTGGCTATAGCCTCATGCAGAAGCCCTTGTTGGGTTCCAGCTTGTCACATTCAGCTCCTCTTGGCAATGCAGGCAGGGCTGGCCCCGGTGTCCCCAGGCATATCACCAGCGGCTCAGGCTCACTGACGTGGTAGCTGCCCTGAGGCTTCGAAGTTCCCGGGCCCAGGGGCCAGCACATCTGGCTTCTCTGCCTCCCAGAAAGCCCCTCAGTGCCCACCTGTAATCATTTTTCAAGATTGTTACCGACTCCTCTGCTCCCTCGTCTCCCACTCTGGGTCTTCACTTTCTTGGCCACTCCTACAGTTGTGCAGTCTAATTCCTATGATAAGTCCCTCATGCCATCAAGGGGAGTTCTGTTTGGGCTTTGGCTTTCTTTGTCTGCTTGGTTTACATGCATTCATCTAATTTCTTGCTTCCAAAATTTATACTTCTGTCACCTGTCCTGCTCTCCCATCTTTATGTATTTTTAAATGCATTCCTTTTTTTCTTTAGCAGTAGACAGCTTTCTGTTCTCTGTCCTTGTTTTCTTTTTTAAATTAAATGTATTAGGGTGACATGGGTTAATCAGATCATACAGGCTTCAAGTGTACATTTCTGTGATACATGCGCTGTATATTGCATTGTGTATCCACTACCCAAAGTCAAATCATCTTCCGTCACCATACATTACTGTTTGGCGCCCTTTACCCTTTATTGTGGTTTCGGCGAGGTTTCAGTGGGGAGGGAAAGTTTGATGTACTTGTTCAATCTACCACCGTAACCCAGAAATCTTCTCACCACTGTGGGCCCCCTCCACGTGGAATAAACTGCAGTTGCCCCAGTGGGTGAGCTCCTCCCGCTCTGTAACTCAGCACACGATCCCCCTCCCTCCAGCCCTCCCGTCCCCCCACCCCACCAGCCTGGCCTCCTTCTTTCCCTGTGTTGGCACCTGCCCACCCTTAGAGACACGGCTCTGGGAAGCTTTTCTTGGCCACCTGGATGGACTAGATGCCCTTCCTGGGGGTTCCTAGGCAACCCACTGCTTTCCCCAATATCATAGTGACCTCAGTACTGAAATTGCCTTTGTAACCCCGGTGCCTGGGACAGCACCTGGCACATGAGAGATGCCAATAGATGCTCCGTGAATAAATCATTGACCTACATGCCCATTTTGCCAACTCATTTGCTTTGTTTGCACAATGGGAATCAGAGGAAAATAATTTGTTTCCCTAAAAAGGAAGTGAATATGGCCTGAAGGGGGGAGAGAGGAGACAGGGACACTTTAAAGGAGACAAATAGAATGTGGTGAATCCTAAGATTCTTGGAAAAATGAAGCATTTTAGTAGATGACATATTATTCCCAGTTTAGCTTTAAAAAGAACCCTGAGAAAACGAATCGATAGTGTTAGAAATCCAGGTGGTAGATGCGCTCGGGGAACTGGGAACTGGGAGGGGAGTGCGGGGGCTTGTGGGTGCTTCCTGGTCCAGGCAGGAGTTCCCTGGGTGTGGTCAGGTAGGAAAACATTCATCAGCTGTACCCTTATCTTCTTCATGCTTTGATGTTTGTATGTCATGCTTCAAAAAGTTTACAGTGTATGAGTAAATAATTTTTTAAAAAATCAGCCCTAAACTTTTTCTCCAAGATCACATCATCTCTATTGTGCCATTCTTATCAGTCTTTCTGGTTATTTAAACCTATAAACAGATGGGTGTTTTCCTCTGGACCTCAAATTAGTTAGATGTATGTTGAAGACAGGCATTTTAAGTGGTTGAATCATTTTTAAAAACTCTCATCATGTACAACAGAACTCGAAGAGCTAATAATATAAGCTCTTGGTAGTTGCTGGACATCTTCTGAGTCCTTATCCCCCAGGGTTTAGAGGGTGCCTTTCAAGAAATGGTGGCACTAATGGCAGGGGTATGAGTCCTTCTCGGAGACAGAAATAGATCTCAGAGAGATCTGAGACGCAGATGTCTGGAGCCTGGCCCCAGAATTTGAAATTATAACCATTGAGTTCTATATACATATTATGGCTCCACTGAGTGCTTCCCAGATGCAAATCTTTTCGAATCTCTCAGTCTCCTGACTGTCCCTCCACTGTGCATTACTCGGGTCACTGAGCGCTGTGGCAGCTGGGAGAATGCTGGGTGCCCAGAGGGAGCCCAGAGAACATTGACACACTTACCCCCTCAGTGACCATTTGTCCACAAGTCACCCTGGAGAAACACTTCCTGGAAACATTGAAGACCCTTGGGTTATTGAGCTGATATAAAGATTCTCTCCCGTGTCTTCCCACCAACTGAAGTACAGCAATTGACCTTCTTGCAAGAACACTCATTTGTCTTGGTCAGATAGGTGGAAAACAGCCAGATCATGAAGAAGTGAAAAGTCACAAGGTAATTTCATAGTCTTGGTTCAGTTCATCAAATATTTATCCAGGGCCTGTGCCGTGCCAAGCTCTGTGCTGGTCACTGCGGACAGAATGTTCTGCCCCCGGAAGCAGGCAGGGGTCACAGTGTGTCGGGGAGCGAGTGGTGGGAGCCTGTCTCAAAGCTCTGTTTGCACCCCCCAGTGCATGGTTTGGGGGTAGTGCATGTTTGAGGCAGTTCTGGGGGGCCTATGGAAGTTCGGGGCGCTTCACCACCTTTTCTTGAAGTTACTGGAACTGAAAAGAGGCAGCGCTTTCTCTCAATCTAGAAAGAAGTAAATCCAGATCATCTCAGCACGACGTGCCAGATGCTGGGACAGTAAAGAGAGGGCTCTCTGTGTCAGGGGGGTGGTGCTCAATGAGCAGGCGAGGCTGGGGGCTGTCGCGGGCGGGGGGCTACTGGAAATGGGTCCTGTGTGCCATTTCTGAACCCCAAAGTCACAACATGGGACCTGGAAAGGCATTCATTTTTTCCAGCTGCTTATTTATTTGTATTAAAAGTCTTATAGTAGTTTAATGGCAAAATGACTTTAGTTCCATATGTAACACATAACTCTTATTAAAAATTAGAAACTTTCGAGAAATCAGACTATGCCCCCAAATCTGGAATATGTGGTGATGAGCTCAGTTCATAAGTATACCCTAGTAGACTTATAAACAGAGGGTTGGTTATGCTTGCATAATAACATGTCTTTGTAAAGTGTTTTTTCTTTCCCTTTTACCGCATTTCCCCTGCGTGAATTACTGAGGCACTAGTGTATGATTGTAACAACCAGGCATATGTAATAGTAATGCATATTATTACATGCCTACACGAAACAAGTGTCTCTATCAGATTATTCTGACCTGTCATCATGTTCCCTGCGAAGAACATTAATTAATCTCGGGGTGAATATGAACTTTACCCCCAAGCTGAAATGACTGTTAAAAGTTTTTGAATTGAACTGGAAGCTCAGAATAGCCTTAGTCCACGTATCTCTCAGAGAGTGTAGTATTGAATTTGCTCCCCATAAAGCCTCCCCGGTGCTCAGGTCAGAGGACAGCCCTCAGAGAGGAACAGCAGAAGAGGGCTTGTCGTTTAGTCCCAAGTGAGCCAGGGCCCCGCGCCCTGCATCCCACTGGCACCCCACTGGTTCTCTGCAGGATCCCTTTGCCTCAACCAAACTGCACATCGCAGGCTGCCATCAGCCTTGCGACACAGCCCTGTTGTGCCCGTTGCCCGGTGTCTGCTGTGCGGGTGTTATGGAGACCGGTCATCTTTACATTATATTCTCTGTGTCTTTTCCCTGAAGATTCACAGGAGAAATCAATTTCCCATCTCAGTGGCAGGAACAATGGCCTTTTTAATTCACTTAGTAAACATTTACTGAGCACCTACTACATGCAGGCCATGTGAGATATGCTGTGGATGTACTCAAAAATGAAAGGCAGTCTGGTAGGGAACACAGAGATCAAACATCCAGTTACTCCATCAATTATTGTAATTTCAATTAATGCTAATAAGGAAAAACAGTCGGGGGCACTTAGGGGTGCTTGTAAGGGGCTCATGAGGTTGGTGAAAGGTTATTAAAAATGTAATATTTCTCCTGAACATTGTGTAATTTTCTTAATCATATTGACCCTCTTCATTTTGGTTGCCAGGAAGTTAAAAGTCAAATTTGTGACTCATCTCTTGAAAGGGTATAGGATTCAGGATCTAATTTAATTTCTGGATTCCCTTATTTGTGGAGCAAATATTTATCTAATGCCTACCACATGCTTGGACCAGCTAGGCCCTGAGCAGACAGCAGTAAACAGGTGAGGAAAACAGGTCCCAGGTCTCCCAAGAGGGAGCTTTGGACAAGGAGAGGCACCACAGGCACCTGCCACGCGTGGGGACATCCAGGCAGCAATAGAAGGATGGGGCTGCTGGTGCAGACTACCCTGGCCTGGGAGGAGGAGGCTGCCCAGCACAGTTTCTCTGGGGAATGGAAGGCCAAGCTGAAATGGGACATTAGTGAGACACAGGAGGGGACGTGTGCCAGCTGCTGTCTAGGCAGAGACCCACAAGTGGGAGGAGATCAAATGGCAAGTGCAGGGAGCTGAGCGAGCTCAGTGTGGCTAGGGCATGGAGTGGGCCCTGTGGCTAGAGAGGTAAACTGAGTCCGGATTTGGTGCATATCCCCGTAAGCCAATGTGTAGCTCTCCATTTCTCCTGAAGGCAACGAAGTGTCATTGAAGAGAATAAATTCCTACCTTTATTTTTCCTTGGCTTCATTTTTCTCTTCATATTTTACACACACACACAGACACACACACACACACTGACACACACACAGACACAGACACAGACACACACACACACACAGCCTTGACATCCTTTCATGAGCAAAGTGAGGGTATAACCAAAAAATTCACTAAATAACATTAAAGAAAGCTAGCTCAAAGGAGGAAAACCCAACATAACACATCAGTACTGCAATGATACACAGCCAGTAAGAAAGGGTGTAGACACCCATGGATTATCTCTTGAAGGATAAACAAGACACTGGTAACAGCGGTTGCCTCTGGGAGCAAACTGGGTAGCTGGGGAGTAGGCAGGGGGAAGGCATTTACTGTGCATTCCCTTTTACCTTCCGAACTTTGTGCCATTTGCATAGTTATTAAAACTAAATAAGTTTCATTTTAGAATATAGCCTCAATCTGGGAAAACATTACAAATTTAAGTCAATAGTTGCAGTCTTCCTCCTGCCCCACTGCTGACCCAGACAACCTATTAAAATGTCAGACTGGGCCCTGGCTGGTGTGGCTCAGTTGGTTGGAACACCGTCCCACAACCGAGAGGATGCAGCTTTGATTCCCAGTCAGGGCATATACCTAGGTTTCGAGTTCGATCCCTGGTCTAGGCACGTGTGGGAGGCAACCAATTGATGTTTCTTTCTCACATTCATGTTTCTCTCCCTTTCTGCCTTCCTAAAAGCAATGAAAAAAAATGTCCTCAGGTGAGTATAATTTTTTAAATTAAAAAATTAAAATGCCAGACCAGGGGGACAGCATATTGATGTGAAAGTGAAAGAAGTAACCCAAAGAAGCCTTGGGGAGGAAACAACGAACAAGATTTGGTGATGAGTCGGATTAGAGGGGAGGGGGGAACCAAATAGAAAGAGGGTTCAAAGTGAACCCACTGTGTGCTTTAAGGACAGTGTTTATACTTCTCAGTCTTGGCTTCATTTCACATAACACAGTAATAATGATGGCATTTGCATTATAAGGTAGTAGATCCTAGTTATTAAAAGGTGAGCAAGACTGTAGCTGATGAGGGAACTGAGACTCAGAAAGGTTAAGTCAAAGAGACTGCAGTCTGACGCGGAGGGGACAGACAGGTCAATAGGCAGTTTCGGCACGCTGTGCTAAGTGTCTCTCGGGTGAGCACCAAGTGTGCCACAGGGTGGACAGGTGGGAGGGATGCTGCCTTAGGCTGGGTTCCCCAGGAGCGAAGTCGGAGATGGGGTTCTTGCGCGAGTGACAGATAAAGGAATGGTCACAGGGAGGGCAGGGGAGAAGCTAGACAGGCGGTGTACTTAGCTCAGGGGGAGGCACTCTTTGGCCTTCGGCCCAAGTCTTCTGGAACACAGTCAGCTGCACTTACCTTGTCTGCGTACTCTCTATGGCCTCTCTGCTCCATAAACACAGAGTTGAGTCGTTGTGACCAAGACTGTACGGCCCCAAATGCTTAGAGTTTTAACTATCTGGCCCTTTACAGAAAGTTTGCCAACCCCTGGTTTTGCTGAGTCTAAGCCTCATTCTGCCCCCGGGGAGCTCTAGGTCCTGAACAGCGTGCAGAATCGTCCCTCCTGAAGACACGGCGCGTGGCCTTGCTCCATGGCTGACTGCAGGGCCTCAAGCATTCCAAGCTGGAAATACAAATTTGGGAGTTGTCTGAATAAAAATGGTATCTATCTAGCCATGGAGCTATTCATTTATGTGAATATTTATTTGCATTATTTTTTCATATTTTAGAATATGTAACATGTATGCATGATAAAAATGTTCAAAAGGGAAAAAAAGACTTTTACAATGTAAGGAATACCCCACCTGCTCTATTCCTCAGACACCTCTGTACTCCCCGGAAACAACTGCCACCGCCAGGTTCTCGTCTCCTCCAGAGACTTGTTTCCTAACCGAAGTCTAACTGACATGCAACACTCAGCGCATTTCAGGCGCACATTGGAGCGATTCGATGTTTACATCGCAATACATCATGGAATGATCACCACAATAAGTCAAGTTACCATCTTTCACCATACAAATTTATGGCAATATTATTGACTATATTTCCTATGCTGTACATTACATTCCCATGACATTTATTTTATAACTGAAAACTTGTGCCTCTTTTTCGCCTTCACCAATTTTCCCTGTCCCCCATCCCTCCCTCCTCTGCTAACTTCCAGATGGCTTCTTGTATCTAGATGGTATTTAAAGTCTGAATGAAAACTCAAAATGAATTAAAGACGTAAAGGTGAGACCCACAACTGTAAAACTCCTAGAAGAAATCGTAGGCAATGAATGCTCTGACATTACTCTCAGTAATATATTTTTAAATTTTTTAATTTATTTTATTTTTAGAGAGCGAGAGGAAGAGAGAAAGAGAAGGGGAGAAACATCCATATGTGGTTGCCTCTCCCATGCTTCCTACTGGGGACCTGGCCTGCACCCCAGGCATGTGCCCTGACTGGCAACCAAACTGGCGACCCTTTGATCTTCAGGCTGGCACTCGACCACTGAGCCACACCAGCCAGGGCGCAGTAATATTTTTGTTGATATATCTCCTTAGGCAAGGGCGACAAGAGAAAAAAAATAAACAAATGGGACTACATCAAACTAAAAAGTTTCTGCACAGCAAAGGAAACCGTCAATAAAATGAAAAGACAATAATCTACCAATTGGGAGAAGATATTCACCAACGGTGCATCTGATGCAAGGTTAATACTCAAACTTTGTAAACTCATACACCTTAACACCAAAACCCCCATAAATGATCTGATTTAAAAGACGGACAGAAGTGTTAAATAGACACTTCTCCAGAGAGGACATAGAGATGGCTAGTAGGCATATGAAAAACGGACAGAGGTGTTAAATAGACACTTCTCCAGAGAGGACATAGAGATGGCTAGTAGGCATATGAAAATGTGCTCAATGCCACCAATCATCAGAGAGATGCAAATTAAAACCACAATGAGACGCCACCTCACACCTGTGGGAATGGCCATCATCGATAAATCGACAAACGAGTGCTGGTGAGGATGCAGAGGACACGGCACCCTCCTGCACTGCTGGTGGGAAGGCAGCCTGGGGCAGCCACCATGGGAAACAGTATGAGGCTCCTCAGAAAATTAAAAATGGAACTGCCCGGCGACCCAACGATTCTACCTCTTGGTGTTTATCTGAAGAAATCCAAAATACTAATTCAAAAAGATTCGTGCATCCCTATGTTCATTGCACCCCTACTTACGATAGTCAAGATATGGAAACATCTTAAGTGCCCATCAGCAGATGAGTGAATGAAAAAGTTGTGGTACATATATGCAATGGAATATTAAACGGCCACAAAACAACAAAATCTTGCAATTTATGACAACATGGATGGCCCGAGGGGGTATTATGCTAAGCAAAATAAGTCAGAGAGAAACGAATACCATATGACTTCACTTACATGTGGAACCTAAAGAACACTATAAATGAACAAACAGAAACACACTCCTAGATACAGAGGACACACTGACAGCTACCAGACAGGAGGGAAGTGGGGGGCTGGCTGAGAAAGGGTTGGGGGCAAGAAGTGTAATTGTTAGTTACTAAACAGTCACGGTGTAGAGAATATTGTCAGTAATATTTTAATAATTATGAATTGTGCCAGGGGGTACTGGACTTATTGGGAGGAATACATTGTAAATTATATAAATGTGTAACCCACTATGTTGTACACCTGAAACTAACAAAAAATAATATTGAATGTCAACGGTAATTGAAAAGGTAAAAATGGTCTAAAAAAGAAAAAAATTAAATCTGAATGGCTTTACCATCAGTTTCTGAACTGTCTTGAATTACCATCATTTTTTTTAAATCCCAGGAAAGCTTCTACAATGTCTCAAAAGAAAAAAGAACTCCCCCAAAAGGAAAATTACAGATGAAGGAAGAGTATTCAATGAAAAGTGGACAGGTGACTACTTTTTTGTCAAGGCAAATAGTAAGGCACTTCGCTTAGTGTGTACGGAATTTGTGCAGGTTTTCAGAGACTATAATTTGAAAAGGCATTACATGCAAAAAACATGCAGCCAAATTCAATGCATATGAAGGATTTTGTCATAAGGACAAAATAGTAGAACTGAAAAAAGGATTTCTTCTCAAAAATTTTTTCAAAAAGTTACAACTTGGGCAGATTCTATTGTAAAAGCTAGTTATGTGGTAGCACATTTAATAGGGAAAAAAAATCAAAACCATTTACTGAACCCTGGCTGGTGTAGCTCAGTGGATTGACCACAGGCCTGCGAACTAGAGGATCATGGTTCAATTCCCAGTCAGGGCACATGCCTGGGTTGCAGGCCGGTTCCCAGCAGGGGACTCACGAGAGGCAACCATACATTGATATTTCTCTCCCTCTCTCCTTCCCTTCCCCTCTAAAGATAAATAAATAAAATCTTTTTTAAAAATTCAGAATCATTTACTGATGGTGGGCTTATTAAGCAACATATAGAAAGTGTAGCAGATATAATTTGGCCTGAGAAAGGGGGCGATATTTCTAAAATCCGTTTGTCTCACCAGACTATAGCCAGACAAGTTGAAGAATTTGGAAAATCTATCGAAAGACATTTGGAGAGTAAAGCTGCTAATTTTAAATTTCGTGCTTTGGCGATGGGTGATGGCACTAATGCTACAGATGCAGCTCAACTTGCCATTTTTATTAGAGGTTTTGATGGCAAATATAATGTCACTATAGACATGGCTTCTTTAGTGCCATTAAAAGATGCAACTAAATCAAGAGATTTATATGAAGCAGTAAAAAATATGTTACAGCATTTTTCTCAGTCCACTGTTAACACATCTGGTGAAGCTAGTGGTGGGGCCCCAGCATCAGCAGGTAAAAGGGTTTGTAAAATTAACAGAAGATGATGCAATTGCCATTCGAAGCTCACCTTTGATGAAGTATCATTGCATAGTATACCAAAGAAATGTATGCACAGAAGCTTTAAAAACGGATAACATCATGCAGATAATCAAGACTGTGAATTCCGTAAAGGCCAAGGCATTGAATCATCAATTCCAGGAATTCCTTAGAAGTACTGATGCTGACTATGGCGACATCATTTACTTTTCGGAAGATGGCTAAGTTGAGGCCAAATGTTGAAAGAGTTTATGATTTGCAACATGTTATCAAGTCATTTATGGTATCAAAAAACAAATTTGTGTCGGAACTTGACGATGAAAACTGGCTTAAAGATTTAGCAACTTCACCCTGGCTGGTGTAGCTCAGTGGATTGAGCGCAGGCCTGCAAGCCAGAGGATCGCGGTTTGATTCCCAGTCAGGGCACATGCCTGGGTTGCAGGCCGGTTCCCAGCAGGGGATGCATGGTGGGGGCAGCCATACATTGATGTTTCTCTCCCTCTCTCCTTCCCCTCTAGAGATAAATAAATAAAATCTTTTAAAAAAAGATTTAGCAATTTCAGTGGCTTTAACCACCCATTTAAATTAGTTAAACATGTGTCTTCAAGGTGAAAACCAACTTACCAATACCATGTTTCAAACCATAACAGCAGTCCAAATGAAACTGAAATTATGGCAGGCTTAAATTAAGGCAAACAATTTTATGCATTTCGACAATTGGCTAAACAGTCCTGTGAACAGTGAAAAATACGCAGCCTTGCCTTTCGATTTGATACGAGAATTTGAAAACAGATTTCAAGATTTCCAGGGGAGAAATCAATATTTTGCTATATTTGCGATTCCATTTTCAGTCAACATCAATGTTACCTGCCAATTTTCAAATGGAATGCATAGAACTGCAATTTGACATTTGACCTAAAGAAAAATGTGACCGTGTCTCTTCACTGGACTTTCCCAGGCCCTGTCTTCCCAGAGTCAAATAGCCTAACTTCACAATCACACCTTATTCATGTCATTGCTACTGGGCAGAACCTACACTTGTGAGCAGCCATTTTCAAGAATGAAGCGCATTAAGAGTAAGATTAGAACCAAAATATCTGATGACACTTTGAGAATTCACTGAGTGGCAACTACTTCTATCAAACCAGGTATCAAGGCACTAGTTTCTCAAATACAATGTCAAACATCCCACTAGTTTTATGCTGTCCTCTTTTCATTTACTTTTATAAGTAAAAAATACTTGAAAAAATCGATGATGTTTTATTACTTAGATATGTACATTTTCTATATTAGTGATTACAAACTTGGGACCTGCTCAACAATTTTAAGATTATCAAAAGGGCCGCTGCACAATTAGGGTTATTGTGTGAGGACTTTTGCTTATCTGTGGTGGCGGATATCATGAAAATTATGCACTGACCTTTCTTTTCTCATCTGTTTTTGTTAGTGTTTGTGTATTTAATGTGTACCCCAAGACAACTCTTCTTCCAGTGTGGCCCAGAGATACCAAAAGATTGGACACCCCCGATCTAGAGAATGGAGAGGGGATCTTCTGAGCCCTGGGGCATCCCAATGTTTACAGGTCAGGGAGAGGAAAGAATGTAAGAAAGGAGACCCAGGAGAGTCCTGTGAAATAGCAGAAAAATGGAGAAAGTGGTTTCTTAGAAGCCAAGTAAAGAACATGTTTTAAGGAGGGAATGACTAGTTGTTATAAATGCTCTTAGGGAACTAGTTTAGGGGCAGGATCTGGGGGTAGTATGGCTGCACCCAGAAGCCCAAAGGGAGTCTGTGAGCTCAAGGTTGGGGAGAGGAGCAGCCCAAATGTGCAAATACATACAGGCACTCACACCATGCACATTCAGCTACATTGGTATCTTTACCTGGGGCTTGTCAGTCTAGGCTGCTATACAGGGAAGAAGTCTGGGAATGTGGACATTAATTTTTTGACAAGAACAGTTTTGGTAAACTTACATAAGCAATAGTGTGATCAGAATGAGCTCAAGAGTGAGGGAAGAAGTTGGAGACAGCAAGTATAAACAACCCTTTCTAGGAGTCGTGCCAAAAAGGAGCACAGAGAGATGGAGTAGCCAGAAAACGATGTGCTCAAGAAATGGTTTTAAGATGGGAGAAATTAGCCTTGGCTGGTGTGGCTCAGTGAATTGAGTGTCGGCCTGCAAACCAAAGGGTCATGCGTTCAATTCCCAGTCAAGACACATACATGCCTGGTTTGTGGGCCAGGTCCCCAGTAGAAGTTGCGTGAGAGGCAACCACACACTGATGTTCCTTTCCTCCTCTTTCTCCTTCCTTTCCCCTCGCTCTAAAAATAAATAAGTAAAATCTTAAAGATGGGAGAAATTGCATCATGTTAGTGGAAACAATCTAGCAGAGAGGGAAGAGTTGCTGATGCTGGCGGGGAGAACTAGAGTGACGTTCTTGAGTTGCAAGAATATGGCACTCAAAGCGAAGAGAAGCGGTTGACCTTTAGGAGCTCAGTTTCTCCAGTACAGGAAAGCAGGCAGAGCGTGTGTGCACAGATAAAAAAAGATGGTGGGTACGGTGGTGAGAGCTGAAGGAAGTTCTCCTGGTGGCTTCTATTTTTTCAGCGAGAGAAGAACTGAGGCCATCAGCTGAGAGAGTATGGGGGTGGGGATAGCAGAGGTTTGAGGAAGGAGAGGGGAGTGTAAGTGGTTATCCAGAAGCGTGGCTGAGAGAATGGCTCATTTTTGTGCAGTGTCTCCTACAGCTTCCTCATTACTTCGGCAAGTACGTCCTCAAGTCTACCATGTCCCAGACACTTCGATAAACACCCACTACTTCTTGAAAGAACGTGTGGACGTACAGATCAAACACACCCCACGCCTGTTTTAGATCTGGAGCCGAGTGCAGCTTGGGCAGCTCGGCAGAGGAGGGGCAGTGGTGATGCAGACTTGGAAGGCTTTTTAAAAATCCATTTGTTTGAGTTATTCTCCTGAAATGCAAATTTGGTCATATCACACATTTAAAAAACATCTTTTAATGAAGATACAGAAGAACTTGTGACAAATTGCTCCTAGGGAAGAAACAGGGACACTGGGTACAGAGATGAGAAACTCACTTTGCAAGTGTACCCTTGTAGAGTGTTACATGAAAAAAATATAATTAATCATGCGCATGTATTCACCACTCAATAGAAAAACAAAAACCCTCCCCAAACCTTTCTATGGTTTTCCACTGCCCTTAGAAGAAAATAAATCCTTAGCTCGGTCTATGATGCTCTGCATAGTATAGCTCTGTCCACCTCTCCAGCCTGACATGATTCTCTCTTCCTTTAGTGTCTGCTCTCCAACGCAGTTACACTTGGCCTTCCAGTTCAGCCGGGCTAGGCTCTTCTGGGATTCACGGCCCTTACATAGGCTTTACTTATGCCTCACGCATCCTTACTCTGATTTCTCCCTTCCCTTTCTTTTACCAATAAACTTCAGGTCTTAGCTTTAAAGACACCCTTTTCAGGAAAGATTTAACTGCCTACATCCTCAACCCCCATGAGGCTTGGCTAGTTCCCCCGGCCCCGCGCGCGCGCTGGGCCCTCACTCCCCTGCCATGGGGCACTTCAGCCACAAGCACTTAGGAAAATCGTGAACTGTAATTAGCCGATTAGTCGGCCTGTGCACTGCATCATTGAACCTAGGACAGGGCCTCTCGGAGCCCAGCACAGCGCTTGGCTCAGTGAGCGCTCAGTGAACGTTAGCTGGATGACATGGTAGGTCTCTGGATCATTGTCCAGCTAAAGCAGCCACTGTCGGGGCTGATGTAGAGGAAAGGGAGCTTGATAAGGAAGGAACCTGTGCCCAGCCACCCTTTTGGACTTCGTTTTTAGAAGCCTGGGCCCAGGAGGGGCGGCGGGAGAGATGGGATTGGGGTTGCAACACCAGGAGCCTTGACCATTCTGCTCATAAGGCAGGAGGTTCCGAGGCTCGGTGGGATGGATACAGACTTCTTTGGAAAGGCTGTTGTGGCAGGAGGCTGCAGCCAGGCGAAGGATTTGCCAGATGTGAATCCAAAAACGGCCTCCTCCCCCTTAAGAGACGAAGCTTGCACCACTGGCTATGACAAAAGCTTCTTGGCAGAAATGCCACAACCTCCCCAGTCTCTAATAGCTCCAGTATCGGGAGCTGAAAGACTGTTCCAACCAGCTCTCCCGACCGGTGGGAAAACCTAGTCCGTCGGGCGCCTGCGCATTCGAGCCCTGCGTCGCGCGCATCCAGGCTCCGCCACAGGGAGGGACTAAGCTCCAGCCCCGCCCCCTACCTCTGCGTGCGCACCGCCTAGGGCCCGCCTCCGTAAAAGACTCCCCGGCGCATGCGGCCGGGCTGCTTCACTGGCTGCCGGGGCCACCGTGTGCATCTCCCTCCTAGCTCCTTAGCCGACAGGCGAATTTGAAGCGGACCTCAGGTAGGCTGACTCCAGAGATCCCAGGGGAGCCGTTCTCTGGTGCAGGAATCGGCAGCGCGGGCTGAGCCCAGCGCGGGACAGCCCTACCGCCGGGTGACAGACACCGCTCCCACCAATCACGGGTGATGTGGGTGGCAGGCCTGCCCAATGAGTTCCATGCCTAACGGGAGTGGGGCGGGCGGCCAGGCGGGCTAGGAGCCGGCTCCCGCGCGCGGGGCCGCGTGGCCGGGCGCCGCTGGGGAGACGGGCCGCAGTGGGCGTGGGGCAGCAGGAAGGGCTGCAGGGCTCCACAGCGGGAGGCCGAGGTTGGTTCATGGGATGGAGAGGGCCTTAAAGCGCTGGACCCCGCAGCCACTGCTCCATGCGGACTGCCCCGGGCTATGTCCCTCCAGCCGCAAGGCACCTCGCCAGGAGGGGGTTCAAGATCCGAAAGAGGATGGTCGAGGTGGGATGGGTTCCGCGGCCTGGCCTCGGCCCCCTCCTGCGCGCCTTGACTCCTGTGGCGGAAGGGGCCTTGGATCTCGCCGGGCCTGACAGTCTCCGGGTGCTGTCCCCTTCGTCCCCACAGCCTGCCACCTCCCTTCTCGGCCGCCGGGGTGAAGATGTTGCATTTTAAAGTTAAGATCACTACGTTTGCGCGTTTTCATCTGCACATTGTAATTTTGAATTCTCAGCATTTCTATGACAAAAGTGACGTGGAGATTCTCACCCCCATTTTACAGATGTAAGGGCTCAGGCAGCTTAAGTGACCTGACAGGTCTCAGTACCCAAGGGATGGAGCTGGAACTGGATCTCACAACATTTAATGTACAAACAAACAAAAAAGAAGCTTTTTTCCATCTCTGTTGAGTTCCTTTGCTGCATCTTGATTTTTGTTACTTCTGTGCTTGAAAACCTTCCGATGTCTCCATCACCTTCAGAATAAAGTTCATATTGGACATTCAAGTTTTCACATGACTGGGCCCCTTACAACTTATTTCCCACTGTCTTCCCCCTCTTCCCCCCACCACTTGTCTCAGCCCTACCTCTGGTTTCCGTAGATAGCTTTCACCTTCCTGTTCATTCTGTTCCTTTCCCCATGCTTTAAGTCAGGCAGTCAGCCCTTCGAGGCCCTTGCAAGTTTCATGTCAACAAAGCAGGTATAGTATGGGCCTTGGGACTTGACTCTGCTGTTGCCACTGAAAACTTTCTTCTCTTCTTCCCCTTTTATACCCTTCACATACTGTCCCTCTGCTCTCACCATCACTGCATCACCCCTTTCTTTGTAAATGTTTTGTCTCAAACTGGACTGCCAGCAACTTGAGGTGTGGGCCCAAATCTGATTAATGGTAGTACCCAGAGTGCCTGCACATATACACTGACAGTGATGGGCATACATGAATGTGAGTGGATGAGTCCTGTGAGCTCTGACCTGGCCTTTGAGTACATTGAATATTTATTGCCAGGCACTGTGGGAGAGTGCAAGAATCACCCCTAAAGAGTGGTGTTACCTTTTTAGAGTAAAATTGGGGCAAATCCAATGTAAATTGATGAGACGAGACTTCTCACTCTGTAAACCACTCAGAGTGGCTGAAAGAATTTCTAGGAACATCCAAAATTTGGTAAGACCAGGCATAATCTTTGGGGTACACCTGGCTAGAGCCTGTCTAAAATACAGCCAAGTCTGATATTCATGGGTCAGTAAGGACTCATTCAACTATAAGGGAGCAGTCAGAGAAGTGTCTTCCCCCACAATGTTAGGGACTTGGACTCAAACAAGTTTTGGAAAACTGCATACTGAATATTCCTTTTTGGAGGTTACATTGAATGTTAACTTATTAAAAGCTAGAAGTCTTGCATTAAAGAAACCAATTGACTATTTAACTGATATTCCAGCATTTCTCTCATTTGTCCCTAAATCCTTTTGGGGAACCCCTTGTGCATTTTGTAGGAACCAAGAAGCATGCTTTTGGAAATGCTGCAACAGAGGATGGAAAGGGCAGGGTGTGGTGATGGTGTCCGCCTGTTGGGGGGAAGACATTTTAAACATTTTACCTCTTTGCCAAGTGTGTGTATTCCTGCTTTGGGGAGGAGCTAGGTGAGGGCAATGCGTGAAGCAGAACTCCCATTTCCTTCTTCCTTTTCGTAGCTTATTTTTGGCTTCACGTGATGTGTTCCCAGAGAAGGACCCGACCTTGCCAAAGCAAGTATTCTCTCTTTCGCCTTGGTGATTGTGTTTCTCATTTTGATCACATTTAGGTTTGTTGACCAAACGATGTTTTGGGGGCCTCTGAAGCTGTGGGCCAGAGAGAAATTCTCCCTGGTGAGCCTGTCACTGTCTCCTCCACTTGTCTACGCTTTTGTTTTACCTGCTCCTTGCTTCTGCCGTTCTTGCATCTGTCCATCGCTTTTATCTCGCATCGAGTCTCTTTCTTCCAGACACTGCCATAACCGTCTGGCTCTTTGGATTTAATCTAATCTGCCCACTTTTTGAGTCCTCTGCTCATTATGTGCTTCAGACTGGTTTATTATCTGCTGTCCCTTTCCTCCAACATATGAAACTCTTCAGGGTGTACCTGGGAGAGATTGCTGGCAAGGAGTAAGTTATTAGTAAACTGCAGAAGAGAGCTGCCTTTAATGAGAAGATTTTTAGGTGTAACTGCAGCTTCCTTTGAATGTTGGAGTTCTTTCCTTTTATTCTGTCTTCCCTAACCTAGAGGAGCTGTGTTTTCTTGATGCTGCATTGTAGTTTAGCCAAAGACACTATTTTATGGGAAGTCAGAGTGCTCTCCCAAGAGTGAAATTGTTTTCCTCACGTAGGGAGAGTAGTGAGGTACCTGCCTGGTATGCCATTGTCTGGTGGTGATGCCAGCCAACATTTGGGGCATAGTGTTCTACCGATAGCTTAAAGCATTGTTTTTTTGTTTGTTTTTTTAAATTAGGTTGACTCTCAGTGTTGTTGTCAAAGCTTAAAAAAAAAGGTACGCTACTTGATTAGCAGTTGTTTTTCAACTCATATTTGACTGATGTCATTTAGTGATCCAGGAACCCACAAAACAACTTTCCGAAGTCATGCGACAGACAGGGAAACAAAGGCTCTGAGAGGGTTATACCTACTAAGTGGCAGTCAGTATTTGAAGCTAGACACGTTTGATTTGTTGAGCTACATTTAATCTATAATTTTCCCTTCCCACAGGTCAAAAAGGAAAATGAAGTACATTCTGGTTACTGGCGGTGTTATATCAGGAATTGGAAAAGGGATCATTGCCAGCAGTGTGGGCACAATCCTGAAGTCATGTG
Organism: Sturnira hondurensis; assembly: GCF_014824575.4. Lineage (NCBI taxonomy): Eukaryota > Metazoa > Chordata > Mammalia > Chiroptera > Phyllostomidae > Sturnira > Sturnira hondurensis. The sequence goes on along the minus strand of NW_028094121.1, from coordinate 1,612,213 downwards.
GTTTACACGTCACATCAATTAAAATCGACCCATACATTAACATTGACGCAGGAACATTCTCTCCTTATGAGCATGGTAAGCAAGGTGCATTTTTAAGTGTAGTGTGTAGAATAAGGTGCCAGTCGGCCCTTGGAAATTGTGTGTATTTTGCATAACTGCCATTTCTTGCCTTCTAAAAAGGTCCAGGTCCTTAGAGTAGCAGAACGATGCCTTCCTCACCTGGACAGAGGAAGCAGAAAGCTTTTTCCTTCTTTCTTTTTTTTTAAAGATTTTTAAAATTTATTTTTAGAGAGAAGGAAAGTGGGGAGGAAGAGAGGGAGAGAAACATGTGGTTGCCTCTCACATGCACCCCAACTGGGACCTGGGCCACAACCCAGGCATGTGCCCTGATGGGGAATCGGACTGGTGACCCTTAACTTTTCAGGACGCTGCTCAACTAACTGAGCCACGCCGGTCAGGGTGAGGAAGCAGAAATCTTAGTATGCAATGTAGTGATTAGAGTCTAGAGGTTCTGTAACAGAAAGAATGGAAATTATCTTTTTGGTGGATGAGTGAAAATTTGTCACTTCTATTGAAAAAAGGTAATCTGGGAACATAATAACTTTCTTTAAATATTTGAGAAGAGAGGTTATATTTATTCTTTGTGGTCCCAAGCTTTAGAAATAGGATGCATGGAAAGAAATGATAAGAAAGTAGATTTTTCTGCAATACAAGAGAGATCTTTATAATAGCAAGTGCTTTCCAAGACTGAGATAACTGACTTCCAGAAGCCGGGATTTCCTTTGATGGAGGCATGCTCATTCAAAAAGGCTGAAGGACCACTTTGTAGGGATTTAGACCACAGATAAATGCTGGGGTTGTGTGACGTGTAAGCTGGAGATTCTGTTTTGTGAACAGAGTTCGGATACCATAAACGAGGATCTTTTGAGGTGAGTGAAAAGTTGGAACTGTTAAGGGAGGTTAGGAGAGTACCTGTCATCTGTGGCTATGTGGTTATCTGAATTACCTAAAAGATTATTTGCTTAAAATGGGGGGTGGATGTATTGTTAAAGCACACTTTTCAAGTTTTTAAATTCTGTTGTCATACTCCTGCTTTCTAGCATTGAGGCAGAAATCTGTGCAGATGAGTGTCACCAGGGCGGCCACGTTGGCGTAATAAATAGCAGCAGAAAAAGAGGGACGAGCTGGAGCAGCAGTTCGTACAGAAGTCCTGAGCAGAGGACGAGTTCTTTCTCTGAGGGGGAAAATAAGATGGGTTTTTCCCCCTTTCCTATTTTTGAGCTTGTATTTTATTGTGATGGTAGGAATGAACCATACTGGGCAAACTTTTCTAGACTGATGTTTTGAGGAATGAATGTTAGACAAAGAAATGGGAAAACTTTGTAGTTTCACAGCTTTGTTTAGGACTAAAGTGCAGCCCAGAAGATGGCTTTTAGGATGATCTTAATGGTATATCTTGGTTAACTTTCGAACTAAATCATGCTTTTTGTCAGACTGCAAACCTTGCTTTGCTCAAGTAGTCGACTTTGTTGAGAATAGCAGGGGCCATATGAACTGTAAGGCCCCGTCTGTCCCCAGCCCTTAGGGCTGTGATTTCCTTCCACTCCACGCTGTTTCAGAACTCTGCCTGATTCAGACTGAGTTTGTGGACAGACCGGAAGTGTGAAGTTACCTACTGGAGAGTGACTGGTGCTTTTCTGTTCGTGTCCTCTTTAGTGATCTAGAAATAAATTTCTTTTGCTTTGTGTATGGGTAATTGAGACTTTGTTCTAGTCGAGTGTTTACGTTTTGGCTCACAAGCTGTGTCATGGCACGTGCTTTTCCCTTGCCCTGAACATTGCCCCTGCGCACCCCAGGTGAGGTTTTCGTGCTGGACGACGGTGGGGAAGTAGACCTGGACCTGGGGAACTATGAGCGTTTCCTGGACATCCGCCTCACCAAGGACAATAACCTGACCACCGGGAAGATATACCAGTATGTTATTAACAAGGAACGCAAAGGGGATTACTTGGGAAAAACTGTCCAAGGTAATACTGGATTTATTTGCCTTTAAAGTTTAAAAATCTTAACCGGTTGAATTTCTTTCATGTATTGTTGCTGAAATATGCCTTCAGTTGACTCAAAAGATAAGTTGGAGAAGCCATCACTGCTCTATGGGTGGCCTTGAGGCTGTCAGTCCAGCGGCATGATTTGAGTCCAGAAAACTGGTTTTTGCGGGTTTTTAAAAATATTTTTAGAGAGAGGGGAAGAGAGGGAGAGAAACATCAATGTGCATGCAAGTGAAACATCGATCAGTTGCCTCTTACACGCCCCCAACTAGGAACCTGGCCTGCAACCCAGGCATGTGCCCCGGCTGGGAATCAAACTGGTGACCTTTTAGTGCAGACGGGCGCCCAACCCACTGAGCCATACCAGTCAGGGCCAGAGAGCTATTGTCTTTATACTAGGGGTGTCAAACTCATTTTTACCAGGGGCCACATCAGCCTCGTGGTTGCCTTCAAAGGGCCAAATATAATTTCAATTCCTTAGCAGTTAAGGAGTAGTTACATTTATACAGTCCTAAAATTATTTCGGCCCTTTGAAGGCAACCGTGAGGCTGATGTAGCCCCTGGTGAAAATGAGTCCGACACTCCTGCTTTCTACAGTGATGAAGGCTACTAGACTAGGTAGTGAGCCAGACTTCATGTGTGTGCGCGCGCACGTGTGTGTGTGATATGTCTGCATAGGCAGTGACAGAGAAAAGAATGCCCATCGTGGACATTGGTTTTAGGCTAGCACTCAGGACGGACGGCCTGAGTTCTGAGAATAAATCTGCTTCTGGCTTTAGGCTGCAGCGGACTGATAGCGGAGGGTCCCCCGACAGTGAGCAGCCCCAGACCCAGCTTCTAGGTTAACCGGGTCATGTTTACACCTCAGCTCTGCCACTTACCAGCTTTGTGAGCGTGGACGGATTACTTAACCTCTCTGAAATCTGTTTTCCTTTTCTACAAAATGAAGATAATAACAGTGTCTGCCTCTCCAGTGTGTCAGCAGGATGAAAGGCGTTCAGCCAGTCAAGTATTTCTCTTGAGTTCCTGATACACACAAAGGGATCCGTTTGGAATTGTGATGATCTTGACTATGTAGTTTGTGGCTCTAGGCTCCAGTGTATTTATCTGTTTATCCATCCATTCATCTTCAGATATGTTGTGAGTGCTCCCGGTGGTCAGACCTCCCTGGTGCTGGGAGTACTCGAGGAACAAGATCAGAAAGGCCAGTGCTGTTGTGGAGGTCACAGGCATGTGGGATGGGAAGTCCGAAGGGAGCTGTGGCAGGGGAGGAGTGAAGAGAGACTGAGGAAGTGGTGGGGAGAGCTGGTTGGGCAGGGGGCCAGGGAAGGCCTCCAGGGGGAGGATGGGTGAGCCAGGAGGCCGGCAGTGGGAGGACTGCAGGGAGGAGAGTGCGCATGGCCTGTACAGAGGCCCAGGACCACAGAGGGCTTGGTCATGGAACGGGCGGGAGCAGTGACCCAGGATGGTGGGCAGAGAGGTAGGTGATGGGCGGGAGTGGTGGTGCAGCCAAGTTACACGCTGGGCCACAGCCTGGAGTTCGCATTTGAGAACGGAAACTCAGGGAGTGGTGAACTCTAATTCGAATTTTTAAAAGATCACTTTGGCCGATCAGTGTGGAGGAGGCGACGAACATCCTTGTGCTCGAGGCCCTGCTGGCTGTGTCTACACACAGGCGAGTGAGACAGCGCTCCCTGCCCTTGGGGATCTGCCGTCAGAGCCTGACAGCTGTGGTTTTTGAAAGTGTTCGGCAGGAGCTGGCGTTTATTGAGTACCGACTTGGTAGGCACTCTCCTTAGCATTTTACCAGTGCTGCCTCATTGATTTCCACAGCTTTATAAGGTTGAGGCTGTTACTGCCAGTTCATGGATAGGGAAATAGAGCTTAAGAATAGTTCATTTGCCCAGAGATCAGTCCCAACAAGTGGTGGAACTGAGATGTGAATCCAGACATTCTGAGCCCTAATCGCTCTGCTACACCGTGCCGTCCCCTCGCAGTGGATTGTCCCCACTTCGGCAGTCTGGAAACATGATGGGACAGGGTCCTGCTTTCCCTTGTTCCTGGAAAAGCACCCAGGTGTGATACGCCCACCTCTGCCTGTAAGCAGTAGGGCGGCCGTGTGGCTGTGTGTGGCGGTGCGGCCAGGGGAAAGCCTGCTCATGGGCAAGAAGAGGCCTGATGTGGGTAAGGGCTCCACTCTCAGCGCTGCTCTCTTGTAGTGTTTCCAGCCACAACGTGGATGCCTGGAAAGGAGGCTGTGGGGAGTGTGAGCCCAGAGATTTTTTCTAAGGCCAGTTAAGAGTGGTCTCAATATTCTTGTGGACACTTTGCCTCTCTGTGAAGGCAAAGAGTGCAGCCATTTGTAGTCATCTTAAATGCATCTCTCATCAATGCTGATGGAAAGTGTGAGTCACATACTTCTCTCCTTCTCAGTGGTCCCTCACATCACAGATGCAATCCAGGAGTGGGTGATGAGACAGGCGTTAATACCTGTGGATGAAGATGGCCTAGAACCTCAAGTGTGCGTTATTGAGGTGTGTATGAGTCTTTGCTAAACTCCACGATTCCCGAGTAGGTGACCAGGTGTGCACTTTCACTCCCTTAATCAGCCATCAGCAGCTGAGAAGACGATTCCCAGCTAAGTCCTTGCCCTTCCTACCAGTGATGTGGCCGGTGACGGCACAGCAGCAGTCATGTGGATGGCCATCCGAAGTGATACTTCGCCTAAGCGATTCTCCTGTTTCAGCATTTATGTGTTCACGCAGTGGAGACCGGGACCCATTTTTGTCTCTGCGTGACTGAACCCCTGGGGGTTTCAGTGTCTGTGCTCCCACATTGCTGATCTTCGCTGGCCGGTCTCAGTGCTCCCGTGGGAACAGGAGGCTTGAAAGTTTCAGCAGCTTGTTTGTAACGGGTGGTTTTTAATACAAAAGTTATTTGTGGCTGAGAGGGTAAGATTTAGGTTTCTTTGCTTTGTGGCTTTCCTACAAAGAAAATCCCTAGTACAGCTTTCACTTGACCTTTTTCTTAAATGATGTGGGAAGACCCACGATCCATGATAAAACCCTGTGGAGTTGTAAGTGCATCTAAAAAGGTGATCTTTTAGCCCAGATAAATGTCTCAGTACTGTTAATTGGCACTGTATGGACCCGGAGAGTCCATAGTACACTGCCACGGACCATGGAATTGAGAGGACAGAGCGTGTGTGTTAGATGACTGAACCCAACCACAGGGGGAAGGTTGGGTGCGGAGCCGCTAAAGTAACTGTCCTTCCAGCTCGGCGGAACAGTGGGAGATATAGAAAGCATGCCCTTTATCGAGGCCTTCCGTCAGTTCCAGTTCAAGGTCAAAAGAGAGAACTTTTGTAATATCCACGTCAGTCTGGTTCCTCAGGTAAGTCAATCAAAACTTTCCTTTGGGGAGATGGAGAGGAGGGAGAAAAGGATGATTTGCGTTCCTTTTCTGTTTTAAATATTTGAGCTGCAGGAAGCAGAAAATTAAAAAAAAAACTTCTTTCCAAATTTTAAAGTATTATAATCATACTTTTGAAGAAGATCCAGTGGGGCCCCGACCAGTGTGGCTCAGTGGGTTGGACGTCATCCCCCAAATGAAAATTCACCGGTTTCCCAGCTGGGAACACATGCCTGGGTTGCGGGCCAGGTCCCCAGTTGGGAGCGTGCGAGGGGCAGCCGGTTGGTGTTTCTCTCCCATGTGGATGTGTCTCTCTCTCTCTTCCTTTCTCCCTCCCTTCCCCTCTTTCTAAAAATAAATAAATAACATCTTGAGGCAAAAGAAAGGTCCAGTGGGAACATTTGGAAAGTGAATCAGGGATGTTGCAGTTAAAGCGGGTGGGTCCAACACGTTCATCTGTCTTCACCCGCGTGGCGAAGCCCCGTGATGACTGCAGCGCAGGGACTTGTTTTATGGACAAAAACTCGCACAGGTAAACCCCGTGAGAGGAGTCAGCAGCAACAGGACTTAGGAAGGCAGGAAGCAGATGGACACGCACAAACTGACCCAGCAGGCCTGGGACAGCAGGCTCCTCAGCCTGCATCAGGAAAAGCAGAGAAGCAACCCCGTTTGCCCTGCGGAACCCCCAGAGGCTCGGGAGTGGGCCACATCAGGCGCCTCTGGGCGTGGGGGGTATGGGTCGGGCTCCTAACTGCCCTTCCAGAACTAGTCAGACCCTGACAAGCCCTTCCCTAGTGTGCACAGTGGGGCCTTAGCCCCTCCCCCGCCTTGGCAGAGGACTGGAGGGTTTTTTTCCCCTGTGAAGAGGTATTCTGGATGAGCAGATGCTGGGGACAGTTGAGGGCAATAGTACTGAACTAAAAACATCGGGTCAAGTATAACTTTATGCTCTTGAGACACCCTACCCTCCTCTGCCGCTTGATTCCCAGAGTGGAAGGTTGATTCCCAGGGTTCTTCTGGGGGTGCGTGACTAGCCCAGGAGAACGCACACTGCTTTCATGAAATAGGCCTGCAGGTTCCCAGAGTGAGGACCCTGGTGGGCAAATCCCACGTTTACAGAACCCCTAGTTAGCTTTTAAATACTAGTTGGCAGCTAGCAATCACCAGACATTCGGAGAAATTATCTAACATGCAAGAGACCAAAACAACAGGAAGAAAAGAAACTTAGAGGAAATTGCGGCTCTGCAGGGAGTAGGAAACCTAAAGCAAAACAGCCTGTCATTAACAGCCTTGGAACTGAGGTAAACTGCATCCATTAAACAAAGCTGAATACCCTAAGAAGGGAACAGAGAACAGAAAAGAATTCCTGGGAATTAATAATTGGATAACAGAATTGAAAATTTAAGAGAAAGAAAGGTGAGGCAATACCTGAGGAAGTAGAGCAGAAAGCCCAAGAGAGAAAAAAAAAAAGAGAAAAAGCAAGAAAGTGTGAGGACTGGTCCAGGAGTTCTAACATCCGAATAATAGGATTTCTCAAAAAATAACATAAATGGAGAGAAAAGAAATCTGAATGAGGGGTTTTTTGAGGGGTTCATAAATTATGTCTCACAGACCCAAACAACCCCCAGCCCATTTTAGAAAAAAAATTGTACGGAAGTAACAGCCACAGCCTGATGTTTACGTCCCGTCCGTGCTGCTTTTGTGCTAAATCAGGAGAGTTGAGCGGTTGTGACAGAGACCGTATGGCCAACAAAACCTAAAATATTTATTATCTGGCCCTCTATAGAAAAAAATTGACTCTATCTGAACAATTCAAAGAAATATCCAGATAGGAGTTTCTAGATGGAAAGGGCCCAATGAATGCCTAGGGCATTGAACGAAAAGTGAACCACACTGAGGCACATTGCCAAAATTTCAGGGTAATGGGGCCGAAACTCTTTAGTACTGTAAAGAGGAACATCAAGAATCAGTATGGCATTCGACGTCTCATCAGCGATGCTGGGAGCTAAAAGATAGTGAAGCTGTTTCCTTAAAAATGCTTGGGAAAATGACTTGCTACCTAAATTCTATACCCAGCAAATGGATCTGTTCAGTGTGAGAGGAGAATCAAGAAAAGTTAGTTACATAGAAAACTCACTGACCCACAAGACAGAACAAACGTTTGGACCAGAAAGGAAAAGTAAGGCCCAGGTTTAATGGCGGGCAGTGATTCAGTTCCGCCAGAGTCGTGCACATGGAGAGGGAGCACGACCTGAGAGGGGGCTGCAGGCACAGGGCGCATGCGGGGATTGTGTCTAACCGAAGTCATCAGGAGTGGCTCGAACTAGATGTTGGGAAGTAAGGCACGCCAGAAGGACCGGTGGAAGGAGTGAAAGAGGGACGGTCCTTCGGGCTTGATGTCGATGGTCTTTGGACAAGCTCGGTAGAGCTCTCTGACTCTAACATATATGCATGTGTACTTTTACAAAACATGAAAAATAAAGTAGGTAAATGATCTATTTCCCTATTCAAAAGGTGTTCAGGGAAAAGTCATAGTTGAAAATTCCTATCACACAGAAGTTAACTTTTTTTTTTCCTTTTGTGAAATAGCCAAGTTCAACAGGGGAGCAGAAGACTAAACCTACGCAGAACAGTGTTCGGGAACTCAGAGGCCTTGGGCTCTCCCCAGATCTGGTGAGACTTCTGACCGCCTGGTTTTGGCCTGGCCTGGGGTGTCTAATTAACATCTCCTCCGTGGGACCCAAGCCCTTTGTTTTCTTGGCATGCTTTTAATTGATGGTGGAGAAGTAAATCTGGTTCTTGGAACCGGGACTGTGGTTTACAAAGATTTCCTGACCTGGCACGTGCATGGTCGTGTCTTGTATCTCCCCTCCTGACCAAGGACGACGGTTGAGTGGACCACAGTTGGCTCTTGTGGCCCAGTAGCCTGTGTATTTGGGCTGCGACTCTGTTATGTTTTCCAGTTGGGGATTCAGGGATCTCAACTTTGCAAACAGGTCATATTGTCACAATGTACATGCATTGTGCTGGGAGTTAGCTTAACTTTGTGGTATCTCTTTTAATTGCAATCAGGGGAGAAGCCGAGCATTGTACTCCGTTTTATCCAAACGCCTTGCTCTCTTTACTCCCAGGTTGTGTGCCGGTGCTCAAATCCCCTGGACACAGCAGTGAAGGAGAAAATATCAATGTTCTGCCATGTTGAACCTGAGCAAGTGAGTAGAAATTCCATCTCCATGTGAGTCATTTTTGTTTCGAATTATCCTGAAGTCTCTTAACCAGTTTCATAAGGCTTGTTGTCATTTCGGGATTTGAGACTAGACTGCTGGCCCCGTGACTCCGTCACCTGTGTCTTGTGGTTCTCCAAACGAACTTACCTCCCCGGCTCCTTCTCTCTCCACTTCCTGTACTGTTTGCTGTAGCCATGCTGAAGGGGTGCGTCCCCCATCTCTCTTGGCCTCACAATCTTCCTATTCATTTTCTTCCTCTGGGGCCCAGCCAGGACACAGTATTATCTGAGCAGCTTTACCTGCCACACCTTCTCACCCTTGAGCCTCAGGTCTGGGCTCAGAGGTGCGGGTGGTGAGCCTAGCACACTCCCTTTCGTGTGTGCCTTTCCCCTCAGATTTTGAGCTTCTGGAGGGCAGTGGTCACCTACTGAACTTCCTGTTCCTGGTGCCTGGTGTGTGAGGCGTTGCAGGCTCTAAGCCCATTTTACAGTCTTTTTGTTACCTGTGCTAATGGAGGGTACCTGCGGTACAGGAAGTTCAAAATTTTGGAACTGTAATGCATCTAAATGTGGTGCATGAATGGGAATTCTAAGGGCGATGAGTTGGGATTGTAGCTTTGGTTGGGTTTGGTTGGCGAAGCGTTTTTATGGATTTGAAGTGTTTTATGGTTAAGTTATGGATGCTTTGTTTTGCTGCCAGGTTATTTAAGGATCAGGAGACTGAGCAGGGGAGCCCAGCTGGCTTGGAGAGGGGAGAATGAAACAGCAGGGTTAAAGTAAGAGAAATCCATTTACAGACTAGCAGGAATATGGAAGCGAATATAGAAATGTTAAAGTCAGTGGCTGGACTTTGAAGTCAAGAGGGCTGGAGGAAAGCCGTTCACTACCACGAAGCCAGCTGTGCTCTCCCAGTGTGGGGGATGGCTTCCCGGTGTGAGGGTAGCCTGGGGCCTGCGTGCGACCAGGTCCCTGGGTGTGACCCCTGAGCTGAGGTCAAGGGAGCCATAACAAATAGGGAGAGCAGCAGGATAATTTCATTGTTATGAACAGCTTTTTTACCATGCACTGCCATTATCATCATTATTATTACTAATTTAGCTTTTTGTTATTTGGGAAGCACCAATTCAGGTAGAAACCCAAACAGTGTTCCAGTTAGAAGGTGAAAGCAGGAGGTTTCTATGAGAAAGGAAAAAAAAGAGTAGTTACATGAATAGAAGAAAGGAATTTCTGTTGGTATTAATGAGTTCAAGAAGGAATTTCTATAGGTGCAAACACGCTAAGTTATTCTTTAGTTGTGCATGGCAGTGCTGATTCTAAACAGTGCCTTTAATTTTCAGTTCAATAGTCAGAATTTGTGTTTTCCTGTTAGTTTTGTAAAGAGTTGTTTGGAATGCACTGTTGGTTTGGCCCAGTGCAAAGGTTATTTGCCCTGTTGAAACATTCTCAAGGTTGGAGACGTAAGACGTGCAGGGGGTTCCTTTGGGACGGCAGCTGTGCCTCCGTTTTGAAGTGGCTGTGTTTCTCCATGTGAGGATGTCCAAACCTGCAGAAGAGTTTTATGAGTTTCTTTGAGCCAGAACAGAGGACACACCTGGAAGCAACATCTCAACAGATTGAGAAATATGCTTCCACACTTCAGTTACTTTAGATATTTCTAATCCTAGCAAATGAAGGTAGTTCAATTTTGTTAAAGAACAGGTTGTCATTAAAATTATTCACTTTAAAAATGTGACAAGTATTTCTATATTTAAATTTGAACTTCAAATTTTATGCGTTTTAAGTCGCTTTGCTTATCTGATTGAATTACAAGAGTTCTTTATATATTCTGAATGTAAGTCTTTCATCAGATATGATTTGCATATTTTTTTCTCCCAGTCTGTGGCTTATCTTTTCATTTTCTTAACGGTATTTTTTGGCGCACAGAAACTTTCACATTTTGATGAATTCTAATTTATCCATTTTTTCCCTTTACACAATTATCCTTTTGGTGTCATTTCTAAGCGCTCTGTTTAACCAAGGTCATAAAGATTGTCTTCTGTGTTTTCTTCTGAAACTTTTACACTTTTTGGTGTTGCAGTTAGGTCTAGGATCCTTTGTGAGTTGACCTTTCTATATAGTAACTCTTCAGTAAAAGTTGGAAGTCATCTTTTTGCCCGTAGATGCCTAGTTGCTCCAGCTCCATTTGTTGACAGGACTACCCTTTAATAATCTGTAATTTTCTTTACAAAGGTGTTTTTTTAGATTTACTTATCTTTGGAAAGCTTTTTAGATTTATTTATAGCTATTTACAATTTACTATATGAATGGCATATTTTTAAAAATTATATTTCCTGATTAGATACAACCCACATGCTGATCGCAAGCCAAGCTAACATTACTAAAACTCTGTTCTGGTTGTTTACCTGCAAATTCTCTTGTTTTTTGTGGGTTAAACAATAATATTGTATACAGTTGGTGGTGATGGATTATTTTTCAGTTCATATACATTTTTTTCTTATCTAATTGTAACGGCTAATGCCTCTAACACATCACTGAGTAAAAGTAGTGATAGTGGCCAGTTTTGCCTTGTTCCAGACTTTTGCATTAATATTAAATAGCAACTAAATGATGTTTGCTATGGGGCTTTTTAAAATATTTTCCCTAAAGTTCATAATTTACCAAGAATTTTTATTATGAATAGGTTTTGATTTTTTTTTAGATTTTATTTATTTATCTTTAGAGAGGAAGGGAAGGAGAGAAATACCATGTATGGTTGCCTCTCGTGAGTCCCCTGCTCTGAGAACTGGCCTGCAACCCAGACATGTGCCCTGACTGGGGATCGAACCACGGTCATCTGGTTTGCAGGCCCTCGCTCAATCCACTGAGCTACACCAGCCGGGGCAATAGGTTTTGAATTTTTATTAAACCTACATCCACTGAAGTATTTTTTTCCTCTCTTTTAACCTGTTCATGTAGTGAATTCTACTGTTAAATTTCCTAATGTAGTGGTTCTCAAACTCTGCTTTGAAAAGTACTGGTGCCCGCCTCCTACTCCCAGATCCCCCGCGGGGGCAGCCGTCCCACGGGTTTTTAAAGCTCCCCCAACGGACTCTAGTGCGGAGCCAAAGTTGAGAAGCTCTGTTCTGGGGACAAGCCTGCATGGACAGGATTTTTTTTAAACTATGTTTGTAGTTTGGTGTGTAATTTATTATTTTCCTTTTGGATTTTTTTACCCATATTTGTAAGAGATTAGCGACTATTTTTACTTTATTTTATTCTATTTTTAAATTATATGTTATTGATGATGCTATTACAGTTGTCCCAGTTTTCCCCCTTTGCCCCCCTCAACCCTCACCACTATTTTAAAATTCTTCTTGAGTTAGTTGGTTTTGGTCATTTATATTTTTGTCTAGAAAATTGCCCTATTTTCTGTTTTCAGATTTAGAACACTTTCTTTTCCCAAGGTCACACAGCTAGTAGGAGGCTGTCAGCCCCGTGAGTTTTGACTCATTTTCGTCAAATAACCTTTTCTGCCGTTCGAACAGGTGATCTGCGTGCACGACGTCTCGTCCATCTACCGAGTCCCCTTGCTGCTGGAGGAGCAGGGGGTCGTGGATTATTTCCTCAGGAGGCTTGACCTTCCTGTGGAGAGGCAGTCACGAAGGATGCTGATGAAGTGGAAAGAGATGGCTGACAGGTCTGCTGGCACTTCCAGTCTTGTTCTCTTTATTGTTAGGGGCTCAGGGAATTCAACTCTTGTGTTCTCAACTCCTGCTGAAAAAGGTTCTAAATGGTAAGGGGCGCTAAGAAAGGCTCTCGGCTGTCACGTGGTTGCATCATGGGTGAGGAAGTCCTGTAGAGTTGGACTCACCAGGTCGCAGGTGAGTTCAGATTGCGCACCTAAACCCTTGTCTCCCTTCAACTAGAAAATCAGTGCGAACAGGCATCCCAGTGGCAGTAGGTCAGTGCGCATGTGCAAAGTGTACACACACACACACACACACACACACACACACACAGGCTGGCCGCGGCTGGAGCACTTTTGGGTGGCATCCCAAATGCCTGAGCTGTGTTCGGGAACATAGCACTCCCCCGCTCCAGAAAAGAACCAGCAGAAGTGACAGTCTTTTCATACTGCTGCCGCCAGAACTCGCCACGTTAGCTGTCCCCATTCTCCTTTCCTCCTAAAGCTGTGTGTTCACACGTCACGTCAGGTGTCTTCACGCAGGGCCTCAGCGCGCTGGGTGTGCCTCACTGTGGGCACAGAATTAATGGGACCATATTAGTCAGCATTTGGGGAGGAGGAACCTCTCATTTCATTGCTGTGATGTTTTCAGTTTGACATTTTCCCTTTCAGATTTTCCATTTATATGTATATCTTCACGTAGCTACAAGAATGGCACACAGTTTTAGGATCTTTTCCATAAAATGTTAGAAACATTTTTCCTCTGTTAGTAATTCAAGTTTATAGTGGAGATTTTTAATGAATATGGACTATTGTGTGTATGTCCTATAATATTGAGTATTTATTTCATCAGATTAACTCTTGTGAATTGCTGTTAGTTTTTTTGCCCTTTGGGATTTTAATTTTTTGTAAAACAATGTGTGTGAGGTTTTTTCTTTTTTTGAATTTATTGGGGCGACATTGGTAAATAAAGGTTTCAGGTGTGCAGTTCTATAATTCATCAGCTGTGCACATTGTGTTGTGTGTTCACCACCCCAGTATGCTTGGGATTTTGATGCCAGCTCTTCATGATAGCTTCTGAAATTCGCTTTTGTTAAAAAGCCTGCCACATGGATCTGAAAACTGTTTCCTCTTTACTGTTTGGTACTCAGATAATAGACACTCCTGTTAAATTCTTCCCAGACTTGTTTTTCTTCTCTTTAGAAGGAGTTTTGACCTCATGTTTGTATGTACATTCCAGTAACTTGTTGTTTCTTGACCTTTGGTTGACAGATATGATCGCTTGCTGGAGACCTGCACTATTGCCCTTGTGGGGAAGTACACCAAGTTCTCAGACTCGTACGCCTCTGTCATTAAAGCTCTGGAGCATTCCGCACTGGCCATCAACCACAAGCTGGAGATCAAGGTAAGGAGGCAGGGCCAGACTGGCTGCGGCACAGGCGCAGCTGAGGCGTGGACAGGGAGGCCATTGGACGTCCCCTGTGTGCTACATATCTGCTTTATGGTTTTGGAGCTCAGAATTTCTTTGTAGGAATAGAAAGGATTTATGGTGGGCTCCTGGCTTTGAGGGAATAGCAGAGCATTTTCAGGAAATAATGAAGGGGAAAGATGGTCAGAATAGATGCTGAGGGACAGTGAATACTTGGGTTTGAATATCAAGTGACCAAGTCAAATGCCCTATGGGGATGGGGAGTCTTGGCTGGCCAGCGGCACTTTGAAAATTGCTGGTTCCATTTCCCTCGTCTGTGAAGTGGGAAGGCTGATACCCACCCCATAGGGCTGGGAGGTTTCTCAGAAATGCGTGTCCAGTTGCCTGCTCAGTGCTGGGAACCTGGGTGGGACCCAGTAATAGCAGTTGGGAGTTCTGTTCTGTGCCACGGAGGGCAGAGCTGAGCTGGTGCAATGGCAACGCGTGGCCCCGGCCTGTCTCCTTGCGGCAGCTGAGCGCAGAGAGTGGTTTGTGGGTTCCAGAACCACACAGCCGGGGCTCAGATTCTGGCTTTATTGCCTACAAGATATGTGACCCTGGGCAAGTGAGTTAACCCTCTGTGCCTCAGTTTCCTCCCCTTTAAAAAGGGGTAGTGATGGCGCCTTCCTCCTCTGGCCATTAGAAGAGTTAAATGAGTTCACATGAAGTGCCGAGTACAGTGCCTGGAATGGAGGAAGTGTTGTATGTGTTCGCTCTTCCGGAGAACCTTCCACCTGTCCCTTTCATACCTTTTCCCCAGCGGCATAGCTCCTGGCTGGAGCTTCTCAGGAGGAGATGTGCTCGCCAAGGACACTGGGGTTTGCCTCCTATGTCTCCAGGGGGTTCCCAGTGCGATAATCTAGCTTGCTTTGTGTCGGTGAGCAGATTCCTGTAGGAAGACCTGTTACGCATTTTTTAAGAAATACGGGACCTCATTACACTGCTCTGACCTGTTTTTGCTAGTTCTTTGGATCATTCATTGGTTTATCCATTTGGAGGTGGCCTGTGCCTATTGTGTGTTAGATGGTACAGGTGAGAGGTGACTAGAATGGTGGTGGGGTCTCTTAGGTGTGACAGGGGCACACAGAAGATGGGTGATCCGGCCTCAGTAGATGTGTGAGGATGGTGCAGTTCCTCATGGAGGGACACCTAGGTGAGCTTGGGAGGATGCATGAGGCAGAAGGGAAGGGCATTCCTGACAGAAGGTAGAGCATGTCCAAGGGCCTGGAGCGGGGATGAGTGGGGAATGGGAGGAGTCTGGAGGCAGGCCGGCCAAGGCCCGGTCATGGGTGTCCTCAGCTGGGCCATGCCTGGCTCTTGCCTCCGTGTTCAGGGAAGTCAGGGCAGGAAGAAATAGGCAGTTGAACAATCTAATTAAAAATGGGTAAAAGATTCAAACAGACACTTTCATAGAAGCTGCCCACAATACATGTGAAAAGATGCTCAACATCTTTTATTTGCCAGGGAAATCAGTGCAAATGAAATCACAGTGAGATACCAGCACACTCTGCCCAGAGTGGCTGAGAGTGTAGGTGAGGAAGCAGAGCTCGGACCGTGCTGGTGGGAGCGTAAAGTGGTGTGGCCCCTAGAAAACAGTCTGATGGTTTCCTGTGAGTTAAATGCACGCTCACTGTATGACCCAGCAATTCCACTCCCAGATATATACCTGAGAAATGAAAACGTGTCTACAAAAATACTTTTATATAAATGGGCCAGTTATTCATAAGAGCCAAGATCTGGAAACAACCCAAATGTCCAGAGCAAGTCAGTGGATAAACACGCCGGGGCCTGTTCCTACAGTGGACAACTGCTCAGTAATAAAGAGGGATGTACTGTGAAATACACAGCAACATGGATGAATCTCAGAAACGTGCTGACCAAAAGAAGCCAGACAGAACAGGCTCCATACTGTGTGGTGCCAGTTACGTGACGTTCTAGCAGATGCAACACCTGTGGTGAACGAAAGCGGGCAGGAAGTGGTTTACGGGGGGCAGAGGGACCTTTTGGGGATGACAGTACCTTTTCATAAGTGGATCGAGGTGGCCCCCTCATTTAAGGCTTTCCACCCAGAAGGTCTGATGAGTGTTTGTCACATCTCTGAGTGAGTGATAAAATTCATCTTCTCTACCCGAGGTCTGGGACAGATACTGTGCTTATGTTTTACTGTATGTAAATTCAACTCTAATAAATTTGAAATGATGAAAAGCAATCCATTGGGAGGTGGACAGGGGAAAGTGGACCAGAGAGACACTGTGGAGCCTGCTGCAGCAGGTCCTAAACGGACAGCGCTCCGAGTGGACGGAGATGGGTTTGGGAGTGAAAGGATTTTGAAGGAAATGCTTGTAATTTAAAATAGGAGAAAGATTTTAGTGCTTGTTTTAAGTGATTACTAGGTTTAAATCTATTAAGAGTATCATTTTAAAACTTTGAAAACTGAGAAAGAAAGGACATGGGTTATACCACATAGAAGCTACAAAAGCACGCGAGACTCTGGAGTCACAGCCCGCCCCTTTTCTCCCCGCCCCCAGTACATCGATTCCACGGACCTGGAGCCGAGCACCTTGCAGGAGGAGCCCGTGCGATACCACGAAGCCTGGCAGAAGCTCTGCAGTGCCCAGTGAGTAGCTCTGCCTCTGCTTTTCAGGGAATTGGGGGCTTTTGTTTGTTTGTTTGTTTTGGGATTTTATTTATTTACTATTAGAGAGAGGTGAAGGGAGGGAGGAAGAGAGAGAGAAACACCACTACTCAGTTGCCTCTCATGTGTGCTCCGGTGGGGGCTGAACCGGCAACCCAGGCACGTGCCCTGACCAGGAATTGAACCGGCCACCTTTCACTTTGTGGGACGACACCCAACCAACAGAGCCACATCAACTGAGGCGGCTTGGGTGCTTTTAATGCACAAAGTGCTGTGCTTTCATGTACTGGTAGTAAATCTGCTTGTTTAACTGTCTTTTCCTTATTGAAAAGCCTGCATTCTGGATGATTTCATCTTTACCAAATACAGCTTATCCGTGTAGTCAAATCTGAAGAGAACCTGTTCTCACTTCATTGATACTGGTTACTGTCTGCATCTATCGAGGAGGCTCATTTAAGGCTTTCCACCCAGAAGGTCTGACGAGTGTTTGTTAGAAGAGGATTGCGAGTAGTTTGTTTTCAGCAGCTGCTGTTTATAACCCTAAAACATGAGCAGGGGTTTCTGGTTCAGGAGAACTGACTGTGACCGCAGCTGTGGCTGAGGCCCTGGGTCGGTGCGGCCCTCTGTGCCGAAGAGGCAAGGCCTCCCCTACCCGGGGAGCACTGTATGGTTAATAAACCGTGTTTATGTTAATACAGATTAAACACTAGGAAAGAGGCTGTGCCTGTGACAGGCCGTGGGGCGCAGTGTTTCACTGTTGTGTAGCATCTTGTTTCCACTCGCCACGAGCACGTTGTAGCGTTACTAAGGAAAGTCCGCGGTTCTGTGTGTGCTCCAAGTTCGTCGTGTCTGCATTCAGCTCGTTGGCAGGCCTGTGGTCAAAGACCTTGTCTAGTGCGGGGTGTGCGGACTAACCTCACCGCGTCTGCATCCAGGAATTGGCTTCTGGGTGGTGATCTGGAGCCGGACGGGTGGACAGGGGTCACCTTGTGCTGTGCTCTCTTGTGCAGTGGAGTGCTGGTCCCGGGAGGATTCGGCGTTCGAGGGACGGAAGGGAAAATCCAAGCTATCGCCTGGGCTCGGAAACAGAAGAAGCCTTTTTTGGGTAAGAAGTAGGAAGGAGCATGAAGAAGGTGCCAGCAGGAGGCTGTGAGTGAAAGGGATCAGCCCAGCCAAAGGCAGGCTGTTTGGTTCTCTTGGGGAGAAATTCAAACCCTCCTTCAAGATGCGAAGTTTAAACTTTGAGTTGCATGTAGATGTGGTGGAAGTCACAATGAAATGTCAGGAAATCTTGGTTATTTACTGAACTTGTCTTTTGGGCGAGACACATTGGAGACTGTTTTCCACCCTCACATGAAACAGCAGGGGGCTGTGATTGGGCGAAGTGACTTGGGATGCTTTCTCGTGGGGCAGGGAGACTTGACTTTTTGATGTACCGAATAGAATATTGTTTATTTCTAAAACTGAACAACTTCCCAAACCTGGAGTCTTCACATACGCGGAGATCCAGTTTTTGAAATCCGATATGGACAAAACATAGCCGGGCGCCTGTCTACCGCAGGCAGTTAGGAGGCTTGCGATGGGAGTGCCGTGGACCAGCAGCTGATGGGGAGTGTGGGTGCCGCCTTTTCAGCGGCACTTCATTTGTTTTCCTCTCCCATCTGCAAGGTGTGTGTTTAGGAATGCAGCTGGCAGTGGTGGAATTTTCCAGAAACGTGCTGGGATGGCAAGGTAAGAGTCTATTTAAAAGCTTGTTAAACTCCTGCTTACACGTTCCAGGAGGTGTGAAGGCTGGTGCCTTTTGGGTCATCGGGGGGCCACGGAGAAGGACCACCCGGTCTCTCAGTACCTCTCGGGGCCTGTTAATGGGACCTTTATTGAGGAAGGGCGCGGCTCCTCCAGGCAGACCCCCCAGGAAGGAGGGAGCACGGCTGAGGCTGCTCTCTGACCCCGTAATTCCTGCTGTGGAGATCCTCACACTTTGGTCGCCATGGCCATCATCCCCGAGCTGGTGTCAGTGAGAAAACGCCGCCTATGTGAGGCTGTGCAGTTATTATGAATTTGGGCTGTGGGGCTGGTCAGACCAGGACTCAGATTCTGACTTTATCACTTGTATGGATGATCGAGGCAAATTCCTTAGCCTTTCTAGGCCTCTGTACCTTCTGTAAAAGGGGGTGATACTGCTGTCCACTTCACACGGTTGCAAATGGTAAATGGAACAGTGCACTCGGACAGGCCCAGCGCGGGGATGGCAGACAGGGAACAGTCCTGCTGGCTCCGTGCCTGGCTGCCTGTGTCACTGTGTCCAGTCCAGCCCACAGCCCGTTGGCTTCCAGCACAGTAGTATATGTCTCTGTTCTGTGGAGGGACTGGTGTTCTGCGCCATGTGGCGTGTCTGAGATTACCCTGCCCTTCATTCAGCTCTGCCTGGCAGGGACATCGCAAAGGTCTCTCCATGTGGCAGCTCATCAATTACTCATTCAACCTGAGCTGCCTCACAGCATGGAGACTGACCAGCTTCCAAATGACAAGCCCACTGGACAAGCATGTGATGAACTTGCTGGTGTCCCATGGCCGAGCCCAGAGGGGGTGGTTGGGCTGTGGGGGAACCACCACACAATGTGAATACGGGGGGCGGGGTTCACTGCAGCCACTGCTGGAAGAGTCTGCCACGGCCCCTCATTCCCTGTAGCCCAGCTGACAGTCTAGCTTTTCAGAAAGACCTCCTGAGTTCTAAGAAAAGGAACCAAAACAACCCGAAGGAACGTACAAGTGTCTGGCTTTATGAAGTACGTGTGATTCTTCTGTGGCTGGCCTGCTGGTAACAGCTGGGCTTCAGCTGCTGAGCAGGTGCCGTCTGACCTCCCCCTGCCCCCCCGGAGCTGCTCCTCTGGGCACTGTTGCCCCTTCGCAGCCGTCACCTCCTGCCACCACTCACCTTCCCCGGAGGATGAGTGGCTTGGCTGTTTTCTTTCCAGTCTTTAGTGGTTTTGCTTATGCTCAATTCAGCAAAAGATAAAAGTTTTTTAGGTTTTTCAAATGAGCTGGTTTCTGATGTAGCTGTTGAGTGAGGCAGTTAAGTGGGGCAACGTGTAAGGTGCTGAGGATGAAGAAACAGGACTCACCCGCCCCAGATGGAGATGGTCTGAGACGGAAAGTGGACACACTTGAGGCTGCAGTCAGTTTCCGCCTTGCCACTTTGTACGGCTTCGACCCCTCCCAGAGAGTTACGGGTTTAATGGAGAAACTGTGCTTGTGTGTATATTTTATATCTTTAAAATACTGTCCCAACTTTTTGTTCTAATCACCGAATGACTTTAAATAGGAGGGAAATTGTGATTGTGAGCTTAGGAATGAAACTTCTAAGAAATTGGGTTTGTTTGTAAATATTTTCATAGCACAAATACTTTGATTTTTCAGATGCCAATTCCACAGAGTTTGACCCCAACACCAGCCATCCTGTGGTGAGTCCAGTGTTTGCCTCTCACCAGGGCTCGGAGGGTGGGAGTGGGTCACCGATGAAGGTGGTTGGTGGTTGGAGACAGGCAGTGAGGCCACGTGGGTGCGTCCTAGAGAACCCTGTGGACCTGACTCTCAGGCCTGCTGCGCGGGAGGGGTTTCCTTTTTCCTGTATCACTTCTCACTGTTCTTCCCAGATCGCCACAAAGGGTTTTAAGGACAGGTGCCACCCCAGCCAGCTGGGGGGTCCTGCCTGAAGTAATTCCCCATCCTGACTCCCCTTAGCTCCCAGGAGCACTTTATAGTAACACTGATACGGAACACTTACAGGCTCTTATTATGTGCTGAGCACTGTCTACTGCTTTATATACAGGGGTGGGCGAAAGTGGGTCAGCAGTGCATCTGGGAAACTATGATACAAGAATAAACAGTAACACAGAAATTGTTCTGTGTACTCACAACTGTAAACCCCCTTTTGCCCACCCGTGTATTGATTCATTTAATCCCCCCCACTGCTGGGAGATGAGCATATCATTAAAGAAGCTCCGGCACGTAGCACCGATTTGTTTAATGGTCACCGAAGCCTTTGGAGACCAGCACGCCTCACGCTGTCTCTCCTCCCAGAGGAACGTGGCTCATGGGCAAGGACGGTGCCTCATTTGTCTTTGACCCCCCAGCCCAGGGGCGGCAGGCCTGTTCTTGACCCCGAGGAAGCTGCGTTAAACAGGATGGGCAAAGCTCTTGGTCTCAAGGTGCTTCGACCTCGTCAGTATATGTCTGTCGACTTGAAATTGAACTTTGCTAATACCAAGACTGCAGGAGAAAAACAAAGCTTTTGAAATGTGGGGGCAGTGAAGGCACAGGGCACAGAGAAGGTCAGACGGCACAGGGGGACGTGTGTGACCCCAGGTCCTGTCCGGTGTACGTGCAGCTGTGCTCATCGTTGTGAGAACTGCTGCCGCCCAGCAGCACCTGTGAGCCCAAGCGCTGGGCACAGGACCGGCCAGAGGATACATCCCCTACTCAGTGATGGTTGAAAAATACTCATTGGGAGGCATTTTCCCCTGTGACAGACGTCTCCTACAAGGACAGGCTGGGGAATGAGGGCCTCCGCACAGGCTCATTTCATTCAGTGCCGGCGGTCCGTCTGTAACGGAAGCGGCCTGCCAGTGTGTGTTTGTGTTTCCACACCTCCAGGTTATAGACATGCCAGAGCACAACCCTGGGCAGATGGGCGGGACCATGCGGCTGGGCAAGAGGAGAACCCTGTTCCAGACCAAGAACTCCGTCATGAGTAAGAGCGGCCTCCCCCGCCCCCAAAGAGGCCTAGCCTTGGGCTCGGTTCCTCCAGGACGCACGGGTGGTGCTGGGCTCTGGGGTGTCTGGTTCTGTTCTCACTTGAGCAGTTCTTGTCCCTTCCCAGCGGTGCCCTGTTCGGGCACACCGAAACAGGCGAAGCCGCAGCGTGGGTATTAGGGTAGGCAGTGCAGTCAGGGCGGGGGGACCGCAGGTGGGTGTGTCACCGGAATGAGGCAGTTAGGTGAAATCCATTGTAATCTGTTCCTTACCTAATCTGTGAGATTAAACCATATGAAATGGCTGATGTTGGCAGTTTTTGTCCCACAAAAAAAGAAAATGGCAGTTTTATAAGGTTCAACCTAGGTAGATTTAATTCTGAAAATACCTGCAGGTGCTAAAGATTTAGGGAAAATTTAGGGCGGAAAATATTTAAGAAAATTAAGATTTAATTTTCTTGCCTACTAGGAAAATTCTGTCTATACAAGGTGGGGCAAAATAGGGTTACAGTTCATATGGAAAATAATACTGTAATTAAATAATGATACGGGAGTAAACTGTCTCGTGTACTCACAGCTGTAGCCCTGCGTTCGCCCCACCCTGCATCAGCAGAGGCAGCTGTGTGTCCGGTAGGGCCTGGGCAGCAGCAGCATGGTTGGAGTCGACGGTGTGAGCTTGAGTCCTTCCACCTCTAACGCTCCGTGGGGGTGGGGCTCTCGCCCGGCCACCCGAGCGTCTTGTGAAACAGCCCACTTGCCAGCGCAGCCCTTACTCGTTCACAGCAGCCCCCCGGTGCTGAGGATCTGGACGACTGTGACTTAACTGCCCAGTGCTGGCCCCAGTGGTCACCGGTGTGGCTCCTAACACATGTCTCTCGGGGCTTGGGGCGTTTGCTGCATCCTGATTTGTTCTCCAGGGAAGTTTGCAGCAGAAGCGCTCTGTGCCTCAGGGACCGTGTGTTGGCGGGTGGCGGTGCAAGTCTGTTTCTGTCATAGTCGGTTGTGCTGTGTGGTCCAGGAGAGTCAAAGCCCGGACTTAGTCCCCATTGCGCCGCTCCCAGCCCGTGGCTGTGGTGGGCGGGAGAGCCCCGGCAGTAATCTGCAGAGGCCTGACTGTGTGTGTGATAGAAGGAAAGTGGAAAGCAGGATATGGTTGTGAATAGGGTTTTTATTTTTTGTAAAATCAGAATTCTTTACATCAGCTTACTTGCCTTTTTTTTTTTTTTTGCCAGGGAAACTCTATGGAGATCCAGATTACTTGGAAGAGAGGCACCGCCACAGATTTGAGGTGAGGAATCGAGATTTGTGACTTGAAATAATCTGTTACTTTGGGGACAGTAAGCTGAGAAGTTATTCCTCATTCGTCAACAGGTGAACCCAGTCTTGAAAAAGTGTTTGGAGGAGCAAGGCTTGAAGTTTGTTGGCCAAGACATTGGAGGAGAGAGGATGGAGATTGTGGAGTTGGAAGGTCATTACTTGGGCTGTTGTGTTCAGTGGGAAACTTACTAAGGTTTCCTTGGTGTGTGGGAAAATATGAAAACGTTAGTTTATTGCCCTCGACCTCCCACAGTTGGGAAGCAGCGCTGTCCTCTGGGGGGCGGAGGGCGTCTGGAGCCCTGGGACAGCAGGGTCCCCAAGGATGAGCTTTGCGCCGTGGTGTCTGTGGGCAGCTGTGCCCTCTGGCCTCGGTCCCTCGTTCTCCGGGATAAGAGTGTGGACTTGGTGTGCGAGCCCCACTTTCTGATCTAAGGTGACCTGCACGATGCAGCCCCTTGGAGGTCCCGTCAACGGGACTGTGACAGGGACTGTGACAGCGTGTAGGGAGGGGGCTTCACATCTCCTGTGCCCGGTGCTTACTTTTCCCAGGCTCTGATCAAGAAACTGTTTTCAGATAATTAGTGTTTGTGAGAATGTGAAACATTTAACAAGCTTTTCCTCCTTGTCCGCAATTGACATGCACACACATAGCGAAGCTCTCTCTATCGCGTCTCTATTTCAGAGCACCCCTTTTTTGTCGGGGTTCAGTACCACCCCGAGTTCCTGTCCAGACCTATCAAGCCGTCCCCACCATACTTTGGCCTCCTCCTAGCCTCCGTGGGGAGGCTCCAGCATTACCTCCAGAAAGGCTGCAGGCTCTCGCCCAGGTGGGTCCACTTCGCCCGTCCTCCAGGTGGTCACGGGTTTATGACAGCACGCCGTCGCCCCCTAGTGGTGAGCAGAGCCACAGGAGCCAGGGTGTTCCTGTGCTGCCGTGACCTTCCCCCTGCTCAGGCTCCCCTGTCTGTAGCATTGGGGTTCCGGGGCTACATCTATAAGTAGGACCCTATGGTCCAAGGGGAGCTGTGGCTTTTCCCAGAGTGCCGGCCACAGCCTGGGCAGTGTCACGGGCCTGTGTGCCTTAACCCGGAGCCTGTTAGTTACTCTGAGCCGATGGTTGGGGGATCAAGACTGAAGCGTAACTCCGATGTGTATCTTTTGTAACTAGAAGTTCTACAGCTTCATGCTGAATGTGTGGCGCAGTGCAGAGTCTTTCTGACGTCCGCTCTGTGCAGACGAATGTCCTTGTGCTAACGGTGATCGCGGAGACGGGCTTGGCGGGTTTTGGTGGGAGATGATGACTCAGCCATGTGGGTTCCACAGGGACACGTACAGTGACAGGAGCGGGAGCAGCTCCCCTGACTCGGAAATCACCGAACTGAAGTTTCCGTCAATAAATCATGACTGAAGGTAACGTGTGAATTTTTAAGCTTGAGTTTAGGTTTTTGTTGTTAATGGTGGTAACCCTAGAATTGCAAGAATATCGTGAGTTTAGTGTTAAAATTTTCATCTGTCAGAGACTGAAATGGTGAGGTTGGCATGGGCATCAAATGGGTGCGACCGCTCCTGGGACAGACCGTGGCCCACCCTGCTCCTGGGGCTCCGGGCCTGGGCGGCGTCTCCTCGCCGATCGCTGTGTTCAGGTGCCCGTCTGACCAGATCCCGGAGAACTGGGTTCTCAGCCATCTGATGCTCCCTGGATCCATGAACTGGAGATCCCGAGGGGGCAGACGAGTGTGACAGTGTGGTGCTTGTCATTTTTGCAGAGCCTCAGCTTTCATCAGGCAGAGCTGTAGAAATTACACATGCAGCACTTCGATGTTAATTGCTGCTTATTCTGGAGATCCCTTAAAGTGCAAACAATCTCTGAACAAACTCAGCACATGAGTCTTTATAGTGACAGGGCGCGTGAGTCCACACAGCACGGCAGCTGTGCGCACCGCCATGAGGGGCGTGAAGTCCTGCTCAGGCAACTGCGTGAACTGTGGCAGCCACAGCACAGTCTCCTGCTGAGGGTATCAGAGGGGGTTGGGGGTGTCAGTCAGGGATCTGTGGGGTCTGAAAGGAGAGCCAGGGATGTGGCATGGTCTCATATGTGGGGTGGGGGTCCCCTCACAGTTAAGAGGAGCTCTTGCCCAGGGCACGGGCAGGTAGCCGCCTTGGCTCCCCCGTACCTTGCGTTCACCACCGTTGGGCTCTGCTTTGCGCAGATCTGGTTGAACGGGCACACGGCCTGTGATAACCGGAATGAGGTGGGTGGGCGAGAGGGGTAGACTGGTATGGGGAAGGGGGCGGTGGTTGCTTACCCTCCCCGGGGCGAGTGTGTAGCCCCCAGGGAGTGGTGGGTGCCGTCCACCTGATGGTGTGCGAGAGGCTGGTCCATAGTCTAAGAAATTTCAACAGAGAGAAAGGAAACTTCAGCGGTCGGGGCGCAGGTTTGGTCAGTGACGTGGGTCCCTGCTGGCCCCGCTGGGTGGAGAACGCGCTGCCCGCGGGACGGCTAGGAGGCGGTGCTGTGGAAAGGGCTCTTACTGGGGCAGATGCAGAAGTCCATGTAAGATCTTAAAAATGTAAGATTTCAGAGGGGTTATGAATTTAGCTTGTAATTATTCATTTTAGGCTCGTACTAGTCTTCAAAGAAAAAGACATAGTTTACCCCAGCAGCTGATAAAAATCCTGACTTTTCTACTTTAACATACATGTAACAGAATTGCTAATTTATTTTTATTTTTTTTTTAAACAGGGGTGATTCTTCAAGAGAGTCTTCAGACTTTGGGAGTTTACAGCTTTGATTTTACACTCGGCTTTTGACACTTCCTTTAAATTATGTTTTTATTAAGAATATTTTATTATGGGGGAAAGGTATTTGGAAGACTGTGTGACTCGCATGTCCCTTCATGTGCCTCGGCTCCTACACGGTGTGAGGCCTGGTGTTGGCACTCTCCATTTCGGTCCCCCAGCCTCAACCGAGAAGCAGGACATCTGGGCAGGAGTGGGTGACAGGGCTGGCAGAGTGCCTGCCAGTCACCTCGTTCCTCCAGCTACCGGGAGTCCGGATTCGAGAGCGCAGCCTCTTGCCTCCCCAGGGAGGCCCAGACCGTTATAAGGAGTGCGCCTCGTGCACTTAGCTTGGAGGGGGGTTGTGGCTAACACAGCACTTGGTGCTGGCGACCCGAGGGCTTGCCGCCAAGGGCAGTGACACCAGAAACAGCCTTGGCACTGCCCTGTGCCGCGGGGACTCTCCGTGCCCACTGTGGCTGGTACCCGTTCAAAGGGACAGCCAGTTTGCTGTCACACGAAGTGGCAGTAAGTCTGTGTCTCTGAAGCCCAATTTTAGAATCCCTGCCCCCTGGCTGTACTTCTCTCCTGGGGCTGGGAAACACTCCTTGCATCAAGGGGTCGCTTAAAAAAGAACAAAGAATTTGGGGGGAAGCTGCCTCTAAAACCCTCTCACATATAGACAGCTTTGCTTGAAGCAATTCTTCCTTCCAGGACGGCGTCACTGCGGTCGAAAGGCCATATGAAACTCTATTTTCTTCACTTGGTGTCATGACAGGCACTGCTGTGTGCCCATTATATTCTGGCTGGACTTGTATACTCTAACTTAAGAAATAAATAATGCAGAACAAGAGCTTCGCACTTTGTTTGTAACCCACTTGTGTCACAGCCGACGGAAGCTAAGTGCCAGGTGTGTCTGTGTGTGGTCGGTCACCTTACCTGTCAGCCCCAGGCTCTCCTCCAGCTGGGCAGCCTCAAGTAGACAATCTGATGGTTAGTTCAAAAACTACGAGAGGAGCCCTGGCTGGGTGGTTGGTCGATGGGACCCTTGACCTGCACACCAAAAGCCTGCAGGTTCGATCCCTGGTCAGTCACATGCCTGGGCGGTGGGTTTGGTCCCAGTCAGGGTGTGTACAGGAGGCAACCAATCCATGTTTCTCACATCAATATTTCTCTAAAATCAATTAAAAAATAGCCTCAGATTAAAAAAATTGATAGAGGAGACTTTTTTTAAAAGTAGGAACCAGAATTTCCCCAAAGACATCAAATTTAGGTTCTCAGCATACAAAGAAAAGAGATTCTTAGATGCATGGGCGCTGTGTGCCCTGTTTGCTCTTGAGAAAGGGGGAATGGACATGTTATGAAGGCAGCCCTCCCGCTGCCGGGCCAGACCGGGCCCCCCCCACAACAGGGCCGGGGCTGCAGAACTGCCTTGTGCCCTGTGGGTCCTACTCCCTAAGCCTGGAGTCCAGGCCGTGGCCCTCCCTGCATGGTTTTTCCTTTGAACTTAGTGATGCTGTGGCTGCTGAGCACGGCTATTCATGAACATTCTCCTCTGCAGAGGCTCAGGGCTCAGGCCAGGTTGCTTGTTGGTCAACAGCTGTCATTCACCTCTGAGAAACCGGGGATGGGGGAGAAAAGGTTTCTTCCCATTGCGTTCCCCCATCAGAGAGACCCAGAAAGGAAGTGGGTCCCTTTCATTCCTCACTGACTAGTCCAGGGCCAAGTCACTGCTGAGGCCCAGAAGCTGCTGTTCCTCTTCCTGACCAAGAGCAGCCCAGATGCCTGTGACTCCCTATCTCATGGCCAAAATAAAATGCCTTCACTTTTGGTGGCCTTCGTACTCACCTGGCAAAGTACTCTGAGGGGGACTTACCAGATGAACCCACCTCTCCCTATAGGGCCGGCGGTCCCAGCAGACAGTCATCAATTCTGTTTGTAAGGGCTGCTCTCTGGACTGAGGGCTCTGACAGGCCGGTGGTGAGGTGGTGACAGCAGTGCCCCCTGGGAAAACGCCTTGGGTGGTGTGAGGTGGTTTGCAGAAACCACAGTGGTTAGATGTCTCCCCACCCCACCTTTAAGAGTGTCTCAGATGACCAGCTGTTAGTTGCTGGTCACTTGCACGACTTTGTAGAAAAGGGACCCCAATGCCTTTCCGTGGCTTGGGAAGCCTGACCAACCTTGCCAACCAGCTGTGCAGAGGAGACTGTACTAGGAATGAGACTGCATCAGAGGGTGGTCTTCCATGCCCAGTGTCCACTGACCAGCACCCAGAGGCCTTGTGGGAGGAAACTGGGTGAAGGTTTTCTGGTGTCCAACCCAGGTGCTCCAGGCTGGCTCTTCGCAGCCTGGAATGGCTCCACTGCAACACGACTGCACCTGCCTGTGTAGAAACCCGCTGTTTCCCAGTCAGAGCATTTCTGAGGATTGTGATGCCTGGGCTAGATGCCTGGGCGTGGAAGCAGGGAGGGGGCGGGGGTGTAATTTAAACTAGAGTGGGGCCCCGGCTGGTGTGGCTCAGTGGATTGAGCGAGCACCAGCCTGCAAAGCAAAAGGTTGCTGGTTCCATTCCCAGTCAGGCCACATGCCTGAGCTGCAGGCTAGGTTCCCAATAGGGGGCGCACAAGAGGCAACCACACATTGGTGTTTCTCTTCCTCTTTCTCCCTTCCCCTCTCTAAAAATAAATAAAATCTTTAAACAAAAAAGTTGGTCAGTGTTGCTGGAGTGCATGAGCAGGGGCTAGAGGAGGCGTTGATCCAGATGGATCAGGTCAGCCACGTAGATCATGGTGTGGGCTTTGTTCTCAAGGTATTGGGGAGCCCAGGCCTGTCCTGATTCAGATGCTGCCTTTCTAGTGTTTCTGGCTCTGTTGGTGGAGATGGTTGCGGGGAAATGGCTGAGCGGGACTGCTCCAGTGGCCAGAGGGCGCTTGGAACGGAGGTCTGACCCTTTTGGGGCAGGAGCTGTGGAGCTGTATGTGCTGGAGAGACACGGCACAAGCCTGATGTTGACCAAGTGCACCGTTAGCTGCAAGGAGGTAGCACTTGACCTCCAAAGTACCCAGTCATTAAGGCAGAGCTGGGCTGGAACCTGCCCATCTGGGCTCCTTCTCCCTCATCTCTGAGTGGTAAAAACCCAGGGCAGGCTTGACCTGGACAGAACTGGGTAAGGGACTTGTAGCCCAGCTGCATCCAACTGGCTGGCCAGGTGTCCTAGAAGTAATCATTCATGCCCCAGGTTCCTGTAGTTTATTAAAAAGCTACACGAATCACAATTTCCAGCATGCCAGGGGTGGGGGCTGCAAGGTAGCCTGTTGGCCCTGTAACCACAGTTAGCGATGCACCTTGCCGTCTGCACGGGGGTTTTTCCAAGATCACAAATTCCTTTCTGGCCTTGTCTAGCCAACCGCAGTCAACAGACCCCGGCCTGGGCAAGATGAACATAGTAGGGACAGGTAGGGTCCCTTCTAGCTCAGCCCTAGTATAGATCTGGCCAGGTTTTTACAGGTTCTTTCTGAAGGTAAGATTCCTTGGAAATCATGCTAAAAGCAATTTCTTAGCTACCCAGTCCGGGGTCTGCTCAGGATTGAAGCCACGTTGGGGACCAGCCCGTGAGTGTGCAGTGCTCCCAAAGGAGCGCCCTCTGAGCAGCCAGATGGGTTTATTGGGAGGACTTTGGCTCCAATTGGAAATTGCAGCATCTCCCAAGGAGAGCGGCAGCTTCTCCCCTGCCCTCACTGGCCTGTGGGGCCTCACAGGACGCAGCAGGTGCAGGAGACGGGGCTGCGCTGCAGCTGCTGCAGCTGCTGCTGAAGCTGCTCCTTCTCCACCGTCAATGCCTTCACCCTCTGCTCCAGCTTGCTCTGCTCCGCTGCCCACTTCTGCAGGGACATAGAAGCAGGTGTCTCAGCCAGCGATTTTCAACCTTTTTTGTTTTGTGGCATGCAGAAGCTAATTACTAAAACTATATGGCACACGAAATACAGTTTTTGCGGGTCTGACAAATAAGTATAATTTTGATTCATTCACACCAGACGGCTATTGTTGTGTTCATTGTCGTCATTTTTTATTTGACGGTTTCAGGGAAAAGAGGCCAGTGCCCCTGACTAAATCGTCAGATGTTGAACATTTTAAAAATTCTTAGGGCACCCCAGCTGAAAATTGCTGGTCTAAACTGACTTCCTCTCAGGTGCTCACACCCTCCTCCTGGGGTTGAACTGATGGAGAAGGCAAGGCTCAGAGAGCTGGGGTGCTTGCTCAAGGCCACTCGGCACCGGGTTGGCCCTGTGAGGTGGAGAAGCCAAATCCTCTGGCCGTGCAGCCACCCCTGGCTGAGTCAGCCCTAGGGTTTTAAGGAAGCTGAGTGTCTCAGGCCCTGGGATGACCCATCCTCTGCAACCTCCTTGAGTATCAGAGGCAGACTCCGGTTGGCAGGCCTCCTCTGTCTCCCACCACCACCCATGTCCTTCTCTCTGTGCGCCCCTTGCCCTCCTCTGCTTTTCTGCCACCTCATGTTTGCTTCACAAAAATGCCTTTCTTTGACACTGTCTAGCACTCACTGTCCCCTATCTTGAGATTCTCCCCCAAAATTTGATATAGAGTCCTTGGGATGTCTTAAGACTTCTCAATATTCTACTTGCTGGCTCCCCCAAGCCACACAGCAGGGGAGGAGAGGAGGTAGCAGGGTTACTTTGATCCAGCCCCTGCGGCACACTCACGGGGCACTGCAGCACCAAGGGAAACTCGAGGGCTGGCCCAGGACTGCTCAGTGAGTGGGGTGGGGGGGGGGGCGGCCTCAGCCACTCACCTGTCTGCACCACTCCTGGATGTCGTGGACGGTCAGCGGGCCCTGGATGCTGCCGTCCCGTCGCAGGAACACCTCTCCCTGGTCTGTCTCATAGAGCTGCGGCTCTGCCTGGGCCTTGGGGGCGTGCACGCTCAGGCGGATCACCTGGGTGAGGGCAGCAGCAGCTCTGGATGCGGCACCCGGCAGTGTGCCGCCCAAACACCACCCTGCTTGTTCCTGGTTCCCGGGCCTGGGGGCAGCCTGGTGGGGCCGGGGCAGGGCTGTTTCAAGTCTCTTTTGTAGTCACTCATTTCCTCGACTCGTCTTTGCCACCACCTCATGCCCAGCACTGCTCGGCAGAGTATATTTGGGCCATCACGTGTAGAGTGATGCCACGACAGATGGCAAAACAGCCCCAGAGACCCTCCTGTCCTGCAGCGCACCTTGAGGGGCGTGCTGCTGGCGTTGGTGCTGACCACGGGGATGAAGGTGAGCATGTAGGCGTCGGGGAAGACCTGCGGCCTGAAGCCCTGCAGGATGGAGTCCACCAGCAGACGCACATGGTCCTCTTCGCGGTGGCTGCAGTGGACACCCTGCACCAGCCCGCTGTCATCGATGCCCACCAGCAGGCTGCCGCCCTCGCTGTTGAGGAAGGCGCACACGTAACGCCGCAGGTGGTGCTTGAAGGTCAGACTCAGGTACTCGCCGCCACCCCTCTTGAACTCCACGTTGCGTGTCTCGCTGCCCAGGAAGGCTCCCTGGAAAAGCCGCTCCTGTCCCTGGATCTCCTGGTGCTTGATGGCGCTGTCCGAGCATGTGCCCCTGGGTTGGTACTGGGAGCTAGGCCACGCTGGGGCCTGGGCAGGTAGGGCGTTGGTTCTCCTGGCCCGTGGGAGGCCGGAGCCGGGGCTCCGACTGGGGCCCAGGCTGGGGCCAGGGCTCGGGCCGCTGTCTTCCTCCTGCTGGGGTGGGGCAAGAGTCGGGAGCCCAGACCAGGGCACCAAGAGGGACAGGCTGCCCAGAACACCCACCTCCACCATGCTAGGGATTCCCACTCAGGAATCCCTATGGCCCCTCCCAGGTGGAGGGGTCTCATTCTTCCCAAGATCATGCACCCAGTGAGCGAATGCCTGCTGGATCAAGGGCTCAAAATGGCTACTGTTTCTTCCTGGCTGGGCTGCTGTCTTCCCAGGTGAACTGTGAAATGCATGTTGGGTAAGAAGAGCTCTCCTTTCCGGGGCTGAAGCTGAGACACCTGTGGGGCAATCTCTTCCCACTCAGGTTGTGGATAGACCTCTGAGGCCCAGGACTGGATCACCAGGAGGTCCTTCAGTGCCCTGAGGTCCCATGTGACAGCTACAGGTCTCTGAACAGCAGGGGCTCTCAGAGGGTCCCCCCCACCCCCGACTCTTCCTGATCCTCCTGAAACTTTTCCCTTAAACCCCAGTGAGGCTTTGCACACCATACGCCTGGGTGAGGCTCTGGGGCTTGTAGGCCTGGTGGCTCCGGGAATGCCTCCCTTACCTCTCTGTGGTCTGCGGGCCGGGGACCTACTCCCAACACCAGCTCCTTCCCGTGGGCCACCAGCTCCTTGATGATCTGGTGCTCCTCCAAGGCTCTTTGCAGGCGCCAGGGGAGGGAGGCCAGGGTGTCGGCGTGGGTGGCCACTCGCACCAGGGCATGGGCCTTCCTCCGCCGCCTCACCACCTCGATGTGCTCCCGTGCCACTGGCACCTCCAGTTGCTCCAGGGCATCTCGGAGCAGACAGGTGAGCACCGGCGCCGAGAACTGGGGGTTGAGGTGGCCCACGTAGAGAATATGCGTGCTGGGAGCCTGCTCCAGGCCTGAGTGCACAGGCAGGGACTCCTCTGTGGGGAGCTCCTGCAGGGGCTGCTTGCCTGGGGGCTCCATGAGGGGCTCCTGCACCTGTTTTGTGCTGATCTCTTCCTGGGGGTCTCTGGAGGGGCTTCCAGGGTTGCTACTGCTGGCTGCTGTTCCCAAGGCCCTGGGCTCTCAGCTTGGCCCAGGCCTCCCAGGGAACTCTAGGGGTGC
The DNA here is from genome assembly GCF_014824575.4 of Sturnira hondurensis. Classification (NCBI taxonomy): domain Eukaryota; kingdom Metazoa; phylum Chordata; class Mammalia; order Chiroptera; family Phyllostomidae; genus Sturnira; species Sturnira hondurensis. Next base: position 1,580,074 of record NW_028094121.1, on the reverse strand, counting down.
CAAGTAAGGCTCCTGGGAGGTTCACAGATGGGCAGGGGCTGGGGAGAGCCAGAGAGAGAGACGGCAAAGGACTAGCAGCAAGGGGCAGGCCGGCCACCCACCCCAGGCCTAGGACAGGGCAGCGGAGAGTCAGGCAGGTCTGGAGAACGGAGCCTGTGAGCCTGTCCCTCCATTCCACAGAAGGGAAGACTGAGGGGCATGTGTCCAAATAGAGACAGAGGGGACCAGAACTCAGGTCTCTGAGGCTCCTCATACCCTTTCATTGGCCCAGGGGTCCTGACTTCCCTCCCTAGTCCACAGGCAGGGGCCATGGGGTTTCCTGCGCACCAGAGATTACTGCTGCTTTCAGACACCAAGGAAGGCTGTTCAAGGGCCCTGGGGGAGGCTTTCTTTACCCAGGGCTCCGAGGCCTGCCTGAGGCCCCTCTGCTGCTTCCACTTGCCTGGTCTGAACCTGGTGTGAGCCCGGAGGAGGCTCTGATGGAGTCAGAGCTGGCTCAGAGGGTTTTAGAGCAGAGGTTTTTATGCTTTGGGCACACTGACGAAAGCCATGGCCTCTCCCCGGAAGAATGGGTTTTGCGTATGTATGTATAATTTTTGCGGCCCTTCTTAAGAACTAGTCTAGACCAAGTCCTCTGTTCCTGGTTCAGAGGGCTGAAGTGAGGAGGGGCAGAATGAGGGGCAAAGCTGGGCCGCTACCTAGCTCCACCCAGTCTCCCACCAAGCCAGGGACCTCGCTTGCTTGCTATGCACACACCAACCCTTGTACTTACCCCCGCACACCCAGCCTCTGGACTGCGTGGCAGGGCCCACCGGCCCGCATCTTTTCAGACTGGATCCTTGAGGTAGGCAGGGCCTGGGGGGCCACCTCAGCTGGGGTGGGGACATTCAGGGCCAATGGAAGTAGGAGGAAAAGGGATGCCTGTGACCCTCATATCCTGACTGTTCCTGGGGGCCAGCCCTGAGCTCCCACAGCCCCTGACCCCTGGCCAGCAGCTCCCAAGGGTACTTGGGGGCTTGGTGTGGGAGTCAGTGAGAACCAGGGCTGGAGGAAGTGGGCGGGGCCTTGCAACTCCCTCTGTGATCTCATCTGAGTCACCACTGCCTTCTGGGCTAGCCTCAGGCACTCAGGTGGCCAGGGTGGGAAGTCTCATAGGGGGATGCTTCCCCCCAATTCCCACTTCCTCCCAATTCCCACCCCACTGTCAATAGAGAGAGCTATGCAGCTCCCAGAACACAGGGGCAGAAGACGTAACCAATCCTAGGCTCCATTCAGCACTGACAGGGCCCAGCTACTTTTATGAAGGGCCAACGCGTACAGTTGGTTCCAGGACTCCCTCTGACACCAGGTCCTCCTCAGAGACAAAGGCTGCTGTCCAGAAGAGTCAAGACCCTTTTTGGGAGTACTCCAAATGACCAGACCCCACTGTCCAGGAGTCTGGAAAACCCGGGCCTGTTCTGGTTTGGCAGCCCTGACCGTCAGCTTCACAGGTAGAATCTCACAGTGGCCAAGGGGAAAGGGCATCAGGATGTGAGAGCTGGCAGGGCCCACAGGAGTCTCCTTATCCAAACCCCTTAGAGCCAGACGGATTCAAAGGAAGGGAATGACTCACCCGAAGTGCCACGGCAAATAGCTGGACTGGCGGGAACCTCAGCCTTGGCTCTGAAGCCAGGCTACTTGGCTTCAAATGCTACTTTAGCACTTCCTGGCTATGTGATCTCAGCTTATCTTTTCTCATCTATAAAATGGGTTTGTTGTGAAGATTGAATGAGATCATTCGAATTCATGTAGAACAGTTTGTGGAGTAGTGACAGAAAAGTGTGAGTTACTCTCAGGTTCTACTGCACTGTGCCGCTGCCCCTATGCCCCATGAGAAATAGGCAGGTGTGGCTTTGGACTTGAGTGCCTGGCCCCTGGCTGGGCTAGTCTGCATCTCTCCTTGTCCCCAAGGCTCCTTGGAGCTGCTCACCCTAACGTGTTCTTTCCGCTTGGGCACGCATAGCTGCTGTGCCCACTGCTGCCTCGCTGAGTGAAGCCCTTTGTCTTCCTGGGGGTCACATAATGCTGGGGCCCCAGGGGACACCTGGAATTAGAAGAACTCTTAGGGGTCACCTTGTCCAAGTTCCTCATTTTATATGTGAGGAAACTAAGGCCAAGAGGAAGGGATGACCTGCCCACTGGAAAACAGTGACTTGGCTGTTGACTGATTAAAAAGACACTGACATCTATGTTGTTTTTTATTTATAAACAAATTGACATAAAATAAGTCTAGACAGCAGCAGGGCAGCGGTGCTGCTGACCTGTTTATGAAGGAAGCATGTGGACGGTGGCCTGGGTGCAGCCAGGCTCCAGCCTGGAGAACCTTTCCTCCCACCCACTTTGGGGCCTTCTCGGCCTAAAATCATTGGTGAAACCTTCTAGTGCAGCAGTTCTGGCCACAGCAGGAAGCTGTGCTGTGCGGGGCACTCACTCCCGCAGACCAGGCTGGGGCTGCAAAGGGCCCAGTGGAGGGAGAGAGGGCAAGGCAACAAGGACCCTTCCTCTCCACGCTGAGTGACGTGGTCAAGGCTTTATGGGTCTGCCCATCCCCAAAAGAAAGTGCCCCGGGGCTGTGTCCTCTGTGAAGGGCCCATGCCTCTCTGGGACCAGGGCAGGGCAGTCTCTCTTCCTGAAGCCTCAGGTCTGCAGTGAGAGGAGTAGGAACTGAAGGGCTTGCCCCAGTGCCAGAAGCAATAAATTAGCAATAAGAAAAGATCTTTTTAAAAAAAGAAGAGGTCTGCACCATGAGTTTAAAGTCTGGGGGTCTTGTAGGAGAAGGCAGGAACTGTGGGCCAACGGTGCCAGCAGGCCCAGCAGGTGGTAAGGGAACCGGGCACAAGGGTCAATTCAGGGCCCCTCCTTCCGAAGCCCAGGGGTTGGCTCCTTCTGCCATCACATGGTAGCTGTTCAATCTAAACTTCTGGTGAGAGGCCGGCCATGCTTGGGCAATAAATAGAGGGACCTCAGAGCAGAGGCAGGGCAGAGGCAAGAGCAGCGCCAGCCCCAGGCCCCACGCTCCCCCATCTCAGCCCTTCATGGAAGGACACGTCACGGCAGGAGGGCAGCAGTGGGGTCTCTGCACAGCCTCCTGCAATCCTGAGGTGGCCCTGAAACCCAGTGAGCACCGGGAGTGGGCTGCTGGTCCTGCTTCCTGGGAGAAGAACACCGGCCCCACCCGCTCCCCACTCAGGTGTCTGCGCCGTGCTTCCTGTTCAGAACTTGCCCTGCTTCAGCCGGTCGATGTGGTAGCAGAGCTTGAGCGCGGGCCCCAGCTTCAGACCCATGTACTTCATCATCATGTCACTGCGCAGCAGGAGCAGTGCCTTGCCGTCAATCTCCTGCAGGCGGGGGTGGGGGAGGAGGTCCCTTCAGAGGCCTGGTTGGTCTGACCACCCCAGGGAAGTACCAGCCACACGGACTCCAGGGAACCTGCTGTGACACTAAAGCCTATCTGGTCTCCCACCTTCCGTCTCCAACCATCCCTCCCTGCAAAATCTACTGCTGAGCCCAACCAGCTAAGCTGTTCACATGTTTGCGCCAATTTTCTTCCTTTGCTGAGACCCTTCCAAACCTCTGGGATCCAGCTCAGTTCCACCTCATCCAGGAAGCCACAGGCAGGGTGCCAGTCACTTCTCACAGCCTGTGTTTGCACTGATTGACCCTCAACTGTTATTCTGTGAGTCCTCCTCCCTCCTGCACGGCAGGGACCCTCTGTGTGAACCACACACAAGGCAGGCACTTATCAAGCAGTTCTGAGACCTTCGGGCCTGAGCTGAGGGCACCCTCCACACCCACCTGGCGTGAGTGGTGTAAATGACCAACAAATGGTGGCAGATCTCTTCTGAGTACCTAAGGGGCAGAACAGCACCAAGCAGCAGGGGCGACGGGGAAATGGCTTTGGGCCCCAAATCAGAAGTATGGTCAATGCGGGGGGGGCGGGGGTGGTCAGGAGTAGTCTCTGGCCACAGGGCCAAATGGTCTCTTGAACAGGTGCTTGAGGGGCTAGTAGAAGATGAGGGGACTGATGAGGATGGAGAGTTGGGGGCCACTTGCCAAGGGACTCTGTAACTTGGGCTGTGGCCCCTTATTTTCAGGCCAAGGCAGGCAATGGGAGAGCAAGGACAAGAGGAGGGCCTGACACTGAGCCCAGAGGGTGTATGTATACCCTGTAGGAATGTGGCTGAATCAGACCCTACACTAGGGAAGTAAGCTGAACTCAGTGCCCAGTGAGGACTGTTTGAGACCCCAGACTCTGTCTCTAAGTTTGTATAATCTCCTGCGCTTGGTTTCGAGGGACCTGAAACAAATACATAGCCCATGCCCTTAGGAGTCTACAAGTTGCAGAAGCAATATTCCCAGCAAGCATGAGCGATCAGGCAGGGGCACTTACATGTTTACGAAAGAGGTCAGCGTGGGGTCCAAGCTGAGGATCAGCTTCCCGAACAAATTGCATCACATCCTCAACTGTCCATGAGGAGGGGTCCCTGCCACTCAGTCGAGGGGCATCCCGGCTTTCCAGGTATCGGTCTGACCCTGTAGGACAGAAGGGTATCTGCCATTACGAGTGGGGACTGATTTGAACTCCCTGCCACTGTCCTTGGCATGTCCTGCAAGCCTGTGTGGGTGAGGCTAACGGTCTGGGCAGAGCAGAGGAACCAGAGCGGGCAGAAGCAGCGGAGGGCTTTCTACAAAGCATCTGAGGGGCTAAGTCTTAGGCCAAATATTTGTCCTCTAAGGGTAGATCTATTTTGCAAATCGTCAGAAGGAATTTAACATCGAGGCTGTGATTCATTCTGGACTTGAGTTGGGGTAACAATGAGGTCAACTGTGGGCTCACCGTGGGCCTTGGCTCTGGGGACCATTAGAGAGACCTTGGGAACCAGGCAAGAGTAGAGCCCAATCCCTGGGGTCTAGGGAGAAAAAAACAGTGGATAACACCCTGACTCTTCCAAAGACTGAGGATTAGTTGACCTCACTAGAGCCTAATGCTCAGAGGCAGAAAAACAGTTTGTCTTTGGCTCCCAGAAGGCTCAACATTCATTAATTTAGTGCTCTGCCTAGAGCTTTTATCTCAATCATGGTTCGAATCCAGCTCCTCCCATTTCCCCTGATGGATTTGAGATCTCTGTATTCTGGTCACCACCTGCCACAGGTCTCTGGCATGTCTCATCCCCACTGCCTGGAACAGGTCCCTTCTCTCCTTTCCATTTCTCTTTTCTTCAGCAAACTCCAACTTCGCTAAGCAAGAGATGGCTTTTAGGACCAGCTCCTTTATGAAACTTTTCTGTTCTAATATTGAAATGATTGGTCTCACAAAGCATTTTGTGTATCTTCTGGGTATAGCTCAATCTTTCCACACTTTTTCCCCATCTATCACCTTGATGTATTCTCCTTAAAGCAGCCAAAGCACCCTTTAAAAAGTAACTGGACTCTGCCAGTCCCTAAAAACTCAATGCAATGGCTCCCACTGCACCAGATATGAAATCTCAACTCCTTGGTCTTTTAAATAAAATGTCATTTGAGTAGCACAGTATTTTTGGTATGTTCTATATTTAGATATTTATTTGGTGTCTTAAGTTTGTTTCATTGTGGCATATTACACATAAAGGGGACACCTTTTGAGGACAGAACTTTTTGGACCTTGACATTTATATATTCCTGTTTCACCGCTACCCAGATCAAGATACAGATGCTGTGCCCCTTCCCAATCAATGCCTCTCTCCCTATTGGCGGCCTCTGCTCTGACTCTTTTCCACTGTCAGTTAGTGTGCTTGTTCTTCAACTTTGGGACCCTTGACTCATAGTATGTACACTTTTGTGTCTGGCTCCATTAACTCATCATTCTGTCTGGGAGATTCATCCCTTTCAGAGCATACAGAAATAGTTTTTTTTCCTAAAAAAGTTTATTTAAAAAGACCATCTTTAACCACTTAAAAAGAGAAGAACATGTCTAAGTTTTCTTCTAGTATTTTTTATGGTTTTGGGTCTAACATTTAAGTCTTTGATCCATTTTGAACTTATTCTTGTGTGTGGTGTAAGAAGGTAATAGAGTTTCATTTTTCTGCACGGATCTGTTCAATTTCCCCAACACCATTTACTGAAATAACTATCTTTAGCCCATTGTATGTGTGCTTCCTCTGTCAAATACTAATTGACTACAAAGGTGTGGGTTTATTTCTGGACTCTAGTCTATTCCACTGCTCTGTGTGTCTGTTTTTATGCCAGCACCATGCTGTTTTGATCACTATGGCCTTTTTAGTAGAGTTTTAATTCCTCCAAATTTGTTCTTTCTCAGGATCACTGTTGCTTTGTGGGGACTTTTGTGGTTCCATATAAATTTTCAAAATATTTGCTCTAGTTCTGTGAAATATGTCATTAGAATCTTTATAACAATTGCACTGAATCTGTAGATTGCTTTGGGTAGTATGGACATTTTCATGATGCTAACTGCTCTTATCCATGAACATGGTATATGCTTCCATTTATTTGTATCTTCTTCAAATTTTTTCTTCAGTGTCTTGTAATTTTCCAAGTACTAGTGTTTTATACCCTTGGTTAGGTTTATTCCTAGGTATTTTATTCTTTTTGAAGTATTTGTAAATGAGATTGTTTCCTTAATTTCCCCTTCTGTTACTTCATTATTGACATATAAAAATGCAACTGATTTCTGGATATTAATTTTGTATCCTGCTACTTTGCTGAATTCGTTTATAAGTTCTAGTAGTTTCTTGGTGGAATCTTTGGGGTTCTCTATGTACAGTATCATGTCATCTGCACATAATGACAGTTTTACTTCTTCCTTTCCAATTTGGATGCCTTTTATTTCTTCTTCTTGTCTGACTGCTGTGACTAGGACTTCTACTACTATGTTAAATAAGAGGTGAAAGTGGACATCTCTGTCTTGTTCCTGATCTTCAGGGGCTTGCTTGTAGTTTTTGCCCACTGAGTATGATGTAGGCTGTGGGTTTACTACATATGGCCTTTATTATGTTTAGGTATGTTCTAATTCTACTTTGCTTAGAGTTTTTATCATAATGGGTGCTGGGTTTTATCAAATGCCTTTTCTACATCTATTGATATGATCATGTAGTTTTTATCCTTCATTTTGTTTATGTGGTGAATCATGTTTATTGACCTGTGAATATTGTACCAACCTTGCTCTCCCAGAATAAATCCCACTTGATCATGGTGTATGATCTTTTTGATTCATTGCTGTATTAGTTTGCTAGTATTTTGTTGAGGATTTTAGCATCTATGTTCATCATGAATACTGGCCTATAATTTTTTTTCTTTGTGGTGCCTTTATCTGCTTTTGGAATTAGGACAATGCTGGCCTTGTAAAATAAGTTTGGGAGCTTTCTATCCTCTTGAATTTTATGAGGAGGAGAGGTGTTAGTTCTTGTAATGTTTCACAGGTAAAATTCACCTGTGAAACTTTTGTTTGTTGGGAATTTTTTGATTACTGCTTCAGTTTCACTTGGTGTTATCTGTCTATTCAGATTCTCTAGCTTTGGAAGATTGTATGTTTCTAGAAATTTGTCCATTTCATCTAGGTTGTCCAGTTTGTTAGCATATAGTTGTTCATATTTTCTTACAAACCTTTGTATTTCTTTGATGTCAGTTATGATTTCTTCTTAATTTCTGATTTTATTTATTTGGGTCCTTTCTCTTTTTTTCTTAATGAGTCTGGTTAAAGGTTCATCAATCTTGTTTATGTTTTCAAAGAACCAGCTCTTGGATTCACTGATCTTTTATATCATTTTTCAGACTCTATTTATTTTTTCTCTGATCTTTATTATTTCCTTCCTTCTACTCACTTTGGTCTTTATTTATTGTTCCTTTTCAAATTCTTTAAGTGTGAAGTTAGAGTGTTTATCTGAGCTTTTTCTTATTTTTTGAGATAGGCCTGTAATGCTATGAATTTCCCTCTTAGGATTGCTTTTCCAGTGTCCCACAGATTTTGGACTGTTGTGTCCTCATTTTCATTTGTTTCAACGTATCTTTTGATTTCTTCCTTGATCTAGTTGTTGACCCATTCATTGTTTAATAATATGTTATTAGTTTCCATGCATTTGCATGTTTTTCAGTGTTGTTCTTGTGACTGATTCCTAGTTTCATAGCACTATAGCCAGAGAGGATGCTTGATAAGATTTCAATCTTCTTAAATTTACTGAGACTTGTTTTGTGTCCTACATGTGGTCTATCCTAGAAAACATTCCACGTGCACTTGCAAAGTATGTATATTCTGTTGCTTTAGGGTGAAATGCTCTGAAGATACCAATGAAATCCATTTGCTCTAGTGTGTCGTTTAAGGCTGCTGTCTCCTTGCTGACTTTCTGTCTGGAAGATCTATGCATCAAAGTCAATAGAGTGTTAAAATCCCCGAATACGACTGTATTTCTGTCCATCTCTCCCTTGATGTTCATCCAGATTTGCTTTACATATTTAGGTGCTCCTATGTTGGGTGTGTAAACATTTACTAGGGTTATACCCTCTTGCTGGATTGTTCTCTTTATCATTATGTATTGTCCTTTGTCTCTTACTACAGTGAAGAAGAGATGGCGGTGCTGGGAGAGTGGCTCACCCAGCTCAGAGAGCACGGAAGCCCCATGACCCTTCCTCCTACCTTCCTTCTGCATCTCTTTCACCTGGCTGTTCTGGAGCTGGATCCTTTCACAGAAAACTAGTAATCTAGTTAAGTAAACAGTTTGTCAGAGTTCTCTGAGCCACTCTAGCAAATTAATTAAATCTAAGGAGGGGATGGTGGTAATCTCCAACGTATGTAGTTGGTTAGAAGTACAGAAGACTTCTAATAATGCAGACTTTCGACTGGCTTCTGAAGGAGTGGGGGTGGGTCAGCAGTCTTGTGGGCCTGAGCCCTTAATCTGTAGCAGGTGCCGCCGTCACCTCTTTGTCTGGACCGTCTCCAGGTAGTGTTATCCTGTTATCTCCATGTTCTCTCCAGGTAGTGTCAGAACTGAGCTAAACTGCAGGACACCCCACTGGTGTGTGGAGAACCCACAGGTTAGGTTTCAGAAGTGCAGTACTGTTGAACAGAGTACGGAAAGTAGGGGGGACACACAGGAGGAATTTTCCCATTACAGTGCCCAGCACACAAAAGAGTGCCCCATCAGCCACAGATGTTCAAATATGTTTGTTAAATGAATGAATAATCAATTACTCGTGTATTTTTCTGTCTCCCCTGCTAGACTGTGTCTGTCTTCAGATAGGGACCTTGTCTTGTTCATATCTGTATTCTTCCCACCCAGGGAATGCCCAGTCATATACTAAGTGGCAGATCTGGAATACACCTGTGAAAACAGAAGGAACCTACTCTTTAATTACCTCTTGCAAAGCCTAAAAATATCTTCTCATTTTTCTGCATTCTGGGTCCCAGGTCTAAAAGTCAAAGCTTAGTTTGCTTGCCCTAGCCCCTGCTCCCTGTATTCAAGACTCTAGCAATTATTTATGAAGCTTGTGGCTGGGCACTGAACAGACGGGGGAGAGGTGTGCTGGAGCAAGCAGAGGTGATTAGGACCACAGAAATTCCGACGGCTTTTTAGAGGTGGTAGTAGAGAGGAAGTTGGAGAGGGCTCTGTGTGAGCCTGCCAGTTCTTCAAAGTCCACTGCGATGCTAAGACAGAGAGCAAGTGCAGAGATTATGGAGGGCAGAGAGAAGATACACAACTGAGTGTCCTTCTTGGACCGTCTTAGCTAATTCCTCTACCCACGGGAGCTAGGAATCTCACAGGCATGCATATACACAGAGTATTATACTTGCATGTAATGTATATAATGGTGTTATATATATACACATATATACATCCACATATATAATACTATTAATACGTTATGTGTTTCTCTGTCAGCCTATTCCCCTTACAATGTACACTCCACTGAGATGAAGACATTTGAGCAAAGACCCCGAGGCAGAAGAATGATGGGCACGTTTAAGGGTTAGCAGGGAGGCCAACGTGCCAGAGCAGAGCGAATGAGCAGAAGTGGCAGGAAACAACATCTGGGAGTACGCACGTGTGTGAGGGGGCAGGGAGAGTCTCTCTGGTATGCCACTGAGAGACCACTGGCTTTTCTGAGTGTGTAGGTTAGTTTTGAGCACAGGAGTGACAGGAACCGATTTACAATGAAAGGGACTGCTCTCATGGTCTGTTGAAAACAGACGTTAGGGGGCAAGGACAGAAGTGAGGGAGACCGGCTGTAAATGAGTCTCCTATGACGGTCCAGACAAAGAGGTGACGGCGGCATGCACGATGGGGTAGTGGTGAATGTGGGGAAGAACAGTCCGATATATTGACATTGTAAAGAATCCCCACTATCATCAGCTCATTTGACCCTTAAAATAACTCTTGAAGGAATTACCATCATCTTCACTTTAGAGATGAGAGAACTGAGGCCCAGAGAAGTGAACTGTCTTGCCCAAGACCACACAGGTGGGAAGGAGACAAGTTGTTGCCTCATCTCTGTCTTTTCCTGTGCCCATTTTCCAGACAGACTGGATCAGCGTTCTTTCCCTCCACCCAGTGGGTACAGGGGTGGTCACTCTTCAAGGAAGGGAGTGTGTCTCAGTCTGAGAATGACTAGGGCAGGCGAGGCGTCCCCACAGAGGCCAAACTAACAGACGGATGCCCAATCATCCCAGAGAGGGAAATAAGAGGGGACAGACTCGGCATCCATTACATGCTGTGAGAGAAAGAGTTTTAGGGCCAACCGAATAGAATCCTTTCATAGCCTTATTAGGTTCTTCAGGGTCAGAAGAGATGACCATGACCTGGCCAACAGACTCAATGTATTCCAAAGGAAGAGTGGAGATGCCTGGGGGACAACAGTGCCCTGTGAGGCACTCCTACGTGGCCTTGGAGAAGGTCGCAGTAACAGTAACACCCTCATACCTGGGGAATGAGTTCGTTTCCAAAACGATCCCACATCCCTGCTTCCATTTGATCCTTTTAACACTCCTGTGGAAAAGACCAGGGGGGTATCACCATCTCCATTTTGCATATAAGGAATGTGCGGATGTGTGAGGCGAGATGACTTACCCAAGTCTCAAGAGGGGGGATCAACTCTGAGTTCTACCTCTACTTCAGAGCTTCTCACACTCCATGTTGTTGTCTCACTGGGGTCGGGGTTGGGGCCTCCCAGACTTCTTCCCCAGTCAGCCTTCCTGAAAACTCTCTCTCTTGAGATCCTTCTTTCCACTGCAGGCCTTGCTAATTGAGCCTTCTTATTCTTTCATGTCCCACACATCTCGGCTGGGAGAGGCCACAGTGAGGCTGGGGGGGGCGGCATTCTCCTGTCTACCAAGAGCTGCTTTTAGACCATCTTCCAATGAAAGCTCATGTTCTTCAGAGGCCAAACATGTACTTTACCATCTGCCCTTCCTGATCATTGGTATTTGTAAATCTCTGGGTTTCTACCCCTTGTTAAATGAAGCCTTTTTCAAATTACTTAGCTCACTGCCTTCTATTCCACCCCAATCCTTGCCATAACCCTCAGAGGCAGTCTGTTCAACCTCCTTGCCTCCACCAGTACTTTCACAACTACTTCAAGTACCTACTGCTGAGTTTACCGCCTGGGTCTTGCTATCACTGGGGACAAATTCACTTCACAGTATTAAACATCCCATTTTCTGACCCAACCTCCTGTCTTTCCAACTGTCTTGTGACTTATGTCCTTTATAACCATTAAATGACAAGACCATGAGCACATCAATGTTACAGTTTTCCTCAACCTTCAGACTTCTCAGCCTTGCTTTGGTATGGCTGAGCCTTGCTCAGCCTCCCCACCCTCCCCAGATCCAGTGTTGATCTGAACTCCTCTCCCTCCAGCTCCAGCAATGCCTTCACATGCGCCCTCACTGCCTGCACCCAGGCCTTTATCACTTCTGGTCTGGCCCATGCTAGTAACCTCTAACGGGTCTCTCCAGTCTTGTCCTTCCTCGCATCCGTCCTCCACGTGGTAGTCAATGATCTATTGAAAGCGCAAACCTTTTTAGGTCTTGCCTCTAATTAAAAGCCTTCAAAAACTTTGCATTGCCTATAAGATCAACTTTAAACTCTTTAACGTGCCACTTAAGGTCCTCTATGGCATAACCCTGACCTTTCCAGGCTTTTCTCTTTGACGCCTCAGTTTTACCTTTGGTTTCAGCAATACCAAGCAGCTACAGCTCCTGGTACAATCTGCTAGTTCTTTCCCTTCACCCTCGCTCATGCTGGACTCTCTTTCTGAAAAGCTCTCCCTCCCCATCTCTCTCCTGAGATTGCCATTCATGGAGTCACTCTTTAAATCTCAGGGTGTCATGTCCTCAAGGAAGCTTCCCTTGGATGCCAAGCTTGTGTTAGGTGTTCCTTCTTGCAGTTTTTATAATAATATGTAACTGCACTCAAGGTGTTGTTTTACAATGACCTGTTTAGGCATTTCCTCCACGCTACTGTGAGCTCCTTGAGGACAAGAAGGGCCAATTTTTGTATCCCTGTGCCAGACACATATGGTGTTCAGATAAATAGCTAATGAAGCAATCAATGAATCCTTTCCTGTCCCTTTGGCTCTAGGTCTCAGTTTCCATTATTCTCAAGTCAATCCCAGAGTTTCAGTTGCCTCTCAGGTGCCTAGCAGACCCCAGTCCAACCAGCAAGCAGAGGGCAAGAGAGCTAGGTCCCTTCTGGACTCCCAGACCTTCGGAAAGAAGGGGGGAAGGGAAGAGTGAGGGAGGGCGGGAGCGCCACAACTCTAGTAAGCTTACCCCTGGAGCACAGCCTACGCACAGCTGAGGCAGTGCTCAGTGGGAGGCCACAGGACTGAAGCAAAGGCCGGTACCCAGAGGTTCGAAGATTTTGGGAGGTGCTGACAAGGTTGGTGGGATTCAAGGTGGAGTCCATTGAGTCTGAGTGTGGCTCCAAGGACCGGGCCAGACTATTCCCCAGGACAAAGGTTTCACCTGAAAAACAGTAACACCAGGGTTAGAGAAGGGACTAACCTCAAGGAACTGCTGGGGTGCTGGCTCCCAGGTACCTGTTTGGGTGGAGCAAGAGGCAGCAAAACAGCAGACCCAGGCTGGGTCTTAGGAGGCCTGTGTACCAGTCATGGCTCTGGCTCTCACTTGGTGGCCTTAGTCAAGCCTAGTGCCATTCTCTGGACTTGGATCTCCTTAGAGACACTTTCTCTTAGACTAGATGGTCTTTGAGGGTTCTTCTGCTCTAGACATCTTATGCTCTTCCTGGATAAGGAGAACCTTAAAAAATAGGAAGACGCTGCCTTATACACAACATGCTAGAGCAGAGAATAGGGTGTTGGAGAGGAGATACGTGTGCTTAGATGAGAGCACATTAGAAACTGACTCTCTCAAACAGCAGGGCATCTCAGAAATGTTTCTTGATACGTGGCTAAAGGCCTGTCTGCAAAGGATATGCTCTTATGTTCTTGCCTCCTTTCGTATTTGCCTTGTTCTGTAGAAACATTCCAAGGATGCCAGATTGTACAGTGGTGAGAATGTGGGCATGGAACCAGAATCTGGGTTAGAATTTGACCCTGCCACTCAGCAGGCAAAAAGCTTCCCTCAGAATCTCAGTTTCCTTATCTATAACAATGGAAGCCCCTTTCTTCTAAGGGGTTTGTAAATATCAAAAGGAAGTGGCTATGCAAGCCTTTGCAAAGGGAATCTCATCCTGACATTTCTACTCCCAGGCCATGGCCCAACACCAGGCAACAGTCCCTAATCGTTGCACTACAAAATGTGAGCAGACTCTGTCTCATGACTGGGTTCTACACATACCAAAACATTTCCTTAGCCCTGGTCACAGCAGTCGCAACTTACGGGGGGGTGGTGTTGTCTTGGGTACTGGACCTTATCAATGTCCTTTGTGGTTCTTCTTAGAGGTCAGGTGTTTAGATAATGCTCGGGGTTCATTCAGGGCCTCTGATAAACACTAAATTCAAGCACAGTGTCTGGCATTCAGTAAGACCTCTGTGGCAAGATGGCTTAGGATTTTAGAACTGCTTTCTGCTATTCACCTAAAATTCCTTGATAACCATCAGTTTAAAGTCAAACCTAGCATGACACAGATTTCACTGTTATCTCAAGCGATTTAACTGATGAAGCCCTCCCATAGAAACGATTCCAGAGAGAAGTCTCTGAGCTCCAGGATACCTAAATCATATCCACTCCTGTTCTCAGGGGAGGTACCAGATTCCTGCTTTCCCAGAGAGATGATTATACTACTGTCCTACTTTGAGACAAGAACAGGAAACATGAGGCCCGGGTACTATGCCTCAGCTCCTGCCTTGCACTAGGTGTGTGACCCCGGGCAAGTTGTTTCTCTTCTCTGAGCACCAATTTCTTCAACTGTACACTGGGAAAAATCACCCTGTATCAAGCTGAGAACGTCAGATGAAGAAATGGATGGACTTTACAAAGGTGGAGCGTTATTATTTTATTCTTCATTCACAGACTGACAAACCTACGTCCTCTGAACGAGCTCAAGCAAAAGGTGAAGTTGAGTCTCTGCATTTATCAGCAGGGGAACCCCACCCTTCTAGTCCTCATTTTACTAAGTGAAGACTGGGGATAATACCACCTGCCTCACAAGAGCCAACAGATGTGAAAAAGAATGATGACAACATGAAGCTCACCAGATGCTGATGCAACTCAGTGTCTTTTCCTCTCAGTGATGCTAAAAATAGTAACTGACATTTGGATTTTGAGTTGATGGGTCTGAAAATCTGGACTGGTGGCACCTGGACCCGGCAAGGCCACTAAATCTTATCCTAATGAGATGCAGCGAAAAAATCATACCCTGGGCTCTGGGGGGTCCTAGTCCACTTAGGGCTGGTCCACGAGGCCCCGGCTGCCTTCACCAGGATAATGACAGGACAGAGACTGCAGTGCGGTCCAGCTGTGTTTCACAGGGCCCCGGGGGCCTCCAGAGGGGAGTCAAGGAAATAGAGCTCTGGGTCTCATTCCAGTTTCTATCAAAACAGCTCTGGTTTTAACTTTTATACACTTCCATATAATCTTACCTTTGTAAAAAAGGAGTTCTACAAGCCTGTTAAAACAAGCCAAACTTTGACACCACTGATAGGGACTAGAAGACTTGAGTTTTATTTCTTTTTTAAAAAAATATTTTATTTATTTATCCTTAGAGGGGAAGAGAAGGAGAGAAATATCAATGTATGGTTGCCTCTGGTGAGTCCCCGGCTGGGAACTGGCCTGCAACCCAGGCATGTGCCCTGACTGGGAATCGAACCGTGATCATGTGGTTCGCAGGCCTGCGCTCAATCCACTGAGCTATTACCAGCCAGGGCTTGAGTTCTATTTCTAGTACAAGTATGAGTCAACAATCATAGCTTCCTCCCCGACCCGGGACTCAGTTTGCCATTCTATAAAATAGAGATGAAAACCCTAACCTCATACGGTATATATAAATTAAATTTGCTGTTGATGTGCTGGAGACATGAGAACAATCAATATGAGAGGCAGGTCATTCGTTCATTCAACAAAAATGTGTTGCGTACTCTGTTTGTGAGTGACTATGCTAGGTATGGGATATGCAGAGGTAAAACAGACAGATAAGGACCTTGACCTTAATAATTTATTTTCAGCGAGTGGCAGATCTCTGAGTATCACATTGCAAGGCTGACCTTAAAAACTCGAGTTCCCAGTGGAGCATAACCAGAACGCTGGTGAGAGGCAAAGAAGAAAAACCTGGTAGTGTAGAATCTGGAAAAAGGTCAGTGGAGAAAAAACCCCTGAAGGCAGTCATGGGATGGGAAGAGGACTGGGTAGATCTGGCCTTTTGGAAGGCACAGAGTAGAACAGTGAGCAGGAGTTATAAGAAGCAGATTTCAGCTAACAAAAAGAGGCATTTTAGCAATCAGAAGTGTCTAAAAGTAAAACTGCTTGCCAAAGGCGATAGTGAGCAACTGACTTTTAGGATTATTTAAGCAGAGGCCAGCTGACCACCCTTGTCTGTTGGGATACAAAGGAAGTCATCTCTACAGAACTTTCTACTTCTGAGATTTGAGGGACTGGATCGAATGAAGGATGAGGAACAGGATCAAAGGTTTGGGGCAAAGGACTGCAGAGGGAGACCATGGGCTACAGGAGTTGCCAGGGAAATGAATTAAGAACGGAGTCAGAGCAGGAATGGACAGCTAGGAATATGAACAACTACCAGGAAACTGTAACCTTATTCTGGGATGGGGTTTATTTGATTTGATTTAGATTTGGGTATCAAGAGAAAGGAAAATCCCCAAATCTAGGAAGACTCAAAGAGTTCTGCAGAAACCTCCAGCTAGTTTTCCTGCTTACCGTCTTGCTACATTCCAATCCACCCTCCCACACAGTACCCCGAGTGAGCTATCTAAAACACAAATTTGATTGTCACTTCCCTGGCTTAAAACATTTCAGTGGGTTCTCACTGCCCAATGATGTAGTTTAGAGTATGCAACATGGTCAATTAGACCTTCTTGTGTGGGCCTCTGCATACCACTGCAGCCTCATCTCTCACATGATGTTATATTTTTTTCTGGAAAGTCTTACCTGACACACCTGGTTTGAACTTTTGAACTCTGAACTTGTCCTATTTAAGTACTCATTACCATGAAATTAACTATTTGTTTATTTAAATTTTTTACCAGGCTGGAAACTCTGTGGGAATAAGGACTTTACCCTCTAGATTAAAGTGGAATCTTCCATTTCTAAATCAGAGCCTGACATTGTGTAGTCAGTAGATACTGGGCTGGCTGACTATCTGACTAAATGATGGAATCAATAGTTTCCGTTAATTATGAACATTTGAGTCATCTTAAAACTCTGACAGTTCTGTGAGGAAACCTAGTATAGGGATGAAGGGGCATCCTAAGAAAATTCAGTTTTTATTTGGTTTTAATCACTGTGCATTTGAAGATCTGGAGAACAACTTTATAACTAGCTCAGAAGACCTGGATGGCAATTCGAAAGACAGGCACAAGGAACCTATTGTCATGGGAAAAATGAACCACCTCCTCTAGCGGAGGGGAGCCCGGCAATTCCAAAGCAGCAGGCCTAGAGTTAATGCTGGGTGGATTTCAAGGGCTAGAATGAATGTTCACTGGGACCAGCTAAATGAATGCTGTTTACTGTCTAATACTGTCAGTTCTGTAGAAAGCCAGAAGGAGCTCCCTCTCAACCTTCACAGGACTCCTGCTTGACGTAGACGTGCGGAGCGCTGAAGGAGGGATTCCGGTATGACAGTGCCCCCCACCCCAAGCTTCCTCAGGAATCCTGTCCTGCCGTCTTCTTTCGCCTTACTTCTCGCTCACTGCTCCTGCCTGGGCCAGAGGACCTCCATGCTCTCACCACGCACATGTTTACCTTTATCTCCCTCTCTCAGGGCAGGGATTGTGTCTCTCATCTCTGTCTCCCCAGGTCAATACAGGATGTGGCAAAGAGTAAGTATCTGATAAATGTTTGATGACCTCAACCAGAACAGTAGGCTGGATTCTTCAAAATGCCAATGTCATATCATGTAGGAAAAAGGCTAGAAAACCGCTCTAGATAAAAGGAAACTAAAGAGATAGGACAACTAAATACAATGGATGACCCTTCACTGGATCTTGAATTAGGTTAAAAATGCATAAAAAGCAAAAAACAACTATAAAGAACATTATTGGCATAGGGAACATAGCAATAATATTGTAATAAGTATTTATGGTGCCAGGTGGGCACTTAAAGTATCAGGGGGATAATTATGTAAAGCATTTGACAGTCTAACCACTATGCCGTGAACTCGAAACTAATGCAAAGTAATAATAAATATATACTGTAATTTAAAAATTTTTCAAGTAATTAAAAAAATTAAATGTCTTTCTGTAAAAAAAGGATACCATTGGGAGAACTGGGAAAATTGAACATGATCTTTATCAGCTACAGCTGATCTTTGAACAATGCAGGGACTGGGGGCACCCTTTATCCAACCTGTTCCCCATCCCCCCACCATGCCCCTGCACAGCTGAAAATCCACATTTAACTCCTGACCAGAAGAAGACTTACTGATAACATAAACAGTCAATAACACACATTTTATATGTAATATACATTATATATTTTATTCTTACAATAAAGTAAATTAGAGAAAAATGTTATTAAGAAAATCATAAAGAAGAAAAAAAGCACTTATAGTATTTATTGAAAATAATCCACCTGTTAGTGGACCTGTGCAGTTCAAACCTATGTTGTTTCAAGGGTCAACAATGCTGGATTTTATTAATTTCTTGAGTGTGATGGTAGTATTATGTTCCTTGTTCTTAGGAGATACAAACAAAAGTATTTAAAGACCAAGCCTCTTCTTATCTGCAGTTAACTCTCAAAAGGTTTAGTAAATAAACAAAAAACATACATACACACACACACATATATATATGTACATACACTTGGAGAAATAGGTAAATATTACAAAAAGTTAAGTGGTAAATCTAGGTGAAGACTACATGGCTGTTCACTGTACTATCTGTACAACTTTCCTGTAGATTTGAAGTTTCTCAAAATAAAATGTTGGAGACAAAACGTTAAGCCTTCACTTAGGTACGGAAGCCTAATGAGGTGTGTCAGTTAGGCCAAGACTCTACAAGGGAGACAGTGTGCAAATGAACCTGTAGGGAAAAGGGCTCCAGGAAGTACCTAGATAACAGAGGCGGCACCTTTGGCTGTGAACTAGCAGAAGAATGTAACCAAGCGGGAGGGAGGGAGTGATAATCACCAGATCCAAAGGGCACCTTGGATAGTCCTTGTCCAGATCAAACTCTTCGGCAGAGGTTTGGGTAACTAATCAGAAAAGCACAGGAAATGATAAACGATCAGAGGTGGGACAAAGGGTTAGCAAGGCGGGCAGGCAGGTAGGCAGGCAGAGAAGACGAGTGAAGGAGGAGCAGGGAGGAATCAGAAATCTAGGCGATGCTCTGACTTGTCTGGGCATAATTAAAATGCTCATTTCGGGGAAGCAAATAAAAACTAGGGTGAGAGCAGCCAAGTTGCTGGGCACCCACTATGAGAAACAAAGGTTAGAAAGCACAAGGGGGTGCAGAGAGTTGGCTAAGTCTGACTGAAAATGAGAGAAAGGAAGGGGGATAGTCAATGGCAGAATGTGATAACCCTGGTATTGGTGTCTTTCTTGGTGAGGCAAGAAGGAAGAGTGGCTAAAGCTTGCTTTCTCCTATCCGAATCAGAGTTGAATCAGAGATGCAAACTGGCAACGAATTGCCAGGAAAGGTCATGTCCCCAACCCCAAACTACCTTCGTGACTGCCTGTCCGTGGTATACACCCCTGAGAGTCTCTGTATGTGGCCACCAGTACGTTTCTCTTAGTTCTTAAGGAGCATATTCCACTGAGGAATTCTGAGTTGCTATTTCTTTGCGAAATCTGTCTTTAGCAGCTACACTAATGGACATGCTATTCCCTCTAATGTATCCATTCTCCCAGAATCCTAGGTGGGCCTAACTTTCATTACTGAAGTGCAGCTTAGAGTTTCTGAGTGTCAACAGCTGGGGATATGTAACAGCCTGCCTTTGCACCACTCTACCATGCCCAGCAGAACATCCTAACTGTAAGCAAGAATGCCTTTTTCTGTTCTCAAAGATTCTGATGCTGAAAGAAAGCAACCTAGAGCAGCTTAGGTGAGAGAAAGGATCAGTGAAGGGGTCACAAATATGTCTGCAGGAACCAGAGGGTCTGGTCCCTACAAGCGGTATTTGAAATTCAGGTATATTTTTACAAGTTACATAGTAATACTCATTTGGGTGCAAAAATATAGGGTTGGTGTGGCTGAGGCTGGGTCAGTAGTCACTGCCCAGGGCACTTCCATCAGAAGTGGCACTTTTTTCAGAAGTGAGTTTGTTAAGACAATGATAAAAAGACTACAGGGAAGGCAGTGTGGGAACAAGACTTGTATAGAAGGTCAGTAGGGGGCACCTTTCAATTGATATGCTCCCCCATCAACAGCCAGCACAGCCCTGAAACTGAGAGCGCCACCTCTCTACTCCTCTGGCCAGGACAAAGTCCACAGGGCTCCTTTAAAGGGCCTTTCCTTCCCTCTCTCAACAAGGACCTACCTCGCTATGTTTTGGGCCGAGCTTTCCTTCCCTTCCTGTCGGCTGTGTCCTGGGCTCCAGATTAGAGATGCCGCGTTCCATTCACTCTTTAACCTCTCTCGGAAGTGCTTAGTCACTGATCCGGCCACGTGGCATCCGCTTTCCCGCTGTGGGTCTGGTATGTTAACTAAGAAAGTTATTTTCCAGCCTAGTTAGAAACAGCAGGAACTTGAATTGACT
The DNA here is from genome assembly GCF_014824575.4 of Sturnira hondurensis. Lineage (NCBI taxonomy): Eukaryota > Metazoa > Chordata > Mammalia > Chiroptera > Phyllostomidae > Sturnira > Sturnira hondurensis. Next base: position 1,559,718 of record NW_028094121.1, on the reverse strand, counting down.
TGCTAGACTGGCAGTGCTGGAGGAGTTAGGGCCACGTGCCAAAGGAAAGAGTGGATGGCCAATCACCGGGGAGCACATTTCTCAATCTGTAGCTTGAGACTAAACCTTCCTGCTGGCAAGGGAGCTCTATGGTAGGCCTCTGCTGCCAGATTCACACTGGGAGATGTACTGTGACTTTGCAGTGGCTGCACATGCAGTTTGGAGCTCAGAGGGAGACTCCTGAGCCACTTTTTCTAGGAATAACAATCCAGAGGAAAGAAGGTTCATCCTAGAGAGAGGGGACAAAATCCTGAAGAGAGAGCAAAGATAAGAGGAGACCCAAAAGTCCCAGATGTGACAAAGGTTGGGGATAGAAACCCAAACCTCTGGAAAATAGGTGCCAAGGTAGCAGGTCTGAGGGCTGGCCCTGGGCCCTTGCTGGTGCTGCTGCTGGCCCTGCACCCTTTCTTAGCCCAGGCCCCATCCCAGCTCCTACCTGGTAGGTACCTGTCGTGGCTGTGGCCGTACTCTGTGGTGGTGAGTGGCAAGTGAGTCTGTGTAAAGGGCTGGTTGCCAAACAGATTGTCACTGCGAAGGTTGTGGCAGAGTTTCTCCAGGAAGCGGAGGACGTAGGTGATGCTGTTGACGGCCGGGAGGTTGAGGGTGTGCTGTTCCCGGTCAAACACAGCTGTGGAGTGAAGTAAACAGGGCTGAGCATGTCAGCCAGGCATGCAGCGCAGAGCTGGGCAGGAGGAGTTCAGCCCACAGCTTGCCTCAGGCTTACCTGCTCACACAAAGGCAATCAGCGCCTAGGTTTTCTCCCTCCCTCCCTCGAGGGTATGATTTTCGCCAACTCCAAAGGGCTTGAAATAATGGGAGTGGCCAGGCCAGTCCCTTGCACCTGGGGCTCTGGAATGATTTTATGCAACTTGTGAAAACAACTGTGAACATAATTCTATCTGCTTCATCAGTTGGCTGGGCCTTGTCCAGGAAACCTGTTCATTCTGTGTGCTATTTCCCTAAGCACTGCCCGAGAACAGAAGCTGGGCAGAAGAGAACACAGCCTTTGCAGCACTGGTTTGGTGAACAATCTGATCTATGTAAGAGCACTAGAATTTCGGCAACATTTGGAACTATGCCATGCTGTGTTTAATTTCACTCTTTTTCTATTCAAAAAGTATCTGCAAAGCCCTTAAAAAGCTAAAGATCTCTGCAATTGTGTCTGAGAGCAACAGGAGATGCGGGGGTGGGGGCATGTCATTCTCAGGAAGTAGTTTTGGGGCAGAGAAAGGACCCTACAGGAGGTACAGGTGCTAGCTAGGAGCTAAGGAGAGGCAGCAAGGAAGGCCAGGTTCCTGCAGACTGCTGCGGAAGGAAGGGAGAGACTGGTAGTGGCCTCTGCCTCAGAAGGAAAGGAAGGCTTGGTTTCCCTTGCAGTTCTCCCCTTCTCTAACAATTCCTCCCCTGCCTGCTGCACCCCCTTCTCAGCCAATTCCTCCCTCGCCTGGCCTCCCACACCACCCTGCACGTATTTCTCTATTGTCACCCCTCCCACAGTCGGCTGTGAGGTATTATTCCCTTTCTACCAGGGCAGAGCCTGAGCATGTCATTCTCCTTTCTCCCCGTCCCCAGCCAATGTCCTGGGAATAACCTCTGACATATAGTAAGGGCTCAGTAAATGTGTTCCAAAAGAATACAGTTGGATTATTTATGGGTTTTTCCATGTCAGCTGCTTCTTGAGGCCAAATACTGCGACGCGTTAGAAGGAAGGAATGGGAGGTTATGGAGTAGCATGCAGTTAAAATTGAGAGGCTTTAGGTCAAGTCTTCATAGGTTTGGTGGGTCAAGAATAGGGTTTTGGACTTACGAAAACTGAAACAGAATAGGGGCACAGCAGAAAAAGTAAGTGTTCTCAGTGAAAACAACAACTCACTGTACAGCTGACTCAGATTCTCATAGCAGGAAAGAAAGAGGGATTGGCCCTTCCCACTCGGCCCTGGAATTTAACTCCCTTGTATCAGGGCTGGCTCCGAACTAGGAAGCTAAGGAGTCAAAAGAATGAAAGAAGAGTTCGAGGTTCCCTCACACCAGGTGGGAGGCTGTGGCAGTTTGGAGAAACTCCCCTGTTGCCACAGTACAGCCCCCTCCTGAGTTTTCTATCGTCTGGGGTGCCACACTCACGTATTCGCTGTATGGAGAGGCCAAGCAGGCAGCCAACAGAGGAATCAGGACCCTAACAGTCTGCGCGGGTACTCTACTTGCAGAGGTATGCATGAGACTCAGAGAGGCTCTGGGTGTAGAAAACGAGGACTCTCTGTGGAAGAGCACACCTTCACCCTTCTCTAGAGCCTTCAGGTGTGAAGTGGGGACCAGGATGGCTTTGTCAGAAATTAGCCAGTTGAGAAGGCCTCGTCCTCTGGCTGGGAGGCCATACTGGCCCAAGGGAGCTTACCTGAGATAACCTCACCACCGTGGCCCTGTTTGAGGAAGCTGAAGACAGTTTTCTGGTGATAAGCACAGTCGATGCAAGCCTGGACAGCCTGCTGCAACACCACAGAGGCACGGGCTGGCCCGAAATGGTCAGGGAGCTGCTGGACCTTCTTCTTATCTAAGTGGGGGCCTGTGCTGCCGTTCTTGTTCAAGTAAATACAAACTGCAGGAGACAAAGAATTAAATTAAAGAACCTTACAGAGTACTTGGGATAGAGAAGTTAGATAACAGGGCGCTCTTCTATCTTCTCTACCCTGGACTCCGGTCTGGGCAGGACTCCCAGCTGCTAAGTTAGTGACACAGTGTGGGAGGGGGCAGAGGGTGGCTGTGCCCAGCTGCTTCCAGCCCAAATTGCATGACCAAAGGCTCTGGGAACATAGCCTGCTGGAAGAACAGCCTGACCAAAAGCCAAGGCACGGAACTTGCACTTTGTCTTCTGTGCACTGAAGAGAAAATCTAAACAATTTCATAGATACATACATACATACACACACACATCCATTTTTGGTACGTGGTTGCCTCACATATTCTTTATCTGTCTTACCTTATATGTGTAAGGAGTTGTGGGGCCACGGCAATATTAGCAAGAGTGTGGTTGTGTGTGTGTGTGTGGTCTTGGACTTAAAATGGTCACACCACTGGTCACTTGCCTTGCTTTCTGTTCCGGACCTTGAGGTCCCCTTTTTATCTTCTATATCAACACTCAGGCCCAAAGAAAGCAATAAAAAGAGGAAAAAAAGGAATAAAGAAAAACATGGAAGGGGCTTGATGCCCTTGAGGCCCTTGAGGCCCTCAGATGTCTGTTTGTTTCAGAAGCGTCTCCTGTTAAGACAGCTGGGCACTCTCCTAACAGGCGCTGTGGTGGGGCAGGGGGCGGGCAGGCACCGGAGACAGAGGCAGTCCTAAATGGAGCTGCTTCCTTGGTCTCTGGAGAGGACTCGCCACAGCCTGCACAGCTATGGCATTCCCCCTGCTGACCTGCCTTCTAGGCTTCCACTTGAGCAGGGGTACTCTCCTTTCTCACACTGAAGGGGTTGGAGGGCAAAAAGTCCCCTTTGTTTTTAGAGGCCAAAAAGATTAAGAGCGGTAGCTGTGTGGGCTGTGGAGGAACTGCCACCCTCTACGGCCTCATGCCTACGACCTGTAAAACGAGGGGCTGGGCCAGCTGCTCTCTGAGGACTCTCCCACTTGTATCATTCTGATTCTAAGGGGAAGAAAGGTAGAGAGACGAAAATGATAAATAGAAAGGGAGAGAACGGCTGTAGAAAATGAGAGGTGAAAAGGAAAAAAGGATAAATAAGATAAATTGAAATAAATATTTAACTATGTTTTCTCCTGAAACCCATTAAAATGGAGCCAGATAACAAGGGAAGACAGCATAAAATTTTGGAAGCAGGAAAGGACACCAGCAAAGTAGTAACTGACTCAGCAGATCTAGGAAAGCCGAATCCTTAACCAAAAATGGGCAATGATGAGAACCAACCTGTTTCATTTTACAATTCACAAAAGACCCAAGAACAGGCAGGTGCCTCTGGAGATGGGTGTGGAGGTAGATCTAACAACTGAAGGACTGGTTGAAGTCTGTTAAGAAATAGGACTTCCATGTCAAAACATGATTTTTTTGCCCTGGTCATGTAGCTCAGGAGGTTAGAACATTGTTCCAATATGCCAGGGTTGCAGGTTTGACCCGGATCACAGCACACACAAGAAGCAACCAATTAATCCATAAATAAGTGGAACAACAAACTGATGTTTCTCTCTCTCTCCCCCTTTCTCTCTCTCTTTAAAATCAATAAAAATTTTTAAGCTTGACCATTTAGCTGAAAACAAAATAAAAATGCAAGAACTCAAAGAGATAAGAAGACTAATGAAAATAAATGAAAACTTTATAAGGCTGTTCATGGCAGCTTAGTCATAACAGTCCAAAACATGAACCAATCCAAATGTCCATAAACAAGAAAATAGATATACAAATTGTGGCATCATCACTTATTAAAATATCATTTAGCAGTATAAAACAACAAACCATTGATAGGGCGCTTCTCACAAACATCATTTTGAGAGAAATAAACCAGAGAGAAAAAAAGTATATATATGCTATGATTCCATCTATATTAAGTTCAAGAACAGAAAAATCTAATCTACAGTGATAGAAATCAAAGGTGAAAGTGAAGACTGTAAGGAGGCATGAGGAAAACTTCTGGGGAGTTTGGGGAGCAGTTAGTTACAAGGTGCTTACACTGACTAAAATTCATCAAATTATACACTTCAGATTTGTATATTTCACTGTATGAAAACATCATCTAATTAAAACACAAGAAAAGGAACACATTAAATCCATTAATGATTTAAAAAAGAAATTCTACATGGATTAAAGCATGAAATATAAAAGAAAAACTATGAAACCCTTACAAGAATGTGGCAGATTTATTTACTTATTTTTAAAGATTTTATTTTTTGGAAGGGAAGGGAGGGAGAACAATAGGAAAAGAAACATCAATCAGTTCCCTCTCATGTGCCCCCAACTGGGGACCTGGCCTGCAACCCAGGCATGTGCCTGGATTGGGAATTGAACTGGCAACCTTTCAGTTCTCAGGCCAATGCTCAACCCAATTAGCTACACCAGCAAGGGAAGAGTGTGGCAGTTTTAAAACATGGCCTCCAAATTCTTTGACATTCCTTACATAGATCTCTGTGATATTTGACCAATACACTATGGTGGAAATGACATTGTCAGTTTCTAAGCCTAAGGTTTAAAACACTAGCAGTTTCTACTTCCTGTTTCTTGGGACATTTACTCTTGGAACCCAACTACCACGTGTGAGTAGGCAAAGCCGCCCCGTGGTGAGGTCCATGTGGACAGAAACTGACAGCCAGCAGCACCTTGTCAGCATGTATGGGAGTGATCCTCCAGCCCTAGTCTGGCTGCCACACTGACACGGCATGGAACAGAGACAAGCTGCTGCCACTCGGCCCTGCCCACACCGTTGTTTCCAGCCATCAAGTTTTGTGGTGGTTTGTTATGTAGCAAAAGATTATAGGAACAGATTGTAGTGCCAGAAATAGGGTGCAGCAGTAACAAAAGCCAGACACATATGACATTGTCTTTGGGATTGGGAATCAGAAAGAAGCATAAAGGGCCACCAAGAAAGTGCTGAGAAGGCTGTCGGAGAGAGCTGAAAGGAAAGTGAGAAAAATCTTATTGGGAGATGGAGGACAGGGGACACATGAGGTAGTGATGGGAAGTTGGGCAGCCCTGTCACTTGAAGAACAAGGAAATACTTGTACCTGATGAACTCAGTGAAAGAGCTACGGTGATGCAGGTGCCACCAGCTTCTTTTCACTACCTTTGATAAAAATGCAAGATGAGGAATCATTTTGAAACAAATAAAACATAAAACATAAAAAAACTCAGGACTTGCAGAGTTCACAAGCAAACTTGCTTCTCATTTCCAATCTCTCCATGAGGCAAATATCCTAAATTGAGAAAGTGTCAAATCCAGAATGGGAAAACAAAATCTCTTGCTGAGAAGTCAGAGTGATTTAAAACTATGCTCCACAGACTCCCTCAGACCAAAAGGCCCTATAATCTTAAGGGTAAATCTCTCAGATTCTCTCCCTTAAACAATAGAATCTGTTGGGCATTGTCTCACAACAGCTGCACAGGAAGCCAAACCAGAGAAGGGCTTATCTTTAAGAGATCTGTGGTTGTAGCTTTTGTTTAATGAAGTAAATCCCAACAGAATTCACAGACAATCCCTCAAGATTTTAAGAGAATCATTCTGGTGGAAGCATCGCCAGTTAGGACTAAAAAGACAAAGCTGGTACAAAATGAAAAGAATCCTTTAGAGCCCCCAATCTTTTTTATAGGCGGGCAGAAGATGGAGAAAGCAATCTCAGTTTTCTCATGGAAAAGGAATGACGATTCAGAGGACAAAACCAAGAGTAATGAAAAACAGCTCCCAGAAAGTAGTACTGGATCAAATTAATGAATTGGCAACATGTGCCAAACTGGATTTCGGAATTTGTATAGAACAGTGACTGCTGTGCGCCTCTAGTTTTTCTCCCCTCTGAACAGGTGTATCTGTAAGTTATTCTCTGCCCATCCAACCACTGTATGCTGGGTACGTGAGGAGCAGACAACATACATGTTCCTTTTCCCCCCAGTATGTCTCACTGTTATTTCACAGTGCACTTTACTTATTTTTTAAAAATTTTATGAAATTTATTGGGGTAACACTGGTTAGGAAGATAAAAATTTCAAGTGTAAAATTCCATAATACATCATCTGTATATTTCTTCGTGTGCTCACCACACAAAGTCAAGTTTCCTTCTATCATCATATATTTGACCCTCATTACCCTCTCATACTCCCCCTGACTTCCTCTCTGGTAACCACCACACTAGACACAGGCTTCTTTAGTTCACAGGTCTTCAGATTGGAGAACTACAGTCAAGGAGCTGAGCCTGGGAAACTGTGCCTGGGAGGTCTGATTTGCACCTGGATCTGATTTAGATCAGGAGATCCTACATCTGGAGCCTGATGCTGTAAACTGATGAGACTTTTATTTATTATTATTATTTTCTTAATCCTCACCCAAGAATATGTTCATTGATTTTAGAGACAGAGAAAGAAAAGGAGAGAAAGAAGGAGGACAAAACACTTAGGCATAAATCTAACAAAATTTATATGAGGAAGACTATAGAGCTGATGAATAAAATAATGAAATAAATGGAGAGACATTCCATGTTTATGGACAGAAGACTCATTGTCAAGATGTCACTTCTTTCCAACTTGATCTACAGATACGATGCCATCTTAATCAAAGTTACTTGGCAAGTTACTTGGCAAGTTACTTGGTGGCTATTGACAAACTTATGGAAAGTTTATATGGAGTGGCAAGAGATTAGAATAGCTAACACAATGTTGTAGAAGAACAGAGGTGAAAGACTGATGCTACTCAACTTCAAGACTTACTATAAAGCTATAGCAATCAAGATGGTGTTTATTGGTGAAAGAATTGACAAATAGATCAATGGAACAAAAAGAGAGTCCAGAAATTGTCCCACTTAAATGTAGTTAACTGATCTTTCACAAAAGAGCAAAGGCAATACAGTGGAGCAAAGATCATATTTTCAACAAATGATGCATATACCAAAAATTGAATCTAGATGCAGACCTTGCATTCTTCACAAAAATTAACTCAAAACAGATCACATACCTAAATGTAAAAGTCAAAACTATAAACCTTCTAGAAGATAACATAGGAGAAAGCCAAGATGACCTTGAGTATGGCAATGACTTTTTAGATACAACACAAAAGTCACAATCCAGGGAAGAAATACAGATGTGGGGGTTAGGAGTGCTGACCACTATGCAGTGAAAACCCATGGAAAATACTGTTTTGCTCTGTGGTTGGTTGAATCTGTGAATGCAAAACCTAAGGCTATGGAGGGCCAACTGTATATTTACTGAAAAAATCCACATATAAGTGGGCCCTATAATGGTGAATACATGTTGTTACACACTTGTTGAAACTCACAGAATATACAACCCCAAGAAAGAACCCTAATGTAAACTATGGGCTTAGGGTGATGATAACATTTCAATGTAGGTTCCTCAATGGAAATAAATGTGCCACTCTGTGGGGGATGATGATAATGGAGAAGGCTATACATGTGGGGGTGCCAGGAGGATATGGGAAGAAAGTCCCTATAACCACTGCTCAATTTTGCTGTAACCTAAAAAAAAAGTCCAGTAAAACTCTCAGAGAACAAGAAAGATCTTCAAAGTAGATACAAATATTCAAGAGCAAGGAAGCAGAATGTAAGCATTTCCTAATTGTATGTGACCAATTTCCTAAATGTATGATAAATCCTTTTATGGAGAGCATTTTGCAAGACTGGTTTTCCACCAAACACCCTTTGGAAAATGCCACTACAATAATAAATAATGATACTTTTAAAAGGGAGATGTCAGAAACAATAAGCTCAATACAAAGTTGAAAGAGACAATTGAGAAAAGCTTTAAGAAAGTGGAGCAAAAGACAAAGAGAATAGGAAGAAGAATACAGAAACTTAAGAGTATTAGAGGGGTTCAAGCGGTTCTACACCTGAGTAACATGTATGCCAGAAAGAGTGAATAGGAAAAAGTAGAAAGTCACTGATGAATGAATTTTTAAAAATGTCAAGAAACTAAGGAATGGAAATGGGAATCCTAAGTGTCCAGCGTTGTAGGTAAAGATACTCATACCTTAGGTGAACTTTCAGAATAGTGGGTATGAAGAGAAGCTTCAAAGAGAATAAACAGGTTCTATACAAAACTAAAGAAGTACATATAAGAAATATTTACAGGGGAAAACAAAGACATGGAAAGCATGGAAAGCAGCAAACTGAGGATAACACGGAAGACCGGTGAAAAGGGTGTCGAGAACTTCCAAGGCCTCCAGGATAGATTTCTTTCAGAGTTCAATGGACATAATATATAATGTATTTGAACATAAAGAGAGATGTATACAGTAGTAAGGCAGTTTAAGTTTGAATAAATACATAGTGACATAAACAAATAATAAAAAATTAACAAGATTTACTCTGAAATCAAAATGTTGTGCAACAAAGGAAAAACAGTCATAGTTAATTACATGTCTCTACTGAGAAGAGCATTTAACAAGTTACAATAACAAAATACTGAATTTCAACCTAATAAAATATAGGGTATTCATATAGTATTAAGATAGGGAAGTACACGTGGGTGGATAAGGAGCTAGGATATCAAGAAGAATTAAATCTTCATCATCTAAATTGGGTTGTTAGTTGAACCATGCCTAAAGCTAAAAAATGGCAATATTATACCCTAAGAACCCTGAAACACCAATTCAAAAGGACCTATGTACCCCCATGTTCATAGTGGCGCAATTTACAATAGCCAAGTGCTGGAAACAGCCTAAGTGCCCATCAGTAAATGAATGGATCAAGAAACTGTGGTACATTTACACAATGGAATACTATGTAGCAGACAGGAAGAAGAAACTCCTACCCTTCTAGACAGCATGGATGGAACTGGAGAGTAATAAGCCAGACAGTGACAGACAAATACCATATGATCTCACCTTTAAGTGGAACCTAATCAACAAAATAAACAAGCGAGCAAAATAGAACCAGAGACATGGAAATAAAGAACAAACTGACAGTAACCAGAAGAGAGGAGGAGAGGATAACGGGGCAGAGAAGGGGAAGGGTCGTGAAGCAACATGTATAAAGGACCCATGGACAACGACAACTGGGGTGGGTAGGGCAGCGGGAGAGTAACTGGGGGAAAATGAGGACAACTATAATTGCACAACAATAAAAACAAAAAAATTAAGACAGATTTAAAAAACATTACGTTTTCTAAAAGGAATAAAATTAAGAGAAATTAAAAAAACATCCCATTTTCTTATACGGAGGTAAATGAGAGAATCAACTAAATTAAAAGCATTGGGCTTCCGGCCAAGATGGAGGCATAGGTAGACACACAGTGCTTCCTTATACAACGAAAAGAAGGACAACAACAATTTAAAAATAAAAAACAACCAGAACTGACAGAAAATCTAACTGTATGGAAGTCTGACAACCAAGGAATTAAAGAAGAAACATTTATGCAGACCAGTAGGAGGTGGGGAGACTGGCAGCCAGTGGAGAGGACTCATGGCGGCAAGGCAGCACCTGGCAGACTGGCGAGGCGGCAGATTGTGAAGTGGGACAGGCAAGGCTGCACCTGGCTGGCAAGGTGGTGGCTGGTGAAGCTGGCAGTCCCACATTTGCATGCAGATAAACTGGGAGGAGCAATTCGGAAGGGAGACAGACCACTCAACCCAGGGTACCAGGGCAGGGAAATAAAGCCTCAAACCTCTGATTGAAAACACCGGTGGGGGTTAAGGGGGTTGAGATGCTCCCAGCCTCACAGGAGAGTTCATTGAAGAGGCCCACAGGGTCCTAGAACATACACAAACCCACCCACCCGGGAATCAGCACCAGAAGGGCCCAATTTGATTGTGGGTAGCAGGAGAAGTGACTGAAAACTTCTGGCAGAGAAGGAAGCAAGCAGCATTGTTCCCTCTCGGACCCCTACCCCACATACAGCATCACAGCACAGGGAGGAAGTTGCCTGCCCTGGTGAACACCTAGGCTCTGCCTCTTACTACATACCAGGCACACCAAGGCAATAAAAAAAAAAAGGCCCAAATGAAAGAACAGATCAAAGCTCCAGAAAAAATACAACTCATCAATGAAGAGATAGCCAATCTATCAGATGCACAGTTTAAAACACTGGTAATCAGAACACTCACAGAATTGGTTGAATTTGGTTGCAAATTAGATGAAAAAATGAAGGCTACGCTAAGGGAAATAAAGGAAAATACACAGGGAACCAAGAGTGATGGGAAAGAAACTGGGACTCATATAAACAGTGTGGACCAGAAGGAAGATAAAAACATTCAACCAGAAAAGAATGAAGAAACAAGAATTCAAAAAAATGAGGATAGGCTTAAGAACCTCCAGGACATCTTTAAATGTTCCAACATCCAAATCATAGGGGTACCAGAAGGAGAAGAGAAAGAGCAAGAAATTTAAAACTTATTTGAACAAATAATGAAGAAGAACTTCCCCAATCTACAAAGGAAATAGACTTCCAGGAAGTCCAGGAAGCTCAGAGAGTCCCAAAGAAGGTGGACCCAAGGAAGAACATGCCAAGGCACATAATTACATTACCCAAGATTAAAGATAAGGAGAGAAATTTAAAAGCAGCAAGAGAAAAGGAGACAGTTACCTACAAAGGAGTGCCCTTAAGACTGTCAGCTGATTTCTCAAAAGAGACCTTACAGGTGAGAAGGGGCTTTAAAAAAGTATTCCAAGTCATGAAAGGCCAGGACCTACAACCAAGATTGCTCTATCCAGCAAAGCTTTCATTTAGAATGGAAGGGCAGATAAAGTGCTTCTCAGATAAGGTCCAGTTCAAAGAGTTCATCATCACCAAGCCCTTATTATATGAAATGTTAAAGGGATTTATCTAAGAAAAAGAAGATAAAAAATATGAACAGTAAAATGACAACGAACTCACAGTTATTAACAACCACACCTAAAACAAAAATAAAAAACCAAGCAAACAACTAGAACAGGAACAGAATCACAAAAATAAAGATCACATGGAGGGTTATTAGCAGGAGAGTGGGAGGGTGAGAGAGGGGAAAAAGGTAAAGAGAATAAGTGGCATAAATGGTAGGTAGAAAATAGACAGGGGGAGGTTAAGAATAGTACAGGAAATGTAGAAGCCAAAAAACTTGTATGTATGACCCATGGACATGAACTAAAGTGGGGGAATGTGGGTGGGAGGGTGTGTGCAAGGTAGAAGGAAATAAAGGAGAAAAAATGGGACAACTGTAATAGCACAATCAATAAAATATATTTTAAAAAAGGGATTGTTGCCCTGGCTGGTGTAGCTCAGTGGATTGAGCACAGGCCTGAGAACCAGAGGATGGTGGTTCAATTCCCAGTCAGGGCACATGCCTCAGTTGCAGGCCAGTTCCCAGCAGGGGACACATGAGAGGCAACCATACATTGATATTTCTCTCCCTCTCTCCTTCCCTTTCCCTCTAAAGATAAATAAATAAAATCTTTAGAAAAAAAGAGATTGTTTTTGGTGAGCAGTAAATAATAGGGGATGGGGGTCTGTTTGCTTTCATTTTTGTAATAATTCTTGTAGAGTTCATTTTCCTTTAGACTATGAGCATATAATAATTCTTAAAAAGTGTTGTACAATTAAAAAGTAAAAGGTAGGTAATAAAGAATATAGTTGAGTCCTTTATATTCTATAGACCCCATGAAAAAACTACTTGAACGCATATTTTTAATTGAGCTGTTGATATTTTAGCAGCAAAATACCGAAGTTAATTGCTAAAAAAAGAATATAGTCTGGAACATAGCTTTTAATGTATGATAACTTTTATTGTTAGCATCTGAAGGGACTCTAAAGCTCAGAAAGGGAACTGACTTCAAATCTTATAATCTTCAAATCTTCAAATCTTTCTAAAAGTAGAAATGTCCCTTCCAAGATGCCTGTATACCTGCTTGGTTTACCCTACATCATTCTAGATGCTGCTTAGGTGCCTTTTCAACAAGTAGAAGACCCACAGCAGAGGAATCTTCATGACCATGCCTCACTATTCCATTTAAATAAAGCCAACCATCTCTTCTGACAGTGCCATCCTTGGCCTAAATCTCATAGCCTAGGAAAAATGGGAACTAACTTTGTATCCACTGCCTGCTCTAGGCCAGGCTATGGCAGATTTTATTAATCATGGTGTCACCATTCCCCAGTTGGACCCTGGCTCATTCTGTGTGACCTTGAGCAGTGTCAGGATTATTGCAATGCTGGAAGGGTTCTGGAAGGAATCACTAAGAATGGAGCACCCTGAACTGGAAAGGATTTGTAATATTATAAACTGGGCCACCCTAGCTCCCCAACTCTGAGTTCACAGACTACCTACCCAAGTTTCTTTGATTATTTTTGATAGGATGGAGGTGTCTCTGAAGCTATTTCAAATGCCAAAGATAATTTTAAAAAAAGATCGTACATAGGTTTACAAATAGATAGGGGGCTAATTAGTGGGGAAAAATGAGAAAGTGCAGACACAGGGGCCTGGGGCTGTTGCAGCTAGTACCATGATCTGCTCTTACCTGTGGGGGCCTGCATGGCTGAGCTTGGGATGGTGGCAGCATCTTGGGGTACAGTGCTGGTGTCCGGTTCAGGGGTGCTGGTTGTTGGTGAGGTGGGTGGTGGGTTCATCAAAGTCCGAGGTTTCCTCTGTCAAAATGGATGAGGAAAAGTTTGCTACCCATGATAGGTAACTTGTCTTCTCATTCCCCTATTCCTAGCCTTTAATTCACCCATGAAACAAAAATATATTTGTAGATGGGACTGTATTTTATCTTTATTTTGCACACAGTATCTTGTCCAAAGCTGTACATACAGCAGGTGCTTAGTAAATATTTTCTGAGCCAGTGAACAATATTCTGGGCTTCTGTACAGCCAGAGCTTAATTCACTGCCTTTCATACTTACTTTCTCTTTCCCGAAAAGTAGAAATGTCCCTTCCTCTAGTTCTACAAACTACTTTCCTCTGCCTACCTCTTGGGTTCATCTCCTGCCACTTATTATCTTCAACGCTGTACTCCAGTAATCTCTAACTGCATTACTTTTCTAAAAACCATGCCTGGTCTATACCTTTATAATAATAAACTGTTCCGTTTGAAATGACCTTTCTTTTTTTAATCTTACAAATATTTGTTTATCCAGGAAATGTTTCTAGATTTTTTCTAGTTACTGTCTATTTCGTGCTATCTCTGTTCTTGGTATTGTTGCTACCTCTGTCACAAGGTATTGTCATCACATATATTTATAAAAGCATTTGCTATTAGCCTGGGGCTTCCTGGGAGTCTGATTTTGATATGATTACTACCATGACACTTGACATATACATGTCATGTTTTTCCATGAAGCATAAAGTACAGAGTGCCAATGAGGGAAGCAATAAAAATGATCTGAGACATATCTAGAATTTTCCCTATGGTGGTCAGGGCAGCCTCTGGGAGAGAAGGATCTCAGAAGGTTCTTGCCAAGATAAAGTTTTCTAAAAGCCTTTCTTTTCTAATGCAAGCAAAACAATCATCATTGAGGTCCAGAAGCCCCCTTTTCACTAAGTGCCACGTAGGGTCCACTGCCGGGGGCTGTATAAACCTGTCTGTCTCCTAGGGGCACTATTATCCAAAGAGAGAGCACCCACAACAGCACACATATACTGTAAGACGGCCTGGCCAGTGAAAGTGGTCACGCAAACACCTATGAAAGCATACATGAGACATGGACAGCTGCTCATCTTTTTTTATATTGCTAAAAGTAAAAATCCAAATAAACAATGAGTCAGGGTAGGAAAGAATACCAGGTTCAACTCACTGAGTTGGTGATAGGATTTCATGCGGTCCCTAAAGGGACAATCCTGGTAAGTTAGGTGACCAAATATTGTAGAAGAAACCAGGAAAATGGAAGACATTATGTATTACTATTTGAGATAGGTGCAATTACATGTATTATATCTATTCATATATTACCTCATCTCCATTTCATTGATGAGAAAATTAGGGCTCAGAGTCTTACTCAAAGAAGCTTTCCCAAAATCACACAGGTGGTAACAAATGGAGGTGGGATACAAAACCAAGTTTGTCTGGTTTCAAAGCCTCTAGTCACAAGACCACTTTGCTTCAGAAAGGAATATAAGGGTTATGGGCTAAAATGAAAGGATATACACTTATAGCAGTAGGTAAAAATACCAGGAAGGGGAATCAGGGAGTCAAATGCCAGGTCATTTAAACACAGGATAAGATGAGAATTATTGTCTTCAAGAGGCTGGAAAGAAAGATGACTTATGTTTGGGACTGGCTGAAGCAGCCGAGGAGAGGCAATCATAGAGTCACAGCTCTTAGGTTCTGAAGGACCTTAAAGGCTATTTAATCCAACCATCCATCTAGTGTCTGCTTCCTCGTCCCTGAAAACATGCCTCGCCTATAGTCATCCAACCAGTCCCTGATGAAACGCCTCTAATAACGGGCGATCACTGCTGCTACAGGGTCTGGCAGAAATAGCGCCCCTGCTTTATTACACAATCTTTTATTACAAAATAATCAGCATGAAATTTTGTAACATAACAATATTACACTCAAGCACACCATATGACATTTCAGGTGAAATGTTCGAATTAAAACTATAAACTATTACACCCACATTATTACCCTACCAACCACACTCTAACAGGCCTTACTTTTGCCAGACCCTGCATTTTAGAATGAATTTAACAGTTTCTTTATCCTGAGAAAAAGCCTGTCTGCTTGAGTTTCTGCTTGTTTGGTTCTGGTTCTGTCTTCAGAACCTCACAGACAAATTTTCTCCCTCCTTGATCTGACCATCTTCAGAACCTCACAAATTTTCTCCCTCCTTAATCTGACTATCTTCAAGATGTCTTCGCATCATCAAAAGCACAGCTTCTCTGGCCTTGCAATCCTAGGGCCTTCAGACCCTCCTCCACAACATGAGAATTAGAGTTATGGAGACAAAAGTAAATCAGAACCTGCGTCAGGGGTTAGTGGTAGTAGGTCAGGAGCGTTATGTGTTACATACAAATACTAGGATGTGACATCGAGAATTCAAAGCCAACAACAGAAACAATCTCAGTTAGAACATCATCACTCGAACCATCCATCCACCCATTCGCGTACACTGAACATCTCTCAAGAGACTGATATATAAGGCACTGCAGGAGAAAGAGAGAAGAAAAAGAGTACGTTCCTAACCTTGGGGAGCTTATAGTCTAGGACTGAAGTCAGCTGGAGCTAATAAACAAAAGAATATGGACCAACCAACAAACAAAACCTAGGGAAGAACTCAGGAGACCGGAATGGAGTTCCCAGGAGGACTGGGCATCATCTCCATGGTGGAAGTCAGGCAGTCCCGTTCAGGAAGGAGCTGCAGAGAAATCCAGAACAGGGAGGAAGGGAGTGCAGAAGGTGATGCCAAAGGGAGCCCCAGAGAAGCCGCTGAGGAACTTTGGCATCAATGGTTTCCCTAAGGAAGGTACGCATGAAGGACTGGTCATGACTTAAAGGTGGTACTTTTAGGGACAATGCTCAGTGAAGATTGACTCAGCAGTCTTTTCCTACACTAAAGGGAAGTGTTAGCTCCCTCAAAAAATGCGAGGGAGTGGATGTGTGGTAGAGCAGCAGTGACATTGAAACTAGACAATCTGGGGACCCAGCTCTGTAGCCTTTGCCATGTGGCCTTAGGGAGGTCATTTCATATCTGCAAGTCTCAATTTACTTAACTCTTAAATAACATTCACATTATCATCTTCCATGGTTTTGTGAAAATTATGTGATATATAATGGGGTCTGGTATAGAACCTCATGCTTAGTAGGTATTTGATAGTTGTTGTTTTTTTTTAAAGAAGGGGCAGGAATAGAAAAAATATATTTACGAAATCAAATCAATTTCCTCTTTTTGTTTACATGCCTGGGCATTCACTTTTGGTAGGTTAACAATCAGGACCAGGGCCTTCCATCTATGGAGGACATTGGATCAGAATTCCTTTGAATGAGAGTAACTTTCAAAGCCAAAATTTGTTTCTTATCCACATCACACTGTATCTAATGTTATCGATTCCCAGGTAAGTAGCTAAGTAGGGATGACAACCTAGGAGATTCCTCTTAAGAGCATGCACAAGGTGGAGGATAGGGCTGGACACTCCCCTTTCCCAAATGGATGGATATGAATGGGTTACCCCTTGATAACCCTTTATTCCTTTCTGAGAAACCCACATTTTTACCTACCTTACTGCCAGGTTTGGGACCCCTCTTCTTTGGGAATTTCAAAGGTTCAGCTGACTTAGATGGGGTGGCGATGGGATGGGGAATGAGGGGCTTAGGTGTCCGGCCCCGCTTCTTTCCTGGTTTACGCCCTCTCTGCCCTGGTTGATGCTCCAAGTCAGTTTTGGTGCTGCAGTGGATGCTGGGCTTCTCAGTGTTCACATCAGATGCAGGATAGGGACTCTTTGGAATCACAACTGCAAGAAAAAGACTTATTCTATCACCCCCTCCCCCACCTGTATTCCGATCCCAGCCAGAGGGAAAAAAGACTTGCTACTAGTCTTGCTACTATTTTCCTGGCATTTGACCTAAATGTTAGAAAACCTCAGAGGAGAGCTGAGGTTAGGTTAGCTAGAATTGGAAGTTTTAATTATTTCTGGCAGGTGTAGTAGAAAAAATTAAAAAATTCTCCCCAAGGCATCAAATTAAAACACATAAACACAACCACAGGGATACAATCCTTTCCTTCTAAGAATGAAGAATGGAATTTCAGAAGAGAAAATGATGCCTTTCCCAGGTTACACCATGAGTTGAGATGATGTCTCATGTTTTGGAACTAGGCCCTTTAACCAAGTCAGAAATTTTCTACATCAGTCCACTTAAAGTTTCAGCGTGAGTGTTGCATAATGAAACACATGGAAACAAATACATCTGCCTGCATTTCTCCTCACCTGAAAAATCTTTGCTCCATATTATCTTTAGGGTAAAGTCCAAACTCTTTTATTCTGATATCCAAGGACTTCTGTGACTTTTTTCCCCCTTCCTTGCTCTCCAGTTATATGTGATGTCACTTCCTGCCACCCACCTCCAAGTTCTAGACCCACTGTTTCCTTAACACTAAGTCATTTGTGTTAAGGAAATGTTGATGTCTCTATTTTTCCTGGTCAGACACACACCAATATTCAATTTTTAATACTTGCCTCTTTATTGATGCCTTGTTTGACTCACCCCAACTAAGTCAGTGTCTCCTTCCCCAAAACATTCTGTAGATACCTATGTACTTTCAATTTTACTCCAGTCCTTCATCTTCTCCTTAAATTGATCATTCTTCAAGATAAGGGATATCTAATTCACTCCATGAGTATTTGTTGAGCATTTACTATAGATTATGCTCTGTTCTAAGAAGGCCCAGGGATAGAACAGTGCACAAAACAGATATAGTTTCCCCTCTTAAGGGGCTTACCTTCTGGTGGGGGAGACAGAAAATAAACAAACACACATACAATATGATATTAGGTAATTGCTCAGTATTAGGTAATTGGTATTATCAAAATTAAAGCAAGCTTAAAAAGATAGAGGAAAATCCTCTTTCAAGAGGTGACATTTGCACAGAGCTCCCAAATGAAATAAAGGCAAAGCCTTATGAAGATCTGAGAAAACAGCCTTTCAAGAGGGTATATAACAATTGCAAAGATTCTGAGATGGCAACATGTTAGTGTGTTTGAGAAATGGAAAGAAGGTTAGTATATAGCTGGAATTGAGTGAGGAAAGGGGAGAGTGGAAGGAAAATATGTTAGAAAGAGAGTAGCAATAAGATGATGTAGGACTTTGTAGATTGTAAAAATGAACCTCATCCTGCCTGGTGTGGCTTGGTGGATTGAGCACCAGCCTGTGAACCAAAGGGTCATTGGTTCAGTTCCCAGTCAGGGCAAATACCTGGGTTGTGGGCCAAGACCCTGGTTAGGATGTGTGTGATGTTTCTTTCACACATCACTGATGTTTCTCTCCCTTTCTTTCTCCCTCGTTTTTCCACTTTCTAAAAATAAATACAGAAATAAAACCTTAAAAAAAAGACAATGAACCTGAACTTACTCTAAGTTTGAAGGGCAGCTCTGGAGGGTTTTAAGCACAGGAGTAACACGATGTACTTAACAGGAACACTGTGGCTGTTGCTCTGGGAGTGGGCAGGGCAAGATCAGAATTGGAGAGACTAGTTAAAACCTCATTCTGATGGAAGGGTAGAAGGTTACGTTTCTTATGCTTCCAGGCAGGATGTAACAGATTATGACAGTGCAATGTTGTAGATGAAACAATCAGAAAAGTCAGATAAATTATTGTGAAAAACACTGCAGTGCTGTAGTAATCATGGAGATTAGAAGAACTCACTAGATGAACTTTCCAGACCTGTCTGGGAAGGGCTTGTGTGGCAGCTGACACCATTTTCTTTCCTAAGGGCATTTGCCAATTCAAGGGCATGAACTTAGGGTCAGGGTTGGCCTGTGCAGAGGAGCTCTACTGGACGAAAGAGAAATCAGAGATTTCTATGACAGACGGGAACTTGTGGAGCTCCATGTATGTGGCCAATTTCCCCCATGGAACATTTAATGAATTCTGAGCCTGTGCACTGGAGCTGTGAAGCAAGGCTGAGAGCATCTAAAATGTAGAATAAAATCTCCCATTATTTTGAGGTTTTAGGAGACAAGGTCTCACTAAAAGGAGAAGCTCTATCTCAAACACATGGCTGATTTCCTCAGGATTGTGAAATTTTAAGAAGAGAGGTCAAAGAACTAAGCCCTAATTTTCTCAAGAGTAAGATGGTTTTTCAGGGCTAAGGAGATGAAGCCCTATTAGGTTCTCAATTAGGAGCCTAAGAAGGCCCACATCCAAGAAATGTGGATCTTTTTAATATGTATTGAACTCCAGGTTGGCTGTTGATATATTTTAGCCCTTTAAAGATAATTACATATATACTCATTCTAGAGTTTTATACTCAGTGCAAATATCTTCCAAAAAAGAAGATTAAATAACATTTTCAGACAAATCAAAGCTGAGAGGATTTGTTACCAGAAGACCTAAATTACAAAACATAAAAAGGAAGATCTTCAGGCTGAAGGAAAGTACTCCTAGACGGGAGGATGAGACTGCAGGAAGGAATGAAGAGCATAAGAAAGGGTAGATACGTGTGTAGAACCAAGAAGACTATTGACTATTTAGAACAAGAATTTTAAAAAATAGCTTGTAGGGCTTATAATACATACATACATACCAATGTATATACGTACATATATTTTAGTAAATTATATAAAAGCAATAGCCACAAAGGACAAAAATGGGGGGTAAATAGAGCAAAACTTTGTTAAGACTTTCGCATTATTTGGGGAATGGTTAGAGAGCATTTTTAAGGTAGACTTAAATAAGTCCAAGATGTATATTTGCATAAGGTAACTACTTGAAGTATTATATAAGAATGTATCACTAAAAGCTAAGGAGAGAATTATGAAATAATAAGACATACTTGATTAATTCCAAATAAGGCAAGAAAGAAGAAAAAAGAAATGAGGAAGAACTTAGAATAAAGACAAAACAAAAATCAAAATGCAAAATGATAGTCAAACCCAAATAAATAATTATATTAATAATGAGTTAAATACTCTGGTTTCTCTTCAGAACACACACACCTTTTGCCACTTACTAAAAACAAGTTAAGTAAAATAATAGAAAAAATAGATATACTAAGCCAAAAAACCTCCAGAATCCAATTATATCTATTTTATAAAAGGACCTTGAAATATGACAAAGGAAGAAAAAGCAAGTAGATGGCAAAATATATACCCTGTAAACATTGACCAAAAGACAGTTCTTTTAAGGCAAGAAGTATGACAACTACAAAGGGGCATTTCATCAAGATAAAATATAGTCCCATGCTGCTTAACAATGGAGATACATTCTGAGAAATGTATTGCAGATGATTTTATCATTGTACAAACATCATACACTATACTTACACAAACCAAAATGGTAGGACCTAATACCTAATACCTAATACCACCCCTTGGCTGTACAGTACAGTCAACCACTCCTAGCTACAAGCCTATAAGCAACTGTAACACAATGAGGTTTGTATCTCTAAACCCATCTAAAAATCAGCAGTACATGATTAATGCATTGTGTTATGATGTTACGAGGGCTGGGATGTCACTACACAACAGGAATTTTTCAGCTCCATTATAATCTTGTGGGACCACCTTTGTACATGCAGTCTGTTGTTGCCCAAAACATCATTATGTGGCTCATGACTACAGTCAATTCAAAAGGAAACTATATAATAAACCTGAATTCCTATGTACCTAATAACATAAACATATGTAAAGCAAAACTTTAAAGAATGAAAAAGAAAAACTGACAATTCCACAATTGTAAATCGGAGATTTTAACTTCTCAGTAACTGATAGATCAAGAAGTAGAAGAAAAATCAGTAAGGATGGAAAAGATTTGAGTAATACAAATAACCAACTAATAACATAAATAAATAACCAACCAATCTGACACATATAGGACACTACACCCAATAAATGTAAAATATACATTCTTTTCAAATGCTTATGGAATATGTGAGATGAAAAAGCAATCTTCAATAAAGTCCAAAGAAGTGAAAGAACACAGAATTTCCCCTAACTACAGTGGCAATTAAATAAAAATTAATAACAGAAAATTAATTAGAAAACCCTCAAATGCTAAGAAATTAAAAAACACATACTTGCAAGCACCTCGTATATCAAATAAATTAAAACAGAAATAAAACACGTTTGGAACTTTAAATTCATAGAAATGTGACATATCCAAATGTGTGAGATTCAGCTAACGCAGTGCTCAGAGGGAATTTTACAGCTCTAACTGTTTATATCAGAAGACAAGAAAGGTGAAATATCAACGATCTAATCTTCTATTTCAAAAACTAGGAAAAAGTAGCAAACTAAACTCAAAGAAACGAAATGTAAGAAAATAATAGAGATGAGTGAATAAGTCAATGAAGAAAGGAAGTAGACATATAACAGAAAAAATTAATAAAGTCAAAGGTTGGTTCTTTGAGATAGCCCTTTAACAAGCCTGATTAAAAAGTGTATAAAGAAAACACAACCCACAAATATCAAGAATAATAGAGATCCTTCAGACGTTGAGAAGATAGTAACAGGATGTTATAGATAAATTTGAAATTTTACATGAAATAGCCAACTTCCTTGAAAAAACAGAACTTGTTAAAATGTACATAAAAACAGACAATGAAGAGCCCTATACATAATTTTAAACTTGAAATTGCAATTAAAAACCTTTCTCTACATAAAATTCCAGGCACAGATGCTTCACTGGTGAATTCTAGCAAATATTTAAGAAAGAAATGATAACAAATTGTACAAAATATCTTTAGATAAATAGAAAAAGTAACACTCTCTGACTCATTTTGTGAGGCCAATGTAACCCTTGTACCAAAACATGACAGAGATATTACAAAAAGACAAATTACAGACTAATATTCTCATGATCATAAGATACAAAATCCATAACAAAATATTAGCAAATCAAATACAGCAATATATAAAAAGGATAATATATCATGACTAAGTTGGGTTTATTTCAGGAATACAAAGGTATAATGGAAAAAATCAGCTGAACTCACTACATTAACAAAATAAAGATGAAAACATTTATCATCCCAATAAATGCAGAAAAAAATGCTGTCAAAATTCAACACCCATTCATGAGAAAAATTATCAGCATACTAGGAATAGAAGGAATGTTTTCTTGTGTTTTTATTTATTTTTTATTTATTTATCTTTACAGGGGAAGGGACAGAGAGAAGGAGAGAAATACCGATGTATGGTTGCCTCTAGTGAGTCCCCTGCTGGGAACTGGCCTGCAACCCAGGCATGTGCCCTGACTGGGAATCGAACTGCGATCGTGTGGTTCGCAGGCCATGCTCAATCCACTGAGCTACACCAGCCAGGGCAGAAGAAATGTTTTTAACAGAAAAAGGCATCTATAAAGAAATCTACAGCCAACAGTATACTTAATGGTGAAATATTGAAGACTTCCTTACTGAATTACGGAACAAAACAACAATACCCACTGTTACCACTTCTTTTCAACATTGCATTGGAGGCCAAGATAACAAAAAAGAAAAAATAAATAAAATCTATAAATGTAAAATATAAAGAAGTTTTATTTGCATGACAATATTTTTTACATAAACTGTACCCCTCCAACCTACAAAATCTGTTAAAAAATTGATTTTGAGAGGTCATGAAATACAACTCAATATACAAAGATCTGCTGTATATCTTTAAATTTTTTTTTAAATTTAGTTTTTATTTTTAGAGGGGAAGGGAAAGAGAAAGAGAGGGAGAGAAACATCAATGTGTGGTTGCCTCTAGTGCACCCTATACTGGGGACCTGGCCCGCAACCCAGGCATGTGCTCTGACTGGGAATCAAACCAGCAACACTTAGGTTCACAGGCTGGCACTCAATTCACTGAGCCACATCAGCCAGGGCTGTTATATTTCTATATACACCACCAATTAGAAAATAAATTAAAAACCCCAAGTCAAATATATAGTGAACATGTGCAAGACATCTATACGAAAAACTATAAAATATTCTCAGAGAAATTAAAGAAGTTCTAGATACCATGTGGCCATAAAGGGATATATCACATTCATGGACTGGAAGACTCAATACTGTCAAGCTCTCATTTATCATCAAATTGATATAGAGAGTCAATGCAATTCCAATTAAAATCCCAGGTTTAAAAAATATTTGGGTATGTGCACTCAAATCAACAAATTAATTCTGAGTTTTATTCGGAAATGCAAAGGATCTAGAATAGCCAAGTCAATCTTGATGAGTAACAGCAAAGGTAGAGGGAATACTTACACCACCAGGTATCAAGACCCATTATGAAATTACAGTAATTAATATATGTTTATTGGTGTAAAGATAGACAAACGGATCCATGGAGCAAAACAGAGAGTCCGGAAATAGACGTACATACGCAGGCATCTAATTTACAATAAAGGTGTCCCTGTAATTCTGTGTGTGTGGCTGGAATGGGTGGAGGATAAAAGATCTCATCAATAAAATTGTGGTGAGTCAAATAGATATCCACTTGGCAAAAAAACCCAAAAATGTGACTTGAAACCTACACTTCATACCAGATATGAAAATTAATGTGAAAGCTAAAACATTAAACTTCTGGAAGAACACAGTGGGGAATATTTTCAAAATTTGGGGGTAAGCAAAGATTGATTAAACAGGACACACAATGCATTAATTATAAAAGATGAACATATATGACTCTGTTAAAATAAAAAAAAATTCTGTTCATCATATGATAACACCAAGAGAGTAAAAAAAAATCCAGAGGTGGGAAAAGATATGCAAAACACATATGCCAGAAAGAGAATATCCAGAATATATTTTAAAAACTCCTAAAATCTGTAATAAAAACACAATCCAATGAAAAAAATAGAGATGCAAATTAAAACCACAATGAGATACCATTTCACACCCATCAGAATAGCCAACATGAACAAAGCAATGAACAAGTGTTGGAGAGGATGTGGAGAAAAGGGGACCCTAGTGCACTGTTGGTGGGATTGCAACTGGTGCAGTCACTATGGAAAACAGAATGGAATTTCCTCAGAAAACTAAAAATGGAACTGCCTTTTGACCTGCCAATTCCAGTGCTAGGATTATTTTCTAACAACCCTGAAACACCAATCCAAAAGAACCTATGCACCCCAATGTTCATAGCAGCACAATTTACAATAGCCAAGTGCTGGAAGCAACCTCATCATCAAATGAATGGATCAAAAAACGATGGTACATTTACATAATAGAATTCTACCCAGCAAAAAGAAAGAAGGAGCTCCTACCCTTCGCAACAGCATGGATGGAACTGGAGAGCATTATGCTAAGTGAAATAAGCCAGGCGGTGAAAGACAAACACCATATGACCTCATTTTTAAGTGGAACTTAATCAACAAAATAAACAAGCAAGCAAAATATAACCAGAGACATTGAAGTTAAGAACAAACGGACAGTAAAGTAGAGGGGAGATAGGAGGGGATAATGGGGGGAAAAGGGTGAAGGGTTTTCAGAGTCCAACTATAAAGGACACATAGACAAAACCAAGGACGGGGTGTGAAGTCAGGGGAAGAAGGTGGGAATGGCTGGGGTGGGGAGAGAGGTGGGGGAAAAGGCAGACAACTGTACTTGAACAACAATCAAAAATAAAGTCCAGCTAGTGTGTGTGTGCATGTGCACACATGTCTGTACGAATCTGTATCTACATGACATAGAACATAAACCATGGAAAAGAAAAAAGAACATGAGAAAACCCATTTGGTTTATCAGTTTCCTGGACTGGGGTCTTGTTTTCTTTCACGGCAGTGTATCATTCATTGGCTTTAGCACAATAATTTACAGGATGTGTTCTTTATTAGCTTTGCTCAGCTTGGCTGGGTTCAGCTATATGCTGCCAGCTGGGCTGATGCCAAGGCTGAAGCTCCATTCCCCTAAATTCCAGTTCATTTAATAAAGCAGAGGTTTCCTTCTGGGCCTATTTAACTCAATTAACACTTTCAGTTCTTCATATCTAGCTCCTTCCCCTCTTGACCCTTATTACTACAGAATGAAGAGAGGACCTCTGAATAATAAAGACATTTCATGTTTTCCTGGGGTCCTTTTAGGCTGATCAATCTGTAGAGACTGGGGAAAACAGAAGGATAATAAAATCATCATGATGGGACCACAAGCCAACTTCAAAAGCTTCTTATTATTGAAACTCAAAAGAGTGACTGATCCTAGCTGCCTGGGGCAATAATTAAGAGGATTCCAGAGCAATTTCAGCAGATGGAGGGCTCTGTCTTCTCAGATGAGTCTGTGTGTGTCTGGTCAAGTCTAAACTATGCAGAGAGGCGATGGGTGTGAAAGCTCACTGTGAGGAAGTGCCTGGTAGCCAGCCACAGCCAAATGAATACATTCAGCTTTCCTTAGCATAAGACAATGCATTTCAGAATCTTACCAGCTCCTGCCTTTTTACCATTTCACCCTCATAATCTTCTGTTTTTCTTTAAGAGTTTGCCAAGTTCCCCTCATGTTCTTGATGTACATGAATGTTTATATTTTGTTTTTCTTTTAGTCATTATTGATATTCAGAAACTCTCATTTATAACTGTAATATTTTCTCAAAATTCATCTAGGGAATTAAGGGGAAAATGTAATAACACAGAGTTTATATTACTGGTTTCCAATATGACTTTCCTAAGAACCACATACATTTATTTTAAATGGGGGACTTTGCAAGTTGATGTATTGGTGCTGGCATACAGGCAGCGTTACAGTAAAAGCTGGCCAAAGAAAACTTCGTGGATCTAAGTATTCCCAGGGAAACAGCAGGTATGTTGGTCAAATTTATAAACTGCCTAAGTTACTCCACGCTATTTCCAGGAAGTTTAAAAGAGGCCAGCTGTTTCATTACACATGCTGAAAAACTGCTACCATTCTCAGGCATCTGTGGTTGGTGAGGGCAGGAAAGAGAACTGGGCAGAGCCAAGGGGCAGCTTAAGGAAGATAGAAGAGAGGCATGAAACAGAATTTTTTTGTCTCTTGGGCAGATATAATTAGAATCAGCAAGAGAACCCAGATCCCATTTCATAACCTAGTGCTGCTCATTTCATTTCTCATATTCCTATTTCTATTTGTGTACCACAGGCATACAATAAGAGAAAACCTGTTATGGGAGGTCTGGCTCACTGCATATACCTCATCTCATAAATATTTTCCTCCTGACCAAATAGAGCACTTAAAATGCCTGTGTGTGTGCAGTTCCCTTTTCCTGGGATGTCTAGGCATCTTAATTCAGATACAGCTAACAGACAGTGGACATCCATTTACAGACTACATGGTACTATGCATTCGCACACCCACTTTTCATTTAAGTCACTCAACCTGGAAAGGAAACACTTCTCTATTACTGAGCCTAACACTGCTAATTGTTGGATAGATGAATGAATAAAGCTCAGAGTTTCTAGTTGTGATCAGAGTGTAAGGCCAAAGGTGAAATAAGGACAGAGACATTCATGTGCACATGAGCGTGTGTGCATGTGTGCAGGAAGGGAGGAAACCGTGTGTTAAACAAAGGCAAGGCCTGGAACTAGCATATCTGAGAGAGGAAAAGGGAAAGTAGCCAAGTAGAGTTCGTTTCACTACCACCCAAGGTGCCTGCACTTTTTCTCACATGGTTAGTGAAGCATCTTCTCAGGAGACAAGAGGGGCATATTGGTCGCCAGAGCTTCTTGCAGAGAGGACAGTCTCCTGCTTCCTGTAGCTTAGTGAAAGAAGAAGTTCGGTGGAAGGGAGGTGGAAGGGCAGTCCAGGTATAGAGCCGTTCACATGTTTAGTGACAGACAAGTGGGTGAATAAGGGCTCGGAAATGAGCCTCTCTGGAGATGAGTGCCCCTTGCCACTCTTATTTTTGGCTATAAGGTTTACAAACTCTGAAAAATAAAACAACAGTTTAAATAACTTTTAATTTATTAAAATTGCAGTAGCACTCTCACTTTTACAGTTAAGTGAATAATAGCTTTAGGTGATAACAGAAATGAAATCAGAAAATACAGCATGATGTATTTCACTCAGCAAATATTATTGAATAATTGTGTGTCGAGCACTGGGGATATAAAGATGAAGGTAATATATTAGCTCCATTTAATAAGGACTGCAGGTAGGAATAAATCCTAACTTTCTAGACATGGCAGAAAGGAGAATTTTAGCTCCCTTATTAATGTTTATACTGCAAAAACTAGCATTATTTTACATGTTACATTGGTAGATACTTGTTAAATAAATAGTTGTGATGGCTGTTAGGATAAACTTTAAGAACTCGCATTCTGACTTCTTTAGTCAAAGATTCTGCTCCCAATCCTATCTCCGTCACCACAGTGTTGCTGCCTCAATCCCTTACCTCACCTGGAATACCTAACGGCTTGTTAACTCTCCCCTCTGCCTTCAGCTCCTGGAAGTCACCTATCCTTTCGCTGCTACCAGATTGCTTCTTCTGAAACACAAATCTGACCTGTAATTCCACTAATTAAAGCTCATTCAATGGTTCTCCTTGCTCTTGGGGTAAAGACTTGGATCCTTAAAATGATCTAAAGGGAAGCTGTGCGTTTCCTGTGCCTTCCTCTCCTTACGCCCTACAAATATGCCACTTAAACATTTTTTAGTTCCTTGACTACATTTTTAAAAAATCTTGGGCCTCCATTGATTTGTTCTCTCTGCTAGCCAGAATGCTTTCTCTCTCTCCCCAGTCTTCTGGTTTCAGCTTATATGTCACTTCATTTGGAAGTCTTCCCTGACCTCCAACTTCCAATTCTCCAATGTAGGTTAGGCGCCCTTTTGAACTTTATTACTACCAAGTTGTAATTGTCTATTGGTCTATATGCCCACAAAACTGTGAACTCTAAAGGCAGAATCCCCTATCAACTGACTCAATGATCAGCACTTAGTTGTGATTTGATAGTTAGAACTATCAAATGGCTGGTTGAATGAATCGCTGGTTCGTTGCATAAAATTAGACAGTCCATCCCTTGACCTACGTGCTGTGACCCACAGATTAGCACTGGTTGTGTTATCCTTGCCTGTGCCTCAGTTTTTCCTTGTATAGTTTAGGATAACACTGTAAGCAACCCTCTTTCTAACCCAGAATAACAAAGTGATTATAGTGTAGTTTCTTATGCAGTTAAGGGAAATACTTTTTAAAAGTTTCACAGGAAAAAAGAGAAACATTCTGATAGTTTTGTTTTTAGCATCAAATTCTTACTCCCCAGACCATGGTAACACTCCTGCACACCCAGCACAGCAGTGAATCCGATTTCTCTCTGTTTTCTCTATGTACAATGCCACAGGTAGAAAGGGCAGACAGACAGGGCAAAGGAGCCTCAGCTGACCATTTACTCCAGTAGGTGTGCTCAGCACTTCTGTCGGACCCTATGTTTCTAACAGCACATGGAGAGCAGCCAGACTCAGATTACACTATATGAAATCATAAAAGATTTACATATAATACAGAACACAATAGATTTTTAATAAAAATATGAACATGAAATAGCTTACATCTCACGTTCTCTTACTGTCGTAAAACTACATAAGAAGCTAACCTAAAATCTGAAACTGGCTTGTCCAGCCTGAAATTGGAGCAAGGGTGAGTTAAATGGATTATTAAGATGTCTAAAGGCCCAATTAGCATTAATGGTTATGCCAAATGGATTGAACTTTTTATTTGATTTCTTAAATTTAGAAAATAATGCATACCTCTGTTTCATGTTAAAATTACACAGACAAAAAGTGATGAGCTAAAAAAATAAAGAAAAGAAAAGAAAAGAAAAAGCTGTTGCCTTTTATAACCAAGTACCCTGGATTAGTTGCAAGGCTCTCCATCAAAGTTGGCTTGGCCCCAGGAGTTTAGAAGCTAAAAAGGATCTGGCTTAGCAAAGGAGAAACAGCTGGCAAAGCGAGGGAGAAACAGCTTAGAAAGGCAGATCCCAGTATGGCTGGAGGGCAGAGCTAGGTGGGAGGTGAGCTGAGGGATCTGGAATCAAGTAGGGGACAGTCACAGGAGTCACCTGTTACCCATCCCCAAGATCAGGAAACTATACAGTACTGCAGGGATGGAAGGCACCTCAGGGATCATCTAGTTGAACCTCTCAGATTTGTAATGACTTGTACAAAGACATAAAACAAGTTTGTGGCCCAGTTGGGATTAGACCCCCAGTTCAATGCTCTAATGTTACACTACACTGCTTCTTTCCTATTTTGTATCAGGATCTGGAAGCCAAGATCCAGAGTCTGAAATGAAATTTTAAAGAGAGCCCAGAGGAGAATGGGGACAGTGGAAGGGAGAAGTGCAAGGGCAATATGACTCAAAGTGATGGCCCTGAAGTCTGGTTCTACTGAAAGATCTCCACAGCCTTCCCTCTAGACTCAGATACCAACAAAGTCAAGCCACTTAATCCTTTAACTTTACTTTTCTCATAAATAAAATGCATCCCAAAATAATTATGTTTAGTTCAGAGTTACCAGGAAGATAAAATGAAATAACATGTGTAAAAGAACATTAAAAAACATTGGTACTTTTTCCTACTTACTGCAAGCAAGAAACAATTTCATACCACTTTCAATTTTTTCACATTTGCATACTAATGACCAGAAGGTAGAAATAAAGGAGATCTCGTGATTAGAAAGAGAACAGGCTTACATATACAGAGAACATCTTGTTTTGTGAAATGAAGTGAGTAATCACATTTTTTCCACATTGTATCACTTGTTCCTTAGCCAGGACAGTGAGATGGCTGAAGTTCTGCTGTTACTGAAAGTTACATTACAGAACCTACTGTGGGTGTGGGGTAGGGAAGAAGGAAGTTGCTGGAGGAAATGACCTGGCTGCCGGAATGATGATGACCGAAGGACCTGGTCTGGAAATGCCAAGTGGATGGTCTCTTTCTACCTACTGAGCCTGGTCCTTCTGGTAATCTCTGTTAAAAATCTAAGAGACACACAGAATTGGAAAGGAAAACAGTCAGCAAATACCTCTGTAAGCATCAACCACACAGCGAGTCATATTTCTTATCAGCATGGTGTGCAGTCAGAAAGGAATGCATGTCCAGCAATTCTTGGACACAGACTCTCAGCTCTTCTGGGTCTGAGAACTGCCTAACTGCTGTAAGAGAGTCACCGGTCAAAATAAGAGTTCTCTAGGCAAGAAAATAAGAAAATAAACCTCACTGAATATAGCCTGGATCAACAAAGCTTATTCTGTTTTAGTCTCAAGTAAACAAAAATGGCTCTGCTACAGCTTCCAAGGCACTTTTCTTGCTGCGTCCACAGAGCTCTCTCACAGGGCCTGCAGAGGGACTGCAACAAACTTCTCACACCAATCCCAGGGCACTTGTTTCCTAAAGCATGTAGAGGGGTAGCAGCACTTTCCTGACGCAAGATGTGTGTCTCATTTCCCCCAACCCCCCCTCAAGTCCCCTCCATCTCAGTGCCACCAACCTAATTCAAACCGCTCTTGCCTTTCCCTTCTCCATAGATACCACAGTACAACCCATTCCCCACAGAGCAACCCAAGTGATTTTTTTAAATAACAGCTTTGTTGACGTATAATTTACATACCATAAAATGCACCCTTTTTAAAGTATATAATTCAGAATTGTGCAAACATCATCCCTATTTAATTTTAGAACATATTCATCATCTCAAAAAGAAACCCCGTACCTATTAGTTATTCTCCTCCCCCCTAGCCCCCTGACAACCACTAATTTTCCTTTTTGTTTTTGCCTATTCTAGACATTTCATATAAATGCAATTATATGATCTGTGGTCTTTTGTGACTGTTTTTTTCACTTACCATAATGTTGTTAAGATACATGTATGTTGTAGCATGCATCAGGACTTCATTCCTTTTTATTGCCAAATACTACTTCATATGGATATACCACATTTTACTTATCTATTCATCAGAGGTTAAATATTTGGGTTATTTCAATTTTTTGCTATAATGAATAATGCTGCCTTGAACATTAATGACACATTTTTGTGCGGACATATGTTTTCTATTCTCTTGGGTATATATCCACAAGTAGAACTGCTGGGTCACAAGTAACTCTATGTTTAACATTTGGAGTGACTTCTAAACTGTTCCCACAGGGGCTGCAGCATTTTACAGTCTTACTAGTTATGTACAAAAGTCCCAATTTCTCCACATTTTGATTACAGCCATACTCATGGGTGTGAGGTGATGTCTCATTGTGGCTTTGATTTACATTTCCCTGTTGACTAATGATGTTGAATCATTTCAAGTACTTATTGGCCATTCAAACCCTTTGCTCATTTTTTTTAAATGGGTTGTCTTTTTTTCTTAAGAGAGAGAGAGAGAGAGAGAGAGGTAATGGAAGGGAGAGAGAGTAACATCAGTGCAAAAAGCATCAATTGGTTGCCTTTACATGTATCCAGATTGGGGGTCCACACTGGGACCAGGGGTCACACATGCTGGTGCCTGGACCAAGGATGAACAGCAACCTAGGTATGTGCCCTGACTGGGAATTGAACCTGCAACCTTTTGGTTATGGGATGACACTCCAAACACTAAGCAACACTAGCCAGGGCTGGGTTGTCTTTTTTTTTTTTTTTAATTTTTATTTATTTATCTTTTAGAAGGGAAGGGAAGGAGAGAGGGAGAGAAATATCAATGTATGGTTGCCTCTCATGGGTCCCCTGCTGGGAACTGGCCTGCAACCCAGGCATGTGCCCTGGCTGGGAATCGAACCGCGATACTCTGGTTCGCAGGCCTGCGCTCAATCCACTGAGCTACACCAGCCAGGGCTGGGTTGTCTTTTTATTGTTGAGTTACATATTCCTTTATATTAAGGATATAAGTTCAGGTGACTTTGAAAAAGTAAATCAGCTTTGTCACATCTCCTATATAGCACCCTCTAATGATTCCCTACGATGTTTATAATAAAATCTGAGTTCCCACTCTGGCTCACGAGGCCCTATTTCAGACTGTGCCACTCTCCCCACCACACGGCTCACTGCATACAGTTGCAGTGGTCGTTCCCAGCACCACTGGTGTGTTTGCCCCAGCACACATCTTTGTGTGGACAGATGTCTTCTTTCTCGTGGGTACATACAGTACCCACGAGAATAGAAAATGCCTGCTTGGAATTCTCTTTCCCGAATGGCTCCTTCTCACCATTCAATTCAAACATCACCTTTTCAGACAAATTTTCTTTAAAAGACGTTGTATCTAAAGAAGCTGCCGCTTCACAAAGAGGAACCAGGAAACTTTGGGGGTTGATGGATATATTCATTATCTTGATTATAGTAATGGTTTCATGGATGCATACACATGTCAAAACTTTTCAAATTGTACATTTTATGTATTTTCAATTTATTTTACTTTCTACTTTCATGAAGCTGCTAAACATTTAAAAACTCCCTTCACAATCACTATCTTATCATACTTTATTTCCTTAGGAGAATTGTATGTCTGAAATTGCCTCATTTATTACTTGATTTATGTGCTTACTATCTCACCCCAGCAGAATGGATGTGCCATGAATGCATGAATGTTGTTCATCTTTCTAACTGCTGGGTCCTCAGGCTGGTTCAGAGTTAGGTGCTCAATAAACAGTTGGCTAATTCAATGAATGAATCCAGTAAATGTTTAGAAGAGACCTATAGACGATACAAAGGACGACTTTCTATTCTCTCGGATTCATCACTACTTTTTAGACTTAAGGGGATAAGATTCATATTACTCCCTTTATTAAGAGCATCTATCTCAAACTGTATCCTGGATATTTTCCAACATTATCATTATTAGTAATACCGTTTACTATTTAATTACTCTGTAGTACTATTCTAGTAGTTTATATATTTTTTCTGTCATTAGTAGCAGTTATTTTTATAATAGTATTATAATAATGATAACATAGCATATTATGATATAGTAAAAACATAGCACAATTGTAATAAATATAATATACAATTACTATATTAACAGCAATAATACAATCAAAACATTTATTTAGCACTTACTTTTTGCAAGATTTTATGTAAGCAATTTACCCATGTAATCTCATTAATCCCTCACAGTAACTTTATGAGGCAGGCAGGTATTCTCTTACAGAGGAGGAATGTGAGGTCTGGAGAGGTGAACTAGCTGACCAAAGTCACGCAGCTGGAACGCAAACCTAGTCCAGCTTACGACAAAGCCCACGCCTTTCCCGCTCTGCTCCAGTGCTTCTCAGGTATGTTTATAACACAGTGCTCCTCCAGCTCATATAAAAGGCCCAAAGAACCAAGGAAGCTGTGCACCTAGAAAATGACACCACGCAAACTCTGAAATAGGTTAGAGATGAAAATAAGAGAGATGAGAAGCTAGCTGTTGAGAATAATCCAAGACATTTAGAGAAAGGAATTACTTATTTTATCACAAACTCCACGCCTACCTTCATTTGACATTTTATTCTTACTGTTTCTAATTACTGTCAGGTAGACTTTGGTTTTTACGTCAGTTGCTCACCCTGCTCTCCTCTGCCTACTAGTGAGGTTTATTGTGGAGATATGCTTATTACGAGAGATCTAGGTGATCTTCACAAGCAGTTTGGGTCCTGGTTTCAGTAACTCATAGATGGATCTTTACCTTTAGTGCCAGGCGGCTGTAGGTTGTCTCCAGTCAAGGAACACCAGCCCACAGGGAAGATGTCGCGGGAGTCGAAGCGGCACCAGTAGTCAAAGGCTCCTCGCCACCCATCGAAAGTGACAAGCACCTCTGAGCCCCTCACTTCCCCAATAGTGGCTGGGCAAATGAAATGAGGGTTCTTCCTGTCCACGGCTTCTAGCTTCATTCCCGTTTTGAAGAAGTTGTGGGAAGGTGATGGTGGTTCCTAGATGAGAAATGGAAATATACAGACCTAGGCACAAAGAGAAAGGCCGTGTATGCCAAAAGCCTGCTACGTCACTTGGATGACTAAACAGGGACTGCTATCTAAAACTGATAATGGAGATTTACTCTTCCAAATGAATGTCAAAGAATACTGAAGAACCACTTTGTTAATCCTAACACTGTGACCTCTTTGCTTTAGTATTTTTTAAAGAAGTAAAAGGTAACAGATAAAGCTGAACCTCCTTTTGTGCCCTTCCTCTATCCCATTACCCATGTATGTTTTTATATTTTACCATATATGTACATATCCATTTGCATGTTTTAAATTTTATATAGGTAACATTACACTGTACATACCATTCTATAAGTTATTTGTTCAACATCATGTCTCTGAAATTCATCCATGTTGATAAATGTAGTTCCTGTTCATTTTAATTACTAACAGTATTCCATTATATGTATATATCACAATTTAGTCATTCTGTTGGTGGACATTTAAGTTTTTTTCCAACTGTTTACTATTTCAAAATAAATTTTAATGGCCATTCTTACACTTGTTCCTTTTACATGTGTGGCAGGGTTTCTTTAGGATATATAATACCTAGGAGTAAAATTATTGGGTTATATGCTATACACATTTTCTGCTTTATTCAATATTGTTATACTGCCTTCCAAAGTGATTGTGACATAGTATACTCTGTCTAGCAGTGTTCTCTCTTGCTCCCTGCCCTCCTGAACTGCAATGTAACTGCAAGAGTAAAGTCATAAAAAAGTGTTGTACACTCTGTTCTGTTACCCTGGTTTTGCTGTTTAATCCTGTCAGGTAACATAGTCTCATTAAATGGACATCTGAAAGAAAAAGTCCTCCTATTCTGTAATTCTTCAATATTGTTCTGGCTATTCATTATCCTTGCTCTTTTTTATGAATTTTAAAATCAGCTTTTCAAGTTTCACAGAAAAACTCTATTTGGATTTTGACTGGAATCCTAATGAATTTATAGATTAATTTCAGAAAAATAAACTCTGTATGTATAATATTGAACCTTCCCAATCCATAAACATAATAGCATTTCCAATTTGTTAAGTATTCTTTAATGTATACTTTGAAATTCACTCTATAAAAAATTCATGCTTTTTACTAACATTTTCTAGGCACATTTTAACTACTGCTATTATAAATATTTTTTATAATTTTTATTTTCAAGCCATTTGTTAAATAAGAATGCAACTGATTTTTACAAATTGATTAGCTAATTTAATCCTGCTCAGCATATATTGACTGATACACCAATTTTGTCTGTTTGATTTATCAATTATTCAGAGATATGTATTAAAATATCCCCTAGTGATTTTACAATTTTTCCATGTAATTCTGAAAAATTTTACCTTATATACTTTGAGGCTATTTTTTAGGAGCATGTATATTTATAACTTTACTTTTCTTTTCTTTTTTTTTTAAAGATTTTATTTATTTATCTTTAGAGAGGAAAGGAAGGAGAGAAGGAGAGAAACATCAATGTATGGTTGCCTCTCCTGAGTCCCCTGGTGGGAACTGGCCCGCAACCCAGGCATGTGCCCTAACTGGGAATCGAACCGCAATTGTGTGGTTCACAGGCCCACGCTCAATCCACTGAGCTACACCAGCCAGGGCTATAACTTTTATTTTCTTGGTGAATTGTACTTTTTTATCATTAGATAGTGAGCTCTTTAAATGCATTTTAGCCTCAAAATCTTCTTTGTCTGACTTCAGTATAGTTAATAGTGACATTATTTTGATAAAGGTTTGCCTAGTATATAGTTCGTGTTCTTTTACTTTCAAGATTTTTGTAGCGTATTTTATCAGGGTCTTTTGTAATAGCATGTAGTTAAATTTAAGAACAATCTAATCTGTCTAACTGAATTGATGAGTTCAAGCTCATTTCCTGTGATAAACAATATATTTATTTTTTAAAAATTTTATTTATTTATTTTTAGAGGGGTGGAGAAGGAGAGAGGGAGAGAAACATCAATGTGTGGTTGCCTCTCGAACACCCCGTACTAGGGATCTGGCCCGCAATCCAGGTTTGTGCCCTGACTAGGAATCAAACTGGTGACCCTTTGGTTTGCAGGCCCATGCTCAACCACTGAGCTACACCAGCCAGGGCAAATTATATATTTATTATAACTATTTATATTGCCTACATTTCTATTTTACTTGATTTTTAAGGTTCTTTTTTCTCCTTTAAAATTGGCTGAATTTTCATCCCTCCATCCCCCATTGATTCAGATGTTAACTATTCTATTTATAAACTTTCAGTGGATCCCCTTAAAATTGTATAGTTGGCATCAATAAGTCTAAAACTCATCTTTATCTAGTCGTAAACAATACAAGGACTTTATTTGGAATATTTTGATTGCTCCTGAGTTAATAGGTATTTGATAATTTAGTTCCATACTGTTATACTGAGAATTAATCACTTTTGTGGTTATGATTTTTTATACAGTTATAGGCAATGCTTGATCAGCTTTATCCACACGTGGGTATTAAGTGAGATAGTGTATAGAAGCTCTAAACTTACTGTAGGCACTCAAAAATTGTCTCTTTCTCCTCCTTTAGTATATGAATGTTATGAAGTTCCAAGACCTATAACAAGAACCACTCCTTTAGATTTGCGTCACATTTTATATGTTTTACCAATAAATACATTTAAAAAATGTATTTATAGAGAGAGGGAAAAGGAGGGAGAGAGAGAGAGAAACATCAAGGTGTGGTTGCCTCTCACATGTCCCGTCGTAGAGCTGGGACCCAAAAATCAGGACTCATAATTTAGAGTCTAATATTCCTTTGGGGACAACTGCCGCTCCACACGGCACTCAACATTCCTTCTGCGGAACTAGTTTCTCAGAAGGCATCCTCAGGCCATAAATATCATATAGACACCAGAGGCTCAGCAATTTAAAGGGTGCAAGCATTTGATTTTAAGCAGTTTGGAGTTGGTGGTATCTGAGGAACGCCCTACCTTATGGAAAATCCTGATGGGAGCCATTTCTGCTCCATTTAGCGTCTTCAAAAGGAACATGGGCCAAGAGGAGGCATTCAGCCGAAATCCTGCAGCAAACATAATAGGCAACAGATGAACGATACGTTTCAAAGGGAAAGACATTATCAAGTTTTCCCCTTGGAATTCAGCTACTCCTCCACAACCTATACTGTGATAAGTTACAGAATCATAGACTGTTAGGAAAGGACTTAAAGGTTAAATAGAAGAAATGCCTCATTAGACAGATGGGGAAGTGAGGCACATACAGGGAATGTAACTTGCCCAAGTGTAATGTTGCAAAGTAAGTGGTGGAACAAAGTCCCTAGCCAAGTGTCCTGACTTTGAGATAAGTAACACGGATTATTCATCATAGTGCCTAAAAAGTTTTCCTTGAAAAATCCAAAATAGATGTGAGAGGATTAACAAACACTTAGAAACTGTCTAGACAGTAGAGTATGAAAGTTATTCTTCTTAATAATCTCTTAAGACGACACTAAATATGTCAACTGATTAACCCAATAGACAAATGAATTGTTTTGGTTTATCTCAACATAAACCCACTATTCTCTCTCTCTTGCTTTCTCACTCTCTAGTGTGCTCTCTCTCTCTCTCTCTCTCTCACTTCTCTTTCACACACACACACACACACGCACACACACACAGTACAAACACTTTTTGATATTAATTTTTACTTGAAACAACTAAGGATCAGGAAATTATGAAGATGAAAGGGATCACCCTATCCAAAACTATTAATTTTACAAAAGAAGTAAAAAGCTGGAGATGTTAATTGTTCACTGTCATTCAGTAAAGTCAGTAAGAATGTACCATTAATAAACTACAAAAATAAGATGGTAATTGTAGTTAGTTCTTCCAATTAGTGGAAAGAAGCTCCCAGTACTTCTTTCAATTTGGCTTCAACTCTCTCTCCTGATACCACAATCTAGTCCTTTTTGATAGTCTCCCAGCGTACCTCAGTTTTCCCATTCCTGACAAAAGAACAATAGGCTGGACCAAAGCTTCAGACCTGGAAAATTACAATAGAAACTGATATTATTGAACTCTTTCTTGTGTGCCAAACACTGTGCCAATCACTTTCCACTGACTACCTAATCCTCAAGACATCCCAGTGAGGTAGACATTATCTTCATTTTGTAGATGAGAAAAGAAGTACAAAGTAAACTGCTTAAGATTTCTAAGTGAGCAAATGACCAAGTATCAAAACCCAAGCTATCTGACCCTTAAGTCCATACTCTTAACCACTAGGTTAAACTATCGGTATGTAGATAAAATGAAAAAGGAATAATCGGTTTTGGGGCTTAAGTATTCATTAATAACTATAATTAACAAGGAAGAGGTGAGAAGAGAGAAGAATATGGAAGGAGAGTTATCATCCTATTATGGTTTAAACTTGTAGTCCCAAAGCTGGCTAGACTAAGCCAAGCTTCCCAAAGTCCGGTTTCTTGGGATGGCTCGCTCACATCAACAGTGGCGACAGCATTACGGACGCTCCTCACCTAAAACTGTACCACTTACTTTTTTGCTTGTCTAGCTTTTTTGCCTTTTGGAAAAAACCCTATCCTAATCTATGTGCTTTGTTGGGAATGTCTGGCACATGGTTCTACCTACCTGACCACGGAAAGGAAAATAATGCCATTTAAGAGGATTAGATTCCCCCAGACCAAAAGTCTACATGTATATCCCAAGTGGGGTCAACTGTTTTCTGATATGATATATGCATATTGGAGGACAGAGTCTTTTTATCTGAGACCATGGCAAGAGAGATGTTTGTTCACTTGGCACTGCTGCATGGGGAACAAAACTGAGAATAAAGCCAAGGTGGGCAAATAATGGAGAGATATGAGAGTATTTACTTACTTATTTTATATTGATTTTGAAAGAAAGAGAGAGAGAGAAACATCAGTTTGTTGTTCTGCTTATTTATGCGTTCATTGGTTGTTTCTTGCGTGCGTCCTGACAGAGGGTCGAACCCTCAACCTTGGCATATTGGGATGACTCTCTAAACAACCAATCTACCCGGCCACGGTTAAGACATGAGGATGTTTAGAACCCCATGTCCAGACACACACTCAACACCAGGCCTTAGACTTCTCAGTTAACATAAGTCAGCAATTCCCCATCTCCTCCTTCTTCTCTCCTCTAAATCGATTTGAACTGGGTTTTTGCACTCACTGCCCAGAGTGTTGGCTACTACTCTTCCTCTGACCATGGTTAAAAGAAGACAATTAAATCTCTCCAAAAACTCAGATACAGGCCTGGTCTGTCTGTGGGAAAAACAACTCCCCTTAAGCCAGGGAAAGGTTGAAGCAAGCCAAACTTAGAGCAGATCTGCCACGAGTGGTTCAGTACATCTGTGGAAATGGCAAAGTGAAGCACAGCTGTTCTAGAAAAATGCTCCCTACATCTTGGTAAAAGAGAGGAGTAGGGAGAAGTACCTGCGCAATTAGAAGTATCGTATTCAGGCCCTAGGTTCCCAACACTGGAGAGCCTCACCATGTGACACCCAATTCCAATTTTTAGGACCAGGTTACTGAGGGATGTCTTTCTCACCTGGAACTTGAAGAACTAAAAAAATCCTCTCAGCTTTGGGAAACCCTATAATAATATTAT
Organism: Sturnira hondurensis; assembly: GCF_014824575.4. Classification (NCBI taxonomy): domain Eukaryota; kingdom Metazoa; phylum Chordata; class Mammalia; order Chiroptera; family Phyllostomidae; genus Sturnira; species Sturnira hondurensis. The sequence continues at coordinate 1,519,923 of NW_028094121.1, read as the reverse complement.
AATAGCTAATATGTACTGACTGCTTTTAATGTAGTAAATATTTTACATGCAGTTTCTTACTGGGTATTTGAAATAGTACCATGAGGTATACTCTATTATTATCCCTAGTTTGCAGATGATGAGACAGAAACTCAAGAGAAGTAGCTTATCCAAGGTGATAAGTGATGGAGGCAGATTTCAATATATGATGGCTTTATTCCAGACCTCCTGGTTCTCAACTAGCATGTTCTACACCTCCTAGCAAGCTTCTTCAATAGTAGAAGGGCAAAGCAGAAATGTTAACAACCCAAGGAAGTACCAAGGATCCTTATCTTCAACTCCCAAGGTACTGTGGGACTATCCACCCTGCTCCAAATTCATTTTATATTACAGATGACAAAACTGAAGTCCAAAGAGGCTAGGAAATGTGTTCAGTGTGATGTAAGTTGGTTCCACAGAGTTGGACTCGAGCCCTAGGCCTTTCCATCCAGCTCTCCAACAAGCACTTGGAGTAGGTTATCTCATTTAATTGTTACTGCAACTCCGTGAGCCAGACACAGCAAGGGAGCACTGGCTCCGGAGCGAGGAGGCCGCCTGGACTCTGAACTAGCTCTGACACTCAACCTGGTGCATGCCTGGTAAATTATGAAACCTCTCTCTGGCTTTAGTTCCCTCAACAAGAAGAGTGGTAACTGCCTCCGTGGGTTGTTCTAAGGGTTACATGTGTAGAACGTAAAATTCTGCCTGGTATATAGTAAGTATTAGATAAATGCTATCCATTATTTTTAATATTATAGATGAAAAGACTGAGGTTAGAGAAGTAAAATATTCAAGGTTACAATTTTACTTAAGTAAAATATTTACAAGGCAGGATTTAAATCTAACTCCTCTGTCTCCACAGCCCTTATTATTAATCATCACATAAATATCTTCAAATATTTCTTCACTCAGTTCTTCCATACTGTCTCTTTTGGTAAAAAAGAGTTGAAGTCATACATTTGTGAAAGCAGGAAGAGAAGAATAAAAAATAATTTGAAGGTCTCTTCAAATTAGACAATGGCCTGGGGCATTTGCAAGGAAAAGGACAGGCGGGTAAGAGATCCTAATCTCTAAAGGCGGGAGAACCCCAGGGCCTGGCCCTTTCTTGGTCCCCACTCTCTTCCTGTCAAATAACAACTGCCAAGTTACATCTCCAGCCCACACCTCTGCCCAGAGTTTCATGCTCTTACTTCCAACCGCCTTATCCTATAATTCTACATGGATGCCACAAATTCTTGAAATGAATAGGTCTAAAACAGAATCTCGACCTTGCTTCCCCCTCCAAACTTGTTTTTTCCTCCAGTCATCTCATCTCAGTTAATGTCACCACTTATTAAACCCAGGTACTCAGACCAAAAAGCCTACACGAAGTCACTCTTGATTCCTCCCTTGCTATTAATCAACAAGTCTTGATGGCTCTTTCATCTTATCTACCCTAACTCAAACCATTTCTCACTATTACATATTCCTGACCATTACTAATCACCCTAACCTAAGCCACCGTCAGAGTTTGCCTAGGCTACTGCAACAGACTTGTAATCTAGACTCTCGGCTTCTACTTTTGCTTCCTGCTGTCTGTTCTCCACACCGCAGCCAGAATAACATGTTCATGTTATTTCAAATATAAATCAGACTACATTCTTATGCTCCTATCCCATAACACAAAATAACGCTGAACTCTTTACACATGCTAACAACACTTACACTGTCTGGAACTTGCTTACTCCTCATAACTCATCTCCTATCACTGCCTGGTGCCCCACGCCCTGGTCTTTCTCTTCCTCAAACACATCAAGCTGCGTCCATCTGCCACAGCACCCTTCCCTTTCCTCAGATCCTCAGGATTAGTTCTTTGCTGAAATCTCAACTCCTCAGAGAGGCATTCTTAGACTGTCCTATCTAAGATAGCACCTTAAATCCTTCTGCCTTCTATTTATCCTCAGCTTTTATCACTGCCTGCATTTTCTTTCTTTTTTCTTTATAATGTGTATGTATTTTCCATTTTCCAACTCAAATATAAGCTTCATAAGAATTTTACTGAAGAGGAAATCTCCACTTATTAAATGGGAGCCAGGAATTGATGGATGTTTTATCATGTGACTTCATTTAATCCTCACAAAAAACACGCGTGGCAGAGTTTACTAATGATCTGGCAAATGACGCCATTGAGACTCAAGGTTAAAAGTCAAGGTAAAGTAACTTATCAGTGGTGACACAATTAAACTAATAAGTGGCTGGGTGAATATTACAAAGCCAGACCTCTTTAATTCTAAACCTAGGCATGGTGCAAGTGTTCAGTGCTTACCTTAAAAATATTGATATGGAACCAGTTATAAAGAGCTTCCAGGTGCTCCCCAGATGGTGGGACTACTGACTAGGTTAGGGTCCAGCTGTTCAAATTTAACAGTGCTCTGATGAAGCTCTGAACTCCAACGTCGAACAGGTCTAGAATCCAATCCTAGTCCCTGCCCTCTGGTGGCAGGTATCAGAACAGCACTCACACCAGGAACCACAGTGGGGGCCCTACCTCCCACCCCGCCATTGTTCTGCATAATTCCAAGCTTCGGGAAATTATTAGACCCTATGGCTGTCAAGGTGATTGCATGACACTCCCAACTCACTCTCCCCCAAGAGGAGCTTTAGCTACATGTACACACACAGATATATGTAGAGAGATATGTCATGCACTGTACACCTTTGGGCAACTCATTTCCCTTTCCTTGTTTCTGTATTTGTCAGATGAGGACAATGAATTAAAGCAGTGCTTCCAGACTGACATTTGGTGGCCCATCTAAATGTTACCCTGGACTCAGAGAGGTAAGAAGCAGAACTGGAAGGGAGATACTGAGAAGTCTTCCCTGAAGAAATCATTGTACCAGGGGAGGACTCTTGGGATTTAGTTCTGATAGGACTCATCTCCACTTTGCTGCTGCTACACTTCCATGTTCAGACTCAAACACAAGTTAACTCAATTTAATTTGAGGGCGGGAGTTGTGACTAATCTTGAGATAGGCATAGGTATAGATGGTTCTGGCATTGCCTGATGCCAGGGGCCTTGCTGCAGAAAAAAAGGGAGCTCAGTAAATATTGTACAAATTAACTCTATAAAATAAGCATTTAAGTCAGCATGGTTAAAGTCACTTCTCTCTAAACTTTTCTCCCCCACCCCCACTTCTATTAACAGAAGTCAAATTTCTGTGACCAGAAAGTAAGATGTGGATTTTTAAATCCCTCTTTTAATTGACAGGACCTGGAGGCTACTTAGCAAGTGAGAAGGCTATCAGTGATAGGAACATACAAAGGGTTCCTTTCAAGTCAATGTAGCACATACACACCAGAGCACGTGACCAAGTCTGCTGAGCAGGGTGTTTGTACTAGGATCCTGACATAATTGGCTAGTGGCCTCACTGGAGGTCAGCTTCTACTCTATCTATATCAGTGACTCTCACACCTGGACACTGGAATGCCCTGCGGGTATCAAAGAATACATCAGCATCACCCCAGAAATTCTGATTTAACTGATCCAAGACCTAGCACTGAACATTTTAAGAATCCCCTAAGTGATTCCACTGGCAACTAAGTTTGAGAACTAGTGACCCAGACAGCCCTGTTTAGAATAATCACAGTCTTGAGTAGTAGAAGAGGTCAGTAAAACAAGGGGATGGGAGGGAAAGGTTGGCAGCACTGAGATAGCTTCACCGGTGAACCATTCTGCCTTTTCACCTTTATCCCCCCTGAGAGGATTCTGCAAGGGAGTAATGAACGTTCCTGTGTGAACAGAACAAACACATGCACACACACACAAACCATACAAGATTTTAATGGAGAAAAATGCTCTTCTGGAGCAATGCTTCCCAAATACAGACCAATTGCATTAGAGTCTCGGGAGAGCTATTTACCATGCAGAATCCCAAGCCCCATTACCTAGAGATTCTGATTCAGCAACTCTGGGGAGAGGTCCAGAGGAGGCCTGGGGAACATGAACACACACACATATATATGTATAATTATATACATAACTTATTTTAAACTTTTTATTTTGAAAAATTTTAAACCTAGAGAAAAGTAGCAAAAACAGTATATGAACAACTATGTACCCTTCACCTAGATTCAATAACTAGTAACATTTTGCCATTTTGTCTCCATATACCTACACACACTTTTCCTCTGAACTATGTGCAAATTACAGACATCATGACACTTCACCCTTAAATATGTCAGTACCTTTGTCCTCAGAATAAGGACATTTTCCTTTAACACTGCAATATTACCATACCCAAGAATTTTAATTAAAGATATTCTCAATTGTTCCCCAAATGTTCTTTGTAACTGTTTTTAAAATACAGGATCCAATCAAGAATCACATATTGCATTTGGTTGTCATGTTCTTTAGACTCCTTTAATTTACAATAGCACTGTTGCCTTTTGTTTGTTTTTCATAAATTTGGTATTTTTGAAGAGTCTGCACTAGCCGTTTTACAGCATGTCCCACAACTTGGAACTTTTCTGATGTTTTCTTAGGATTACATTCATGCTGAACAGTTTTGGCATAAATACTATAGAACTGATGTCGAGTACTTCTTACTGCCTTACTTCAAGAGGCACCTACTGTCAATTTGTCAAATTATTGATGACACTAAATTTAATGACTTGTTAGGGGGTGGCTAACAGATTCCCTCACTGCAATTTCTCTTTGTAATTAACAGGTAATTGGTAGGAAGAAACTTGGAGACTATGTGAATATTCTATTCTCCAATAAGCTTTTTTACACTCCAGTTTAATTCATTGATTATCCTTCCAAGAAACAATAAAATGGCAATTTTCTACCATTCCACCCATACTTATTAGCTGGCATTCTATAAAGAAGACTGTTCCCTGAAACTCCTGATTTTGTTCTTTGTGTATCACTAGGGATCCATGGATACCATCACCACTGTTCTTTTATTTTTATTGTCCTTTTTGGCACTCATATGGTTTCAATTTTGGTTAGTAAGAACTCTTATTAGTTGGTTCCTACATCTTTTTAATATGTCCCCATCATTCTTTGAGACTTCTCTGCTTCCTGGCTAGAGATGTTCCAGAGTCACCTTGTATTCTCTCTTCTGCTCAGCCTTAGAATCAGCCATTTCTCCAAGGAGCTTAATTCCTCTTAGTAGAGAATGGGATTTAGAAACCAAAATCAAGGTGTGCTCTTTGCTTCTGAGGTGTCTTTGGGATGTCATTGTTTCTAGGCCTTTTCAATGGACAGAGTTGGGACAGACACACACATACACAGGTAGGCAAAAGTAGGTTTACAGTTGTTTGTATGGAAGAAGACACGCAGCTCATGAGTATTACACAAAACAGCTTTATTAACTTAAAAGAATGTCACAATGGCATTATAAATCTACTTTTGCCCATCCCTGTATATGAATTATTTGAATTGAATGTTTCTTAACTTTAAAGTTAAGAGTTCATATACATAACTCCAATTCAAAAATCCTGTATGGCAAGGTTCTTCATCTCCTATTCCATATTTGTATCTTATTTACTCATTTGCTCTATCTTCAATATATACAAAGTAGTTCCAGTTCGTGGCAAAACCATTAACATTATTAAGAAAAAGTCAGAATTTCTTTGCAGTTCTGTTTTTTCTTTAATACACCCCATTAAAAGTGTACTGTGAAGGTTCTGTGTTCAGGTTATTTGAATTCTTTTTTCAATGTGGTTATGATATCCCTTTGATGAAAAGTTCAGTGCCCACTTCGGCAGCACATATACTACAATTGCAACGATACGGAGAAGATTAGCATGGCCCCTGCGCAAGGATGACACGCAAATTCGTGAAGCGTTCCATATTTTTAAAATGGGCAGAGGACTTGAACAGACATTTCTCCAAGGAGGACATACAGAGGATCCAGAGACACATGAAAAGATGCTCGATATCGCTAGCTATCAGAGAGATGCAAATTAAAACCACAATGAGATACCACTTAACACCAGTCAGAATGGCTATCATAAACAAAGAAACAAACAACAAGTGCTAGAGAGGTTGTGGGGAAAAGGGGACCCTAGTTCACTGTTGGTGGGATTGCAGACTGGTACAACCACTATGGAAAACAGTATGGAATTTTCTAAGAAAACTAAAAATGGACGTGCCTTTTGACCCAGCAATTCCACTGCTAGGAGTATATCCTAAGAACCCTGAAGCACCAATCCAAAAGAACCTATGCACCCCGATGTTCATAGCAGCACAATTTACAATAGCCAAGAGTTGGAAGCAACCTAAATGCCCATCGGTCGATGACTGGATCAAAAAACTATGGTACATTTACACAATGGAATTCTATGCTGCAGAAAGGAAGAAGGAGCTCCTACCCTTTGCAACATCATGGATGGAGCTGGAAAGCATTATGCTGAGCGAAATAAGCCAGGCAGTGAAAGACAAATACCATATGATATCACCTTTAACAGGAATGTAAACAACAAAACAAACAAGCAAGCAAAATGTAACCAAAGACACTGAAATACAGAACGTGCTGACAGGGTCCAGAGGGTAGAGGGGAGAGAAGCACAGAGTAAAAGGGGATGGACTCACATGAATAAGTATGAAGGACACATGGACAATAACTAAGACGGGGTGCAGAGATGGGAGGGGGATGGGGAGCACTGGGGGGGTGCAGGGCTGGGAATACAAGAAAGAAAACTGTACTTGAACAAAAGTTAAATAAAAAAAATTAAAAAAAAAGAAAAGTTCAGTTTGTTGCTGCTTGTAATCAATTTTAGGATATGCTACATCTGTTTTTGATTTAACTTTATTAACTAAAACATTTACATAATTCAAAAGTCAAAAGAATATAAAAGGGTATCCTCAGAGAAGTCTCCCTCTCTTTCCTGTAATTTCTACCATGTTCCCAGACACTCCCAACAGATGACCATTTCATTATTTTCTGGTGTAACATCCCATTGTTTCTTTTCATAAAATTAAGTTATATAAAAATACAATTTCCTGTATGCTATATGTGTATATAGATAGAGATCTCCCCTCTTTCTCAAAAGTGGCATTAAGCACATTTACGCTGTACAACCATCACTTCCATCCATCTCCAGAACTTTTCATCTTCCTCGGCTGAAACTCAACCCATTAAACAGTAACTCCCCATTCCCTGCTTTCTTCCCAGCTCCTGGCCACCAGCATGCTATTTTCTCTATATGAATTTCTCTACATTATGTACCTCATGTAAATGAAATTATATAGCATTTGTTCTTTGCAATGAGCTTATCTCACTTAGCATGTCTTCAAGGTTTATCCACACTGTATCAGCATTTCCTTCCTTTTAAAAGCTGAATAATATTCTATTGTGTGTATATACCGCACTTTCTTTACACATTTTTCTGCTGACACTGAGGTTGCTCTGACCTTTTGGTCATTGTGAATAATACAGCTAAACATAGGTATACAAACATCTGTTTGAGTCCCTCCTTTCATTCTTTTGCCTATATACCCCAAAGTGAAATTTCTGGATCATATGGTAATTCTGTTTTTAATTTTTTTTGAGGCATTGCTATATTATTTTCAATAGTAGCTGCACCATTTTATATTCTCATTAGCAATACACAAGAGTTCCAGTTTCTTCACATCCTCATCAACACTTGTTTTCTCTATTTACCTGATAATGGCTATCAGTCTTAATGTGTGTAAAGTGGTTTTTCATCACGGTTTCGATGTGAATTTCTCTAAAGATTAGTGATATTGAGCACCTTCTAAATTATTTTTTATTTTCTATTGAATTCATTGAGGTGGCATTGGTTAATAAAATTATATAGGTTTTAAGTGTACAGCTCTATGATACATCATCTGTATACTGTATTGTGTGTTCACCACCCAAAGTCAAGTCTCCTTCCATCACTGTTTATCCCCTATACGCTCTTCTAACTCCCCACACTTCCTTTTTCCTCTGGTAGTCACTATACTGTTGTCTGTGTCTCTGAGGTTTTGTTTCTTTTTTTTTGCTTAATCCCTTCGCCTTCTCTCCCTCCCTTTCCCTCTGACAGCTGTCAGTCTATTCTCTATATCTATCAGCCTCTTTCTACTTTTTAAATTTTGTTCATTAGATTCTACATGTAAGTGAAATCATATGCTATTTGTCTTTCTGTGACCAGCTTATTTCACTTAGCATAATACTCTCCAGGTCCAGCTACTGGAGAGGTGGGATTGGAGCTACTGCCGCAAAAGGTAGGATTTCTTTTTTTATCATGGTGAGTAGTATTCCATTGTGTAACTATACCACAGGGTTTTTTTTTAATTTACTTTTTTAATGCTTACCTGAAGACATGCTCATTGATTTCAAAGAGGGGGAGGGAGGGACAGCAACATGGATGTGAGAGAGAAACATCAATCAGTGGTCTCTCATACACTTCTGACCTGGGACTGAACCTGCAACCTAGGCATATGCCCTGACCAGGAATTGAACCTGTGACCTTTTGGTTTACAGGATGATGCTCCAACCAACTAAGGCACACCAGCCAGGGTACCGTGCCATAGTGTTTTCATCCACTCATCTAATCATGGGCACTTGGGCTACCTCTGAATCTTGGCTACTACAAATAATGCTGCAATGAACACAAGGGTGCATCTATTCTTTCAAATTAGCATTTCAGCTTTTTTTGAATATATTCCCATAAGTATAATAGTTGGGTTTTAAGGCAGTTCCATTTAAAAATTTTTTAGGGAACTCCATACTGCTTTCTACATTTTAAATTTTGGGAGGGGAACATCAATCTACATTCCCACCAACTATGTGCACAAGGGTTCCCATTCCTCCACATCCTCACTAGCACTCACTTGTTGACTTATTGATGATAGCCATTCTGACTGGTGTGAGGTGTTATCCCATTGTGGTTTTAATTTGCATTTCTCTGATGATTAATGACACTGAGCAAATTTTCATGTCTATTAGCCATCTGCATGTCCTCTTTGCCGGAGTGTCTATTCAGATCCTTTGTCCATTTTTAAATTAAATTGTTTGATTTGATGTTTAGTTGTTTAAGTTCTTTATAAATTTTGGATATTAAGCCCTTTTTAGGTACATATCTTCTTTAGAGAAATGTCTATTCAGGTCCTTTGCCCATTTTTTAAAAAGATTTTATTTATTTTTAGAAGGAGGGGAAGGAAAGGAGAGAGTCAGAGAAATATCAATGTGTGGCTGCCTCTCATGTGCCCCTACTGGGGACTTGGCCCACAACCCAGGCATGTGCCCTGACTGGGAATCAAACCAGTGACCCTTTGGTTTGCAGCCCACGCCCAATCCACTGAGCTACACCAGTTAGGGCCCATTTTTAAATGAGTATTCTATTTTGTGTTGAAGGAGTTTTTAAAATACAGGTATTCTGGATACTAACCCCTTACGGATATGTAATTTGCAAATATTTTCTCCCATTGTGTAAGTTCCCTTTTCATTTTGTTGATAGTGTCCTTTGATGAACAAAAAGTTTTAAATTTTGATAGTCTAATTTAACTATTTTTTCTTTTGTTGCTTGTGCTTTTGCTGTCATATCTAAGAAATCATTGCCAAATCCAGTTGCAAAATCATTAAGCTTTTCACTCTTCTAAGAGTTTTCTAAGTTTTAGCTCCTACATTCTAGCCTTTGACCCATTTTGAGTTTATTATTGTATATAGTGTAGGGTAAAAGTCCTTAACTTTATTCTTGAACATGGGATATCCAGTTTTCCCAACACTATATGATTTAAAAAATAACAGTTTTAGTGAGATATAATTCACATTCCATAAAAATTATACTTTTAAGTTTATGACTCAGTGAGTTTTAGAGTTGTACAAAAACTATTTTATCCAGCTGTAGGATATTTTAATCACTCTTCCAAAAAGAAACCCACATCTACCAGCAGCCAATCCATTTCTCCCTTCTTCCCAGTGCCTGGAAACTAATTTATTTTCTGCCTTTATGCTTTTGGTGCCATATCTAAGAAACTATTGACTAATCTGAGATTTACTCCTATGTTTTCTTCTAAGAGTTTTATAGATTTAGCTCTTAAACTGAGGTCTATTGTCTAGTTGTAACTTAACTTTTATACACAGTGTGAATGTAGGGTCCAACTTCATTCTACACATGTGGATAACCAGTTTTCCCACCATCAGTTGCTGACAACCCCGCCGACTCCCCTTGGCACTGTTGTTGAAAATCAGTCAGGCATAACTGTACGGGTTTACTTCTAGACTCTCAAACCGAATCCACTTATCTGGAAGTCTGTATTTCTGTCAGTACCACATATCTTAAGTGCCATGGCTTTGCAGTAAAAGTTTTGAAACTGGAAAACCTGACTCTTTAGTAGTGTGCTGAATTTTGTCAAAGTTCATATGACCTTCTTCCTTATCTTGATATGGTAAATCCCATTTATGACTTTTCTAAAGTTTAATCTTCTTTTCAACCCCAGAAAAACATACTTTGCCATGATAGATTGTTTTAGCATGTTGAATTCTAATTCCTAATATTTTATTAGGATTTTTATAACAATGTTCATACATGACTCTGTGTGTATGCATTTAAATCAAATTTAGATATAAAAGTTTTACCTGCCTCATAAAAAGTATTTGGATATTTTCCTACTTTTCCAATAGTCCAGAGCTGCACCGTCTAGGTACAATGGCCACCAGCCATAGAGGCTTTTAAGTTTTAAATTACAATTAAATAAAATTAAAAATTCAGTTCTTTAGTTGCAGTAGCCACATTTCAAATGCCCAACGGCCATATGTGGCTCGTGACTGCCATACGGGACAACACAGATACAAAATGTGTCCATCAACACAAAAAGTTCTGTTGGTGTCACTGACCTATGACAACTAAAGTAGCATTGGAATTATCTGATCGCTAAGTTTTTGTAGTATTTCCTTGTAAAATAAGTATGTGGTGCTTTTTTATAGGTACAGTTCTTTGAATTCATTAAAACATTGTAATGCTACTGGATCAATTTGGAAAGATGGAATTTTCCCATTTCTTTTAGCCTTTCAAATTTATTTAGAGCTATTTCCTCTTGGTCATTTCTACTTTTGTGTATCTGTGCTTATTCCTTTTTTATTAGGCTAACTAGTGTTTGTGTATTTTGTTAATTTTTTCCCCAATGGATTGGTGTTGTGACTTATTGCTTTTCTATTTTCTACTTCATTAATTTGTTTTTATCTTTATTTTTCTTCTTCTTTTGTCTTTTCTTTGTATTGTGATTCTTTTCCTAGCTTTTTGACTTGGGAATTAAAATCTTTAAATTTTTATCCTTTCATTTTTATTGATTTCAAATATTTATGGCTACACATTTTCTTCCAACCACTGCTTTGACTGTATCTCAAAATTTGGACACACGATTTTTATTATCATTATGTTTTAGGAATTTTACAATTTTGATTTATATTCACCTTTTTTGAGCAAGAGTTGTTTAAAGAGTTCTAAATTTCAAATAGAAAGGGTATTTGGCAGGGTATAAAACTTGGTATGTATACACACACACACAATCTACCTTATTCATTAGTCTTCAAATACCTTTCCTTTTTGCCCTCTTAGACTGTCTTACCTAAAGAGAGATGTGTTCAATCTCCTACTAGTGTGTCTGTCTTTGTACCTACCATAATTTCTATTTTGTGAGACAGATGATTTGTAATTTGATACTGAAGTATTTTTAACTATTATACTTGTACTGTGAATTATGAAATCTCTAACCATTATAAAGTTGCTTCTCTGTCTTGTTTAATACATCTTGGTCTGAATTCTACCTTGTCTAATACCAGAATTATAACCTCTGCTACTGTTCACTTGAATTTCCTTGGTGTACCCTTGATATAATTTTACTTTAAGCTTTTCTGATTCACTTTCCTTTAGGTATGTCTTCTACTTGTAGTATTAAGTTGGGCTTGACTTTGAGCACTAATCTAAAAATTATTTTAAGAGTTGAGTTAAAAGCAATTACATTTATTCATATAAATTACACATTTGGTCTCAATTCTGTTTTATTTCCTGTGTTTTCTGTAATTAGTTTATTTCTTTCACTGTGTGGTCTTTTGTTGATCTTTTTGTTCCTTTGGTATTTAGGAAGTTTTGTTTTAGTGGTTACCTTTATATTAACATATTCTATGATTTCCTTAATTCTTTTTCCTCAAGTGTGCTTCTACTATTTGGTTTATCAGTTTTAAGTGATATTCTCTGATACCATCTAAAGTTATTACAGAGGAAAAGAGGTTTCCTTTCCGGTTCCTGTGTTTCGCCTGGCAGGCTCCTGCAGCACTCCCGTCTTCTCTGCGGCCCACTTCCCGCAGTGCCCGGAACAAGCAGTAACCAGTAGCCAGCAGCAGCAGCACCTCTCTCCCTCACCTGAAGTGGGCTTGGAGCAGAGTTTCTCCAGAGAGACACCTCTCTGTAACAGTTTTCCCACACACCCTAAGGGCAAATTTCCAGCAAGTTCCACTGCTATGGCACCAGTGAATATGTGAACATGTAATTGAAATTTGTGATATTCTTGGTTATGTTTAGACACAAGTTGTGGGTGGTTTGATTTACTCTCCTTTTTGATCTGTATATTTCTGAAGAATTTATGGTAAACTTTTGATTTAGGTGGTCACCATTATCTCTGGGACCTTATATTTTTAATAGCCTCTCAAGGTACTTCTAAACAGTGATTCATAAAGTAGGTTGAGAATAATTCAGTACCATGCAGCTATAAAAAGGATTGACGAAAACCTCCATACTAGTAAGAAGTCATTTAGGACATATAATTAATGAGAAAAGTATGTATAGTATGCTGTAGTTTCTATAAGGTAGAGGATACATATCTATATATGTACATACTGATACACACACAGATATATTTGTTTATATTTAAAAAAATGGAGCATAAACTATAAAAGTAAAAGAAAGTGGTTACCTAGGACAAAGGAAAGGAACAGGATGAAGGGGATTTCTCTGAAAATGCTTGGTTTTACAGATTTCACTTTAAAAACAATGTACATTATGTATGTATCTATAAAGAAAATTTTTTTAAAGCAATCTTTAAAAATCAAAAGTAAAATGAAACAAGTGAATCTAAGTTTATATCAAGTTAGTAGCACTACCACCCAGAGAGAAACTAATTCAAATGACCTTATAACATTATCAGACATCCCCTGAGGTGAAGCAAAATATTGTAAATAATTCAAACACTGTTTAGTTGTCATAATGGTAGTAGTGTTGACAGTTATCCTGAGACTGTTGTATGTGTATTGTAGGATAAAGCAAATGAATTAATTTTAGTGACATGGAAAACTAGAGTTTTGCTGTGGTACAAAGGAGATACAGATTTAAACATCTAAGATGAAATCAGTAAAAACACCACTGTCCTGCATTTTAGTACAAAGTATCACTATAAACTAATGACTTTTTATCTTAATAAAAAAAAAGATGTTCCTACCTCTCTACACTAAAAAGATCAAAAAAGAACGACCAACTCAATAGCACTGAGCACTCTAGTGCTCAGATTATGGTATCTAAACACTAAAAAGAGCCTAGGGCAGCTAAAAGAAATAGCTGATTCCTTATTTGAGCCAAAAAATGTGTAAGATGAGCAAAAAGCATTTTGAAATTTCAAAAATCCAAGAAAGCTATCAAATAATTAAGAGCCAGGAGACAACTTGATGAGGCTCTTAGGAGGCCAAAGATGGGACAATTCAATAAACAATTAGTGAAAGGAAGTGAAAAACATCAAATATGTATGAATCCTTGAGTTTTGATACTAAACAACAACAACAAAACCCTTCTTAAATATTTTTTGGAGGATATCAGGAAAGCAATTATTTTGAAAACTGGTAAAGAAAGAAAAGAATCAAGCATTAATCCATCCTTCTTACATGAACTGTGCCTAAGAATAATGAAATAGTTGATGAAAGTTTATTTTAATAGGCATATTCCACTTAATTTACATGGATGAAATGATAAGATTAAAATTCCCCATTTTACAAGCATAATACATTGATGAATCTAAATCAGAGGTCAGCAAACTATAGCCAGCAGGCTGCCCACACCACCCATTTTGAAAATAAAGTGTTACTGGAACATAGCTTTGTCCGTTTGTTCATGTATTATCCATGGCTGCTTTCCCATTGCAAAGATAGAGTTGAGTAGCTACAATAGAGAACCTATGGCCCATAAGCCTGCAAGATTTACCATCTGACCTGTTAAGAAAATCTGTCAGTCCCTGACTGCTACATTATAAAAATGAGAGAAAATCATACTACATGTACTTCCTATAGAAGTAAACACGACAGCCTATGAAATATTCTCAGGAAAAAACTGATCCTAAACATGATCAAGTCTCTAGATCTAGCTAACAATTTCCAGGAAAGAGGATAGAAGAACACGTTAAATGATACTATGAGGTATAATCAGCAAAATGACTTAGGTTTTCAGCAAATAAATTACAAGAAAAAATTAAAAGAGGAGAACTCAAAGATTAAAAGACTCTTAAGGGACATATCAACCAACTGCAATATGTGTATTTTATCTGGATCCTGATTCAAAGAAATTGTAATAGAGAGAGAGAGAGAGAGAGAGAGAGAAAGAGAGAGAGAAGAGGGAAAATTTAAACACTGAATAAAAATTTGTTGATATTAAAAATTATCATTAGTTTATTTACATCTGATGCTATTACAGTTGTATTTAAAACTGCTGCCTATGGGAAATACATACTAAATATTTAATGAACAAATGATACTGTATTTGGGCAACTGGGCACAAGAGGGCAGGGAATGTGTAAAGATATAGATAAAACAAGACTGACTGTGTGTTAATTATCAAGGATAAAGGATACATGGACACTCACAGCGCTATTAATACCTTTGTATATGTTTGAAATTTTACATTACAAATAATTTTTAATGGGGGAAAATGCTAAATAACAACCTGGAGAATGCTTTCAAACAATACATGTTTTCTGATGCTCAATTAATCTAGCACAGCCTCCCGGTGGGAACACAGTCCACACCACATAGCCCATCTCTCTATCCTCCATGGAGACTCACTGCAATAATGATTCATAATAACTGAAGAGATAGGCTATATCTCTCAGGCATACTAAGACAAAAAAAAAGGCCAATCTGATCTTGATGAGAAAATCTGGTAGGGTTATTAGTTTAAGTAAAATAATGCATTTTACTGAATAATTAATTGAGTGTGAGAAAATTCCTAGGACCAAGTGAGCATTTAGGGTAAAGGAGATAAGGGAAGCTTGAAATAGTCATCCTTCCTACTAAGAGATTTTCCCCTTACTTCTTGTTATTATTGTAGGATTTCATAAAAGCTCTATGGTTTTTGAGGCAGATTAAATGGCATGACCTCCTTCCACTCTATCAGGGTAAATGGGAACTTACAAAGAAGGAAGAAGAGTGTGTTTTTTCTTTTTGTTAGAAAAAGGGGCATTTGAGAGATGCTTGAATATTATAACTAATGTAGAAATGGAGATGTTCAGATTTTATAGCTCATTTTATTTTGGGTGGGCTTTTTTGTGGGGGAGGAATCATATGAAAAAGAAGAGGTAGGCAGAAAACCCTAGGCTTTCCTATAATGGGATGTACAATTTTGGGAAGATAGTTCATTGGTTACGGTGGGCTGGACTTAGTTACTCACCCAGAGGGGGCTGCAGCATACCCCCATTCTTTTCACAGTTCCCAATAGGCTGGATTTCAGCTGAGTCAACCAGCCGCCAGAAATCATTCTTGTTGTCACTACCGTCAAGGCGAAGGCGGAGGCGGGCACCTGTCAGTCCAACTACTGTGGCGATACAGGTGGATGTGGTGTTCCTGGGGTCCTGTGCCTCCAGTTTCATGCTGATCTTGAACTCGTTGCTTGGAGGTGTGTAGGACTGAGGAGAACAAGCCATGGGGATTAGGCAGACTAAGGCAAATGGCATATTCAGTAAGGATGTTAAGAGATGAAACCTGAGAATGTATGCTTTGGACTCAAAGTGGTTACAGCTGAGTCAGGGACAAAACACTGAATTATTTCCTAATACTTAGGAAGAGTTACATGGAAAAGAAACACTGGAAGTAGGATGAAGGGGAAAAATTACTTTCCAGTGAAGCATCAAATACTGACTCACACCAGTAAGAAAAGGACAACAGTGCCTCAAAAAGTCCTTACTTAAATGCCTTCTCATTCTGTCTTCTCCAATTCCCTAATCCTCTAGGTATTCACAATGCTTTCTTTACAGAAATCATCCTATATACCTATCATATCCTAAGTGTCTCTTCATGAAGCATCTTAGTATATTACTTTGTATGTCTAGCATACAGACAATCTATTGAGGGTCAATTTTTTTCTTGTTTTGACATTAACTTAATGCATCAAATTCATACCTTTAAAAACAGTTTTAAGTTCTAATTGATATATAATATGCACTTTGGTAAATCTTGGCATATGTATTCATCCATGATGCCATTTTATACATAGCTTTGAAACCATCACCACAATCTAGAAGATGAACATATGCAAGTTCTCTCATGTCTCTTTATAATCCTTCTGTCTAGCCCTTCCAAGACCACTGTTAGTGAGCAATCATTGATCTACTTTCTATCACTGTAGTTTGGTTTGCATTTTCTAGTCTTAAATAGAACAACAGAGAATATACATGTTTGTTTTGATCTAGCTTCTTTCACTCAGCATAACTATGCTGATATTCACCCATATTATTAAATGTATCAAAAATTAATTTTTTTCAGCCCTGGCTGGTGTAGCTCAGTGGATTGAGCGCAGGCCTGCGAACCAGAGGATCGCAGTTCGATTCCCAGTCAGGGCACATGCCTGGGTTGCAGGCCAGTTCCCGGTTCCCAGCAGGGGACACATGGGAGGCAACCATACATTGATATTTCTCTCTCTCTCTCCTTCCCTTCCCCTCTAAGATAAATAAATAAAATCTTTAAAAAAATTAATTTTTTAAAAGAATTTTGAAGAGCAGTTTTAGGTTGACAACAAAACTGAGAGGAAGATACAGAGTTTCTCAAGGACACCTTGCCCCCACGTATGCATCATCCCTCCTTTTATCAGTGTCCCCTGCCACAGTGTTACATTTGTTATATTGATGAACCTACATTGGTACATCAAAATTCTTTAAAATCCACAGTTTACACTAGGGTTCTTTCTTGGTGTTGTACATTGCATTTGGACAAATGTGTAATAACACATACTAACCATTAGAGTATCATACGAAAGTTTCACCCACCTAAAAATACTCTGTAGTCTGTCTATTCATCCCTCCCCAAGTCAACCACTTGCCACTAGTGATCATTTCACTGTCTCCATAATTTGCCTTTTCCAGAATGTCATATGAAGGGGGACCCAAAAACACCCCAGAATTTCTTTATAAAAGATTGTGTATTTACATGTTTAAACTTCAGTCACCTTCAAAGTCCTCCCTACTTGATGTGATACACCTATTGAGATGTTTTTTCCACTGCTCAGCACAGTTTTTGAACTCATCAATTTTGATGCCTTTCAGTTCTTCTGCTACTTTTTGTCTCGCCTCTTCCACATTGGCAAAATGTTTCCTTTGAGGACTTTTTTTCACTCGAGGAAACAAAGAAGTTGCTTGGGGTGAGATGGGGTGAATACGGAGGGTGGAATATGGTGGTCATGCCATTTTTGGTCAAGAAGTGCTGAATACTCAGTGTAGTGTGGGCAGGCACACTCATAAATAACCATCATGAAATGGGCAAACATGTTGAGTCTTCAAAAAAATATAATGACGCCAAACACAGCCCCTCACAACACCACCAGCTGGTACACTGACACAGATGGGTTCCTAGAACACTCACCTAGAGGGGAAAGCCTGTACTCATCACCTGCCAGAAGATAACTATGGGTTTTTTTCTGCGACCCCCCCCTTGTATAGTTTAAATCATACAGTATAGAGACTTTTCAAATTGGCTTCTTTCCTTCATAATATGCATTTAAGTTTCCTCTATGTCTTTTTATGGCTTGATAGTTCATTTCTCTTTAGGGCTGAATAATAATCCTTCCTCTGGCTATACCATAGTTTATTTATTCATTCACCTAATGAAGGACATCTTGGTTGCTTCCAAGTTTTAGTAATTATGAACAAAGCTGCAATAAACATCCATGTTCAGGTTTTTGTGTGGGCATAAGTTTTCAGTTCCTTTGGGTAAACATTAAGGAATATGATTGCTATATCATATGGTAAGAATATATTTAGTTTTGTAAGAAATGACCAACTTGGCCCTGGCTTTTTGTGGCTCAGTGGATTGAGTGCTGGCCTGTGAACCAAAAGGCCACTGGTTGGGTTGCCAGTCAGGGCACATGCCTGGGTTGTGGGCCAGGTCCCCAGTAGGGGGCACACGAGAGGCAACCACATATTGATGTTTCTTCCCCTTGTTTTCTCCCTCCTTTCCCCTCTCTCTAAAAATAAATAAATAAAATCCTTTAAAAAATAAGGAAAATCATTAACTTATCTTACAAAATAGCTGTACCCTTTTGCATTCCCACAATGAGTGAGAATTACTATTTCTCTGTATCCTTGCTAGCATTTGGAGTCAATGTTCTGGATTTTCACCATTCTAATAGGTGTGTAGTGGTATTTAACTTGTATTTGGAACATTTTTTCATATGCTTTTTTGTCATCTGCATATCTTTGTGTGTGTGTGTGTGTGTGTGTAAAGTATCTAAGATCTTTGGCCCATTTTTAAATTAAGTTCTTGGTTTTCTTATTTTTGAGTTTTTCAGTGTTCTTTGTATATTTTGTATAAAAGTCCTTTAGCAGATGTCTTTTCTACATATTTTCTCCTAGTCTGTAGCTTGTCTTCTCATTCACTTGATAGTGTCTTTTGCTGAGCAGAAGCTTTTAATTTTAATGAAGTCCAGCTTATCCACTATTTCTTTCATGGATCATGCCTTTGTGTTGGATCTAAAGAGTCACCACTTCAGCAAAGCTCATCTTGTTTTTCTCTTATCTTATAGTAGCCCATTTTGAATTATTTTTGTGAAGAGAATAGGGTATGTGTCTAGAGTCTTTTTTGGCTGTGGCTGTCCAGTTGTTTTACCACCATTTGTTAAAAAGACTACCTTGTTCCACTGTATTGCCTTCGCTCCTCTGTCAGAGATCAGTTGACTATATTTATGTGGGACTATTCTGGGGCTCTCTATTCTGCTTCACTGGTCATCCATCTATTCTCTCACTGATGCCACACTGTCTTGATTACTGTAGCTACACAGCAAGTCTTGCATTTGGATAGTATCAGTCTTCAAACTTTGTTTTCCTTCAATATTGTGTTGGCTATTCCGGATCTTTTGCCTCTCCATATAAATTAGAATCAATTTGTCAATAGCCACAGAATAACTTGCTGAAATTCTGATTAAGCTTGCGATGAATCTATAGACCAAGTTGGGAAGAACTGACATTTTTACAATACCGACATTTGTTACAAAAAACAAATTTTTTCCTTTTCTTGGTTATGGACTATCTCTCCAATTTTAAATTCCTCTTTGGTTTTGTTCATCAGAGTTACGTAGTTTTCCTCAGATAAATTTTATACATATTTTGTTAGATTTATACCTAAGTATTTCATTTTGGAGGTAGTTTTTAATTTCAAATTCCACTTTTTAATTGGTAATATATAGAAAAAACAATAGACTCTGGTATATTAACCTTATATCTGGCAACCTTGCTATAATTGCTTATTAGTTCTAGAATTTTTTTGTAGATTCTTTTAGATTTTCTACATAGACAATCATGTCATGAGCAAATAGAGATGTATTTCTTCCTTCCTGGTCTATGTACCTTTTATTTTATTTTCTCGTTTTATTGCATTAGCTAGGACTTCCAATACGATGCTGAAAAGGAGTGGTGAGAGAAACATCCTTGCTTTCTTTCTGATGTTCGTGGTAAAGCTTCCAGCTTCTCATCAAAGTGTGATGTTGGCTATAGCGTTTTTGATAGATATTAATATTCAGCATACCTATTATGACATTCATCCACATTGTTGAATGCTTCAATAATCCACTTCTTTTGATTCCTGAGTAGTATATCATGTTGATGAACATTTGGTGTTTCCAGTTTTTCACTATTACAAATAAATCTTTTATGAACATACATATATAAATCTTTGTATCCCCTCCCCCCAAACCCCATACCCCCTAGCCTTCTCTCCCCATTCTCCCCTCAGCCCAATCCCTAAAAGTCATTAATCTGTAGTGTATATCAGTACTTCATTCATTTCCTTTGCTGAATAACATTCCATTATGTGGATATACTAATTTTGCTTATCCATTTACCAGTTAATGGACATTTGGGTTGTTTCCTCTTTTTGGTTATTATGTCTAATGATGGTGGGAACATCTGTGTATAAGTTTCTGTGTGCTTGTTTCCACTTCTCTCTCTTAGGTGCATGCCTAAACATGAGATCGCTGGGTCATGTGGTAATTTTCTTTTGAGTAAATTTCAAACTGTTTTCTAAAGTGCCTACAGCATTTTACAATCTCACCAGCTCTATATGAGGGTTCCAATTTCTCCACATCCTCAGCAACATTTGTAATTGCCTGCTTTTTTGATTTCAGCTATCCTAGTAGATGTGAAGTAATATCTCATTGCAGTTGATTTGCATTTCCCTAAGGACTAATGATTCTAAACATCTTTTATGTGCTTGTTGGCTGTAAGTATATATATGGGGAAATATGTAATACTCTAATTCTTTGCCTATTTAAATCTTAGGTTATTTGCGGTAAGAGTTCTTCCTATCTTCTGGACACAAGTTTTTTTTTTAATTAGATACATGATTTCTAAGTATTTTCTCCTAATATGTGGGTTGCCTTTTCACTTTCTTTTTCTCATTTTTTAAAAAATTATTTTATTGTTGCTCAAGTACAGTTGTCTGCATTAAACCCCACCACTGCCCCCACAACCCCAGACATCCCCCACCTCCCTCACTTGTTTCCACCCCCCTCTTGATTTTTGTTCATGTGTCCTTTATAGTTGTTCCTGAAAACCCTTCACCCCTTCCCCCCTTTATCCCCTCCCACCTCCCCTCTGGTTACTGTCAGACTGTTCTTAATTTCAATGTCTCTGGTTATATTTTGCTTGCTTTTTTCTTGTTGATCAGGTTCCAGTTAAAGGTGAGATCATACGGTATTTGTCCCTTATTGCCTGGCATATTTCACTTAGCATAATGCTCTCCAGTTCCATCCATGCTGTTGCGAAGGGTAGGAGCTCCCTCTTTCTGCTGTGTAGTATTCCACTGTGTAAATGTACCATCGCTTTTTGATCCATTTATTTACTGATGGGCACTTAGGTTACATCCAGCACTTGGCTATTGTAAATTGTGCTGCTATGAACATTGGGGTGCATAGTTTCCTTTGGATTGGTGTTTCAGGGTTCTTAGGATAGAACCCCAGCAGTGAAATTGCAGAGTCAAAAGGCAGTTCCATTTTTAGTTTTCTGAGGAAATTCCATACTGTTTTCCACCATGGCTGTACCAGTCTGTATTCCCATTCACTTTCTTGATAGTGTCTTTGGAAATATAAAAGCTTTTAATTTTGTCTATCTAGTTTTTCCTCTGTTGTTTGTGGTTTTGGTGCCATATCTAGGAGACCATTGCCTAATCTGAGATGTACTCCTCTGTTTTCTTCTAAGAGGTTCATAGTTTTAGCTTTTACATTTAGGTCTATCATGCACTTGGAGTTAATTTTTGTATATGGTGTGGAGATGGGACCCAACTTTATTCTTCTGTATGTGGATATCCAGTTGTCCCCAGATTAGTTGTTAAAAATCCCACTGAACTACCTTGGCATCTTTGTCCAGAATCAATGAGCTTAAGTGTATGGATTTATCTCTGGGCCCTCAAATCTAATCCGCTAGTCTACATGTCTATCTTTATGTCAGTACCACAATGTCTTGAGTATTATAGCTTTGTTCTAAATTTTGAAATCAAGAAATGTGAATCCTCTACCTTTACTCTCTTTTTTTTTCAAGATTGTTTAGGCTATTTTGGGTCCCTTGTATTTCCATATGAATTTTAGAGTCAATTTGTCAATTCCTGCAAAACAGGCATCTGGGACTTTGACAGAAATCATGTCAAATCAATAGATCATTTTGGAGTACTGCTGTCAGCTATGTGATGTGCCAACATTTTCTCCAAGTTTGTGGCTTACATTGTCATTCTTTTATCAATGTCTTTTGAAGAACAGAAGTTCTTAATTTTGAAAAAGTTTACTTTATGAATTTTTAATAGATCATGCTTTTACTAAGCTGTTTTCTGAAGTTTTCTTTATATAAGTTTTGCATATTTGTTAATTCATTCATAAATATTAATTTTTGCTGCTATGTAAGTGGGAATTTCTCTTCTATTATAACTTTATTGAGTTATTTTTTACCACTGAGTAAAACACTGGCTTTAGTACTGAGGTATAAATACTTTTTACAAGTTTAGGGTGTAATTACTAGTTACTAGTTAATTTAATGATTTTTATTTTTGCTCAGTAATATGTTAAAGTTTTTCTGCCAAAGTATTTTTCAAAGTAATTGAACTATTTTACATTTTCATCAGTAGTTCATGATAATATTATGCTCCATAACCTTGCCATGATTAAATGCAGACAGTCTTCCCATATATTTTTCTTTGGTTTTTGTTCTAGTCTTTCAGTCTGGATCCCTTTTCTTTCTTTTATTTGGCCTGGTCACATTGGTAGTACAATGATGAATAGCTGTGGCAAGAGCAGACATTCTTGTCTTGTTTCTGACCTTAAGGAAAAAGCATTTAATGTGACGTTATCTGTAGATTTTTTTCATAGGTGCTCTTTGCAGTTTAGGATTTAGAAAATTACCTTCTTGTCTGCTGTGAGGTATTATTATTATCATTAGCCATGGACACTGGATTTTGTCCAATGTTTTTTCTGCATTGGAAATGCAGATAATCTATTTAGATTATCATATTTTTCCTTCATTAGTGTGTTCATGTGGTGAATGAATTACACTGGTCAATTTTTGAATGTTAAATCAATCTTGCTTGCATTCTTAAAATTAAACCCTGCTTGTTTGTGAATTTTTTAAATATATTGTTAGGTTCAATTTCCTTAAAAATTTTTTAGAATTTTTATATTTATTTTCACGTGGGATGTCATTTTGTAGTTTTCTACCAATGTGTCTGCCTGGTTTTGGTATCAGAATAATGCTTGCTTCCTACAATGAAAGGGGAGGTATTCTCTTCTCTTAAATTTTTGAAAGAGTCTGCAGAATTTGCATTATTTTTTCCTTAAATGTTTGTAACAATTCACTGGTGGAGTCATCTAGGTCTGGAATTAAATTTCTAAAATTAGATTTCTGTGGCAGAAATAGAGCTACTCACATTTCCTATCTTCTTAAGTGAGCTTGGTAAATTTTGTCGTTCGTCAAATTATCCATTTCATCTTAGTGGTCAAAGTCAGGGGTATAAATTTGTTCATAATATTGCTTTAAATCTCTTTAATATCTATAGAATTAACAGTGATGTTACCTCCTTTAGTTCTGATGTCAGTAATTTATATTTTCTCTCTTCTTATTCTTGATCATTCTAACCAGAGGTTTATGTCAAAGCAAAATACCAGCTTTTGGTTTCAATGATTTTTACTTTTCTGTTTTTTATGGGATTGATTTATGCTCTATTTCCTTTTCTAAGCTACTCTGGGGTTACCTTGTCCTTTTTTCCTAGTTTTTTAAAGTAGAAGTTGAGGTCAAAGTTTCACTAAGTGAAACTTTTCTTCTTTTCTAATGTAAGTGTTTAGAGCTATATATTTCCCTCTAAAAATTGCTTTGGAAGCATACCACAGATTCTTAAATGCTCTGCTTTCATTTTCATTTAGTTGAAGATATTTAGGAATGTGATACTGGGTTCCAAATGTTTGGAGATCTTCAAGGTAGCTTTTTGCTATTGATTTTTAATTTATTCCAATGTATCAGAGAACATACTTTGTATTATTTAAAGCCTTTTAAATTTATCAAGCCTTATTTTATGGTCCAGAATATGGTCTAACCTGGTAAATGTTGTGTGTACAACTGAAAAGAATGCATATTCTACTGTAATTAAAGAGTATCAATGAGGTCAAGTCAGTTGATACTGTTAAGTGTACTACATACTTGTTTATTTTATGTCTATTTGTTCTTTAGTCATAGAGTATTTAAAGTCTGGCTATAAATTTTAGGTTTATTTATGTCTCATCATTTTTTGCTTCATCTAAGGCAGGGGTGTCAAACTTCTTTTTACTGGGGACCACATCAGCCTTGTGGTTGCCTTCAAAGGACTGAATGTAATTTTAGGACTGTATAAGTGTAACTACTTCTTAGCTGCCACTGGGTAGAAACAAGGTGCCAGTCCAGATAAAACAAGGTGGAGGGCTGGATTCTGGCTGTGGGCCTTGTGTTTGCCACCTGTGATCTGAGGAATCTGATCCCTTAGCATAAAATACCTTCTCTTTCCCTGGCAATATTCTTTGATCTGAAATGTACTTTCATATTAATACAGACAATGTCAGTATGGTATATGACTCTCCATTCTTTTACTTGGAACTGGTTTGATCATTTTGAGTTTTGCTTTATGATTTGCTAGGCAGGCCCAGAACAGTACTCACATTAAGGCTAATTATTTACCACTACTGAGCAAGAGTTTCCTGAGTATTTGACCCAATACCACATGAATTGAGATTTTCCAGTCTAGTTGGTGGGATCAGGCAGTATTCCCAGCCCACTGTGAGTGCCAGACTCTATTCCATTTAAACCTTTCAGATGGTTTTTCCCTTGGGTTTGGGTAGTTCCTTCACATGCATACACTGAACAATTATACTGTACTTTGCTGAATACTTGGAAGGGAGAACTCTGCTGTTTTCTTTTTGTGCAGCTCTCTCCTCTGTGTCACTGTGTCCTGCAAATTCTAGCCACCTTGGTTTCCTTAGTCTCTCAGATCCATATCCTCAAATTAGGGAGTGTGACGGGCTCAACCTTGGTTTCCCTTCTCTGGGCCATGTCTCAACACTCTCTTAAGGCACTAAGCCGGGAAGTCATAAGGGGCTCAGCTTATTTGTTATCCATCTCTCAGAGTGCACTCACTGTGCTTGGTTGCTTGATTTTCAGTAATTTAAAAACCACTGTTTAATATAGTTTGTCTTTTTTATTTTTTAGGTGGGAATATGAATTTAGTCCCTACTATTTAGAATGAGCAGAAGTCCTGAATTTTTTCTTTATTTAGAGCATAGACAAAATTCAAACTCAAATATGTTGACAATTTGAGAAAATAACCCCTGAATACTAAAGGAAGAAGAATGTACATAACTTCCTAATGTTTGGCTGTTTAGCAGCAGTACACATCTTTGTTTATTAGCCTTACTATGTACTGATATAGTCAACATCATCTATGCATTTTGTGAGGCATTTAATCCTAAGTGGGAAGCTCTGAATGACCTCTGATGAACTCCTAGAATACTCCCTTGCTCCACAGGACTCAGTGCCAGTATTTTTATGGAAAGAGATGACTGTGGCAGGGGTGTTGAGTACAGAGAAACAAACACTGCTCTACTTTCAAGAACTAAGGGCTATAACAATGTATCACATCTGTCTAATCTAAGAGCTATAGTAAAAATTATTGTTTTCAGAAATACAGAATATCTTCAAGGAGGTAAAGAAGGAAAAGGTGTTATTTGGAATGAAGTTGAGGAGAATGTATGCTGTCAAAACTCATAGTGAGTCTTGAGTTGCATTTTTCCCTAGAATTTCGTTACAGGGCCTTCAAGTGAGAAACCCAACAGTTCCAACCTCATGTTTTGCTTTGCTTGTCTAAGGACCAGAAAAAGCCTATCTGCCTCCAACCTACTAAGGATGTTGAGAATCAATTACCTGCTTGAAGCAATGGACAGGCGCTGGGACTGAACATGTTTCTTTTAGGTATTTGTCCCAGGTAAAATGACCTGTAAAGGAAACAGAAATCTCTATCACAGTCAATTTCTTTAAAAATGCTTTCAGGATGTAAACTACTCTAAATATTTGGCTATTTTCAGACTGGTTTGGAGTGTAATAAAACTTACCTTTCCCTGTTTGGGCTCAAAGGAATATTAGGGTGAGGAACCAAGGTGACCTGAGTGGATCATTTTAGATCCATGTTTTTAAACCATGGTCTAAAGATGACCTGAGGTGTTGTTCATGTTAGTTACTAAAGTGACCCCAAATGCCAAAGGAATATATACCACTGTCTCAAAGAAGTGCCCAAGAAGCTTGTGGAAAACAGAACAGGTAGAAAATGGATGAGGAGATTCCTTTTGAACAATCTGACTCCTGGAGAGGTCCCTTATTGCCACAGAGATGGCATTTAACACACAATATGGTTGTATCCCTTTTCAGCTCAAATATATATAATCTGGAAACATTAGGTAAGAGGATTTGAGAGCAGAAAAAGCCAGAATTAGTGAAATTATACATGAATCCTCAGTTTAGAAACTGGCTTTCTCTCCTCCACCTCTACCCTCCTCCCATCCCTGCCTATGCTGCATGGCTCTCAGGTGCAAAATGACAAAGGTCTGGTAATTTAGAGAAAAGTAGGTCCTACGTAGCATTTCTGACGATGGTATCTAAGAATCAATTGAGGGGGGTGGGTGTCCACAGAGTCTTTTAGCCTGCTGAAGTGGTCTTAGGGCCTCTTAAAGTTTAAGGAACACTGCATCAGGGGAACAATCTTTAAAGTGACACTATCCTGGGACCAGGGAAAACATTTTAAGGGACGGGCTGTTGAATACATATTTTATTGGATCACAAAAGATTACCAAGTTCTTTATTAAAAGTTAGACCAGTTACCAATCTCCCCCTCATACCCACCTAGAGGAGCCCCCATGACGGAGCAGGGAAGATCCCAGAGATGCTCACAAGCTAAAACACTGTAGCAAACCAGCATTTCTTGAAGTTTCCTCTGCAGTGGAGCAGCACAGAGCCACTTTGGGCCATGCAAAAAGCACTAGATGCTGGGAATAAAAATGAGTTACTGAATGATGAAATCTAAATAACTTCAAAGATGATGCCAAGACTATATATTCTACTGACTTTATAACTTTTGTTTTAAAACTGGTCCCTTTCCCACCACCATTTACCAAGCCAAATAGATTTGGCTAGAAATCTCAGTCTCTAAGCCATTTCATGAACTGGTCAATGATTAATCATCATGAAGAGACAGTTGGTCCATAGGGTAAATGAGATGGATATTTCCTGGAGTCAAGATTTAAAGAGCTTATCAGAATTTAATAAAGTTTGTTCTTAGCTGAGATGGCCCTAACACAAGGACTGAATAGATTTAATCACTATTGGCTGTTAGAAAAAGAAAGCATGCCCTGGCTGGTGTAGCTCAGTGGACTGAGTGCAGGCCTGTGAACCAAATGGTCACTGGTTCAACTCCCAGTTGGGGTTGTGGGCCAGGTCCTCCAGCAGGGAGTGCATAAGAGGCAGCCACACATGATGTTTTTCTCCCTCTCTACCCCTCTCTAAAAAATTATATAAATAAAATCTTTTTAAAAAAGAGAATGGAAACATTACAAATTATTCCATAAATAAAGATTCAGTTGAATAATACGTCTTGGAAATATGACTAGTGTAAATAAGAAAACTAAATTTTAAACTTTATTTAATCTTAAGTAATTTACATTTAAATACATACATATGTCTAACAGCTACTATACTAGGCAATGCAGGTCTAGAGGTTTGGTCGGTGCTGGGTAATTGCTTGTATTAGCTTGAGTTCTGACTTAAAGCACCCAAGAGACTTTGGTTTGAAGAACTATGGTAGCATCAGGGGTACCAAAATAATAAGGATATTAATTTCAGATCAGTTATGGTAATCAATCCCTGTTATACAGGCAAGAAACCTCACATCTGCCACCATTTAGGGAACACCCTATCATCAACTGAATGAAAAGGAATCTTTTCATTAAAAGCAGTTCACCCACTGTGAGGGCTGTCTGGCTTGAACCATACATAGTTTAGCATTTTTCTTATATCTGACTTTTAGGCTACCTACGGCTTAGTCCCATATTGTCAAGACAATTACAAAATAAGTTAATTTGTAAGAATATGCGGGCACCTACTGTGATGTCCACAATGGAAACAAATATGTCTACCACATCTCCAAGCACTAAAATAGCCACAACAGAAATAGGACAGGCAGCAAAGTATAAATATATCAGGGGTGGCAAACTCTCTGTAAAGGACCAGACAGTAAAAATTTTCTGCTTTGTGAGCCATACAGTCTCTGTCACAAACTCAACTTTGTAATGTAGTGTGAAAATAGCCACAGACAATATGTAAATTAATGAGCATGACTGTGTTCCACTAAAACTTTACAAAAATAAGCAGCAGGCTAGATCTGACCAGCTTGCCAATCCTTAGCTATTATCCTTGATTCCCAAATGTTGCCTATCATCAGAATCTCCTGAATAATTTTCTTATTTCTTTAAGCAGAGTTCTGGGCCCCATCTTAAGAAGATCTCATTCAGTAGGCTCTGAGTGTGGTCTGAGAATCTGTATTTTCAAAGGCTCGCCCTGGCTGGTGTGGCTCAGTGGACTGAGTGCTGAAAGGTTGCAAACCGAAAGGTTGCTGGTTCAATTCCCAGTCAGGGCACATAGGCTGTGGGTCAGGTCTCCAGTTGAGGTGTATGAGAGGCAACCAATCAATGTATCTCTCACATATTGATGTTTCTCTCCCTCTATCTCCCTCCCTTCACCTTTCTCTAAAAACAAACAAATAAATAAATAAATAAACAAAATCTTAAATGGCTCATTAGGTAATTATGGTTAACACTTGCATCTATAAATTACTACTATAGTTGAAAGAATATGATATTGAGAGCAAGAATATGTCAGTTAAAGTCTTGTTTCTACAAATAACTATCTTGGATAAATTACTTAATCCTTCCAAGTATCAGTTGATTCATCTAAAGATGGAGAAAATACATATTGCACAAGACTACATACACTCATTCATTCAATGAATATTGATTAAACTTCCAAGTGCAAAAACACTGTGTTAACTGTTAAGGGAACAAGATAGACATAGTTCCTAAGTTCATGGAGCTTATAGTCTAAACATAAGCAGAGCTATATGAATAATACACAAATAATGTGGTATAATTACAGTAAATTTATGTTAATGAGATAGTACAGGTTGCCATGTGAATGCAGAACAGGGAAAACTAATTCATGCTTGGGGTCAAAAATTATTGTGAAGATTAACACTAACTAATATAACATTTTAAAGTTTACAGAGTGGCTTCAATTATTCATTCAACTTATGTTTCAGTATCCTCTATGTGCCAAATTCTAAGTGTTAGAATAAGACAGAAGGTACCTGCCCTCATGGAATTCATATTCTGGTGTATGATGAGACACAATTAACACATAAACAAATAAATAAGGTAGTAAGTGAGAAAAGCTTGAAGGAAATAAAATATGAGGTGTGATGCATAGAGGCTGAGAACTATCTTAGATGGCAAAGTTATGGACAGATGTCCTACAAAGAAAGTATCTGAGCTGCAACCTTATGGATGGGAAAAAGCCAGACATCTCATTTATATTACTGAATAATACTAATGAAAATGTTTTATAAACTGTAATGCACACAACAAAATTATATTTATTATTATAAAACAAGATCCCCCCAAAACATAAAGCACAAGAGATCAACCTAGTTGAATGCATGAATCCCTTTCTCCAATAGTCATTCATTCAATAATTATTTATTGAGCACCTACTATATGCCAAGCCTGGTTCTAGGCACTGGTGATAGATATATAGCAAAGAATAAAACAACCAAACTCTTTGCCCACATAAAGCTCATGTTATAAGGGGAAGAGAGGCAATAAATAAACAAATATATATCATTTGGTCCAGAGGGCAACAAAGACCGAGGATAATAATTATACAATTTCTGGCCCCTTTCAAGTAAAGAAATAATAAAGCAAAGTAAGAGGAAAGAGAATGCCAACACTCTGTGTTCTAATTGAGGCAGGATGGTCAAGAAGGAATCTTGATGAGGTGATATGAAAATTAAGACCTGAAAGGTTCCTCCAGCATCTACTCCAATACTTCCAATGATGAGAAACTCATTATTTGCTATTGTTTAGCGGTACAAAAGCACAGACTTTACCCTTACAGTCAGCCAAAGTCTATTTTCTTTTAACCTCTACCCACTGACGCTAGACATACATCTAATCTTTCTACACATGTCCTAAATCTCTCAAATGCTCCTAACTCCACACAGTTACGTCAGGCATCTCCACGCACGCTGGCCACTGTTGTGGCCACATTCCTCTACAAGAACTGCACTTCATTCCACCTAAAGTGTGCAACCCAAATTTCTAAAAACAATAGAGACACTCATAGTCTTTAGACCATAAATTCTACTCCAAGATTACTGTCTGAAAAGTATTCCATTGTTTATATGTACCATAATTTACATAACAACAGTATCTGTTAAATAATATTGGCCATTTAATTGTTTTCTAATTTTTGACGAGTATCTAGTGTTGGTGCACATATCTTTTACCACTTTTAAGATGAACTCCTTAGGGTTAATTCCCAACAGTGATATCAATGGACAAAACATAACATTTTATATTTTGATACAATATAATGCTTGCCAATAGTACTTAAAACTATGTTCCTTGCCACAACTGTCTTAACCATTCCTATAATTCTGATAAATCTTAGTGAAAAAAGACAAAATGCTCTTATGCTGTTACTTGTAATTCTTCGATTACTAATAAAGTTGAAGATCTTTTTAGGCTTATAGTCAATTTGTATTTTATTTTTTCCATTTTTCACTGAGTTAGTCTTCTGCTTACTCAGATTCTAAGAGTTCTTTGTATATTAAAGGTATTAGTCCTCTGTCATATATGTTGAAGACATTTGTGTCAGTGTCATAGGATTTGCCCTTAAATTTCTCAGCCCCTGTTAAAAAATAGTTTCTGGTTTTTATATCCTCTTTCCTCACTTCAGAATTATAAAATATTCACCCATATTTACTTCTAGAATTTCTCAGGTTTCATTTTTTCACATCTAAATGTTTGATCTATTTGTAATTTATTTTGTGAGACAAATGAGGCCAACGTAGAGCTTTCCCTTTCATCTTTACTCAATAAATGTGCTTCAACATCACTTACTGACTAAATCACCTTGCCCACTGATTTAAAATGCCACCTTGATCATATGCTGATTTCTTATATACACTTGGATCTATTTCCAGACTCCACATTCTGTTCTTCTCACTAGTCAGTCTATTCCAGCACCAGGAATACTTTGTTTCTTATAATTTCATAACTAATTTAAATATCTGATAGAGCAAGTCCTTTTAATAAGTCATACCCTCAACCTTATGCTTTCTTGGCACTTTCAAATGATTAATAAGTTGTGGCACATTCAGCATGAATAAAAGCCAGTTATTTTAAAATGTCCAAAGCTAAGTTTTTAATATACACAGTGTCCATAGGGCTTTTAGATCAATAGCTTGATATTTGATAATGGATCATCTAAAAATAAAACACCAAATTTAAAAAAAGGATTTCTGACTTTACCTGTCTTCCCAGAACAAATCCATCCATTTCCCTCTCTCCTATAACATGTTAGCACCTTTATTTTCATGTTCACCACATTATATCATCATAATTATTTATGTAAGGATGGGGCTATCTTTTATTAATTTTTAAAAAATCATCACTGTTTAACACAGTGTCTGAAACTTAAAACAGGCTAAATGAAAGTTTAGTGAATGAAGGGAAGCAAGCAATAGTCCTACTCTTTTCTGGACTAGTAAATTCACTTCTAAAATATTAAGTTTAGTTCTGGGAGCTATAGTTTGAGAGGGATAGAACAAACCAAAACCTAAATGATGACCTAAATGATAAAGGAACACAAAACCATGTCACCCAAGAGCCAGCTGAAGGAACAATAAACATTTAGCATGAATAAGGAATCAAAGTTTTCATCCATCTAACAAATATTTATAGTGTGTGGGTGCTGAAGATACAATCATAATGAAAATACTATTTTTGCTCTCACGGAGCTTCTGTCCAGTGAGGGACAGAGCCCAAACAGTCAACTACTATAAACTGTGATAAATGCTATGCTTGGAGTCAAGTGTGCTATATAGGAGCACCTAGAGGGATTGTGAAAGGATTCCCACAGGAAGTAATGTGGGAATCAAAGAGAAAATTGTTTTCTTTTCCAGAAAGAAAAAAAAGCATGTATAAAGGCCCAGAAGTGAGGAAAAGCAGTTCTAAAAACTGAATCTTTTGGTATGGCTACTGGGTGAAGTTTAAAGAAACAGTTTAGAAGAGAGGCTGTAGAGAAAAGCAGTATTTGGGTATCAGACAGCCTCATACACCACATTAAAAAGAGGAAGCGCTGAAGGGTTGGGGAGAGTTATTCTGTCTGCAGTGTGCAGATGGCCCGGAGGAGGGTAAGGCTGGAGGCAGGAAGACTAGTTAGGAAGCTGTTCTAACACCTAGGTGTGAGACTATGCTGGTCTGAGCCAGAGGAGGGTAAGGCTGGAGGCAGGAAGACTAGTTAGGAAGCTGTTCTAACACCTAGGTGTGAGACTATGCTGGTCTGAGCCGGGAAAGTAGAGTGGTGGTGAGAAGGCAGTCCCCAAAGCTGCCTCCTAATTAATTAGAGGCCAGTGTGTGAAAAACTAGGTAAAACCACTCAATGCAGCCCTAAAAGTTATAAGTACGACTAACAGAATTTACAAAGAAACATATATTGACCCAATAATTATCTGTCTAAATATAATATTAGTTGCCTGGGGAAGAAGTTCCCAGTGACTATGAGGAGTTCAATACAAGATAATTCGTAAGCAATTCAAAATACCAGATTTTAAAAAATGCTGGGCCAAATTAGATTATTTTAAGGCCTCTTCAAATTCTGAGATCCTAAAAGTCTATTGAATTTTATTTCAGTTTGATATTTGGGGCTGCTCTTTATGCCTGATGGGCAAAAGGAAAGATGTAGAATTAATTTATCAGAGGATATACCTAGCCATACTACCCCTACTCCCACAAGGAGAAATACACTTTCAAAGTTTTATATCAGTTTATACACTTTATGTTCAACTGAGAATCTACTTTTCACAATTCCCTGTCAACAAAATATATTGTTTATAATATACCTTATGTTGTCACTGAACCATAATTGTTATCATCATAAGCAGCCCAAACCACAGCTATCGCCGAGTGCCTTCCGTGTGCCTGCACCATACCATTGTATGTTCAGTATCTCCCACGTTCATCATAACCTGAAAAGTAGGTTTTGTTCCCATTTTAAAGATAAGGAATTGGGCTCAAAAAGATTAAGTAATTTTCCTGAAGTAACAAAACTGGGAAGTGGGGAATAGGAATTTGAACTAAGGCCTGTCTGATACTTAGTCCTGTTTTTCTAACACCTTAGAATGCTTGAGGAAAGTTTTAAAGAATAATAAAAAGTGACTATCATTTATCGTTTATCAAGTGCCAGGCCCTTTACCTGCATTATTTCATTTCATTCATTTCTTCAGCTCACATTCACAGAATGCTTCACTTCAAAGAATGTCACAAAATTTGACTTAAAGTCTGAGGATATTCGCTGAACAGGATGAAAATAACAATCCTCCAAAGGTGAAAAGTATTTGAGTTTTTAAGATGTTTTCACATCCATTAGATCATGCAATCTTCTTAACAACCCTGTTAAGTAGGCAGAATGGATTATTATCCCTGTGTGCTAAGTCAGAAAACTAAGGATCAGAATCACCAAGTCACTAAGTGGTAGAGTTGGTTTCCAAAGAACCTAGAAGTTCTGGCTCCTAGTCTAGTCTAGTATTCTACTACCTTACATTATTTTCTTTGTCAGTGGGCAATGAAGGCAATATGTTGCTGAAAAAATAGGCAGAGGAAGCAAATAGGCAATGATAATAACAGAGCTAACCACATGAAGTCGTAGTAACAAAAGATGTAAAAATACTCAAACAAAAATTTATAAATGCATCAGACTATCAATATTCATGTACCATGTAGAAAAGTTTTAAAGAACCCTAAGAAGTTGCCCTGGCTGGTGGAGTTCAGTGCATTGAATGCGGGCCTTCGAACCACATGATCAAGGTTCGATTCCCGTCAGGGCACATGCCTGGGTTGCAGGCCAGTTCCCAGCAGGGGACTCACATGAGGCAACCATACATTGATAGTTCTCTCCTTCTCTCCTTTCCTTCCCTTCCCCTCTAAAGACAAATAAATAAAATCTTTTAAAAAAAAGAACCCTAAGAAGTTAAGAATGATTTTTATATAGGGACCCTGAAAGCTCATCAAGAAATACCAATATTAGTTTTACTTCTCAAAGTACCATGCAGGGACGAAAACCAAATGCAGTATTAGTCTGACTGTTGTTATTTGATACTTTAATATTTTAGTGTTTATTTAGTTAAACAATTTAGAAAATCTTTAGGTTTAATTTCAGTTCAATATCTCTCAAATAAAAAAACATTTACTTTGGGAGAATCCCACCAAATCCTGAATTATGGATGGTGGGGGCTGGCTTTAATTCTGGATTTAATAAATTGAGAAGTTATTTCCAGTTTGGTTCAGTTTCCATCCTCTCTGTACTCTATGTAATTAAATTCCCCCCCTCCCTTTTTCTTAGCTTGGCCTGTGGCCCCCTGATAAGGAGAATCTGACAGAGCAACCGAGATGAACTACAGGGGCTCATCAGGCAGACAAGAGCACGGGATTCACTAGTCTATGAGACAGACACATGGAATTCTTTTCCTAGTTATATCAAATTCCTGGCTTAGTAATTCCCCTTATTTAACAGAAATACAAGAAAAATATCTTACCTAGCTCCAGGATGTCAGTAGCTTCTATTAAAGAGAAATGTCACAGCATAAGTCATTATGACAAACATACCGAAATGACAGAAAGGTGAAAATCTGGGGAAAACAAGGGCTTAAGAATTTGTCTAGTCTAATTCTCTCATTTTAAAAGACATTAAGTTCAGTAGTAATAGTTGTGGAAGTACACCCCAATTCTGCCTAACTCCTAAGCCTAAACTCTTAAAAATTATAAGTCCAGAGAAGCTATGCAATTGTGCCTAAAGCAATGAAGCTAATTTGGGATTATCTATACATAGAATCTAAATTTCCTGACTTCCAGTTCAAAAGAAAGCATATTTCTTTTTACAGATACCTCTATTTACTTTTGTTTTAACTGATGAATCCAATGATTCCTTTGTACAAAGTTTTTATGGTAAGAGATGTCAAATAAAAGTCTTCCATGCTAAGTAGTTTTTTTCTTACCTTGATGTTGGGCTGCAAACTCAAACAGATGACCATATTTGTGTTTTCTAACATCATTCCAGTCTGTTTCTGTGGGGAATAGGAAATCAGTCATGTGAAAAGAAAATAAAAAAGATTCAATACTTCTCTAACTTAACAATATGTATTACTAGTTTCCGATAATCTGCTTCTGAGACTCTATTCTAAGGAAATAATCCAAACTACAGGGGGAAAAAAGGTTTACTTTAAAAGTTTCAGTAGTGTTTATAAGTAACAAAAAGGGTGTAGGGGCCCTGGCTGGTGTGGCTTAGAACTGAAGGCAGGCCTGTGAACCAAAGGATAGCTAGTTCGATTCCCAGTCAGGGCACATGCCTTGGTTTCAGGCCAAGTCCCCAGTAGGGGATGTGTGAGAGGCAACCACACATTGATGTTTCTCTCCCTCTCTTTCTCCCTCCCTCCCCCTCTGTCTAAAAATAAATAAATAAAATCTTTTTTAAAAAAGGGCGGGGCGGGGGACACACCTAAATGTGCAAAAGAGAAGACTGATTAAGTTACTTGCAATACATTCACTTGACAGTATTTTGTAGCTGTTTTACAAAGACTAAACAACAAAAATAAGAAAATGTTTAAGTTATAATGTATCTGGTAAAATATGGGATCAAAAATTATATTCATGGAGTAATAACAATTATGTAAAAACCAAACAAACAAAACACTCGTGTTATGTGCTAAATTGTGTCCCCACCTCAAACTCATGTTGAAATCCTCATTCCCTAGTGTCTTAAAATGTGACTATTTGGAGAGAGGGTCTTTAAGCAGGTAATTAACTTAAAATGAGGTCATTAGGGTGGGCCATAATCTAATATGACTGGTATCTACCTAAGAAGAGGAAATTTGGACACAGGCACAGAGATGACATGAAGACACAGGGAGAAGACAGGTGTCTCTCTGCAAGTCAAGGAGAGAGGACTCAAAAAAAAAAACCCCCAACAAATCCAACACCTTGATCTTGGACTTCTGGCTTCTAGAACTTCAAGAAAATAAGTCTGTGTTTAAATCACCTGTTCACAGCCTTTGTTGTGGTGGCCTTGGTAAACTACGACAAGCCTAAAAAATTATCATTAGGAAAAAGACAGCCCTAGGCAGTGTAGCTCAGTGGACTGAGTGCCTGCCTGTGAATCAAAGGGTCACAGGTTCAATTCCCAGTCTAGGGCACATGTCTGGGATGCAGGCCAGGTCCCCAGCAGGGGATGTGTGAGAGGCAACCACACATTGATGTTTCTCTCCTTTTCTTTCTCCCTCCCTTTCCCTCTCTAAAATAAATAAATATTTAAAAAGATTTAAAAAACACAGAAGTAAACAGCAAATATAA
Organism: Sturnira hondurensis; assembly: GCF_014824575.4. NCBI lineage: Eukaryota > Metazoa > Chordata > Mammalia > Chiroptera > Phyllostomidae > Sturnira > Sturnira hondurensis. The sequence continues at coordinate 1,483,227 of NW_028094121.1, read as the reverse complement.
ACAACAAATTATCTCTGGGTGATGATACTATTTTTTTCTCCTTTCTATTTTCTAATCTCATGTATTTTAAAAATTTTCTACAAAGAGGATATATTACTATATAATGGGAGTACATTTTCCTTGTTTGAAAATGTAGATTCATGTACTGATCTACCACTTTCTTACCACCAATCACCCATCATGTGTTCACTTCTCTTCCTACCTACCTCAGATCCCATGGTCTCTCATTAAAATCACTTTCTGGCAAACACTCTTGACTCCCTCCAAATCTCAATCCTAACTTTGGTTAAAGGCACTTATCCACGTACCCACGCCTACCCCAACAGCTCACCAGTGCTGAAGAAAAACAAATGCAGGCTCACTAGTCTCACTTTAAACTCATGGCCATAATTCTCAAATGCTACTTAACATCATCTAGAAATCATGCCACATTTCCCTACTAGGTTTTCTACTTTCAAAAAAACACCCCCCAAATTAATATCCTTTTCTCTCTCTTCATACTCCAAATATGCACTCCTTCACCTTCACTCTTAGGGGAGTATATAGATTCTGAGTTCATTGAGAAAACAGAAATAAGAGATAGGAACCTTCTGCATGCCATTCATTTCAGAAAAGTACAGATCTTGTTTAGTGGTATACCCCCAGCTGCACAGTATAGCAGTAGGTTCTAAGTTAACATTTGCTGAGTGAATGATGCTACATATTCATCATTCTTTCTGACTGTTCTCCTGTTGCTGAGGATAAAGTGAACTTGCTTTTACCAAAAGCCAACCCTCCATTTTTACTTCAGATCCCATTTCCTCTCATCCTCTTAAGGACTCTGCAAGTGTTCCCCTTCTAATAGATTGCTTGCGCCAGCCTTCTTATCACTCTATCACCTATCAAACAAACACACACACACAAAAAGCCAACAAACATCCCCTCCTACTCCCACACATGTCCCTCCTGCTATATCCTTCCACTTCTCTGCTCTCCTTCATAGGAAAACTTATTTTAAGAGTTGTCTATAATCACTGACTCCACACTTCCTCAAATAATCGCCTCATTCAAATAGGGTTTTTCTGCTCACCACCCCATTGACATAACTCCCAAATTCTATTTTCAGCACTGTCCTCTTTTTTTTAATTCCACACTTACATATACAATTACCTATAGCCCATCTCCACATGGTTATCGATAAGCAATTTCAAACTAAACAGTTTGAAACAGTCTGGCTAAAACGAAATGCCCCCTCTTGCCAACCAGTTCCTCTTTTTGCCTTCCCCAAACCATAAATGTCATCTCCATCACCTAGTTGCTCGAGCCAAATATCCTTAAAATTATCCTTGATGCCTCTATTTCCTTTACACTCACATCCAACCCATCAGGAAGCTCTGTTGGCCCACATTCCAAATCCATCCACTGATCTTAATCTCACCATTTGCACTGTAGTTCAAGTCACTATCACCTCTTACCTGGAACATTACAACAGCTTGCTAATGTGTTTTCTTGATTCTGTTCTTGCCCTACTCCACAGTATTCTCCACATACAGGTCAAAGTAAGCATTTTAAAACATTACCCAGATAATGTCACTTACCTGCTTGAGGACCTCCAGCAGCTCCACACTGAGTTAAGGGTGCCTTACAAAGCTACGCAAGACCTGGCTTTTGTTGCTCCTCTGACCCTATTATTTATGACTTTCCCCTTTCTACTACCCTGCAGTCATACTGGCCAGTGTCCCACTCCAAGAGTGTGCCTTCTCTCCTGGTTTGATGTCCCCTATCTTTCTAGTAATCTGTCATATTTGTTCTCCTCTAAATAATTATTAAAAACTACAAAGTTGATCAGGCTTAAAAATTCCTGACAAAGATATTAGGGTATCATAACTGAATTTATGTTTAAAGTTTCTCACAATTATTGTTATAATGAGAAGGAATGTATTCTTTAAAATTAAATACCAATATACAGTACATTATATATACAAGTTTTCAGTATTATAGCACCTAAGTAAAGATGAGGTACTAGTATGTGCAAAACTAATTCAGGAAGCCATGATAAATAGAAACCAGGCTGCATGATCATTAATAAAACAATATTTAAAAGCAACTAATGCAATTTAGAAAAAAAATCCTAGTAAAAACAAAAAATGAAAGCCAGACTCAAAGACTAAGCAAAATGAACAAAAGGACTAACAAATGTAACTGGGTAGGGAGGCACCAAATGAAGTTTAATTTAAGACAATGGAAAAGGAACTTCTGAGAAGAAATATTTGAAGCTCCTGGCACAAACAAGTGGAGCCTGGAAGCAGCACACAAAGAAAAGGAGACAACAACTACCTTACAAAATGCTTAATTTTAAAGCATCATCATAAATTACTCAGTGGATTACATAACTGTCCCCATGTCAATTCCTAAATGAAAAGAATACAGAATCTGATAGAATTTCACACATTAAAAAAGGAGCTAGTCACATAATTTTTCAAAGCATGATGAGAATTATAGCCATGTTTCAGAGTATATTATGATATATAGCTACCATTTTTAAATAACTGGTTTTGTTTTATTCCCTTTCCCCAAGCAGTATATTTCTTCTCTGGCAGTCATACCCAGTTAACAGTAACAATTCAAAAGCCTGAAATCCTCTGTAATTGTCTGTGCTCCCAAGCCCTCCAATTGACCAGGTTATCAAATTATATCAGTTCTACCTCTAAAATGACTATCTCATCTCTTTCAAATCTGAGTTTAAGATTTCAAACAACAATTTTTTTTAAGATTTAATTATCTCTCACCTTGACCAATGAAAAGTTACTTAATTCCTGTCTCATCTCACTCCTTTCCAATCCATAGTTTAGTATCAATTTTCTAAAGTATGGATAAGATAAAACTTGTCACTACCTCCTTTAAAAGTCTTCAAAGATCAAGCCCTAAACTGTATCCATACATAACAAACACGTCATACTATTTCATCTCTCTAAAATTTTCTATCTTTCTCTATTTGGGAGATTCCTATTTATTCAGCACAGTCGAGGGCAACTGTTACTTTGCAATAGCTTTCTGGTAACATCCCCAAGCAGAGTATAGTACCATAGTATACTATAGTACTATAGTATAGTACTATACTATAGTACTCTGTGCCGGTCACAGAGTATCAGAGCTAAATATTACTAAGCCAGTCAATATTGCTGGGACTGGGCACACAACAAGCACTCAAAAAATAAAAATAAAAAAGTCCGTCTTTTTACCAAACTCAAAATAGTTATACAATGAGAGAAAAACTATACATATTAAGAAGTTAATATTTAAATGCATGCTTTCATGGAAACAATTTTGACATGAGATTGATACTTAGATACAGACATATATAGCAAGGCACTCAGCCTTTGATCCATGAAAGAGAAAAACAGATTATGGACAGTACTGTCATGTTGGACAACTGAAGTTCAGCACTGCTGAAGCAGAAGGGGATATCCTAAGAGAAGCAAAATACAGTTCCTGTCAGTGGCTCTGTTTTTTACTATAATGGAGAATGAAGATCTACAAAAAGCAAGAAGGCAATGGGCGGAGAAGCAGAGGTGAGGAATACAGGAGAGAATATGCTTATGGTCGATGGGACCTTGGTTCTGGAGGCCCACTTATAGCCTGGCTTTGCACAAGGCTTTAACTGTTGGGAGGCTTTAACAGCCTCCCTAGTGATTTAAAGAATCACAACTATTTTTGATGGAGAGGCAGAAGAAAGAGATTTAGAGAAAATATGATTTTAGTGTCAAGTGGAAAAGCAAGCTTCACTTAATTATCAGATAAGACAAATCATCCCACCTCAGAAACTATGCTGAAACACAAAGAGATTTTAGCTTTAAAGACTTCTGATAAGGTTCTTACATTTTCACAAACCTCAAATTTTACTAGAATTTAAATTCCGAATTTTATAGGATATTTGTCTATTTAATTCAACTAATATTATAAAAATATCACTATAACGATGATAAGAATGTATACCTTCCAGAAATGGTTATAAGTTTTAAGGACATTTTAAGTAAGATAACATAATACAGAGTGTCTAGCATGATGCCTAAAACAGAGAACAAATTCATGAAATAGGTTTCTCTTTCTTTCCTTTCTTAATTATAATCTCTAGTATAGCCGAACCATTAGAGAAATATTCTAAAGTATTTATAAAGCAAAACTCCTTTCATGACCCAGAAAAATTCATGCTAATGACAAAAATGACATGATGGCTAACTGAAAAGGATAATGAGTGACCTAATTAGTAGTGAGAAATTCCTTAAATTCAGTCCTTGCCAATGCTCTTAACCCTGCTTACCTCCAGGATGGGAGGGTAAAAAGATACTTACCACTAGGCTGCATATTCAATGAACTAAAAACTGGTCAAGGTGTTAAGAAGTTTGGGATTTATCCCTGGATCCACCAATACCTCACTCTGACCTCCGAGAAAACAGTTTCCCTGTATGTGAATTTCTCCATCTGTAAAATGAAAGGAAAGGGGAACATTTATTACCCAGTAAAGTACTGAGACTCTCAGCTATTAACAAACAAGGCTACATGGTAAGAAAATTAGGACAGTAAGATACAAATTTTTTGCCTATTAGAATATCTCAGGGTGGGCCCTGGCTGGTGTAGCTAAATGGATTGAGCGCGGGCCTGCGAACCACACGATCGTGGTTCGATTCCCGGTCAGGGCACATGCCTGGGTTGCGGGCCAGTTCCCAGTGGGGGACACATGAGAGGCAACCACACATTGATATTTCTCTCCCTCTCTCCTTCCCTTCCCCTCTCTCTGAAAATAAATAAAAATATTAAAAAAAAAGAATATCTCAGGGTGGGATAGTACCTTATAGCAAGTATACGAGTTTAATTTAACTAAGCCTTAATATTCAGAGATAAAAATATTTGCTACATCCAGTTCCACGCAAATGTTGAATATAAATATAGTTTCCAATTAACCAAGTAAAGCCAGAAAAAACAAAAGATACTAAACACCATTACCATGATGTTATGAATTGATCTGTGTTCCCACAAAATTCATATGTTAAATTGCAATCTCCAATGTGACTGTGTTGAGAGATAGGACTTTTAAGGAAATAACTAAGATTAAATGAGGTCATAGGGGTAGGCCTTAATCTGACAGGACTGGTATCCTTATAAAAAAAAGAAAGAGAGACCAGAGATAGCTCTCTTCCCCTTCTTCCCCTCAAACACATACAGAGAAAGGCCCGGTGAGGACACTTGTCTATAAGCCAAGGAGAGATGCCTCATCAGAAACCAGCCCTGCTAACACCGTGATCTTAAACTTCCAGCCTAGGAATTGGGAGAAAATAAATTTCTGTTGTTTCAGCCACCCAGCCTGTGGTATTTCGTTATGGCAGCCCTCCCCGACAAATACACATGGGTCATTGGACAAATGAGACTATAGTAATTCTCTTGAGAGTATTTCATGCAACAGTCATCGGTTTCCAAGTTGCTCTAAAGAAACTTCACTCTTTTACAAAATAAAAACAAAAGAAAATAAAATACTGAACTGGAAGTTCACTTTTATCCTGTTTTGGATCTTAACTCTATTTTTCCTTAAAGACCATTTTTCCTTAAATGCTTTAGGCAGGTAACTTAATTGCACTGAACCTCAGTTTTTTATCAGCAAAAAAAATGGGAATGGTAACGCTAATGCTATTTGCTTCACTGGACTGTTGTGAAGAATAAAAAGATGACTTTTTAAAGTGCATAATATGGATAATAGAGATTATTAAGGAAAAACTTGATGTTTACTACCTTTCTCAGAGAGAAAACTCATCCTGTGAATAATACAATGTACTTGCCAAAAGGACATTAGAACCTCTAGGGATGCTAATTCTCACAACTCGAGTAACTAATATAGGAATATCTGCTACAATTACTTTTACTTTGCTTCTTTTCCCTTTGGCTTCCTCTCTTACTGTTGACTGGGACATTTACAAATTAAGGTAATGTGATCTTGGGGGAAATGAAAGTTTCTGTATTTATTTTAAAACACAGTAACGACACTAAGAGGCTGGAGTAAGAAGAGTAACCTCAGTCCTTCGATGTCCAGAGCCCTGATGTCCAGTAGTTTCTGGAACATCCTAGAAAATAGGCACTCATTGATTTCTGATAAAAGAGTGCAAGAGCATAGACTAGTAACACCTAAAGCAGTGCCATTCAATAGAACTTTCAGTGATAATGGAAATGTTCTATATCTCCATTGTCTACTGGGCAGCCACTAGCCACATGTGACATCCAGCAGGCGAAATGCATCTAGTGTGACTGAACAGCACATTTTAATTGTATTTAATTTTTATTAAATTTAACTAGATGCATGTCCAATGGCCACTCTACTGAATGGCACAGATCTTGACAGTGCAAAGATTCTAGTATTTCTGGAAACCTTTGAAAGGTAATAAGCAACAGAAAAATCTACAAGGCTATGGACGCATCCTTTTGAAATGTGACAAAAAAATCACAATAGGTCATATTTTGAAGCAACAAAAAGTAGAAAAAATTCTTCATATACTGTGATATTAAGAAAAAATTCAGTTGCAAATTATCACTTGTATATTAAAATAGCAATTATTAGCATTACGTAGTTTGTATTTCAAGTGTTTATTATGTGCCAGATATTGTGCTAAGTATTTCAATAACACCGCCCTCTCCAGTTTAATACCATTTAGTACGATATCATTACCCCTTTTTACAAATAAGGAAATGATACCAGGGAGGTGATTAATTTTCTAAAAAGTTAGAAAAAAAGTCAGGATTTGAACACAAAAACTATGCTTTTAATATCACTGTCTCTCCCCTTAAAATAAATAAACAAATAAAAAAGAAACCATATAATCACTTTCAACATAAAATAGCCTGCTTGAAAGAACTACAACCAGGTGTGAATGTGGATGTTCTACCCATTTTATTTGATCTGGACACTGAATAAGATTAGGCGTAGTCTGGGATTTAATGAGGTAAAATTAGTTTAAACAAAGGATGTCCATTGGTACCATGATTTAAATATTCACAGAGCTTGGAAAATACAAAAGTAATGCAGGCTTACATGCTGGGGGAGGAAGGGCGGAAGAGACCAGGGAAGGAAGAATGAAAACTGGAGAAATATTAAACATACTTCTGAAAACCCATTACAAGACAGAACTCTTTCAGTGTTAGATAACACTGGTTTTAATAAGCCATAATTGTATTCCAATATGCACAGAAATCAAATTGAAACGTTGGGAGCAGGACTATCCCACTGTGGTCATGGAGGACAAGCTATAGGGGAGGCTGGAGACTGATCTGAGATGTGCCACTGATCAGCCACTCTCTTCTTAGCAAGTATTCCTAGTGACTCTCAAATGATCCTCTGCCTCCAGCTCTCCATTTACTTTGTTCCATTCAGAGATGAGTGTGATGAGATGGTAATATTCCTCTGGGATGATCCCCCAGAAGAGGAGCGGCGGGGAGGTAAGCTAGGCAATCACTTTCTTTAAAAGACCAGTGAATTCTGTCTTGTACATGCAGCAGATGTGAACAAAGGAGATGGAACAAATCTCTCCTGGTGACTGTCCCTCCCCCTACTCTCTGTAGCGATTATGCATCTCTGCACATGCACGGAGAGAAGAATCCCCAGAGACTATCACTATTTCCTTTAACAAGCCAAGCAGCAAACAATAAGTGGCTAATGAAAATGCAGAAAAGCCATGACTACCTTTGTCTTACAGGCCATCCTAGTAGGCTTCAACTATGTATAATGTTTATCCTTTCCAGAGGCTTACAGAGGTGTGATCCAGAGCATAGGAAAAGATAATGCTTTTTAGAATGCATTTGGCTCATGCTTTTTGAACAGGGAAGATTACTAATACCAGTGGTGGCACATCATAATTCCTAGAAATGCATAGTATATTTGGATAACAGCCCATAGTTTATTATAGATTTAAAGGGCACATCATAATTCCTAGAAATGCATAGTATATTTGGATAACAGCCCATAGTTTATTATAGATTTAATAGGGTAATCTACGGAGACAAATGACAACAACTGAATGAGATGAGAATAGGTAAGTAGGTAGGCAGCAACTTGTGAACAGACTCATCTGCCATACTAAGACAATGGTACATTACATATTGAAGCGTTTGGTGCCACCCCAAAGATTATGTTAGACATTCAATATCAAGATCTCATTTCTTATTGGTATTTTATATCTAAAGGGATTTTAACATTTTTCAGACTTTTACATACATTATTTCCAATGTTCATACAGCTTCAACACTTACATGTTTACTAAATTCTGATACTGATTATCAACTTATGATGTGGTAAGTTCATATGTAGTAAGAAGATGTAGTAAGAAGGGCAAAATTTAGAGGTTAAAGATCTACAAATAACTCTTGCTGTTCAGAGTTAAGATTTTGAATAAGTCTCGTAACCCCATATTGTTTCCATAAAACACGAATAGCAACAGTACCACTTCATAAGATTACTGTAGAGACTGCGTAAGATAACTANTTTTTCAGACTTTTACATACATTATTTCCAATGTTCATACAGCTTCAACACTTACATGTTTACTAAATTCTGATACTGATTATCAACTTATGATGTGGTAAGTTCATATGTAGTAAGAAGATGTAGTAAGAAGGGCAAAATTTAGAGGCTAAAGATCTACAAATAACTCTTGCTGTTCAGAGTTAAGATTTTGAATAAGTCTCATAACCCCATATTGTTTCCATAAAACAGGAATAGCAACAGTACCACTTCATAAGATTACTGTAGAGACTGCGTAAGATAACTATGTGAAGAGTACTTTGCAGACTGTAAAGAGCTGTATAAATGATGTACCAGCCTTGTTCAAATTGCAGGATTAAGTTGGCAAGAAAGGGTGAGATTCTTTTATTCACTGTAGTCACTATTTGTGACACATACATTCATACACAGCCTAATAGAGGATAACTCTATTTCTACTACATATAAATACGGGTTCTGACCTTTTCGAGGATCTGATTTTTGCATGGTACCATCAGCTATACCAAATTGGAAATCATTTCTCTTTAGTGAGATGAAGAAATCTAGAAGCAAAAGACAGAAAAAATTAGAAATGTGAACGAACTATTGTAGATAAAATAGTTTTCACCAAACTATTGGTGAAATTAGGATTTTATCAGAGGAAACCAGCAGTCTGGACACTCAGACAGGCCTTTCCAAGGGCTGTGATTTGGTTATGTTTCCAATTTCTGGGATCCTTCCCTCAGCTTTGTAGGTTCGGAATCCTAATTATGTTAAAAATAGATTGACTCTTGACAGATCTTTGGTCATTAAACAATGATAGGTAAACTAGAATATTCATTTATTAACTTACTGTGAGAAATATAACAGCCAGATGAACTAAAATATTGTACACTGAGAACTACAAAACACTGTTGAAAATATTAAAGAAAACATAAATATTTCAATGTCTCTGGTTATACTTTGCTCACTTGTTTGTTTTGTTGATTAGGTTCCACTTATAGGTGAGGTCATATGGTATTTGTCTTTCACTGCCTGGCTTAGAACAAACTGACAGTAACCAGAGGGGAGGAGGCGGGTAAAATGGGGAAAAAGAGGGGAAGGGTCATCAAGGAGCATGTATAAAGGACACATGGACAAAAGCCAAAAGGGGGTAGGATGGAGGGTGGAAGGTGGGGATGGGTGGGGTGGGGAGGGAGATGGAGACAACTGTACTTGAACAACAATAAAAAAAGATAGAGTAGGCTTAAAGGTAAATAAATAAATAAACTTGAAAAGCCCCAAGACTCAGTAAATGGTGTCAAATGGTCAATGATAATATTAAAATGGAAAAAACATAAATAAATGGAAAGACATCTGTGTTCATAAATTGGAAGATTAATATTGTTAAGATGACAATAATACTCAAAGTGATCTAAAGACTCAATCCCTATCAAAATCCCAATGATTATTTTTTGCAGAAATATAAAAAGTCATCTAAAATTCGCATGGAATTTCAAAGAACCCCAAGTATCTTAAACAATCTTGAAAATGAAGAACAAATTTGGGAGACTCATACCTCCTGATTTCAAAACTTACTACAAAACTACAGTAATCAAAACAGTGTGATATGGGTATAAGGACAGATATATAGACAAACTGAATAGAAGAATAAAGGGCCCAGAAATAGGCCCTAATGTACAGAGTAAAATTATTTTCAACAAAGGTGCCAAGACCATTCACATTTGGGAAAAAGATACCCATTTCAGCAAATGATGATGGGAAACTTGGATATCCAAATGCAAAAAAAAAAAATAGAATGTTTATCTCACACTATACCAAAAATTAACTCAAAATGCCTCAAAGACCTAAATATAAGAGCTAAAATTATAAATCTCTTAGTAGAAAACATAAGGGAAAATCTTCATGACACCAAATTTGGCAGTGATTCTTGGATAAGACATCTAAAGCACAGGCAACAACAACAACAACATCGAATTTCATTAAAACAAAAGGCACTGTGCATGAAAGACACTGTTACAGGAGTGAAAAGGCAGCCTGAAGAATGGGAGAAAATACTGGCAGACTATGTATCTGATAAAGGATTAATATCTAGAACATATACAACTTAACAACCAAAAACCCACATCCAACTCAATTCAAAAATGAGCAAGGGACTTGAATAGCCATTCATTCATTTATCTACACAGATGGTCAATAAGCACAAGAAAAGATCTGCAACATCATCAATCTTTAGGGAAATGCAAATCAATATTACAATGAGATACCACTTCACTCACATCCATTAGAAGGGCTATTATGAAAACAAACAAAAATAAGTGCTGGTGAGGATGTGGAGAATTAGAACACTTGCAATTGTTAGTGGGAATGAAAAGCAGTACAGGTGCTGTGGAAAATCTCAGAAAGTTAAACACAGAATTACCGTATGATTACCACATGATCTAGTAACTCTACTCCCAGATACATACCCAAATAATTGAGAGCAAGGACTGAAACAGATACTTGTGCACTAATGTTCACAGCAGCATTACTCACAATAGCCAAAGGGAAAAAACAATCCAAGTATCCAACAATAAATGAATGGATAAACAAATGTGGTGTATACGTGCACACACACACACACACACACACATACACACAGAGGAATATTATTCAGCCATAAAAAGCAATGAAATTCTGATATTTGCTATAATATGACGAATCTCAAAACATTATGCTAAGTAAAATAAGCCAAAACTGAAGTGACAAATATTGTGTAATTCCACTTATATTTGGTAATTAGAATCAGCAAATTCACAGAAATGGAAAGTAAAATAGATTTCAGGGGCTGGGCAGGGTGGGTAATGGACAGTAATGATTCAACAGGTTCATGGTTTCCATTAGGGATGATGGAAAAGTTGCAAAAATGGATTAGTGAATGCTACCTAACATTGAAATGTACTTAATGAGTTAAAAGGTAAAATTTATGTTACGTGTATTTTACCACATACAAAAAACCAAAACAGCCAACAAGCAACTCTGCTGCTGAGTTTGATAGTCCTGTTCAACCAACTTATAACAGGAATACAAAAAGCCTCACAGGACTCTTCCGAAAGTAAGTCCTGGAGTCATAGCGTTCCCCTTCCTGGGTAATCATAGATGTAACCTCCAATTAGTCTTCGTTATGACCTCCCATTTAGTATGTTTTGAAGCTTAATACCTTTTGATAAACACATCCTTTCTTTGGATAATGTTGCTATCTATATATAGCAAGTAGTACAGATGGGTGTTAGATTTGCATATTAACTCTGTCACTAACTATGTAAACTTGGACAAGTGACTAAATGTCACTGGGCCTCAATTTATGTATGTTTAAAGTGGGAAAAAATAATAGCTTCTACTCCAAAGGGTCTGTGAGGGTTAAGTGGCATTAACTACTTTAATGAATGAAAAGAAATAAGCATCTGATAGAGAGGAGGTACTTCCTCACCTCCCTAACCTTTTGTCATACTACTGATCACTCACAAGTCAGTTCTCTGTATCTTGGCTCCATCAGCAACCACGCATCACCACAGTTCTCTGTGGTTTAGAAGGCCTTGCTAGTGGGCAGGGCAGGGGAGAGTAATGGGGGAAATGGGGACAACTGTAATTGAACAACAATAAATTTTTTTTAAAGCCAATGTCAAAAAGACCAAAAACAAATGCAGACAAATTCATTTTATATCACAAACCTCTCCTTCCATCAGGATTCCATCATCCCTAAAGGCAGACACTTGTCATAGGCTTATTTTATATCACAAACATTGCCTAGAAAAAAATAACATTCTCAATTTTTTAAAACTGAATTTTCAACAATTCTAAGTTTTTTACAACAGATCTTGCATAAATTCCCAAGTATACAAGTTCTAGTTCTATATTTGTAGTACAAAAACAATGAGTATAAACAACAAGGTAAAAATGGTAAGTATGGTTCCATTTCAGTGCTAAGAAGCTGAGAAAAATCTATAAGGTGTTAATGGGTGGGACAGTTTAGGATTTCAAAGCCTGCTACACTATAATTGGCTGGTATTAAAAGTGCCAGAGATAAATGAGTAAGCCTAATATCTCACCATGAAAACATTCAATAATGAAGTTGGTCTAATAGAAGACAAAGTTAGATCATACAGATCAAAAAAATATCCATTTAATCTCCATGTAAAAAGCAAAACATCAGCCCTGACTGGTGTGGCTCAGTGGGTTGGACATTGTCCCACAAAGAGGAAGGTTGCTGGTTCTATTCCTGGTCAGGGCACATGCCTGGGTTGTGGGCCAGGTCCCTTGTTTGGGGGCATGTGAGAGGCAACCGAGAAATCTTTCTCTCTCTTTTTTTCCACCTTTTTTAATAGTTGTTCAAACACAGATCTCTCTCTCCCTTTTTTTCTCCCTCCCTCTCCCTTTCTCTAAAAAGAAAAAAAAATCTTGTTTTTTTTAAAGCAAAACATCAAATCACATAATGATTAGAGAATAGCATCAAATCAAGATTCATATTCCTGGCCCTGGCTGGTGTATCTCAGTGGATTGATTGAGTGTGGGCCTGTGAACCACAGGATTGTGGTTAGATTCCCAGTCAGGGCACATGCCTGGGTTGCAGGCCAGTTCCCAGCAGGAGACTCACGAAAGACAACCATACATTGATATTTCTCTCCTTCCCTTCCCCTCTAAAGATAAATAAATAAAATCTAAAAAAAAGATTCATATTCCTGATTTACTCCTAGATCACACTGCTCAGACATTAAAGTTCATCATGTCTGACTGACCTGAACTACTGAGACTACACCATTTTAGGATTACCATCAATATACACAAGCCTAGGTATAAAACTGGGATTAGGAGACAAAGAGAACCACAACAGAAAAAAAGAAATTGAAAGGTTACCAAAAAATGTAGGCTAAGATCATTTTGCTAAATAAACTTCCATATTGTTAATTTAATGGAACCATCATAGAAGAAAGGGAACCAACTATGAGCTAGGTTCTATGCTAAGCACTTTAAAAATAATTTTTTTTTGTTAAAGTATAATATACCTAATAAAAAGCACACAAATCATAAGTATGAAGCTCAATGAACTTTTACAATATGTCTCCAAACCAAGAAAGAGATCATTACTAGCACCTGAAATACTCCCTTTGCATCATCTCCCAGCATTACTCTACTCAAGAGTAAATGCTGTCTTGACTTCTACCACTGTAGACTAGTTTTGCCTGCTTTGAACATTACAGAAATACTTACATCATATGTACTCTCTTTTATGTCCACTTCCTTCCACTCAACATTTTGTGAGATTCATTCACAGTGCTCCTACCAGGCATTTTTATCTTCATTACATGATCTAAGCACCTAACATTCTAGCATTTCCCATTTAAGGTTTTAAAAAACCTGTGGTCTGAAATTAGATTAAGGAACCCAAGGTCATGTGGCTACTAAAAAGAAAGGCTAAAATTAAAGACTGTCTCATTTCAAAGTTCATGTTCTCTTAGATTCCATTATGCTTGCCTACCACACAGTTTAAAAACAAGAGGAAATCAATCCCTTCCCTAGTTTATTTATCCTAGGCCATATATGTGTATAGAGGTTTGACAAATAGCTACTATGCAACTGTAAGACATTATTATTAGCATAAAGAAGGAGCTACTTAGGGCAGTGGTTTTCAAGCCTTTTTGATTCAGATCCACAGACTTAAATACAGGTGTTTTTACATTATGCATTTCTGAAAAACCTTACATTCTGTAAAAAAAATATGTATTAAAACTAGGCTTGTGGAAAAAATAAAGTTAGAAACAGGTTACTAAAAATAAAAGCCCATGGAACTTTGTACCCTTTACACACACACACACACACACACACACACACCCATAACGGTCTAAGTCATTAAGAAAAGGTTAAACTAGGCCCAACAAACTAAACTGAAAAGAAGAAAGGGTACAATCCATTTTAGAATAATTTCCAACTAAAATAATTTTTTAAAATAAAGTTTTAATGTGCAACGAATAAAACAAACTTGTAGCTTCAGAACACTAAACTTCTAAAAGTGACTTATTTCCCCAAGGTTTCCTACAGTGAAGATTTGAATGTCACCATCTGCAGACAGGAGCTACTATTATTAAAAGCTTTTCATGGTGACAAAATTAAAATCTGAGGTCAGACTCATATGGCTTTGGGGGCCCATAAGAGACTATTAACCCATTTACCACTCTTATCTGTTCACACTGCCCAAGCAGACCTTTGAAAGACGTCTATGCCACATAGTACCAGACATCTCAAGATCAACTCTATGCTATTAGAGTCGAATAGGATAGAGTCCTGTATAGAAAACTACCTCCTCAGAGATACAGCTCTGAAACTAGATGAAATCCTCCCTGCTTAGGCCATGGAGATATTTGGGACAATTCTTTTTTATGTACCAAGAAACTGAGGGGCAACTTAGACCTAAACTTGGCCTGGTTCATTCTTTGTAGCCACTTCTTCAAGGCTTCACATTCTTCACCTGGAAACCAGGAGGTTAGAACTCTATAGTGCCTTCCCAGGCAGGTCCCATGTTTATTGCAAACTAGCTGCATGCCTCTGTTCCCTTATCATCATCCACCTCTACAAGTGTCTGATTTTATAGTTTCATAGAAAATCCTGTTATTACTGAAATAAGGAAAATTTAACAAATATTATCAACTGTCTTTCTGCAAGCTCCTCAGGCAATTACCCTGATGTCCATTTCTGGTTGGGAAACTTTGAGACTAGCTCTTTCTTCTCTGTAACAATAAATGTGCCTTATGTGAATCCAAAACAGTATAGCTATCTAAGGAAAGGGTTCACTTCTCTATAAAAACGAACTTCACTGAGAGAGCATGGAATAATCATTGAGTGGTATTAAGCTAAGGCATATCATTGATTTAAAAAAATTATTTGGGGATGATACAAAAAGAATATATAATAAGCATTCCAAACAGCTAAGGCCGACAAGTCGTACCATTTGCTGAGTTACTCGGTATTTAGTAGGAATCTT
The DNA here is from genome assembly GCF_014824575.4 of Sturnira hondurensis. Taxonomy (NCBI): domain Eukaryota; kingdom Metazoa; phylum Chordata; class Mammalia; order Chiroptera; family Phyllostomidae; genus Sturnira; species Sturnira hondurensis. The sequence goes on along the minus strand of NW_028094121.1, from coordinate 1,467,715 downwards.
TTTCATGTTAACTACTAAGAATAATGCCACTTTAAACAGGTCAGAAAACCTTTGTACATAACCATAGAATAAGTAGGGACAAAGAGGCATTGGAGATGAAAAAAAAGTATGTCCAGTTGCATGGATTCTTGAGGTTCTATTTATTTATTTATTTTTTTAATTAAAAAATTTATTGACTGATTTTGGAGAGAGAACAGAAGGGAGAGAGAGGAACAGCAATTTGTTGTTCCACTTATTTATGCATTCATTGCTTGCTTCCTTTTAAAAAATTTTTAAAATTATTTTTAGAGAGGGGAAGGGAGGGAGAAAGACAGGGAGAGAAACACCAATGTGTGGTTGGCTCTCTCACATGGCCCCCACTGGGGGCCTGGCCTGCAACCCAGGCACGTGCCCTGACTGGGAATCAAACCTGCTTTTGCGACCTCTGGTTCGAAGGCCTGCACTCAATCCACTGAGCTGTACTAGCCAGGCGAGGTTTTATTTTTTAATTCCAGAAATTTAGCTTTCAGAACACAAAATGCCTTTCTCTACTTCCTCAGCTTTTGACCTAGCAATTTATCCCTTAATTAAAACCTATTTTAATTCTCCCTCACTTCAAGTCTCTAGGGTTCACTGGACCAGGTTTAGTGGGAGACTTTATTTCTGAGAACAATTTTATATAGTCGTACTAGTTCAGAGAACTCCAGATATTTACTTCATCAAAATCACTGACAGGTGAGTTCTGGCTGAGATGGAGGCATAAGCAGAAATACCTTGCTTCCTTGCACAACCAAAAAAAGGATAATGTTGCATCCACCAACCGTGAGAACAAATGTTGGAGACTTTCAGGGTTTCCAAGATGTTACTTTATTGGCCAAGTTTAACCTGCGCAGGGGTGAACTCTCAAAGTGTCTGGAAACACGGTGCCACAAACAAGAGTCGCGCGCAGTGCTTACAGCTAAGTCCTTATATAGAGGCAGGCAAGCAAGCATTGCACAGAAGCAGATGTGGTGGTTAGCTATTGGCTTACAGCGCCCGAGTGTGGGAACAGGGTGGGGTCTGACTCAACTGAAAGGAAAATTTTGAAACTAAACAGATGGCAATCAACTTACAGGATGTTTGCTAGGGATGCAGGCTCCTTGGGGCTGAGACTATTTTTCTTGTCCCCAACAGATAACAACTGATTTAAAAATAAAGAACAACCAAAACTGCCAGAAAATCATTTGCATGGAAGTCCAACAACCAAGGAGTTGAAGAAACAATCATCCAGACTGATTTTATCTCAGTGCACTGAGACAAAGAAATATGGCCCAAATTAAAAATAGATCAGAAAATGAACTCCAGAGAATGAACTAAGTGATAAGGAGATAGATAACCTATCTGATACAGAGTTCAAAACACTGGTAATCAGGATGTTCACAGAACTGACTCAGCTCAGTCGCAAAATGAAGGAAGAAATGAAGGCCACACAAAGTGAAATAAAGGAAAATATACAGGGAACCAGCATTGAAGGGAAGGAAACTGGAACTCAAATCAATGATTTGGAACAGAAGGAAGAAATAAATATCCAACCGGAACAGAATGAAGAAACAAGAATTCAAAAAAATAAGGAGAGGCTTAGGAACCTATGGGAGAACTTTAAGTGTTCCAATATCCCATTCATGGGGGTGCAGGAAGGAGAAGATGAAGAGCAAGATATTAAAAACTTATTTGAACATATAATGAAGGAAAATTTCCCCAATCTGGTGAAGGAAACAGACTTCCAGGAAGTCCAGGAAGCCCAGAGAGTCCCAAAGAAATTGCACCCAAGGAGGAACACACCACGACACATCATAATCAAGTTACCCAAGATTAAAGATAAGGAGGGCATCTTAAAAGCAACAAGAGGAAAGGAGAGAGTTAGCTACAAAGGAATTCCCATAAGGCTATCAGCTGATTTCTCAAAAGGAACCTTACGGGCAAGAAGGGGCTGGAGAGAAGTATTCAAAGTCATGAAAGGCAAGGACCTATATCCTAAATTACTCCATCCAGCAAAGTTATCATTTATAATTGGAAGGGCAGTTGAGTGCTTCCCAGATAAGGTCAAGTTAAAGGAGTTCATCATCACCAAAGCCTTATTATATGAAATGTTAAAGGGACTTATCTAAGGAAAAGAAGAAGATAAAAAATACAAACAGTAAAATGATAATAAACTCACAACTATCAATAACTGAACCTGAAAAACAAAAACTAAGCAAACAACTAAAACAGGAACAGAATTACAGAAACGGAGATCATGTGGAGGGTTATCAATCAGTGAGGCAGAGGAGGAATGGTGGGGAAAAGGTACAGGGAATAAGAAGTATAATAGGTAGGCACAAAATAGACAGAAGAAGATTAAGAACAGTATAGGAAATGGAGAAGCCAAGGAACTTATATGTACAACTCATGGAATGAACTAAGTGGGGGAGGAAATGCTGGGTGGTAGGGGGCAGTGCAGGGAGGAGGGTGATAAACAGGAGAAAAAAACTGGGACAACTGTAATAGCATAATCAGTAAAATACACTTAAAAATCACTGATAGGTGTCTAACTGGTGCAATGCTCTTTAACACAGAGCAGCGATTCATAACTTTTTTCCTACCCTCACAAATCTGAAGAATACAAAACACTATCAGTAAGGGCAGACTCATTGAAAGCATTGAGTTTCAGCAAGAGGGTAGGAATTAGGATTAATTTGACGGGAAGGGAGGCTCCACTAGGTGAAGGTTTTTCAGAACCTCTGTGGGTATTGGTATAATTAGGAAAAAGACCTCTCCAGTCCATAAGCTTCTTCCATTGCTCTTCCCCTTGGCCCCATGCTCTAGAGCAGTGTTGTCCAACAGAAATGTAATTCAAGCCAAGTATGTTGGTTTAACTTTTCTATAGTAATCACAGTTTTTAAAGTTAAAAAAGATAAAAGTATCTTAATTATGAATTTTAATTAACAAAATATATTGAAATATCATTTCAGCCAGTAATCATTATAAAAGTCAATGAAAATACTCTACATTCTCTTTTATATTGTCTTCAAAATCTGGTGTGTATTATAGTATATCTCAATTCAGATGCTAAATTTTTATTAGACATACTTGACCTGTATTAATATTATATAAATTTATAGTTGAAAAAGATTCATATACTGTTATTTAAAACATACTTAAAATTTTTCCAATAACTATATCAAGAATCAGTTTTTACATTTAAATTTAATAAGTAAGATTTAAAATTAGTACTTCAGTCACACTAAATACACAGCTATTGTGTTAGACAACCGATTATCTAGAGGAAATAAATACCAAAATTAAATGTTAAGCACTTACTATGTGCCAAGCATGGTTCTAAGTGTCTGCACTAAATTTTTCAATTCTCACAATCCAGTAAGATAGATACTATTATCTTATCTTATTTTGTTGATGAGGAAACCATTGCAGAGAGATATATTAAAATTTGCACAAAGTTACACAGTAAATTTACTAATCCAGTAAATGGTGGAGCTTGGATTCAAAGCAAGGTATCTTGACCCACTTCTTATTTCTAAAGTTTAAGGTTTTTCCAGGAAAATTGGACTATTTAGTATGCCCTAGGAATAAACACAGTCTTTTACGTATGTTTGGATAGAGGCTTCCAGCACTGGCTGATTTTCTCCATCATATGTCCTGTCTTGATTGCATGGACTTTTCTCAATACAGTCCTCACACTTGTTAAAGAAATCCATGTAACATGAAGACAAATTCTATCTGATTAAAACTCATTTAAAAGACATGTATTGTCTTTTAAAAATATGAGTAAGTACCCAGCTACTTATCAGCCCTGGAAAATGGGGAAGAGTACCATCAAAGAATCAGAAACTTTGAAGAATTTCTATAACATACAATCTAAATAGTGCTGGATAATGGAGAAAATCAATCCATTGCCGATAGCCTCTAACCAAATGTAGGTAAAGGATTCTATTTTCTCCCAGGGCATACTAAATAAATCAACTGTCCTGGGAAAAAAACCAAGCTAAGAAACAAGAAATGGGAGTTGATGGAAAGTAATGAGATACCTGAGATTTTAAGACCTGTGCTAGCTAGCATCTTACTCTTAATCAAAAAAAGCTTCTAGCTACACTGTTTGTCATGAGGCACAAGACATACAGTATCTTTTAAAATTAATTTTAAAGACACTTTAAAAGGAGAAAAAGACAACAAAGACTACCATAAAGAACCTACTCTAAACGTGACATTGAAAAAAGCTTAACCAAGGCACCCTCAGGATGCAATGGTGATGAGTTAGGGTTAGAAATGACTGGGTAGGAGCACAGACAGTACAAAGAGATCCAAATAATGAATAACCTAGTAAATAAAATTCTTTATAGGAACAAGCAATGCAAATAGAAAAGATATAATTTAGTTATAAATATTTAAAATATATTGGCACACCTGGCTTCCTAAATTAATTTAAACCTCTTTCAGAAAAGTCCTAAATAATCACCAGAAAAATTTCAATATAGCTGGATAGGTAGGGGGACATATAAATAGACATGTAATATTTACAAGTAATGGTAAAATTCAGGAGGTGAACATAATTTTTTAATTGTAAAATCCTTTTAATTTTGTTGTATGTTTGAAGTTTTCACAAGTAAAAAAGACTACTTTAAAATATCTCAGAGAAGCTACTGTCTCAAAACTCAACATTGGGAAACAGTGAAAAGTTGGGTAGGCTAGAACAAAAAGACTAAAAGAACCAACATTGTCTTTTTAGCACTTTTACATACGCAACCATTTTATCACAACAAATCTGAGAGGCAAATCACATTATCTCCATTACACACATATACCCCACCCCACCCCTAAGTCTCAGAGAATACCTTAATTAGTGAATATTAAACCTGGGATCAAAATATGCATACAGGTTTAAAAATCTCCCTAAAATCTAAATCTATCTTCATCATTTATTTTCCACAAGTATATAAGAAAGTGATTCTATTCCAGCTTTACTTGGAGAAGCAATTTAAATAAGAACAAATGAAATATATTTTATAAAACATATTTTTACAATATACTATACAAAATATAAATGACTTCTAGTTTCACTCCTTTATAATTTTCAAAGTTAAATGACTAACATATTCTTATTTGTGTTACAGTTAATTGTATACATCTTTTACAGTTATTTTGCACTATAATTCCCTTGAAATTAGGATCCAGATCTGATTCATTTCTACACTCTTTGTAATGGAACCATAGTTAGTTCAATGAATGTTTACTTACAGAAAGGATGTGATTCTCACAATAGATACACAAGGTGGCTATGACACCTAGTTACATTATCCTTATTAAGCACTTGAAGAAACAAAGGCAGAGTAAACTAATACTATTTCTCAGCTAAAAAGCTCATTTGCTGAGCTAAGGTTCCAGTCTTCGCCTTTTGTAGCACCAAATCAAAGATACTAAACCTGATTCTCCAACTGAGAGTCTGGCAGGGTGGCCAAAGGAAAAAGCTTTAATTAGGCCCAGACTGGGCGTGGCTCAGATGGGTGGGATTGTCCCACAAAGCTAAAGGTCACCAGTTCTTTTCCAGTCAAGGCACATGCCTGAGTTGTGGGTTCAGTCCCCAGGGTCAGAGCATGTAGGAGAAGGAGAGACAACCAGTCAATGTTTCTCTCCTGCATTAATGTTTCTTTCTGGCATAGATATTTCTCTCCCTCTCTTGCTCCCTCCCTTCCCCTCTCTCTAATAATAAATAAAGAAAACCTTTAAACAAAGACAAAGCTTTAGTTATAGTTATATATTTTAAATGTTTGGAAAACCCTAAAATATGGATCTTAATGTGAATATAAAATGTTGGTAAATGTTCTGATTTCTCTCTGTTTTACTGGGACAGAGTGGTATTAGAAAAATAAAAATGATTCTTAAAAATCCCATACTTGGTTATAAGTTACCTAAAAGTCAAAAACACAGAAGTTAAAAATATAACATCTGTCCTGGCTGGTGTATCTCAGTGGATTGAGTGTGGGCCTGCGAACCAAAAGGTCACTGGTTGGCTTCCCAGTCAGGGCACATGCCTGAGTTGCAGGCCGGGTCTCCAGTAGGGGGCTGGTGAAAGGCAACCACACATTGATGTTTCCTTCTTTGTCTTTCTCCTTCCCTTCCCCTCTCCCTGAAAACAAATAAATAAAATCTTTATAAAAAATACATAACATCTAAGATTTATACTCAGCTCATAGGCACCATTCCATGTATGAATGTTACTTCACATGATTTTCTATAATATCTAGTAAGAGATTACTATTATTCCCATTTCACCAATGAGGAAACATCAGAGTTAGAGTTAGGTGTCTGAACTGGGATGTTAAACAATCTAGATCATGTTCTTTGCAGTATACTATGTTGTTACTTTGCAGTATAGTATGCATAGTGTACTTAGCAGTATACTTTGTTTTGCTTTCACAAAACTAACCAATAGCCTTCTGATTGACCCCTCTCTACTTCATCCCACCATGTGTGTGGCAACCAGAGTAGCCCCTGTAAAACAAAAAGTCAATCATATTGCCTCTCTATTTAAAATCCTTCAGTGGATTCATGTAGCCTATAGAATGAAATCCACTGAAGTCCTTGGCATTACGTGTGTAACCCTTCAAAACCTAAATTCTTTAAGATTTGGCCCCACTACTTACTTCTCCAACCTCATCTACCCATTCTCCTTCTTTTTACCTTCCTCCCCTAAGTTATTCTAAATGGTCTACTGTCCCTCAACTCATCTATAATGAAGTCCCTTTTCCCATTATCCATTCAATTTCTCAGCTTACAACTCATCCTTCAAAATTTAACTCAGAAATCAATGTATCTCCTCTTTCTCAGACTTCTTAGTACCTTTCCTTAGATAATCATTTCTTCTTCTGTGCTATGTTGATATTGGGTTCTGTTTGCAACATTTAAATGTGGTATTACAATTACTTGTTTGTATGCCTCTACATACTATTTGACAGTGAAGCCCTAAGGGATATTTTATTCATCCCTAAGGTCTAATACACTGCCCAACAATAGTAGGCATCAGGTATATGCAGAGTTAAATCCAAACCCACTAAATTAAAAAGTACAAAAGTGTGAAAAAGGATTTCGATTTTGCAAAATATAACTATTCCAAAGGGGGTGGGGGAAGCCTGAAATCCTTTATCTGAACTGTCAATAACAATGGCAGTTGCCCTGAAGGTCCCTGCTAGCTCACTGTGCCCCAGCTGGGCCTCCAGAAGGTTCATTACTTTCATATTACCATTGTGGCAATTTATTAATGAGCTCAGTGCAAGCAAGATAAATTGAAATGACAGCTCTGGCAACTAACATCTCTTATTTATCATTAGAGCTGGTCTCTCACTAGTGATGCCACAGATAAAGCAGCATTTATAGAGTATCTTATAAGAGACCTACAAATTCTGTGACTGGCACTAGGGGGAATCCAAAAAGGCACAGGTCCTTATTAGTAGAGGCAAAGAATGTGTTGTTAAAAAATAACTCAAAACTGAAAATCACAGATGTCCATTAGAAGTAATAATAAAGGACTCATTAGGTAATTTATCACTTATGGGTCAACTGCCTATCCAAAAGCTAACAGAAGTGCCACTGTAGCTTTCTCGCATCACCCAGATGAGAGGGAAACCAAGAACCAGTACTAGGCTTTCCAGCAGAAGGAAGGTCTGTAAAACTAAAGCCCTAACCCTCCAAAAGTTTAAAGGCTCCTCCTTCCTAGAAGAAAACATAGGTAGTAAAATCTCACACACTGCTTGTAGCAATATTTTATTTGATACATCTCCCCAGGCAAGGGAAACAAAAGAAAAAATAAACAAATGGAACTACATCAAATTAAAAAGCTTTTGCACAGCAAAGGAGACCATCAACAAAATAAAGACAACCCACAGAATGGGAGAACATATTTGCCAATACATCTGATATGGGGTTGATATCCAAAATTTATAAAGAACTTATAAAACTCAACACCAAAAAGCAAACAATCCAATTAAAAAATGTGTGAAGGATCTGCATAGACACTCCAAAGAGAACATACGGATGGCCAATAAACATATGAAAAGAGGTTCAATGTCACTAATCATCAGAAAAATGCAAATTAAAACCACAATGAGATTGTCACCTCACACCTGTCAGAATGGCTATCATCAGTAAATCTACAAACAAGTGCTGGCGAGGATATGGAGAAAGAGGAACCCTTTTGCACTATTGGTGGGAATGCAGACTGGTGCAACCACTGTGGACAGCAGTATGGAGATACCTCAAAAAATTAAAAATGGATCTACCTTTTGATACAGTGACCCCGCTTCTGGGAATATATCTGAAGAAACCTAAAACCCTTATTTGAAAGACTATAAGCAACACGATGTTCACTGCNTTAAAACCACAATGAGATTGTCACCTCACACCTGTCAGAATGGCTATCATCAGTAAATCTACAAACAAGTGCTGGCGAGGATATGGAGAAAGAGGAACCCTTTTGCACTATTGGTGGGAATGCAGACTGGTGCAACCACTGTGGACAGCAGTATGGAGATACCTCAAAAAATTAAAAATGGATCTACCTTTTGATACAGTGATCCCGCTTCTGGGAATATATCTGAAGAAACCTAAAACCCTTATTTGAAAGACTATAAGCAACACTATGTTCACTGCAGCATTATTTAAAATTGCTAAGATATGGAAGCAGCCCAAGTGTCCATCAGTAGATGAATGGATAAAACAATTATGGGACATTTACACAATGGAACACTACTCAGTTGTAAAAAAGAAGAAAATTCTACCCTTTGTGACAGTGTGGATGGACCTGGAAAACATTATGCTAAGTGAAATAAGCCAGTCAGAGAAAGATAAATACCATACGATTTCACTTGCATGTGGAATCTAATGAACAAACGGAACTAACAAGCAAAATAGAAACTAACTCACAGATAACAGGATTGACAGCCATGGTGGTGGGGGGAGGTTAAGGGGTAGAGGGATAGGGCAAAAAGGAAAAAAGTCTCATGGATGTGGACAACAGTGTGGCGATTACAGGGAAGCAGAGCATAAGGAGGTTAAATGGTAATGGAAAAAATACAATAAACTTTTAAAAAATAAGTAAACAAATAAAGGTTTCTTGGTACCAAAGCATCCCTACCAATGCTTTAGAGGTACTCTCCTAAGATAAAGCCACATTATAAGCTGTCAACACAAGTACCATATTTTGCCATGATCTTTTTGCCCAAATTTTTGAGGGAAAAATAAGGATGCCATTATACATGGGTATAATGATCACATACCATGGTTATGACACTGGGTATAATAATCCTGTGCATAACGCACACAAAAACATCAGTGTGTGTTATACACAGTGAAATGCAGTAAACTTTATAATATACCTAGACACAAATATAGTTTAAAAGAAGAAAGAGAAATGGCAGAAAATCCTGTGGATACTGAAAGATACCACATATACTCACTGTCTTTCACTAATGACTAGAGTACCTCCAGGTAACTATTTTGGCTTCTTAGGGCTGCTATAACAAAGTACCACATACTGGATGTAATAAACAACAGAAATTCATCCTTGCACAGTTCTAGAGGCTAGAAATCTAAAATAAAGATGTTGCAGGGTCATGTTCTCTCTGAAGTCTGCTGGAGAGCTCCTTCTTTGCTCCTTCCGGCTTCTGATAGCCCCAGCAAACCAATGAAGATTTTGGTAATGATGAGAGTAGAGTGCTGCTCTGACAAGAACTTAAAACTAAGGAAGTAGCTTTGGAATTGGATAAGTAGGACTGACAGAGAAGACCTAGACTACCTTGAAGAGATGGTGGGTGGAAATATGAACATTAAAGGTACTTCTAGTGAGGCTTTAGAAGGAAATGATGAACATGTTATTAAACACTGGAGGAAAAACACTACTTGTTATATTGGCAGAAAAATGTGTCTGAATTGTCTCCAGCCATTGGGTGAATTTGTAAATTATGAACTTAGATAGTTGAGGAGATTTCTAAGTAAAGTGTTGAAATTGTGGCCTACTTTTTCCTTGGTGCTTACAGTGAAATATGAGAAGAGATGAACTGAAGAATAAACTGTTAAGCAAAAAGGAACCAGCACTTGATGATTTGGAAAAGTCTCGGCTATCCAAACAGTGTGCTCTGGAAACAGGGACAAGGGTGTGGCTGGACAATCATTTGCCTGACTCATGGATACAATCAACCATTGCAGAATTAGAAATAGAGATGTGGTTACATATACACACAGTTACCAAGGAAAGATCTGTGGAGGACCCTCTTATCAGACGGTTTGGGCCCCATGAAATACAGGACAGACTGAAAGGTTTTTGAGAATTTCATACCAGGAGAGGTGCTTCAAGCTTTATACATTCATCTACTGATGGGCACTTAGGTTGCTTCCATATCCTGGATATTAGTAGTAATGCTGCAATGAACACCGGGGTGCACTTCTTGAATTCGTGTTTTGGATTTCTTTGGCTATATACCCAGAAGTGTAATTGCTGGATTGTATGGCAAGTCTATTTCTAATTTTTCGAGGACTCTCCATACTGTTTTCCATAGTGGCTACACTACTATACAATCCCTCCAACAGTGTAAGGGTTCCCTTTTCTCAGCATCCTCGCCAATACTTGCTGTTTGTTGATTTATTGATAGCCATTCTGACAGGTGGTAGCCAATGTCTCATTGTGGCTTTAAATTGTATTTCCTTGATGACTAGCAATTTTGAGTATCTTTTCATGTCTATTGACCATCTGTGTGTCCTCTTTGGAGAAATTTCTATTCAGGCCCTCTGCCCATTTTTTTTTGCTTTTTATTAGCCTCTGTCCATTTTTTAATTAGATTGTGTTTTTGGTAAGTCATATGAGTTCCTTATATATTTTAAATATTAACCCCTTATTGGATGTATCATTTGTGAACATCTTCTCCCATTCAGTAGGTTGTCTTTTCATTTTGTTGGTTTCCTTTGCTGTGTAAAACTCTAGTTTGATGTAGTCCCATTTGATTATTTTTTGAATCCCAAAGAAATAGCACAGAAAATTATTTAAATTTTATAACCTTTAAAAGATAAACCTGTATTTTAGAACAATTTTAGATTTACAGAAGAACTGCAAAGGTAATTCAGAGTCCCCATAAACTCTGCACACAGATTCCCCTATTATTAACATCTTACATTAGTATAATACATTTATTACAATTAATTGGTATATTGTTAACTAAAGTCCACACTTCCACATTTTATTGAGATGTTCTTGGTTTTTACCTAAAGTCCTTTTTCTGTTCCAGGATCTCAATTAGGAAAACACATTACATTTAGTTGTCATGCCTCCTTAGGTTCTTCCTGGCTGACAATTTCTTTACTTTCCTTGGTTGATGACCTTCACAGTCTTGAGGAATATTCATCAGGTATTTTGCAGAATGCCCCTCAACTGGGATTTGTCTGATGTTCTTCTCATGATTAAAGTTACAGGTTTTGGGGAGGAAGACCACTGAGGTAAAGTTCTAACATTTTTAATTCAACTGTTTCCTGGATCACAAGCTTACTGAGGGAAGGGATCACATCTTATTCTCAATTTTGTATACTTACTAGGTGTCTGGCAAATATTTATTGGTTAAGAAGGAAGAAGTGGATGTTCACCAAAGGTTGAGGAGGTACAGAAACATTGCAACTTATTAAAATATAAATACTGGCTCTAACAAGAAAACTGTTCATATATTTGCTCAAATTAAAAATAATCATGACTCTGATTCACTAAAGTGTTCTACGATTTTTCTAGTTTGCTTACATTCTCTGGTGAGATAAGATACATTAAAAAGTCCATTCTTTTTTTTTAATCCTTATTTGAGGATACATTTATTGATTTTTAGAGAGAGGAAGGTGGGGGAGCAGTGGAGAGGGGGAGAGAGAGAAAGATGGAGAGAGAAAAGTATTTATCAGTTGATTCTCCTACATGCCCTGACTGGGGATCAAACCCGCAACCTAGGTATGTGCCCTGACTGGGAATCAAACCTGTAACTTTTTAAATTTTGGGTGTATACAGGATGATGCTGCAACCAACTGAGCCACCCTGTTCTTACCAGTAAACCTTGCCTTCTTCACTGATAAAGTCTCAGAATTCTGTTAACACTGGCTAAGGGAAGTGTACCATATTTTGCTGTGTATAATGCACTCCTGTGTATAATGTGCACCCATGTTTTTGTGCACATTATACATAGGAGTGCATTATACACAGCAAAATAGTCCCATTATACATGGGACTATTGTACCCATTATTATACCCATGGTACGTAGTCATTATACCCATGTATAATGCCTATCCTTATTTTTCCCTCAAAAATTTGGGCAAAAATGTGTGCATTATACATGGCAAAATATGGTACATGGTGAAATGGAAAGGGCATTTGAGTTGAAGTCAGGCTAATTTGGATTTGAAATTGAGGCCTATCACTTATAAATTATATGATTTTGGCAGATAGTTTTGAGTCTCAGTTTCTTTATGTATAAAATGGAGCTAATAACACCTGTATGCAGGTGGGTGAAAAAACTGTGTTTGCATGTTACAATGGGTGACTGACAGATAATCAAAAAAGGTTATTCCCTTTCTTAATTATCATATGTTACACAGAGTTGGTATGCTTTAAATACATTCTGGAATAAGACAGGATATGTATAAATAAAGAAGGAGATGCTGGTTGTATAGTGGTTAAATTCTAAAACAATTTCGTGTGCCTTTAGTTTTTCCAGGTACTTAATACGTGCCTGATATACAGCAGTCACTCAAATGTTTGATGATCCTTTTATTAGATTTCTTTTTTAAGTATATTTTTTATTTTTTTAAGATTTCATTTATTTATCTTTAGAAGGGAAGGGAAAGAGAGAGGGAGAGAAATATCAATGTATGGTTGCCTCTTGTGCCTCCCTTGATGGGAACTGGCCTGCAATCCAGGCATGTACCCTGACTGGGAATGGAACCGAGATCCTTTGGTTCACAGGCCTGCGCTCAATCCACTGAGCTACACCAGTCAGGGCCTTTTATTAGATTTCTTGAACCAAGAGTCAAATGAATCAAATTCCAGTTTTCATGACTCTGGAAATTTCCCTTCTTTAAGCATCAGTTTCTTCACTGAATAACTGACCTAATAGTCATAGAATCTGAGAGCTATAAATCTTAAGTGATCACTGGCTGCAACTGCCTCTTGCCTAAATCAGAGCCAGTGAGTGGCAGACAGAGATGTGAACTGGGACTCAACCACTAAGCCAAAATTCTTTCCACATATCATGTCACTTACAAGGTCTCTTTCACCTTCTTACCTATGAAATATTGGAGACCGAATTACTGATTATTAGAATATCATCCAATTCTGAAAATACAGTAGCAACAGCCTAAGTTCTATTTTTAGTAAAACCAGAATATACAGAATAAACAAGATTGTCAATATTAACCCTAGTTACATTTTTGAGAAATGATAATATAGACAGCAAAGGGTTAAAATTCTTTCAACTGTGTTGATATATCAAATGTTTAAAAATAGAGAGGCTCTATTTTGTAGCTTCCCTGACTCCATTTCTCCATAATTAAATGGAATTATAATTACTAGCCCACAGAACTGGTAGATTGAATTACTACTATTCTCAGATATCCACTTATCTTGGTATCCCTTACTGTACTTCAGAGCACAATGATTTGTTGTTGTTATCCAATGGTCTCTTTGTAGTATTCTTACTTTATCTGCCTAGGAACTTTCACACGGCTGACTGTTCCTTTCTTTTTGAAACTTAACTGTTGTTCCCTTGACATTCAAAACACCATTTCTTCCTAACTTTTGCTTATAATACAGTGATTCAGAGCATAGCTTACTGGCCAAGAGCATAAACTTTGGATCTGGAATGCCAGAGTTGAAATCCTGGTTCTACCACTTGCTAATAACTCTGTCACCTTGGACAGATTACTTAACTCTGGGAAGATTATGTACATTTTTATGTTTATAAATATGCATAGTAAACGCTTTACAGACATTTGCTGTTATTTTTGTTCTCCTTCTTAGTCTCTTCCTCAACTGTACTTCTCTGACCTCCACACACTCCACCTAGGAGATGCCATCCATTCAATATGAGTCTTTTCTTCTATCTGAAAGGCCTTCTTTCTTCTATCTGGTGAATTCCTTCTCAACCTTTAAGATACAGTTAAATGTCTGTCTGTCTGTCTCTCTCTCTCTTCCCTCTGTCTCTCTCTGGAGTCTTTCCAAAGATCACCTTCCTCCTTCTACCCTGGCAGTTAGCTGTTCCTGCCCTTGTGTTCCCATAGTACTTTGAATATATTTCAATGACAGCACTTGTTATACTAGATTTAATGAGACTGAGCCACTTGAAATTGCCTATATTAGACCATTTTAGACCCATAAAAACAACTATTTTACATGATTCGGTCTAATAATGCCTCTTCATATTTTTGCTACCCCCTCCCTCCCAGCCATTATACTTTCTACAAGGACTATATGTCCTTATTCTTTAAAAATACATACATAATACAATATTCTAGATACATAAAAAGGTATAAAGCATGGACACACATTTATCCACAAACTAGCTGAAAAATATTTATCAATACAGTTTAAGCCTCCTGTGTGCTCTACCTGGCAGTATTACCAGTCTACCACCTGCCCTTCAGAGATACCCACTGTCCTTAATGTATTGGGTTGGCCCAAAATCCATATAGTTTTTCCATAAAATAAAAGACACATTTTTAAATTTTCACCAGTAACTTTATTGATTTGAATATTTTGAGTATGTTGGCCTTCTCCCACATAATATGAATTGTTCTCAATTAGTGTGTCGATATGATGGCTATCAACTTCAACTAGCCTACTTGACTGTGGAGCATCATGCTAGAAATCCCCAGCACGAAACTTCGCGAACCACTTTTGAAACGTTCTATCAGTCACAGCACTTTCTCCATACACTGCACAAAGCTTTTGTGTTTCAGTTGCGTTTTTACCTTTCTTGAAATAATAAAGCATAATATGCCGAAAATGTTGTGCATTTTCTTCAGTCTTCAATATTAAAATGGCTATATAAAAATTCACCAATTTTGATGTTTTTTTAATACACACTGGTCTGACAGCTGTCACAATACAATCTAACAAAATTATCTTGAATGAAGTTGAAGACAACTAAAAGTGCTAGTACAGCCATCTTATGGAAAAAAACAAATGAACTTTTTGGCCAACCCAATGTCATTACCATGCATTTCTTTGAATATTTATTATGTAAGCACATTTCACTAAATAGTAATGAATGCTAAGCTTTATATAAATGTGTTCTCCCATTTGCTTCACTCACTCAACCTTTTATTTGTAACAGGTGATAAATATAGATCTAGTTCATTCACTATATAGATCTAGTTACTATATACATCTAGTTCATTTATTTTCATTAGTGTATACAGTTCCACTGGTAAACATACCACAATATTTTCATTATTTTATTGACAGACATTTGGACTAGTTTGAATTTTATGCTATAATAATGTATGAATATTTTTGTATGCCTCTTTACACATACATTGGAGAGTTTCTAAAGAGTATTTATCTAGGAGTGAAGTAACTGGATTGTAGGTTACATGCATTTTAGTTTTAATAGATATTGCCAAATTATTCTTTATTGTAGTTTTGCGACTTCTATTACCATCAATAGTGTCCAAAAGTTCTCTTAAGTTCACATTCCCACCATATTCGGTATTATCAGACTTAGTTTTTTCCAGTCTAACAGGTATGAAATGATATCTCATTAGAGCTTTAATTTGCCTGTCACTAATTACTAAAGAATAGTTAAATGTTTAAGCTGTCTCTTTTATGCCTTGTCATTTTTCTATTTATTAGTCTTTTTCTAATCTATTTGTAGGAATCTTTTGTTATAGATAGTAATATTTGGCTGTTATGTTTATCACTAAAACATTCTTTAAATCGGCGGCTTGTCCTTGAATTGAAAAATTTATGGCATTCATCTTTGCCACTATAAATAGCAGAGTTAGTAAACATTAATAAATATTTGTTGAATGAATGAGTTTAAAACTGAAGACAAGTAAATTAGATGTTTTTAAGATCCTATATTCCCTTATTTTGGAATTGTGACCCTCTATACCATTAGGTTTTATAAACTTTTATACTCCCAAATTCATTTATTTTTAAAGAAACAAATTTAATCAGTTTGGGGACTTTCTAGCAGTCCCTTGAGGTAACTGGAGATAAGACAAAGCACCAAGCCCTGACTGGAATGGCTCATTGAGCACCCCACTAAATGAAAGGTCACCGGTTCAATTCCTAGTCAGGACCCATGCCTGGGCTGTAGGTTCTATCCCCAGACAAATGTGGCACATGCGAGAAGCAACTGATCAATGTTTCTCTCTCAAATTGATGTTTCTGTCTCTCTTTTTCCCCTTCCTCCCCATCCCTTAAAAAAAAAAAAAAAAGAACACCGGACACTCGACTAGAAATCTAACATTCCAAATATCTCCAAAAACAAGTATGCTGGCTCTCATGTTTTCTATTCTATTTTACAAGACACAATGACTAAAATGGACTTTATTCATGTTTGAATGCCCCAGAGAAAACTGTATGTAAGTATGAAAGTAAAATAATCATAACAAATAAGAAAGCACTTAGAGACATGACTATAATACACCAATGAGCAATAAACAGAGTGATTAAAATGAATATACAGTATGTACACCCTTTAATTTTAAAAGCTAACATTTGCAACATTTATAAATAAATACAGAAGGAAAAAAGAATGTAGCAGCCTTTATATGCTTCAAAATTTAAGGAAATACTTAAATTTCCTTAAGTATTTCCAGCAGGGGGTTCCAACAGTTCAGAGCCTTAAAAGATGGGTCATAGGAGGCAATGAATCATTCTGGACAAAGCACAAAACCTGCAGTAAGAAGAGCTGGTTTTGAGTTGTTCTGACATTTACTAGCTGTCTGAAATTGAGTGCATCGTTTAATTCACATACAACTCGGTTTGTTATCAGTAAATAGTGCTGATTATCATCTGGCATCCTACCTAACAGGATTATTACATGTTTCAATTTGTATAGAGAACGTGTATAACATTCTTCAATGATATGCAACTGTAACCATCTATCCTTCCTCATCTTCCTTCTTCCCCAATGCCACTTATACCACCCCTGAAACTCTTAGGCAGAACTGGATACAAACTCCTCTGGGATAGATATGTACTTGTCTGCTCAGGCCATCATGAGAAATGCCACTGAGTGGGTGGCTTACTTAGCAATAGAAATTTATTTATTTTTTTCTCAGTTTTAGAGGCTAGAAGTCTAAGATCAAAGTGTCAGCAGGGTTGATTGCTTCTGCAGTCTCTCTCCTGGCTTACACAGATGGCTATCTTCTCCATCTTCACATGGTCTTTCCTTTGTGTCTTAACCTCTTATGTAGGATTCTCCCACTATATGAAATTAGTTTCTACAAAACCTTTCTAAGCCAAAAGGTGTAAAGTCAAAAAGTAATCACCTCAGGACACATCTTGCTAACAGACATATAAAACAAATCAAGATAAAGCACAGATGCTCACAGACACAGATCAAAGCTACAGTGGCTTGATGCTGAGATGCTGAGTTTAAGTAAGTTCCTGAGGAAGGAGCTTGGTTGTGCCACTCTCAATGCTCCGCGTCCAAGCTGCCTCTGTATTGGCTCACTGCAAAACAAGCGCTGAACACCATTTTCACTTTCAATCATTTTTTGGTAAAAGCAAAATTCCTCTTCATATTTCTTTCAGTTAGGTACTGCTAATGTAGGTCTTCCATAAAAGTGAAGTGGCTTAAAACAAACTTTTGAAAATCAGAGTAAGCCTGTAATACGACATCATTCATGTTGGATTAGGCCCACCCATTTGACCTCATTTTACCTTAATTCTTTAAAGGCTTTACCTCCAAATAGTCACATTATGAAGCACTGGGGGGTAGGATTTCAACATATGATTTTGTTCAATATACCAACAGTGTAACACATAGTATACACTCAACAGAATGAGCCAAAGAACTGCTGGTAACTGCATCTACGAAACTTTCTGCCAAGAAATGATGATCAATTATAATCGATCTATCCTATGAAAACTTTTACTTTAATGAAGTTTGTTATATTTTAAGGATTTAAGAGAAATGACAAATTTTTATTTTTACCTTTCCAAAAGCAATTGTTTCCAAATGCTCATCCTCCCCATTTCAGCCCCTATTCCTGAATTATGTATGTTCAATTTCCTTCAGCAATGAATGTGGCGACTTTATATGACCACTCCAGAAGTTAGTGACTTCTCCTACTACCTCTGAATCGTTGGACTATTTATATAGTTATATAGCATTTAACCTTATATTGCTATGCAAGAGTTAGTTAAGTATGCATCATAAATGATGAGCTCCCTGAAAGGAATATATATAATTGATCTGAGTGATCAACAACATTTATTGAGTAAACATAAATTTCTCTAAACTATAAGGAAGAAAAAAATTTCTTAAATAAAGGAGGAGGATCAGGAAAAGTAGCAAGGAAGTTGAGTTCAGCTTGAGATCTACTGATTTTGAAATAATACCTTAACTGTAGATAGAAATTTGAGTTACGAGTACATAAATATTACTGGAAGCCAAGTGAGTGGGTGAGATTGCTAAAGGAATGTAGAGAAGTTAGCCTAGGACCAAAGATGAAAGAGAAAGGGAGCTCCCATCCAAACAGCACTGGAGATGAGGTGGCCAAGGAGGACCCAATACACTGAGGTGCACCTAGGCCAAAGGAAAAACTGTTCTGAGGAAGTGGAAATAATAATGAGTGTGAAATGCTGTTGTTAGGGCCCCTGCCTGGTGTTAGCAGTAAGACTGGTGACCCTGATCAGAGCAGTTTCAGGGACTCTGCCACTACTGTGTGATTTGGACAAGTTTGTAAAACTGTAAATCTCAGTTTCCTTTGTTTGGAAAGGAAAGAAGGAAGGAAGGAAGGGAGAGAGGGAGGAAGGAAGGAAAAGGCGATTATCGCCACATGAGTGTTTTACAAATACATAGCAATAATAATAAAAGTAACATATACATGTAACATATATAGCATTCCTACAATGTGCTGGACACCGTGCAGATTACATCACTTTAAAAAAAATCACTAATGCCCTGGCTGGTGTAGCTCAGTGGATTGAGCACGGGCCTGCGAACCAGACGATCGCAGTTCGATTCCCAGTCAGGGCACACGACTGGGTTGCAGGCCAGTTTCCGACAGGGGCCAGTTCCCTGCAGGGAATGCACGAGAAGCAACCATACATTGATGTTTCCTTCCTCTCTTCTTCCCTTCCCCTCTAAAGATAAATAAATAAAATATTTAAAAAAAAATCACTAAAGCCCTGGCTGGTGTGGCTCAGTGGACTGAGTGCCAGCCTGCGAACCACAGGGTCACCGGTTTGATTCCCAGTTAGGGCACATGCCTGGGCCACGGGCCAGGTCACCAGTTGGGGGCATGTGAGAGGCAACCACACATTGATGTTTCTCTCCCTCTCTTTTTCCCTCCTTTCCCCTCTCTCTAAAAATAAATAAATAAAATATTTTTAAAAATCACTCAAATCTTAAGGTGCTATAGTACCTAATACATACTATCATCATCTGTCTTTGGATGAGGAAACTGAAGTTTATCATTATTAAGTGATGAAGATTAAAACGAGAATGCAAGAAGTGAGAATGAAAAAGTTCATATATGAAATGTATATAACTCAAGAAGTTTAAGTAAAGTGTAGGCAGGGGACTAAGTGGTACTGGAGGGAAAGATGGGCTTAAGATTTTATTTATAAGTTTTATTTCAAGATGAGATAAATTTTGAAGTTCTAAGCAGATTTACATTAAAAAGAGAGAGAAAGAGAGAGCCAGAAGAGAGAGGTTGAAGGAAATGAAAAGACAGGGGTCAGAGATTTAACCTTGGGTAAGAGGTTAAATCTTACCCAAGATTTCTTCTTCCAAAGCCAGAAAATACAGGCATAGTTTAAGGAACAGGTTTGACATAAGACCTCACAGAGAAGACGGCAAAGAAATGATTAGGTTTTAAAGGTCTAATGTATAATTTTTTTTAATTTGTACAATTTTGTGATTTTATTTTTTTAGCAGGGCACAGTAGAGCTAATCTAGACAAGAAGAGAGAAGTTATTTGAGATTTTACCCAGAGACGGAAGGACAACGGAGCAAACTAATGGCAGATAATGACAAAAGAATGAATGAAATACGTGGCAGACTAAGAATATTAAGCTGGACAGGGAAGGAAGTAAAGATAGGACTGAATGAGGTCAAAGAACAGATCTAGTAAGGAGAAAGGCCAGGTAGGAGAAATTCTGAACAAAGCTGCAAGTCTTCATTTAAAAGTTCAGAGGTTGGCCACTTCTGGGTGATAACAAGGCCCATGGTGTCTGATTAGCTAAAAAGAGTAAGAAAGAAAGAAAAAAAAGTTGAGTTGAAGAGGCCAATGTGTTGGAGAAACAACGGTCCATATGTATATTGAAGATACTTAGAATGAGGACAGAAATTGAGTTGTAAGGGAAGAATGTGTGTGCTAGGTCCTAAATGAGAGAAGATCTATATATAAGAAGACAAAATGGCTGGTGTAGCTCAGTGGATTGAGCGCGGGCCTGCGAATCAAAGGATTGCGGTTCGATTCCCAGTCAGGGCACATGCCTGGGTTGCAGGCCAGTTCCCAGTGGGGGACACATGAGAGGCAACCATACATTGATATTCCTCTCCCTCTCTTCTTCCCTTCCGCTCTAAAGATAAATGAATAAAATCTATTAAAAAAAAAGAAGAAGAAGACAAAATGGTATAGCCCTTGTGCCAGAGAGCACAGGGGTTTTAAAAAGATGCAGAGATAACAGTCTATTAATAGTGGTACATGAGAAACTACAGTCATCCTCTCACTCTCCTTTCGAGTATCAGTGGTGTGAGAGAATGGGCCTCACCCAAGTGATATTGCTTTCCAATCACTCAGCAGAGAACCTAGCTTCCGTTTAAGGCCAGAACACACACACACATGCAATCCAGCAAAATGGTTAAGAATGTAGAAAACTGGAGTTTCTGAGAACTGGAAAGGTTTGAGAGGGAGCAAATAGCAGGGTTGGGAGAGAGGGACAGGGAAAGGAAGCCAAGTCAGCATAGGACTAATAGTATAGAAGAAGAGAGATGATTGGGAGGAATGGGACAAAGATAACAGATGATAAGATTTTCTGGGTTTATTTGGCCATAAGGTTATCAAAATAATTAGTTCTAGCAATTTCCTGGTCACCAGGGAGTTAGCACTAAGGCCTTGTCAATGGTTTGGTTAAATTTTCTCATTTACAGATTTGGGGGTGGGGTCAACATTTGAGAACCTAGCATGTAACTGACCTTATATAAAGTGCTTTACACATACTATCTTAGCTAAACCTTATACCTATATCTTCCCTCATTTTATATATGAGGCAACTAAGGATCAGGGAAGCAAAGTGACCAGCTTTGGGTTCTTTAATTAATATTAGTGACGTTGAGGAGTCCAGGCTTCTTTTCAAATCTAAATTAGTATGATAGTATAAAAAAGAATGTGAAATCAGAGCATCTTTAGTCACTTTCTACCAGTGAAATCTTGTATGTTTCTTCTTTTTTTAAATCCTCACCAAAAGACACTTTTTAATTGCTTTTAGAGAGAGAAGAAGGAGGGAGAGAGAAGGAGGGAGAGAGAGAGGAAGGGGGGGGAGAGAGAGAGAAACATTGATATGAGAAACATCATTCAGTTGCCTCTTGTAGGCTTCCTGACCAAGGATGGAACCTTTTTGTACCCTGATCAGAAATTGAACCTGCAACGTTTTGGTGCATGGGACAGGAATGACACTCCCACCAACTGAGCTACACTGGCCAGAGCATTCTGTATGTTTCTCAACTCCAGTAAGTCTGTCTAACAAGCAAAGTTAATGCAAAGACTAAACTACAACTACAAAACAAATCTTAGCGTTTATTTTTTTAAACATAAAATTGGCTTACATAGGAACTTATTTCCAAATGTGAAATCTCTTACTTGGTTTGCTTCAAACACAAATCCAAAGTTTCTGAGTTAATGCTTATTAATTTTACAGATAGGAAACTAAGATTGTGAGAGAGGATATATGATCTACACCTCCCTAGTGTATCTGGAATCAAGTCCAAACTCCATAGTTTCAGGTCTTTAATATGATCTCCCTAGCCCCATTTCTCACTAATGACTTAACAAATACAATACTTAAACCTGTGGCAACCACCATTTTTTAACAAACGTACCTTATACTTTCCCTACCTTGTATCTCAACCTAAATTATTTAATCTACTGAAATGGTGTTCTTCAAGGCCCAGATGAAATTCATCTTGAGTGTGATGTCTAATTCATCTTGAGTGTGTTGTTTCCAAATGTTGAGAATCACAGCTCCCTCCTCTGAATTCCTATATCACTTTGCTCCAACCTCCCGTAGAGTACTTACTGCCTTATAATTTAGGTTAAGCGTGAAAACACTTCATTTCTGCCAGTAGAGGTGAAGTCATTTAAAGGTAGTTGGGAGAGAACTAACATTTACTTTGCATCTATGAAGCACCAATTGCTCTTCATATACATATGTATATATGTCTGTATACACACATTATTTTATATAATCTTTGTGATACCCTATGAAGTAGAAATTAATTTTTTATAGCTAGGGACACTGAAAGTCACAGAGGTTAAACAATCTGCTTACAGTCCTAAGGCGAGTAAGTGACACAGTCTAGATAGATCTGATTGTTTCCTATCCACCCACTAATCTCAGGAATAAAACTCCATTGTCTTTGTCATAAAATATTATCAGGAGAGATTTGATATAGGATATTTGCCCTCCTACTTTCCAAGACTAAGAACAGACTCTTCAGAACAAACAGAATGATTAATATGAGTCCTGAATAAAGATGAAGAGATCAGTAGCCTGCTTCCAGGGAAGAAAAGTCAAAAGCCATTACTTTTCGCTCTCTTGTTTAAAAACTCCTCCTCCTTTGAGGTTTATGCCATCTGGCTATATCACTTTCCACCCTTCTCCTCATCTGTTATCCACCACCCTCCCGATTAATCCACTACATTCACTGCACCTGGGTCACAATATTCTCCCCCCCCGCCCACATTCTAGCATCCTAAATCACTTCACCATCCACAGAGAAGATTCATTCAATAAAACAGCCTCACAGTTCCTGTCATACTCAGCTTCATGAACCTTCACCTCTACTGTACTTCAGCTACGCACACAGACAGACCTACAAACAGCTCCACATCAGACAATTTAACTCCCGTATTCCACTTTCTGACCACAACTTCCTTTTTAACTTACTTGCACCACATTTGCTCATTGACCTAACTCAAAAAATCACACAATATCCAATTCTAAAACTGAACTCACCAGCCAGTGTTTCCTGTCTCAGTTACTATCACCACTATCCCTTTAGTCACCCAAACCAAAAATCTGATCATGCCAGACTCTTCACTGTCTCACTGGCATATCCAATCAATCATAACGCCTTCATTTCTTTCTCATCCCTTTGATCACAATTAAACATGTTATTCAGCCATGTCAGATAAAAACCTTTCAGTGATTTGAAAGAGTCTGCAAGGGGAAGCTAATTTTAGGGGTCCCAAACTGCTTGTGATTCTCCATGCAAGCTATTCTTTTTCTTGCATTGATGACTTTCCTCACGCTGATTTCCATGTTTGTGTGGTTGTGTCTCCTGAGTCCCCCACTGAAGACCTGGCTCACAACCTGGGCATGTGCCCTGACTGGGAATTGAACTGGCAACCCTTCGGTTTGCAGGCGGGCACTCAATCCACTGAGCCACACAAGCCAGGGCTGGTTTCTGTGTTTGAAGCACACTTTTTATTCATCTTTGTGTAACTTACTCCTACTTACCATTTAAGATTTGGGTCAGGTGTCATCTCTCCCCAAAGCTTTCCCTAAAGTCCTAGGCTAGTCTAAGCATCCTAACCTTGGAACACTGTATGCATAGCTCTTATCTCTTATTCTGAGATGTCCTATTTTAGCATTCAGTTTATATGGCTGCACAAAGATTGAAAATGTATCTTACTCATCTTAGTATACCAGCTAAACACAGCGCATGGCATAGTGCCTGACACACAGTAGATACACAATGTAGAGTAAAGGTCAGATTATGCTGAACTTAAATTTTCAGTGAGATATTCACACCAGTTTTTTCTCAGTTTTTAGGATTTCCTACTACTAACTCCAAGTCCTTCAGAGGGAAGGGACCAGAGCTTTTCCTGGGTCTATACAGAATAGTGTTATATACATTTTTCATCCAACTTACATACCAGAAATCAAAACTTAATATGTATACTACAAACTTTAAAACCACTAAACAACTTTAAAAAAAATGAAGACATAAGAAAAAGGATAAAGAACCAATTCTGACTGCTTATCTATGTTACAAAAACAGCAGAACTTTACTTAGAATCAAAACAGGGTCCCAGATATAAGAACTTAGCATTTTGTCTGCAAGACCATCACCCATTATTCTGGCCTTAAAAAATTACTAACCACCCCAGCTGGTGTAGCTCAGTGGATTGAGCTCAGGCCTGTGAACCAAGGGGTCCCTGGTTGGATTCTCAGTTGGGACACACGTCAAGGTTGCAGGACAGGTCCCTGGTAGGGGGTACAGGAGAGGCAACCACACACTGATGTTTCTCCCTCCCCACCTCTAAATATAAATAAAGAAAATCTTAAAAAAAAAAAAACCAATTGTTAACCAACAGGATTGCTTAGGCAGGGATTTAGGACCTTGGTAAAAGACCTTTTCTAAAAACTTAACCCCATATACCAAGGCTAAGTGGTGAAAAGGCCGGTAAAAAATAATGCTGGTGACTAACAAAAATACTCTTTTTCATAGTACTTTTGGGCCTTCTTCTGGAAGTTAGAAATAGAGCACAGACTTCAATATAATAAAGCATTTCCCTTGCCAACTAAATATTAAATTGCAGTTTGGCACCAAACTGGGTCTCAATCCTTTTTCAGAGTAAAAATAATAAACACTTTTATTTGCATGGTGCATTGCAACACTCTGATATACATTAGCTCATTTGATAAAGTGTTTATGGACATTTATAAAATGAGGGAAAACCCCCAAGTTTGAACAAACAGTACTAGACCTTTTTTTAAAAAAAGATCAAAACAGCACAGAAATGAGGAAGGGCCTAGAGTACTTTTAATTTAAGCAGGTTAACCCTGGGGCCAAGGAGCTTCTTGGAGAAACTTACTAGTTTCTTACATCAAGAAGCTCTCCTTTAAAGGGGATATTGGCAAACTAGAGCTCATTCAGAGGAGGGATCAGAGACCACAACATACAATAATCAAGTGAAAGAACTGCAATTAGTAAAAAGACAAGACTCCAAGGATATCATTGTTATTTTCAGGTCTCTTAAAAGAGAGTCTACTAGGAAGGAAAAAGAACTAGGAAGAATAGGAAGCAGCTCTTTTTTTCAACAACAAAAACAGCAGTATATAGATTTCTCAAAACCAGGTGTCCGGGAACAGACTGGGTTTCCTTGGGAAAAGGTCAGTTTCCCNGCAGGTTAACCCTGGGGCCAAGGAGCTTCTTGGAGAAACTTACTAGTTTCTTACATCAAGAAGCTCTCCTTTAAAGGGGATATTGGCAAACTAGAGCTCATTCAGAGGAGGGATCAGAGACCACAACATACAATAATCAAGTGAAAGAACTGGAATTAGTAAAAAGACAAGACTCCAAGGATATCATTGTTATTTTAAGGTCTCTTAAAAGAGAGTCTACTAGGAAGGAAAAAGAACTAGGAAGAATAGGAAGCAGCTCTTTTTTTCAACAACAAAAACAGCAGTATATATATTTCTCAAAACCAGGTGTCCGGGAACAGACTGGGTTTCCTTGGGAAAAGGTCAGTTTCCCACCACTGGAGGTGTTCAAACAGGTTGGTCAAATTATCAGGGTAGAATTTGAGATTTTCAAAGCTACTTTGTAATGGGATAGGAGAAACGGACCCTGAATGGCTTTTAAATCCCCTTCCAGTCTGGAGAGGTTCTGGGATTAAGCCATCTCCCGGAAACCCTTTTTCATTCCTCCCGGGCTGGCCCAGCGCTCTGCCCACGCGTCCGGCCCTCCTGGCAGCTGTGCACCTGGGTGCCCGGCGCCCGTGCCCCCGCCCTCGCCCCACGGTCTGAGGTCTGAAACCTGCGCTCCCCGCCGGTCCCCTGCGGCACACGTGAGTGTCCCGGCGCAGCCCCGGCCGCTAGGAGCCAGTCCGGAGGACGGCTGCTGACAGCCCACGGGGACCAGGACCCACGGACGTCTCTCAGCTCTTGAGTCCGCGCAGGCCAACAGACCCGCACTCGGACTGACAAGCCCTCTGGCTCTCCGCCCTCGGCTCAAAGCCAGCCTCCCCCGCCGACCCCAGCCCCGCCGGCCAGGACGCAACGGCTCCTGCACCCACCAACCCCGAGACGCCGAGCCTCCAAAGGTCCCCCCGTCCTTGGGTTCCCCGTGCCGAGGCCCTTGGGGTGCCCCGACCGCGTCAGGCCGCCGGCCGGACACTGAGCCGCGCCGGCCCGGCCGCGGAGGCAGAACTGGCCGCCGGGACTCCCGGCGGAGCTGACAAGGTGGGGAAGGGCCGCGGCCGCGCCTGCACCACAGACAGGCCGAGCGACCCCTACAGAGACAGCAGGGTCCGGGGTGGGGGGGCGGGAGCGCGAGCTGGCAGGTCCCGCCAGCGCCGCCGCCTCTCCCAGAGCGGCCCCCGGTCACGCAGGCCCCTCTGGGAGAAGTCTGTCCAGGCTGGTGGAGGCAGCTGCTGAGGCGCTTACCTGCGGACGCGAAGCAGCGCGGGGCGGCTCACTCCCTCCCCGCCGCCATGTTTCCCCTGCGTCGGGAGCAGGAGAGGACGCCAGAAGGGGGCGGACGGGGACGGCTCGGGACGGCGGCAGCAGCGGGGCGAGCGGCGGGGGGCTCTATCCAGGCGGTTGCGACTGGGGCTGAGGCGTGGGAGGGGCGAGGGGGGAGGTGCCCCGGTGGGCGGGCCCGCAGCTCCCCGGCCCCGCCCCTGCCCCAACGCCGCGCTGTGGCGCGCGCCTCGGCCGTTAGGCCCGCGCGCGGGGGCGGTGGGGGGCGGAGCGGTGTGGTGGGGGCGCCGCCAGTGTCTGAGCCTCGCTGTCTGTGGCCACCTCCCGTTTTCTGCTCGTGGGGCCCGGTTCCGTCCCCTGGCCGGCTGTCCGAGCGGCGTCTCAAGGATGGGTAAACCCAGCCCTGAAGAGAGCTCAGGGCATTGAGTTCGAATCCCGCCGTGGCGTGTCACTCGCCCCAAGGCCACGCATAGGCCCTTGAGGGAGAAGGCGAACCCAAGAGCAGTCAGGTCTCGGCCACGCAGGGCGGCTAACGTGGGGCGCCGCCTCGGGCAAAGAGCAGGTGCTCTACTGTCACATGCTCGTGACCAGTTGTGTGATGGATGAGCTTGGGTGCGAAACCTCGCACCTCTACCCCAGGGCCCTCATCTTAAGTGCGATAGCACTTACTTCAGAAGGATGGTGCGAGGAAATAGTAAGTTAATGTTTGTAAAGCCCACAGAACAGTGCGGGGATCTAGTAAATAAATATCTAGTAGGTATAAGCTTGCATAGTCCTTCACTGGTTCACACGTTAAGCAAGTTCATCCTTTTGGTGCCCCTTAGCATTCTTTGCTACACTCCTCTGGTTAACTGCCACTTCCACACCGGATTAGCCCTATTTTAGAAGAAGGGGGCTCAGAGAGGCCTTCAGTGACACTGAAGCTCTGAGAGGCAAAGCTACTTTTCCAAGGTCACCAAGCCAGTATGACAAGGTGGAGGCTCATCTCCAGTGTCACTGACTTCATGCCTGTGCCCTTCCCACCGGGAGTGGTCACCTCTGGTAGAGTGGATGGAAGGAGGGAATCCACAGGCAGACGCATTCCGTTTAGCTCTTGAGGGTCTGCAAGTGTGCAGGAGTAACTGGAGACTACCTGCCTGCTAAACATGGCTGGAAGAGGGGCAAAAGCCAACACGGCCCACGTGTGGCCCTCATGGGTTGGAAGGCTAGACGCCCCACTGGCTTTTGGCCCCCAGTGAATTCTGGGAGAGGAGTTTGAAAGGAGCTTGGGAAAGGGAAAAGGCAGGTTCTCCCTGCCCTGGAGTGGGGGTAGCCTGAGGATTGGGTGCCAACAGTGATGCGTGTCCACCTGTGAGCATGGGAACCTGTGAGTGAGGCCTGGGTGCACAGACTGTGAAAGATGCCTGGAGCTGGACAGCAACTGGAGGCCACCTAAATCACCTATGTTATGATACTTTTGGGTGGGAGAAGAGGTTCTTGGTGCAACCTTGAACTGAGCTGGCAGAGGGTGACAGGGTGATTTCTCCTTGGGTGTCTTGGAATGGGCTTTGAGGGAGAAACTTGCTGTTATTTCCAAAGACTTGGTGATAATAATCAGCACTGTGAACAGATTTTTGTTCTTGTATTATTTTCAGTTCTTGAACCTATGTAGTTGTTGTAATGAGACCATTTTTGATGTCATACTCTGACTTTGGAGGCTGCCAAATTGAGGAGACAAAGAAATAGGGCCCAAATGAAAGAACAGATCAAAACTCCAGACAAAGAACTAAGCAACATGGAGATACCCAACGTATCAGATGCAGAGTTCAACATACTGATCAGGATGCTCAGAGAAATAATTGAGTATGGCCTCAAAATAAAGGAGGAGGTGAAGGTTATACAAAGTGAAGTAAAGAAAAATGTAAATGGAACCAACGGTAAAGAGAAGGAAGCCGGGATTCAAATGAATGATTGGGAACAAAAGGAAGAAATAAACGTTGACCCAGAACAGAAAGAAGAAACAAGAATTCAAAAAAAGAACAAGGAGAGGCTTAGGAATCTCTGAGACAACTTCAAACGTACCAAGATCCAAATCATAAGGATGCCAGGAAAAAAAGAGGAAGAGCAAGAAATTGAAAATTTATTTGAAAAACTAATGAAAGAAGAGGCCCCTGCTTGGCAAAGGAATCAGATGTAGAAGTCCAAAAAGCTCAGAGAGTCCCAAACAACTTGGACCCAAAGAGGGCCACACCAAGACACATCACAATTAAAAAGTCAAAGGTTAAAGATAAAGAGAATCTTAAAAGCACCAAGAGAAAAGGAGATGGTTAGCTACAAAGGAGTTCTCATAAGACTATCAGCTGATTTCTTAAAAGAAACCTTGCAGGCAAGAAGTTACTGGCAAGAGGTATTCAAAGTGATAAAAGGCAAGGACCTACATCCAAAATTACTCTATCCAGCAAAGCTATCATTTAGAATGAAAGGGCAGATAAACTGCTTCTCAGATAAGGTCAAGTTAAAGGAGTTCATCATCACCAAGCCCTTATTATATGAAATGTTAAAGAGACTTATCTAAGAAAAAGATCAGAACTATGAACAGTAAAATGACAACAAAGTCACAACTATCAACAGCTGAATCTAAAAACAAAAACAAAAAATATATAAGAAAACAACTAGAACAGGAACAGAATCATAGAAATGGAGATCACATAGAGGGTTATCAGTAGGGAGGGGGAAGAGGAAAATGGGGGTAAATGCACAGGGAATAAGCATAATCGGTAGGTACTAAATAGAAAGGGGGGTGTTAACAATAGTATAAGAAATAGAGAGGCCAGAGAACTTGTATATATAACCCATGGACATGAACTAAGGGGTGGGGGATTGCTGGAGGAAATGGAGGTACCAGGTGGAGGGGGGCCAAGTGGAAAAAATGGGACAACTTTAATAGCATAATCAATCAAATACACTTAATAAGAAATGCATTGCATAAAAATATAAGTATGATGCCACACACAACCTTTAAAAATAAGCAAAACAATACCAATTTTGTTTAGGGACACATGTACACATGTAGTAAAAGTATAAAGACATGCGTGGAAATGTAGCTCCTTCCATTTCTTTAAGAGAGAACCTTTCTCACATCAAATCCCACTCACTTTTTGAATCTCTTAAATATCCTCTTTTTCAATCAGTCAGAAAAAAAATTCTTTGAGCTTTTAAAACACTTATAAGTAGGTCAACCCAGACAAACTCCCTACTTAGGGGAAACTGTGCCATATAACACAAACTAATCATAGGAGTAAGGTTCCTAACCGTCACGCTCTTGGGGATTATACAGGGCATGTGCACAAATGGCTAGGAACCTTGGGGGCCATTTAAAAATTCTGCCTGCTATACCCAGTGAGGAATGTTCTTTGCTACATTTCTCTAAGAACTCCTATGGCACGTAACTCTCCATGGCATGTAACTCTCCATGGCACATGGGCTGTGAGCCACGTCTGCATACAACTGTAATAGCATAATCAGTTGTGTGTGGCATCATACTTATATTTTTTGTGCAATGCATTTCTTATTAAGTGTATTTGATTGATTATGCTATTACAGTTGTATGCAGACCTAATATGCAGTCCTAATATTGCCCTTATTAGGACTGGATACATTTTAAAACTCCTATGCTGGAAGCTTCTTGAGATCAAGAACTTTGTTTACAAGTGTAGCTTCTATGCTTCAGGCTTTGCATGAAGGAGATATTTCTACGAGTCTGCTGAAAAAATTAAAAAGTGTACACATTTTCTTTTGAAGCCCTGCTTCTTTTTTAGATCCAGCTCAAAACTTCTCTGACACTTCTCAGGAAGAATTAATTGCTCCTTCCTCTGTGCTATAAATGCCTCTGTATGAGATCTACCATACTGTAGTATCTTAAGTTAGACCGTAGTTTCCTTGAGGGTGGGTCTTCGCTTTGATTCTGCTTAGTGTCCCAGGGCACAGCACAGCACAGATTTCATTAATTGCTAATGTTTGAATTTTTAAAGAGGAGATGAAAGGGGTTTAAAAAGCAAGAGGCAGATGGAGGGTGGATTTGGGCTATGACTAGACCCTTGGAAAGGGTCACAGATCGAGGAAACCAAGAAGTACAGAGGCAATGGTGAGGGAAGAAAATGGGCAAATCAGTCAGGATGTAGTTTTTTAAAAGGAGGATGTAAAAAGAAGGGAAAACCCCCGGGCCTGCTGTTTTATATATTAGATTAAGGAATAAAACTTGCAGAACCCTCCATAAGGGACAGCAAAACACGAAGGAGTTACTATCCCCGGGCTGATAATCAAGGGAACAGTATTCTACTTTCAGCATGCTAGTTGGCAGACAGTGACCCCGAGGGAGAGTTGATGAAGGAAATGAAAAAGATGTCTTTTGGTGCTTAGAAAGGGGGGTGCCCGCGGGGGGTGTAGCACTGGAACACATAAGGGCCTTAAACTCCTTGATTTGGATGTTTTCCCCTTCACATCTTGTTATTGTTGGCCTTTCCTTGCTTCTTTTCTGTTTCGAGACTGCCTACGATCATTCAACATGCAGCTTGACCAGACTTCATCTGTATTCTGTTTGGAATCAGAAGAATGGTTGGAAATGTTCTAGTCTGATCAGGAACCTTGGCCTTCTTAGAAACAATTAGGAGGGTGGGATAACAGCTGACTGCTGGCACTAGAGGTGGGCTCATTACCACCAAAACACACATCTGAGTTGAGCAGGATGAAGCTGGATAACCAAAAGGTGACAGAATGACTCTGGTTCTCCTTAATTGATAGTCAAAGTGCAGGTTCTTTCAGACTGCCCTCTGACCACGTGGCTCACAGCCCATGTGTTTACTGGGGAGCCAGCTGTCTGGTTAGTTATTGAGCGCTTCCAGTGCAAGACCCTTGGGAGAGATAACAAAAATGGCATAGCACTTTTCCTCAAGGAGCTTACAATCTGAGGAGGAAAGGTATTGTAATACAAGGCAGAAAGTTGCATTGCAAGGGAAATGCAATCAAAATGTTGTGGTGTTTGGAAGAGATTCAGAAAGGGCTTCATAAAGAAAATGCTATTTTAGGTGGGCCTTGAATGGTAGGAAAGTTGGAGGTGGAGGAGGGATGGTGTGGGGCATTGCATGGAGAAGGCACGGTAAGATAGGGACAGCAAACTGAAGGGCACGTTTATGAAGTGGCAAGTCATTTTGTGAGGCTGGAGCCAGGGATCTATATGGGAGATACATGGGTCTTATTGAAGAGAGAATGAGGCTTAATTAGCTGTGGAGAGTCTCAACTGTCAGCTAGGAATCCTGAGAATGGGTAGGGTAGGGTGAGCAGAGGATTTGCAGGGGTGGAGAGGGCAGGTGAGGGGAGCAGAAGTATAGTTTTGGGTTGTCTTTGTTAGGCTCTTGCTGCTTCCTTTGCCTGAAATGCCTCTGCTCATCCTCTTCACCGTTTTTTGCATCCTGGGTCCCATCACAAATGCTCTCTCATCCAAGAAGCCTTGCTCCAACCCTCCAGCCAACTAGGAGCTCCCAACTCTGAGCTCCCTACAGCCCCCATTTGACCCTTTCCAGAGACTTTTAACACTTCTACCCTGCCAGACAGCTGTTTTGATC
The DNA here is from genome assembly GCF_014824575.4 of Sturnira hondurensis. Classification (NCBI taxonomy): domain Eukaryota; kingdom Metazoa; phylum Chordata; class Mammalia; order Chiroptera; family Phyllostomidae; genus Sturnira; species Sturnira hondurensis. The sequence continues at coordinate 1,435,194 of NW_028094121.1, read as the reverse complement.
TCTATCATTTCTGCATCCTGTGCACATTGGTAAATGTTAGTAAGTGTTTTTGAGTCTAATAGAATTCACTTCCTCTTAAATACTCTGCCTGTAATTTTGGGAAGCCATGCTGCTCCATCAACCTGACTAGCATTTCTGTAAATGTGGTAGACAGACTATACATGAGAATGCCTTCCCACTCAGTTATGCCAGAGGCTGAGATTAGATGGAACCTTGGAACTCATCTAGTCTTCATTTTACTAGTGAGGCCCAGAGAGTTGCAGTAACTTGCTCAAGGTCACACAGTGAATTAACAATCTGAAATAATGTATGTGCAGGTTTTATCACAGTGCTTAACACACAACACACACTTAATAATCCTGTCTACCTCCCAGCCTCTGGGACTTAATTAAACACCAAACTGCTTATAATTCTTTCCACATTGTATAGAAACGTTATGCTGTGTCTTGTGTTTGAGATCTGCTATGAAACTTTTTCTTCTTTCTTTTGTCTTTTCTTTCTGCCTTCACCAGGATAACTCTTACTTATTAATTACGATTGCCCTCCCCAGGGAGCTTCCTCTGGTCCCTTCTCTTCCAACCTCACCCCAGGATGGGTTAAATGTTCCTTCTTTTGCTCTCCAAGTAGCTTGGGCACATTCTGTCATCGTTGCTCATATCATTTGCTTCTGTATCTGTCTTCCCCCTGATGGTAAGCTCCAGAAGATTGGAAGTCTCTCTGCATTCATTAAATGCCCAGCACCTCGCACTGTACCTAGAACATAATGGTCCTCAGTAGTACTTATGGAGTGAATGTGCACAGTGGGGCCCTCTTAAGCTCAGGTCAGGGATCAAAGAGGCAGCCTCCTTATTGTCTACTTGAATTCGCAGGGCCTTGCCTGGACTGGCTGCTCAAATTATGATGGTGTGAAAGTTCTGCAGAGGAGTGCTGAGCCTCAGACCTCATTGTTTATCTAAGACACTTCTACTCTTGTTCCTCTTGTAAAATACCAAATAAAAATAGTTCCAGGAAGCTATGTGGCTGAGAAATTCCAGGCTCTGTCTGAGTTTTGAGATGAAGGCTGTTATTGTTAGGAAGTTGGTCATTAACCCAAACCCGCCTTTTCTCTGTGCTGTGGCTCTACACCCTTTTAAAGGCACTGATTCTTCTTGTCCTCAGTTGCCCTTAAGCCTGTCACTAGCTCATAACCTGGAAAGAAATGACTTGACAGCAATGGACGTAAAAATTATTGGAAAGGTATTAGTTGACCACCCGCTCACTATATGCTCTGTACTTATAACTTTATGCTAACTTACATTCAAAGTGCCATACGGCTAGTAGCCTCACTCATAAGATGGGAGGAATAACACCTACCTTCCAAAATTATTGTCAGAGTGAAAGAAAATAAGATAGGCAGAGGTTCCTGGCACACGGTAGAGGTTAAACAAAGGTTACATCAACTCGGGAGTTGGAATCCTCTCTGTTCTGCTGCAGCCAGACTTTACCTGGGCCATTAAGTTTTGACTTAGGCATCATATTTTAAAAGAGGGATGTTTACAAATTATCATTTAGACACAAATGACCTAGATGATAATAATCTGGAAATCTGACTTTACAATAACCAGCTGAAGGATTTGGGGATCTTTTGTCTAGAGGAGAAATAACTAGGGTAGAATAGAACATATATTTATGCACAATAAATATGTAAAATATGTAATATATTATAAATTATATTTAATATGCGATGGAATGGCATAGGGCAGGCCTTAGAAGGGTCTCCAAATAAGTGAAGGGCTACCATCTGGAAAAGGATTAAGCCTCCATTCTATTTCATAAACATTTCTGAAACACTGTGAAGTGCCAGGCACTGGGAATGCAAAGGAAAGTAAAACACAATCCCTCTCCTTGAGGATTTGGACTACAAAGGACCATGACATGCAAAAGGGCTGATGCGGAGGTGTGTACAATGTACTGGGAGAAAGCAGAGGAGTGAATTCTGCGGACACTGGGGAAGGCTCCACCAGGGAGGTAATATTTAGGAGGACCTAGAAGGAAAAGCAGGATTTTTTTAGGCAGAGAAAGAGGAGGAGGGCACACATGCAGCAAGTCCAGCGTGTGCAGAGACAGAAGGGATCCTCGCGGAAAACCTAGGGTGTGCTAGAAGAGTGGAGGGAAATGAGCCTGCAAAGTCCAGCTGGGTGCAGATTATCAAGGATACTGGATATATAGCTAGAGAGTTTGGACTGTTTACTTGGAGTAAGAACCATCAAAGCACTTAAGTAGTTGGATTTTATTTTAAAAGGAAAGCTCTAATGAGCCATACTGAGTTTTACAAGAAAGGCAGAAGGCAAGAGAGACAGGTCTTCTCAGTGTTCCAAAGAGTTACACACAGGCTTGAATCTTTCACTTACTGTGGGTGAACTTGGGCATTTTAAAACTCTGAACTCTCCCCCAACCCCACTGCCTTATATTAGGATGATCACATCTATTTTAAAAAGGCATTTTAAAAATCAAATGAGGCACTATATCCAAGCCCCTCACATGTGATTGATACCCAAATGAGTACCATTTTCTTCCTCCCCTTTTCTTGATGAGTAGAATAGGCATAGAAACAGAATTCAGCTCACTGAACCTGGGAATTGTGACCAAGCAATGTGATTAAAGTCCCTTGGAAGAAATTAATATTATGACTATATATGTTCAAGAAAGCTCTTTCTTTGGTGGAACGAGATAAATCTGTCAAGTCTCTTTCTACTATAAGATTTTATGATTTTGTCACCTAAATACTAAGGAGATGGTAAAAAATCTGAGGTTTGGTGCAACTTTTTTTTTACTTGTCACCTGAGGATATGTTTATTGATTTTAGAGACAGAAAAAGGGGGAGAAAATGAGAGAGAAAGAAATCGATGCGAGAGAAAAACATTGATCAGTTGCCTCATGAACCCACAGCCTAGGTATGTGCCCTGACCAGGAATCAAACCTGCAACATTTTGGTGCACAGGACAATGTTCCAACCAACTGAGCCACCGGCCAGGGCCTGTTACAACTTTTTAGTATTGACCTTGTTGAAAGAAGTTCATTGGACCCAAAGGAAATGAACCATTTTCAAAATGAACATTTGTTACTGAAGTGTACAATTTGAAAAGACCGACTCTCAATTTATAATAGTCCCTTGGGAGTAGGTAATCCTAGTGCAGAGAAAGAGGCCTGGATATGAAGCTTAGGGGCTTACATTCTGGTGTCAGAAATTAATGATTTTGCTGTATGGTCTTAAACAGCTCATTTCCCATGTGTTGGCCTGAGTTTTTCTGTCAGGAAGATGTGGTGGTTGAGTCTCTGAGGGGTCTTTTATTACTAACATTCTAGGATTCTGAGAGTCTAAGTAATTATGATCATGAAATCATGGATGTAAAAGTATTAGATTCCAAAGGTTCCTGCAGCAGCTGTATCGCTCACAGATCACACATGTCCCAATTAACAGCGTCAAGCTCCATAAAATATATTTTAAAGTGTGTCATATGCACTGGAAGTGAGACTCACTTAACATTCTCCTTAGAATCAGAACTTTAGAATTCAGTGCATTTTAATTCTCAGCCTTAACTCAGCTGCTAATGATATGATTTCATATTTCTGGTTGAGAGAGAAGACACTTTCTTCAGTATGGCATTGAAATAAAAACATCAGTCATCTGTCACAGAAAGAAGAGATTGTTTTATCTCTATGTTAACTTCAGGGCCTAGTTGCTACTTCATCTGGGAGCAGACAAGCGGGAAGACTTCGTGCTAAGACAGCCTTGCTTTTTGACCTGCTGTTCCATCTGACTGAAACGTCCTCCAGGCCGAGTCCTGCTCATCCTGCTTGAAACCTCCCTCTTCCTCCTTTTCTGTTACCTCCATTCACTCAGCTCCCCCAACAGTGCGTATTGGTTACAGCATACATCTTCGTGTATGATGAGTATTGCCTATGCGACTAGTGATCCTCTGTGAATGGGTAAGGGGCAGGGCAGTAACATTAGGTTGTTATTCACTCATCCATTCATTTCACACATTGACTCAATAAATATTTATTCATAGATTTCCTGAGCTCAGGGGCTCTTAGATCATTAGACAAAGAAACTAAGGCTCAAAGTGGGGGAATGATTTATTGCAGGTCACATAGGAATTACTGGCAAGCCTGGGACAAAGAGCCCAGGTTCCTGCATTCTTAACTACACCAAACCACTGTACCTATTGAAAGCCAGGCATGTGCCTCTTTTGTTATGAAGAAGAGATTGCCATTCCTGGCAGGAGTAGTCTGCCCTAAGGCCATGACAACTCAGAGTTAGCGAGCACTTTCATTATATACTTGCTTTGCAGATGAGGAAATGGAGGCCAGGATAAGTGTTTCACCCACGATCTCACTGCCACTGAGTGGCAAAGCTGGGGCTCACTCTGCAATGGCCTCAGAGCCCTGAGTTTCATCTAGAGCCCTCCCAACTCTGCAGCTGTTAAACTTCAGTCCTGGAGGGAGACTTTGGGACCATGTAGTCCCATTCTTTTCTTTAATTATAATGATGCTGAAGACCACAAAGGAATATTGATCTGCCCAAGGTTACTCAGCAAGTTTTTTATTTCAGACCTTAAACCTGACTCCTGCTCAGTGTTCTTTGCTTCACTACTTTCAAAGAGCCTGACAAATAAAATGATGCTCTGAACATCCTCTGGTTGCCCAGCTTGTGCTGGATGCTTTTGTGGAAAAAATATGGACTTGCAGAGTCCGGGAGTCAAGTCTTACCTCCGTTGTTTACCCAGTGATGTTAAGCGAGTCACTTTATACGTATGGACTTCAATTTCTCCAGATGAACATTAAGAATGAATTGCCTTAAGGATTAAAGCAGAGTGCCTGACACAACATAATTGCTCAAGAAATAGGAGTGGATTCTGAAGCTATAGGTCCTGCCCTCTACATTCTGGATGTGGAGGCAATGCTGACGTGTAAGTAGGGATTGGGGGACAACAGAGAGCAGGTTTTGTTGGCAGGTCAGACAATGAATGTTAGGACAGTTAATGTGCTGTTGGCTTCACCTGGCAAAGGAGTCTTTAACCTTGAGTGGATTCACAATCAAGAAATTATCCCTGGGACTTCTGCCAAGATGGAGGCATAGGTGGAAACACTGTGCCTTCTCCCACAACCAAATTTGAATACAACAAAGGTTTGGAGAACAAAGACACAGACAAAAAATACAAAATTGAATTACACGGAAGTCCAACAACCACTAACAGTTCAATGGGGACGGTAAGAGGGGTGGAGCCAGCAGCGGAGCAGGGTCGGGAAGGGCAGATCCCCCGACCTAGCCACGCAGGCAGCCCAGAACCAGTCGGGGTGTGGGGCAGACTGACTGCGGTCCCACATTCGCGCACAGTGAGACGGACCGCGCAGACCCCAGGGGGCGAGGGCTGACGGTGGTGGCACACTTGCGTGCAGTGGGACAAAACGCGACGGTGGCAGCTGCCGCACCTGTGGGGGCCACAGCAGGAGACAGCAGACAGGACACCATTACTCCTCTTTGACCCCGCCCCCACATATAGCGTCACAACCCCACGACTGAGTTGCCCTGCTCTGGTGAACACCTAGGGCTCCAATCCTGCTATGTAACAGATACGAACAGTCCAAAAGATGGTGCAAGAAGAACTCAAAGTCTCAGAGCCAGTAACTCTAAGCGACCGAGAAATTGCCAGCCTCTCAGAAGCACAATTCAAGACACTGTTTATCAGGATGCTCACAGAACTGGGTGATTATAGTCACAAATTAGAGGAACATATGAAGGCTAAACTAATTGAAATGAAGGGAGATGTCCAGGAAACCAATAGCAATGGAAAGGAAACTGGGACTCAAATCAATGGAATGGACCAGAAGGAAGAAAGAAACATCCAACCAGAAAGGAATGAAGAAATGAGAATTCAAAAAAAAATGAGAAGAGGCTTAGGAACCTCCAGGACATCTTTAAACATTCCAACATCCAAATTATAGGGGCACCAGAAGGGGGAAAGAAACAGCCACGAGTGGAAAACTTATTTGAACAAATAATAAAGGAGAACTTCCCCAGTCTGGCAAAGGAAATAGACTTCCAGGAAATCCAGGAAGCTCAGAGAGTGCCAAAGAAGTTGGACCCAAGAAGGAACACACCAAGGCACATCATAATTACATTAGCCAAGACTAAAATGAAGGAGAGAATCCTAGAAGCAGCAAGGGATAAGGGGACAGTCACCTACAAAGGAGTACCCATCAGACTGTCAGCGGATTTCTCAAAAGAGACCTTACAGGCAAGAAGGGGCTGGAAAGAAGTATTCCAAGTCATGAAATCCAAAGACCTACAGCCAAGATTGCTTTATCCAGCAAAACTTTCATTTAGAATGGAAAGACAGATAAAGTGCTTCTCAGATAAGGTCAAGTTCAAGGAGTTCATCATCACCAAGCCCTTATTATATGAAATGTTAAAGGGCCTTACATAAGAAAAAGAAGATGAGAAATATTAACAGTGAAAGGACAGCAAACTCAGTTATTAATAATCACACCTAAAACAAAAGCAAACCTAGAGGACAGCTAGATCAGGAGTGGAACCATAGAAATGAAGAACGCATGGAGGGTTAGCAATGGGAGTGGGAGGAGGAGAAGGGGGGAGAAGGTACAGAAAATAGCATAGACAGTAGGTAGAAAATAGATAGGGGGGAGGGCAAGATTAGTGGGGGAAATATAGAATCTAAAGAACTTGAGACACATGGTTATAAACTAAGGGGGGGAGAATGGTGGGGGAGGGAGTGTGCGGGTGGAGGGGAATGAAGGGGGGAACAGAACAATTGTAATGGTATAATCAATAAAATATATTTTAAAAAAATAAAAATAAAAGAAATCCCTGAAAGGCTGGCCTGCAAGAACTAGTTTAGACACTAGGTGGCGCTAGCGATCTATTTTAGGAAGCAGGAGAGACCACCGACAACTAGGGGAACCGGTGATCAGCAGTTTCATTCTTTTTTTGTTCGTTTGTTTAGTTTTTATTTCATAATCATAAATTTAACTCTGCAAACCAGCTGAAAGAGGTAAGGAAAACATGGAACCCAATGAAGTGCGTTGAGAGCATGAACATTATAGAACATTCCAAGCACATGGGCATGAAAGGGTGCTCTCCAGAGCTCTCCAGAGCACCCTTCCAGAGCTCTCCTTCCTCTACAGAAGGAATGGTCTGGTGGTTCAGATATAACACAAGCCAAATGTATTAGAGTTGTCTGCAGTCAGTAATGGTGATCTTCTCGCAGGTCTTGCCATTCCTGGACCCCTAGCTGTCATAACATCGTTGCCATCTTTCACCTGGCCAAAGACCACATGCTTGCCACCCAGCCCCTCGGTCTTGGCAGTGCAGATGAAAAGCTGGGAACCGTTTGTGTTGGGACCGGCATTTGCCATGGACAAGATGCCAGAACTTGTGTGGCTCAGGGTGAAATTCTCATCAAATTTCTCCCGTTAAGGTGGATTTGCCCCCTGTGCCAGTGTGGTGTGTGGCGCATAAATCCTGGAATAATTCTGTGAAAGCAGAGCCTTCATAACCAAATCCTTTCTCCTCTGACTTTTTTCTTGCTGTCTTTGGACCTTTCTCTGCAAACAGCTTAAAAGAGACTTGGCCCAAAGTCTCACTGGCAGCAGTGATGTCGAGGAACACGGTGTGGTTGACCACGGCTGGGCACCAGGAGGTCCGAGGCAGCGGTGGCATCTTCAAGGCAGCCAGAAGTTTCATTCTTATTCCTTCTAGGACATTGCCTTGTAGAGGAAGAGGCCCCGGGGACCTGAGGGTCAGGTGCTGTGACCCAGGAAAGAATGTGAATGGAAATGGCACACTCTTTACTCTTCATGGCCACCCTTTTTAAGTATTATTTGTTTTACCCACAGGCACTGTGACTCAGGTTAAATAATTCCCCCAAAGTGATTCTATTAAGAAGTGGATCTGGGATCTCTACCTGGGCCCCCTGATTCCCATGTTATCCTCTTTCTAGGAAAATGTGTTCTCCGGGCCAGTGGAATCACTATGGACAGAGGCTAAAGAAGATGTTAAGGGAGGAAACACCAGAGAACAGAACAAAGAATTAAAGCAGCTTCCTCCCCTGTGACCTCTCGAGACCAGGTCCCCACCCCTGTTAACCTGGTCCACTGTGTTGCTTCCTGGTTCGCTTCCCTGCCTCCCTTCTTGCACCCCTGGGGTCTGCCCTCCACAGGGATCTTTTGAAATGAAACCACATCAGTTATTTCCTAGTTCAAAACCCCTTCGTTGGCCTCCTGTTCCGATTAGAATAAATTTCTCACCAGCTACAAGCAGTGGTATGCTGGTAAATGCTTAACAACAGGCTTTCAGGGGTGGGGAGCCCTGATTTGTAGCACTTGCTAACTGTTTTCCCTCCACAGCCAGTTTCAGGCTTCTGGCCTGACGTCACTGGACAATGAGCGTTCCATAGCTCGTCTGAGTCGGCTCCGGCCCCACACGTAGGAGCCGCTTATCCCTCTCCCTGCCTGCTCTGCTGGATCCCTGGCCTCCTCTCTGTTTCCTGAGCATAACAAGTGCACTTTCAGCTCAGGGCCTTGACACTTGCTCTTCTCTCTGTTTGGGGTGTTTCCCCCGCCCAGATCTTTGCATCACTTACTGTATTACTTCATTCAGTTCTCTACTCAGTGTACAGAGAGGCCTTCCATAAACAACTTACCGAAGATAGTCTAACCCTCACTCTGCATCTCTTTTACTCCCTTACTCTGCTTTATTTTTCTCCAAGGGCATCGTCACTGATAATTAACGATAGACTTATTTATACTTACTGTATAGGTCATCCTTGTATTCCCACCTCTAGAACAGGCCTGGCTCAGAGAAGGCGCTCGATAAATAGTAGTTGGACTAATAACTGAGTAATTGGCTTTCCTCTGTGTGTAATGAGCCAGAGCCACACATCACACAGGTTTAGTGACCGGACGTGTGAACCCCTCGCCAGCATCACAGGGTGAGAGCCTGAGTCATCAGCATAAACCTAGTTCTGGATGGGTCCCTGGAGTCTGGAGAGAAAGCATCAAACCACGAGGCAGGCTGAATATGCAGAAAAAAATTAATCCCACTTAAGTAAAACCCATAAACTAAAATTCTGAAATACTCATGGAAAACTAATGCTGATGAAAACAGTGAACAAAATTAATAATCAGAAGAATGACTCCCCTACAGAGAAAAGTAAAAGGATAGAATTATCTGGAAACAACTTCAAAATAAATGTTTAAGCCCTTCAAGTATAGTCAGGAATAACATTCATAAAAAGATAATTAATTATAAATGAAAAACAACCAGAAAGGAAACCTAACCATTTAGAAACTTTGGAAATGAGAAATACAGTTATTGAAATAAACTTAGAAGAATAAACCTAGATTAGATGTAGTAGAAGAAAAGATTAATTATTTGGAAGAGAGAACTGGGGATTTCACTCAGGATACAACAAGAGATAAACAGATAAGTTGTGGGAAAGAGCAGTGTAGAAGGCAGAGAAGTTCTAAGGCAACAGATAGGTTGCACACACTCTGTGCCTGGCCCACATTCCTTGGCTGATCCCAGCAGTCACCTGAAGGCAGCTCTCTGTAGGATGACAGCTTCCGGCGTCTCCACATGAGGGCGTTTCCTGGCAGTAGGAGCATGCTCAGCTTTCACGAAGGGCAGGCAGCGTACTGGGTCAGCCAGCCCTGGGAAAGATCCTCAACCAGTTTCCTCTGGGAAATTATGCAGCCCATTTCACATAGTCTTCTGTCCCACGGGGAGATAGAGCCTCAGGTACCCCCAGCAGTAACCTGCTCATGATCAAGTCCTTTATTGGCTTTTCTCCCTTCCCTGTCTCATTTCCCAACTCCTTCACTGTGCTTCCTTGCATCGTCTCCCAAATAAACTACTTGCATTCAAATTCTTGTCTTGGAGTCTGTTTTTTGGAAACCCAAAATAAGACATGGGAAAATAACCATGACTTAAACAAGACACCAGTCCATTTCTCTATCATGGAGTAGTTCCAGCACAAGGAACTTTAGGATAACTTCATGAGGGTTCCTACTATGCGCTCCTGCCCGTGGTCCAGGATGGCTCCACCAGCTCCAGCCATCTCGTGTATTTTCCAGCTAGCAGAAATGTAGCATGCTCCCTTGCTTTAAATACATTTCAAGGAAGTTCCTCAAGACTCATGCTTACTTATGATCATTGTCCTGAACTTGGTTATAAATCCATACGCAGCTAAAAGGAAGACTGAGATGTGTACTCTTTATTCTAAGAGGCCATGCACCTGATTAAAGAGTCAAGAATTTTATTTATAAGGAAAAAGAAAATAGATGCTGGGGATAACTGGTGTGCTATGCCCCAAACAATGAAGAAACACGGAGTATAGGTTGACGGGATGCTATACAGGAGTTCCAGGAGAACAGAGGGGATGCAGAAGAAGCAAGATTAAAGAAATAAGGGCTGAGAATTTTTTCAGAGTTAAAGACTTGAAGGCTCAGATTCAAAGTGCATACTCAATGCTGAACAGATGAAACAAAAGTAAGTTCACACCTAGACATGCTGTAGTGAATGTAAAAGCTGCTGCAAAGGCACCCTGGACTCCTGAGACCCTGTCCAGAACCAGGTTTCATATCGATAACTCAAAGCTGTCATCATGTGATGGCAATTGGAAGTTTTGCATCCTGTCACTGAACCTGCGTGAGGCTTGGCCCTGGCTTGACCTGGGGCTCACTGCCCGAGGGAGTCAAATTCCTGGCTAGTCCCCCTGCTTCTGCACTCAGCCCTAGCTTCCGCATTATTGTCACCCTTTGTGTGACCGTTGCATTCCTGGTCCCCAAAGATGTTTACCCAGGTTTGAGCATGGCTATCCCTGTTTTGAATTTATCTTTTACTCTGATTGCTATGACTTTAGTGCATGAAAATGGGATTCAACACATGAATTCACGGTACCATCTTGACCAGAAGTTTCTGGACCCTTCGAATCTCCCCAGAGTGGAGATACTCTGCCTGCGATAGGACTATGTCTGCAGGGAAGTGAGCAGGTACCAGAAAGGAAGGAGTCTGCCCCTCTGGGTACATCTGTTTTCTTCCCCAAGGAGACACAGGCTCTGGAGGGCCCAGGAGCCCTGTGAATAAAATGTATTGGGGCCTCCCGGCCTCTCAGCTTTCCTGGTTCATTGCGCCCTGACTGTCCCAAGTCATTCCATCATGGGACTTCCTGCCAACACTGCACCTCAAAGGTCTTCCCTGACGCGGGGCTTTAGGTGTTCGTGGCCATACTTGAATTTCAACAAGGGACTCATAACAATGTTTTCATCTTTAAAGTGTGCGGGAATAGAATTCAACTGGCTGAATGACAGGCTGTGTGTGGGGTCGATCGGCTGGGTCAGAGACATCTCACCGGGCTGGCGGGGAGAGCTTTCTGACGACAGGAGCTGTCCAACAAGAAGAGGGCTGCTGTCACTGGGGGAACTCAAGCGGCGAATGGTTGACCTTCCACTGGGCGCCTGGATGGAGGGGGCTTAATGCAGGAAGGAGGGTTCTGGGAGAAGCACAGGAAATAGCTCCACAAAAGCATCCTGTGCATCAAAAAGTGTCACCCAAATGTTATTACTGTCCTCAGAGTCTACACTGCTGCCCTGAAGGCCGACCTCACTCCACACACTGATGTATTTCCGAAAGCTCACCCTCCTGCCATGTGGGCCCTGAGAGCCCAGGACATTGTTCTTCTTTTGGGGTTGCACCTATGAGTCAAAGTGTTGGACTCAGACCTAGTGGTTCTCAGTGTTTCCACCAGCAGATTTCAGAATGCAGGTGAGGTGGAGCTTCTCCACAGCTCCCGAGAACTCGGCCCACTCAGTCCGCCCCACATATGTCCACCCACTTGTGTGACCAGTTCTGAACAGGTGACCACACCTGCTAGTGCTACTTATTGCACTTCAACACCTGCATTATCGTGGGTGTTTTACAGTTAAAGTGGCAGTAAGATTTATCTCTATCTTTTATGATTTAAAAATACTAATGGAATTACTGTTTTGTCTGTGTTTTAAAGCCAAAGCATTTTTTTCTCTCAATGTTATCAAATTTCTTCTAAAATATATAATTCCAGAAAGACCTTCTCAGGGGAAAATGGGTATCTTTTCCCCAAATGTAGTGGGGCTCAAAAACTTTTATAGCATGATTGGTGGCACATAATGGATTCTCCTAGGAGCCTCCTCAGTGGTAATCTCCCTTCCCGGCCGCAGCAGAGGTCAGGGTCCTCGTAGGCCACTGCACTTGTCGTGGCTGGTGGCTACCTCAAGGAAGGAAGGGACTCATAGTCTGAGCACTGTGTGCTTTGTAAATGCTGTCCCTTTAGTCTGTAAATTTATTTTACAAATAAGAAATCTGCCCAGAGAGGTGAAATGGCTTGCCGGAAGTCACACAGCCAGAAAGAGGCAGAGTGCATTGCCCTCTCAGCCACGCTCTCTGCAAATCCTCCAGTTGGTCTCTGCTCAGCTTTCTGTTCTCAGAGAGGATTTCTGCTTAAGCAAGACTTTGTGTGTGGGTTATTGCCTTTAGGTCGTTATGACGATTTCAGCTTTCAGCTGTGTGGTGCTTAAGATTTTGGGATAGCCTCTCATTATAACAATAATGTGCGATCTTTTTTGTTTTTTTAGTAACTTCATGTATATAACTTTTATTCTTAAATACTTACAGATTCACAGAAAGCTTCAAAAATACAACCCCTCCCTCAGTTTCCACCATGGTGCCATATCAAATACAGGACACTGACGTGGGCACAATGCGTGTGTCTAGGTCGGTGTCATGTCACCATATGTATGGATTCATGCAAGCTGCAAGCAAGATACAAAGCTATTCCATCACAACAGACGTTCCCTTGTGCTGCCCCATAAAGTCCTGCCCACCAACCTTCCTCCCACCATCCGCTCCCCTGGAAGTCACTAATCTCCCCATTTCTACAATTTTGTCATGTCTGGAATGTCATAAAAATGGAGTTATACAGTATATAACCTTTTGAGATTGACTTTTTTTTACTCAATGTAATACCCTTGAGATTCATTCAGCTTGTTGCATGTAGCAATAGGTGGTTTCTTTTTATTGTTAAGTAGTATTTCATGAGTGGTTAGTTTTTTAACAAAACTGGAAATAGAGAAAATACTTTTTAAAAATAGAAAAAAATCCAGAGTAAATATTTTTTAAAAATAAAAAAAAATCCCAACATCCCAGATTGGAGGGTGGAGGTCTCCTGGTTTTCTTCTTGCCCAGGTCAGAACCAGCTTGGGCCCTGGGACTTGCCGGGGTGACCCTCTGCAGGCCCAGCTGCAAAGTCAGGGGAGAGGAGGCAAGGAGAAGACAAAGCTATTTGCCCCAATCCCCATTGCTCCCTCTCTTCTCCTTTGAGGAGCTCCATCTGGCTGCTGCTTCCTCTCTCTTTGCATCTTTGTCTCTTTTCTTCCCCCTTCTCTTTCTCTTTGCCCCATGTGTCTCCATCTGTCTCTCTGAGTCAGTCTCTCTCTTTCTCTCAAACCACAAAACATGGCAAAATGCAATTTCCACTGAGTGCAGAATCTCGTGTCTGTGCTTCATTATTCTGTCTGGATTCGTACATGTTTTCAATTGCATAATTCTCCTCCTTTCTCATTTTCTCCCCAAGACTTTCTCCCACATAATATGAACATTTGGGGGCCAGCTTTTGACAGTTCTGCCTTTGAATGCTGTGAAAACTAGAGCGAGTGCCTCTTTCAGTCCTGCACCACCAGGGGAGGTTGCTTGGCAAGTTCCCTGGGGTTCCCGCAGTGCTTTGTTCCCTAGGCCAGTCCTGGGGGTGGGACTGCCCCTTTACCGGCTCCTGAGGAAGCCAAGCCTTGGACTGGCATTGGGAGAGTTCAAAGAGCATTCTCATGGCCAGCTCGAGGCCTTCCAGTCCCTTGGCAACTGCAGCATCAGGTCTAAACACCCTTCTCTGGATGTTCAAAGCCTCACACATCTGGACCGAACTCCTTCATTCATTTATTCTTTCAGTTGTCTATGACCAGACCGTGCAGCCTCTTCCTCCAACAACCGTTGCAGTTTTGAAATGGGGTTGATCAAAAATAATGTAAATAAACATCCAATAAGAATAGTTGAAGATGTTGTGAGATGTCTTGTGGGATCAAAAAATTTTTAAATCACAATTTGGAGACTTGTTCAGAATGGGAAAATACTCATGGTATAACTGATAGAATCCCAATGATATGAAAATATGTAGGCAGGGCAAAATGGCTGAGAGAAAGGGCAGCAAAGTGTTAACCATCCTTATTTCTGGATTGTGGGATCATAGATGACTTTTCAAGTTTTTCTTAATGTTTGCAATAAGGATGTTTTATCTGTATAATCAGAAACAAATATGCATTATTAAAACTAAATGAACTCTGCTGCATAAAAAGCCAATCCTACAGCTCTCCACTGTGGTGCCGGAGGTGTGGGGACTCGGCACCTCCCCTGCACGGGGTGGGCTGACTTCTTTCCTTGAGCTCAGGCCCTGCCTACTGGGCCAAGTGGGTAGAAAGCCACAACCCACCTTGCATGGCTGCCCTGCGCCCCTCATGTCGTCAAATAGTTTGTGGAGCGGGCCTGATGATGTTTCTGCACCTATGCGCTGTGATTCTGAAGCCAGGTACTGCCCACCCCGTGATGCAGTGTCCTTGGTCCTCACAGCCTGGAAGAGGATTAGACAATCCTCACAGCCCCTGTGGACTCAGCACACACCCCTTCACAAGGAGCAAGCAAGCAGCTGGACCTGCTGGGAGCTGGCACAGCGCTAAACTTCCAGGTATGTGCAGGGAACCCAGAGCTCCCTCGTTCCAGCCCAATGTACTTAGAAAGAGCACAGAGTTCTAGAAGCCCCAACTCCACCATTAACTCCTGCCTGAGAGAGAGTATGAGAGAAGGCAATTAATCTGTCCTATTTGCTATATGAAAACTTACATATAGTGCCTGGGGCACATTCTTCTGCACAGAGTTTTTGAGCCAGTTCCACTTGCAAGCAACAGTCTGTAGTCTGCCTGCCTCGCTAATGGCCCAGGGCCGGGCTCTGCAGCCAGTCTGCCTCGTTCTACTCTCAGCTCCACCGCCTTGGACAAGTGTCTTTCTCTCTCTGTGCCTCAGTTTTCCCAAAGGGAAAAATGGTACCTACTTCATAGACTCATTGTGTGGATTAAAGAAACTGATTTGTGTAAAGCCCTGAGAGCAAAGCCTGTGTTGGAGTAGCTCACAGTGGATGTTAGCTATTATTTTTATTATTCCACCATGCGTTCATGGAAATAGGGAAGTGGGTATTTGACATTGGGGCTGTCCCAGAAAAGCCCAGATGTGAGTCTCTGTGTTGAATGCCAAATGAGGATTACCAATTAAAAGTCATGCCTCAAATCCCTTTCTGAGTGGGCAGGGTGTAAATAGACACCGGCTGAAGGAGAGGGAAGATGGTGGGGGGAATGGGAGACTGGAGAGTACAGCCTGCACTTGGCCTTGAAGGAAAGCAGGAGGAGGATAAAGGGGCTTGGCCAGCAAGGACCTGGGCCCTGTTGTGAGCGGAGGAAGTACCAGACTTCTTCAGAAATGGTGGATTCCAGAAGGGCAGGGTGTCCATGGATGGGGCTGGGAGAAGGGATATTTTTCAATGTATACCCTCTGGTGCAGCGTAAGGGTGGGGGAGCAGAGGCATCCAAGGGACACCTGGCTGCAGGGAGAAGGAGAGGTTTCAGAAATCCAGCCCCAGGTGTGGGAGAGAACCAGAGCTGCTGGGCAGCCACGTGGGGAAAAGGCAGAAAGTAGGTCAGTCACACAGGAGATGGAGCGTGAAATTAATGAGCACGCAGGAGCTGGAGTCGTCACCTTCCAGGAGAGGGGGAAGGAGGAATGCGAACCCTGTGGGAGAGGCAGTGGGGCCTGAGGGGCTGGAGCAGGTGGGGAAGGAGGGCTGGGGAGCAGTGTTTTCTCTCCTTGCACCTGTGTCAGGGCACATCACGGGGCAGGATGGGGAGATGGTGGGAGAGTGTCAGGGCAGGCCCTGGAGGGAGGAGCCAGCAGGCAGAAGCTCTCTGAGGGCAGGACCAGGTTTGCTTTCTTTATCATCAGTTGACTCCTGCTGCCCAGGAGAGTGTCTGGCCCACAATGGGCACATGTGACTGAATACATAATTAGACACAGCTTTGCTGTCTACATTATTGGGTGACCTGAGGAGGTGAGGCCTTTGCTCCTTATTGGTATGAGGAGCTCCAACTGAATCAGTAATATTTGCTGATTACCTGCCATGTGCTAACCCCAAGCTAGGTGCTGGGGTCACAGGGATGTATAGGATATGGCCCTTTACCTTACCAAGTTCACCATCCAATGGAAAAACAGGTTGGCAATGATTATAATGGCATGTGCGAGGCATAAAATGGATAGTGGGGACACAGAGAAGAGATGGTTCTGTTGGGGGTGGGCTCAGGGCACAGTTTCTTAGAGGAGGTGACTCAAGAGCTGGTCTTGAAGAGTGAAGATAGGCCCCCTTATGACTTTAGTGGGCAGTACACGCTTTACCTTTGTGGTGTCTTCCTACACACACACACACACACACACGCACGCACATACATAACTAAAAGTACATTTTACAACCTTATTGGTACAAATGCAAATCAGTAAGATTATGTATTAAAACATTTTCTTTGGGGGGGTAGGCTGGGATGGGAGTAAAAGACAGAAAACTGTACTTGAACAACAAATAAAAAAAGAGTACAAAAAATAAAATGGGGAAAAAACATTTTCTTTGACGCAAAGTTTAATTTTTTGTTCTGACTTACATGAAAACATTTTTGTGGGTCTCTTAACGTGTTGTGGGCCCACTGTGCCTAATGGGTAAGCAGGCCCAGGTTGAGAAGGAATCCAATTGGCAGAGCAGATAGAAAGGGCACTCCTGCCCTGGCTGGTGTAGCTCAGTGGATTGAGTGCGGGCCTGCGAACCACACGATCGCAGTTCGATTCCCAGTAAGGGCACATGCCTGGGTTGCAGGCCAGTTCCCAGCAGGGGACTCACAAGAAGCAACCATACATTGATATTTCTCTCCTTCTCTCCTTCCCTTCCCCTCTAAAGATAAATAAAATATTAAAAAAAAAAAAAAGAAAGGGCACTCCTAGGTGGAGAAAACAGCATGAGCAAAGACTCAGAGGTGTGAGGGTGATGACGGATCCCAGCAAGGTCACACTGACCTAAGAGGTAGAACCCAAGGTGTTTGGAGAGACTGGCGGAAGACAGAACAGGAAATGTCGGGCACAGGGAGCAGCCATGATGCCCTGCTACACGCATCCCAGGAGCTGAGCTAAGGGACTTGAACCATGTCAGAAGTTCTGGAATAAAGTTTGGACGTCGCTGGCAAGAGTGGATTTCTGGCCCTCGACTCTGGAGGTTCTGCTAGGAATGGCGATAGGTGCTCACTAAAGTCTCCCCCAGCTCCAGGGACTCTCCGACACTGGCGAAGACAAGACTCGGGGGGGGGGGGCGGCTGGAGAAGTGAGAATCCTAGCTGGCCCTTGGCTTCTCTCCTGAGTGCAACATGGAGTTACTTTGGGCTGGAGGGACCTGCTCCTAGAACTATTTCTCAAGAGAGTTTCTGACCCCTGGATAGAGGGGATACAGGGAGGGTTATAAAAATACTGTGGGCTTTGGCAATTGATCTGAGCTCAAATCCCAGAGAGGCCACCTATGAGCTCTGTGACCCTGGGCGTGAAGCTTCACTTTGTGGGCCTCAGCTCCTTTGAAAACACAGGATGTAGATCATACCTATAGGGCTATTACGGGATTAAACGGGATTGTATGCAAAGCTTGGGCAGGGCACGGGCATAGGCACAGAAAGGGCTCCATCAAGAGCAATAGTGAATATGCGTTTGCCCACCAGTGTTCACTGAAAGCCCACCAGGTGCCAGATGTTGTGGTGAGCCTTAGGGATGCGTGGGCAAACATCTCAGACACAGCCCTGCTTTCAAAGGGCTGCTCCTGGACTCTGCACATCTTCTTGAATCATTCCATTGAGGCTGGCTTACCGCCGATTGGGCCAGACCCTGCTCCTGGCCATGCCAGTTGGCCACAGCTTTAGGGGCCGTGGTAAGCAGAGATTTTCCAGGAAAGCCATTCTCTCCAGCCGTGCTGTTGAAACAGGATATTCTAACGGGAACCAGCCACCTTGTCACCGTTGATAGGAAGTTTTCCTCTGGCTGGTCCAGCATTTCACACATGTTCACAAAAGCCCTGCACAGGCAGTCACAGATGAGGGAGGGACAGATGAGGGAGGAGAGGTGACTTGAAGAAGTGCACAGAGAGAGAGTGAGTAGGAACCTAAGACTTGAACTCATGTTGGTCTGATTCTAAAGGCCCCAGCCGTCTCTGAAACTGACGTGACTTGGGGGCAGGGCTGGGGGCTGTGCACCTCGGGGAGATGTGGCAACCACAGGAGAAGATAATTGAGCCACCTCCTCCTGTGGAGGCCCTCTGACCTCCAACCCCAGGTCCATTGGCCTGGCCAATGAGGAGGAGAGTGGGGTCAGCAGGGTAGAGTCAGGGGTTTTAAATCATACACACCCAGAGTGAAGGGGCACCCAGGAGCTTCTGTGATCAGCAAACATGTGGATGGCTTTACATGTGCCACGCAGCACACCCTGCACTGGGTGTGCAGAGAAGAATTGGGAGCTCTCTAGGGTGACACTTGATCCTTGGGCCTGAATAATTCTTGTGAGAAGCTGTGTGTTATAGGATGTGTAGTAGAATCTCTGGCCACTACCTACTAGATGCCACTAACATCCCCCCCAGTTGTGACAACCAACAATGTCTTCAAACATTGCCAAATGTCCTCTTGGGGAAGGGTGGGGGTAGATTCCCCCTCGTCCAGAACCACTGACTTGGGGAGAAAGGGAGGCTCACATATCAAAACAACATGCTGCGTGCTCTGTCAGAGGTAGGCATGGGTGCCTTGTGGCAGAGAAGACAGGAGGGGCTCCTGGGAAACTGGACCCAGTGGTGACAAGGCCAAGGTCATGTGGCAAGTTTCCAATGGAGTTGGGATTCCACCCTAAGATCCCTGTGCCCTACTCAATTCCTGGACTTCTCACTGCTTCCCTCCAAGACTATCTATGGCCCCTGGGATTGCCTGATGGGAGTGGCTTCTACTCTGGGAAGCCAGCCACGCTGGTTTGAGCAGTCTGTCTTTCTCTGCCTGGCGTTGGTCTCATGATCTTGCCTTAGAGTTGGAGCCCAATAAGCTTTCACAGATGTTAGAAAGGCTCTTCTCGTCCCGTGGGATAGCCTTCAGAAAGCTGGCTGGGTGGCCACTTAAGTACTGTGCTTATGCTCAGAACAATCCTTCAACCAAGTGCTTCTGCGTAAGTACTTCCAGGTCTCCTGCTCCATGGGAGCACTGAAATACGGGAAGGAGAAAGCTCTGCAGCCTCTGAGCCTAGAAACTGGGCTCTCCGAGCCTGCAGGCTGGGTGCTCCCGGCTCAGCCCCTGAGCAGCTGCGTGACCCAGACCCAGGCCCTTCATTCTGCAGAGTCTCCACTTCCCGACTCGTAAAGTGGGCACGCAGCCCCTTTCCTGGCTCCTCACAGTGCTCTGGGGATAACACTTAGTATTATATTGAAAAAGATTTTATAGATAGAAGTCTTAAACATGTTAACTATCTTCTGAGTTTCCAAAAGGCATTGGAAAGGTCGGCGTTCTGGGTTTTTTTTTCATTCTTTAAAAAATTATTGTTTGAATAGTCATCCACATATTTAACAAATATTTATTATATGACAAGAACTCAGCAGGGAACACAGCAAATGGTAAACAGACAATAAACAAGAGAAGTAAGTTAGATATAGACGGTATCTTAGGTGGTAACAGACGTGAAAGGAGAAAAAACAAAATCGTGCAAGGAAGGGAGGGGTTGTTGAAACGTTAGGGAGGGAAGCCCCTTTCCGGAAGACGACATTTGAGTAAAACCAGAAGAGAGGGAGGGAGCAGGTTATGCCAATGTCATTTCAGACAGAAGGAAGAGTGAACACCACACCTCGTGTGTTTAGAAACAGAGAGGAGGCTGGGCACAGAGTGGGGGGCGGGGGGAGGGGAGGGGAGGAGGATGGGATGGGGATGTACTGGCGAAATGAGGTTCCAGGGGTGAAGAAGGAGGAATGTGAGGAGAGAGGTGATGGGAGGCAGGTCCCAAGCAGCCTCCAGGCTGCTGTGGGGGCTGGGAGGCCGGTGGTGGGTTTCGGGCGCAGTAACAGGATTGCTCCGGCTACTGCCTGGAGGACCGACTTGCTGAGACCAGCCAGGTGTCAGGTGTTTCTCACACTTTGTTGCCAATCCTCTCAAGGACCCTGTAAAAAAGTGAATGCAGTTTCCTAGAGACTTCTCTCCCAGATGGGGGTGGGGGGGTGGGGGGGTGGGGATGGACCAGACCTTGACGGAGCAAGGACTTTATCCCCCAGTCTGTCGCAGCTCCTGCTGTTTCTCCTAGGCCACAAGGCAGCATATGGTCAGACTCTGTCCATCCTACACCTATATCGAAACCAACAAAATATGCTTCACAGCCATTTAAGATTATCCCTGTCCCACTTAAGGGCAGTAGTTGAAGAAGGACTTACCTCTTATGTTTAACTGTCACTCCTCCCAGAGATACCCTTGAAATTAGGGAAAGAAAAAAAAGGAGTAAAAGTTTGCTAAAATCAGAAGGCCTGAGCTCTGATTTGGACTCTGCCACATTGCTGTCACTTGATCTTCTCAGTTTCCTTGTCTTAAAAACCCTAGCCTGTCCTTTTCAAGGTGGTAGTGAGGACGGAGAGGATAGATAGGTAAGCATCCGGAACTCGCCGTGAGAGAGAAGGGAACTCCCAGATCCAGCCTTCCTCCCCCTGCCAAGCTGCAGTAGAGGCTGAGAGCCCCTAGGTGGCGCAGCTTCCCTAGGCTGAGCTCCCAGCAGCCGCTGCCAAAGGGGTGAGGAGATTGGGCTGGGGGGCGGGGGGGCGGGGTGGGTCGCGGAAACTGAGGGGCAAAGATAATACTGGAACCCCATAAAGGGGGAATTTGAGGTAGAATTCTGCCGCTGCTGACACCTGCTGTTCCTCCAATGGCCAATGTGGGAATGAGCAGGGCAGGACACCCCTGCCACCCTTGCCGTGGGATCAAGCTGTGGGACCCTAAGGGGCTGCAGCCCTTGGAGGAGGGGGTAAAGGGCCAGGAGTGCGTACAGTGCAGCACCTATTCTTTGTTCCAGATGAGGAAGCTGAAGGTGGAAGAGGACGGGGACTGCCTGGTCCTGGCAGGCACGGACAGAGCTGCTGCTGGCCCCTCTGCTGATTAGATGCTTCCTGGAGGACCCTTGATGTAAGCCCACATTGCTGCTCCCTTGGGTGACCTCCCTGCTCCTAGGTTTCTTCCCGGGCTGCCCTCCTTCCTCTGTGCATGTTCTCAGGAGGGGCTGGAGGAGCGGTCATTCGCTCCTCGTGCACAGAGCCGTATCTCTGGGCAGTAGAGGACCACTGGTCTGGGGCGGGAGACTTGGGTGTGAAGCAGCTCTGTCACTACCTGGGGAACATGTGCCTTGGTCACACGACTTCTCTGTCCCTGCCTTCTGCATCCTTGTCTATAGAGTGTGTTGGGAAAGAAAGAAAGTTGGGTTGTGTATCTCCGAGGTCAGTTATTAGCTCCAACATTCTGAGTTGCACTTGAAGCTTCACTTCCGTCCATCATGGAACAGGTTGGGGAGGGAAGGGCTTCAGTTCTCTCATTTAAAAACATGGGGGAGTGGACCGGATGATGTGTTATTCTGGCTCTGACATCCCTTTTGGCGAGGATGAGAGGCAGTCACAGAGGCCAGAACCATCCCCTCTGAACTGCCAACACAGGATGACTGCCCCTTCCTGGGAGCTGCAGACCTGCTTCCCTTGGTGGCCTCCAGAAGAGGCCCTGCAAAGTAGCACCATGGGCCCCCCACCCCCAGCAAGACTGGCTTCCTTCCAAGCTGGCGCTGGAGGCACCGGGGGAGAAGCTCTTCCTCCCCCTTGCAGGGCTGAAACCCATCTGCACATCCAAAGGGTGTTTCTTCCTGGGCTTGATTACTAATCATCTGCCTCCCTGGCCAGATGAGCCTCTCGGTGACCTTGGGCTCTTTCCAAAATCAAATCTTCCTTCAAAGGAAGCAAGAGATTGGTCACCACTGAAGAAATTCAGAGAATGACAGCTGGAGGGGAAGAGTCTGAGGGGAAAGGGAGAAAACGCCCACTGACTGTCAGCCAGCCATGTGCTAGGCACTGGGCAGGTCCCTTCCCTTACATTAACTCATTTGATCCCAGCAACCACAAATTAAAGATTCTAATTCCCTGGTTTCAGATGAAGGACCAACGGGGATGTGAGTTATTTTGCCCACAGTGCCATGTTTAGTAAATGGAGGAGCTAGAGCTGGATGCGGGTTTCTCACTCCACGGTCCACCCTTGGCGCAACTGAACGTACCGAGGCGTGGAGAAACAGCAGGACAAGGGTCAGGAAGCCTGTATTTGGTCCAGATTTGCAGCGGAAGTGTTATGTGATGACTAAATCTTGCTAACATTTTATAGTTTCCAAGCGATAACCATGCGGTATCTTATTGGATTCTCAGATCAGTCCATTGCACAGATGAAGAAACTAAGGCTCATGTAGGTCTAGTGACTTGCCCAATGTTGGTCACACAATTGCTGGGCTGGCTTTGAACTGTGTCTTTCGATTCCAGGGTTTGTGGAACTCACAAATAAAGCCAATTTTTTGACGAGCCTCTTCTCTTGCATTCATTTTTTCTGTCAGTGAAAATGAAGGGTTGGGTTAGATTAGTAGGCAACCAGTAGTTCCCAGGCCCTTTAATTTTAAAAAAAATGAAATTCATAGAATTTGTCATCTTCAAATTTTATCAAGTAAGGACATTTTTGAAAAAGAACATTTTACCTTCAAAAAGCTAGGAGAATATAATAATCTCTGTGTAGCAGGGAGGAAAAAAATAGTAACTGAGAACAGACTTCTCCTTAGAAATGAGCTAAGTTGTGTTTAGCATAACACCTTGATGAGCCATTGTAGTCATTTCTAATAGCTCTCTGGGCCTGGCTGGAGTGGGCCAGAAGGGAAATAGAACTAGAATAATTCACTGCAAAAGGACTACTTGCAGTTGGGGACTTGGAAGGATGAGCAAGCTAGTGACAGAGAGGAGAGGCTGCAAGGAGGAGTCCAAACACAGAGCAGGCGGCTCGAACCCTGGGCACTACCTGTGGAAGCTCCCTGAGTGGGAGGCCAATGACCAGCACCCTCAGGAGAGAGCTGCCTAGTATTCTGCTTCATCCAGCCGCTGCTGCTTGGTTGTGCCGGTCACCCTGCTGACACCCAAGACCTCCTGTCAACGTGCCCTTGTGCAGTGCAGGAGCTCAGTGTGCGGAACCCGGGCAGCTGAAGGTTTGGGGCATGTTGGTTAGGGATCACTGGATCTGGCAGGCCTCAGTTTGAGGTCTTGCTCCATCACTTAGAAGATGCACGGATTCTTTAAACTCCAGTTTCCTGCTCTGTGGAATGGATATACTATTCCCTGCCTTGGAGGTTGATGTGAGGAATAAGTGGGACCATGAACTTGGTACTCAAGCCCTCAATAATTAGCCACTTAACTGCCTATTATTGTTAACTATAGTTATTCAGATATTCACAATTTCCTTTACAGTGGCAAGCTTATAGGATGGTTTTGTCTGTTTTGTTTTGGGGGGAGGGGAAGAGCTTTTGCAGCTCTTAAATCCAGCTGGGATGAGACAGGAGTATCATCTGCAAGGAAAGGGAGGTGGGCGGGGTATTAAACTCCACACAGCATCCTCCAGCCCTTCCTGCTTCTTCAAGGCTGAGTGCTGTCTGTGTCTGAGAATCTGCCCTCTCGGAAATGACAACATCTCCTTCCACGGCTGAGCCTAGAGGGCAGGACTCCCTCCAAGGACAGGCTGAGGGTGAGGGGGAGAGGAGAAGAGAGACAAAGGGGAGAGGAGGTGAGCAGGAGAAGATATGAAGAAGGCAAGGTGCTTCCAGGACTGACAATAAGTCACAGAGGCAGAGAGAGAATTCGTGTTTGCTCGTGTGCATGAAAATGTGACCACACTTGTGCATCAGGTAGCAGGTGCATGTGGTTTGCATGTCTGCGTGTGACTGTGTATGAATGAATGTGGAAACGTGTCAGCGTATGAGCATATCAGTGTGTGACTCTGCATGCATGTGGTTGGCAGTGTGTGCAAGAAGTTCATTGCACATGTGCCTCGGGTCAGCATGGACATTGCTGCGCTGGAGAGTGGGCTTGACCATGTGACTGTGAGTGAGTGTGAGTGGAGGCCGTGTCCTGTAGGAGTCCCTGGGCAGGGCTTGGGGTATAAGGGAGCTTCTGATACATGGGATGTCTAAAAGGAGGTACCTTCTGCAGCTTCCTCCAAGATCCCCTGCCTCCCCACCTCACCCCACTCCCACCAACGGACTGGGTCCCTTCTTCTCTACACCAGCACCCCCTGCACCTACACCATACCTCCTGCTGCCTGTTGGCCTTGACAGTGAATGGGGAGGAGAAGGGGGAAGGAGGGGGTGGAGTGACTGACCTCCTAGCCCCAACCCTTGGTGCTGCCAGGGAAACATCCTCCTCCCACCCCCACCCCCCAATCACCGTGATTCCTGCTGTGAGGGAGAGAGGAACCCTCCGTTTCCATGGCAACATAGCAGCCCTGCTTCTCAGCCTGAGCCCAGGCTCTTCTGAGCTGTGCGAAGAGTGGGAAGAAAGCCCCTCCTCAGGCTTTTGAGCCCCTACCAAGTGTCTCACCTGTGTGCCCCCCCACCTGAGTCTCCTTGCTCCTCCGCTGCTCAGGACCCTGCTGGGACTCCTGAAGTGCCCATATGCGATCCCCTCCACCACTTGCAGAATCTGGGGACCTGTCTTGTCTGTATGAGCTCAGATCTGAGCACCAGCCTCAGAGAGTGACAGGATGGGGCCGAATTCCAGTCTTTGCCTGTGAAATGGTACTCATGTTGATACCTCTCAGAGTTCTTGTGAGGAGCAAATAAAATAGTGCTTGTGGAAGTGCTTTGTGAATCAGAGTGCAGGGTCAGTCTGCGGGCCGCCGCCGTGGAGTATAAAGTGGCCCAGCCTCTCTGAAGGGCGGGCTTGCCCCTGCCACTTCAGCTCTGCTTCCCACAGGAATGCACGTGTGCTCAGAGAGGTGCACGCGGGCTGACGGGCAGCATGTTCTCTAGCACCGAACAATTGGACATGACCCCATCGTCCATCACCAGAGAAATGGGTTGTTGAATCGTGGTGCATCCTGGGTCTTACAGCTCTTCAAAAGGGGGTCTGTGCGTGCTGACAGGGCACAATCACTGAGAAGATTGCTAAGTCAAAAAAATCAAGTTGGAGAAGAGGTGCGGTATGAGCCCACCTGTCAAACGCTGCTGTTTGCATGTGAGCATGTGTAGGTGGGTAAATGCCTGGAAGGAGTCTGTGAACCAGCCGTCAGGCCAGGCTGTTGGCGGTGGTTACTCCGAGGAGCAGTAGGATTGGGGAGGAGCAATGAAGGGGAATTTTT
Source organism: Sturnira hondurensis (assembly GCF_014824575.4). NCBI lineage: Eukaryota > Metazoa > Chordata > Mammalia > Chiroptera > Phyllostomidae > Sturnira > Sturnira hondurensis. The sequence continues at coordinate 1,409,568 of NW_028094121.1, read as the reverse complement.
ATTTTTTTCTCTATATCTCTGTAATCTGTTTGCCTACATAGCAAATGTAATTTTAAAATTATGGGTCACTATTGTAGTTGAAGAGAGAATATACATGGGAAACAATCAGGGAACAGGGCAAGAGAGTACAGAATGCAGTCTGTACTAGAGAAGTTTGGAGGAGAGAGGGGTAGTCAGGAGGGCTTCCAGGAGGAGGAGAAAGGGGAGCTGGATCTCAGCAAGAGTAGAACTGAGACTTGGAGCAGAGGGAAGGGCAGTCCAGGCACAAGAGAAAGGTGGGAAGTGAGGGTATGGAGGGTAATCCTAAAGTAGAAGAAAGAGCACAGAGCAGGGGGAGTTGGCCTCGGATGACTAGGGGTGATCCCCATCTCAGCCACGCCCTGTGCCTGCCACCCCGGCTCCACCCTCACACTGTTGGTATACTCCTCTGTAAATGGGCATCATGGTACGGACTTGATGGATGGTTGTGAAGGCTGTTTGACGTCAGTGTAAGACGAACAGTAAAAGTGTAAAGTATCATATAGAGGAGAATTTATTGCTGATTTCTTTCAGGGGACAGAGAGAAGGCAGATTGGGTTGCCGTCTGACTGATGGCGGACTTTGGCAAACCCTGGTCAGCCCTTCACCAGCCTGGTCAAGGCTCACACTGAACGTGGTAGGAAATACAGAGCCAGAGTAGATTCTTAAGTGATGGAGGGAAGGTAAGATCCAAAATGATAAAAAATATCTTTAGTTAGGATCTACATTATGCCAATCGTAAGCTATGTATTTTGTCATATTTATTCAATCTTCATAGCTACTTTATGAGGTGAATAGGCTTATTTTTACAAGTGGGGAAACAGAAGTTCAGAGAAATTAATTAATGAATTCCTTCCTTCACTCACTCGGCAAATGCAGATTGAGCACCCGCCGTGGCAGACACGGTTCTAGTTACTGAGTGAATGAAAAGTCCCTGTCCCCATGGAGTATACAGCCTGGCGGGAGGGACAGACAGTGAAACAAATGAGTTGGTGGCATGATGTCAGGGGAAATGAGTGCTTTGCATAAAACAAAGCTGAGTAAGGATCAGGGGTGGTAGGCAGAGAATGGGATGAAGCAATTGCACGAACATTCTGAGCAGAAGAAATGGCCCGAGCAAAGGCCCTGAGGTCGGGCGAGAAGGCAGATGTGGCTGTGGCGTGGTGGGCAGGTAAGGTGAGAAAGTGGGTGAGGGTGGAGAGAAATGAAGGATGTGGGGGTCTGATTATACAGGGCCTTGGCGGTCAGGCAAGGACTGTGGGTTGAATTCTGTATGTGGTGGAAAGCCACCGGAGGGGCTTGAGTAGGAAAGTGACATAATCTTTGGTTTATGTTTTAAAAGGATCCCTCTGGACACTGATTATGGACAAGATTGCAGGGGGTGCGAGTCGGAGCAGAGGAGTTGTTTAGGAAGTGACTGTATGAGTTCAGGTGAGAAGAGAAAGACAGTTTGGAGCACAGGGACAGATGTGAAGGTGGCAAACAGCAGTCAGATTGGAATTATGTTTTGCAAACAGAACCAGCAGGGTCTTCTGCTGGCTTGGATGTGAGCTATGAGATAAAGAGAAAAAGACAATTCCAAGATCTGGGGCCTGAACGACTGGGTCATTGCTGCTGCCGTTTACTGAGAGGGGGAAGATGAGAGAGGAGCAGGTTGGGGGACAACCATGATTCACTTTAATTCTGAGATGCCTTGTGACATCTAAAAGGAGATGTCAGGTAGGTAGCGGGATGTATGAGAGTTCAGGGGAGATGTCAGGGCTGAGGATATAAATTGGGAAGTTGTCAGCATATAAATGCTGTTTAAAGCCAGAGGATAGAATGAGATCACGCGGAGTGTAGCTAGGAGAGCGACCGGCCCCCGGTGCTTCAGTGTAGGGGGAGCAGGAGGGTCCAGGAGGCCCACCCGGCATCATGCTGGAGGAGCTCCTCCGCCGCCCGCGTATAGGGCAGTGGCTCTCAGAATCATCCCAGCTGGTTAAAACACAAATGTGGGAGCCGCCTCCGGTAGGTCTGGGGTGCGGCCCAGGAATCACCTTTCTAACAAGTTGATGCTGCAGCTGCTGGTGTGCAGACTGCCCTTGGAGGGCCTCCAGTCTAGGGGAAGGAGGAGCTGCAGCAAGAACAGAGCTTTGGAGCCAGGCAGGACTAATTTCCAATCCAGGCTCTATCACCAGCTTGCTGTGGGATCTCCGGCCAGGCAGTGTCTGTCCCTGAGCCTCTGTGATCTTATCTATAAAATGGGAATATTAACACCTGTTACTCGGGGATATCATGAGGGTCAAGCCAATCAGCGTGTGTTCAGCTTCTAGCCTTGGGACCAGTTGAGGGTTGAGGAAATGTTCTTTGTACGTGCGGAGAAGCATCGGGCAGGCAGGAGCGAGCCTCAAGCTCCCACTCAGATGGCTCTGGGTGGTTGGCTAGAGCCAGGGGGAAGGGGGCCTGGGGAGACAGAGGTCTCCATTTTGGTGCTTTGACAGTCGTGAGGCCTGGGTCTCTTGGAAGAGAGGCAGTGCACACTGGGCCACCTCACCTTTGGGCTCTATTGTCCTCCAAAAAAAGGGACTTCTGCCATCTACTTTTTCTCTGCCTCCATGAAAGGCTCTTCCTGTTTTGGTTCTCGGAGAGCTCTTCTTGTCCCTTCATGCCCTCCTGTCTCCAGTGACTAGTGACCGCTTCTCTTCACCCTCCACCCCCTTCCCCAGACCTGTCACTCAGCTCCCCCTTAAAGGGAGTGTGGCCTGACAGACAGAGCCTGGCCTGGAGTCAGGTCGATGAAGGCACAGCAGTCAGGGATGGGGCAGGCTGTCATTTCCTTGGTCCAGTGAGATGGGGACACCGAAGCCGCTGGACTAGCAAGAAAGGGCGTGTGAGAAAGTGCCAGAGTTGCAGCAGGTATGCGACGCATGTTCATCGCTTGTCTTCCTTCTCTCCTCTCTCTCTTCACCCCATGCCAAAGGCTCCCCTCCGCTGGCTGTAGAGCCAGCCCAAGCCTGGATGTGCTGAGAGGAGGCTGCCTCACCCTCATCCCCTCCCCCCGTTGCTATTTAATGCCGTTAACAATGGATTCATTAACTGGGATTAATCTCATATACCAGCTCTCTATCCCCTTGGCTATTAATCACTCACTTCATTAACAGGACAGCATTAGCCAACCTGGGAGTGAGACACGGTGCCCATACCAAGTACCTGTGTCTGTACCTTCTCATCTTTCCTCCTCGCTGCTGCGTGTTCTTGGTGCCTTTCTGCTCTGGCCCAGATTCTGTCTCAGTCAAACAGACTGTAGGCATCTCTCTCCCCAGTCTTCCCACTGTGGCTTTGTCTCTACTCGCCCTCCCCCCCCAGACCCCCTCGCCTCCAGCCCATGCCTCTAGGTATCCCTTTCACTCTTTTGCCTTCCAATCTAGGGCCTAACACATAGTAAGTTCTCATTATAGGTTGGCTGAACAAAGTGCAGAGAGATACACATAAGAAGATATCAATTCCTGGAGGCTTTTTTAAAAATTGCCTGTTTACAAAGATAATATATGCTCACTGCACAAAATCCAAACAACACGAGAAAGAAAGAGGGAAGGAAGGAAGGAAGAAGGAAAGAAAGAGAGAGAAGAAAGAAAAGAAAAATTATCTGAAATCCTCACCATTTTAAGACAATAACCTTTAGCATTTCAGTGAGCCTCCTCCCAGATCCTGAGTGATATATATATATAATTTTACCTAAATGGGATCATACTATGCATGCTGTTTTGCAACCTGCTTCTCCACTCAACAATATGTTGTTGCAGTCTTTCCTTATCAGTGAATAGAAATATACCTCGTAGTTTTTAATGGTTGCATAGCTTTCTGTTTTATGGCAGTAACATAATTTAGTCAATGGATCTCCTACTGATGAACATTTATATTGTTCCCTTTTCTTCTCTGATGTATTTGACACAGAGAGTCACATCCTTGTATACACATCTTGGTGCGCTTGCCTAATTAACTCCTTAAGATGGATTCCCAGGAGTAGAATTTTTGGGACAAAAGGTTTGCACAGTTAACATTGTGGGATAGATGCCTGGGATTCGATACCCGTTTTGCCATTCCCTAGCAAAGGGACCTTGGGCAAATTACTTAACCTTTCTGGGCTTCAGTTTCCTTATCTGCAAAGTGGGGGTAATGATAAGGTTTACTCTGGGGATTACTGTTTGGATTAAAGAGATCAGTACATGCAAAGCACCCAGGAGGATGCCTGGGGTGTGGTAAGGTAGGTATATATTAGCTTCCGCTGTGGGTACCATGGCCCGCTGGCCTCCGGAAACACTGAAGCTGTTCTCTCCTCCCCCACCAGCAGTGCGGGAGAGGGCCCCTGTGCTATGCCACTGCCAACCACAGACACCCTTGTCGGGTTTGGGGGTTTTTTCTTTAGCTTTTTGTTCCCATTTTCTTATTGTACTAAAATGCACGTAACACACATTTACTATCTTAACCAATTTAAAGCGTATAGTTCTGAGGCTTTAAGTTCAGTCACATTGTTGTGCGACCACCACCACGTTGCGTGACAGTCACCATCATCCATCTCCAGAGCTCTTTTCGTCTTGAAAAACCGAAACTGCTCTGTCAAACAGCAGCCCCCGTTCTCTCCTGCCCCCAGGCCCGGCAACGGCCTTTCCACTGTCTGTCTCTGATTTTGACTACCCTGACTGCCATCGCACAGAAGTGGCATCTCAGAGTATTTGTCTCTTTGTGACTGGCTTATTTCGCTTAGCGTAATCTCCTCAACATTCATCTATATTGTAGCGTATGTCAGAATTCCTTTCCTTCTTAAGGATAAATGATATTCCATTGCATGTATACACCACATTTTGCTTACCCACACCTCCATCGGTGGATATGTAGGTTGCCTCCACATTTCAGCTGTTGTAAATAATGCAATGAATATCAGTGTACAAATATCTCTTCAAGACCCTGCTTTCAACTCTTTCGGGTTTATACCCAGGAGTGGAATTGCTGAACGATATGATAATTCTATTTTTAGTTCTAATTCTGTTTTTCACAGTGGCTGTACCATTTTACATCCCCACCAGCAGTGCACAGGGTTCCAATTGTCCACATCCTCACCAACACTTGTTATTTTCTGTTTGTTTTTTTTTAAAGATTTTATTTATTTATTCTTAGAGATGGGGGAAGGGAGGGAGGAAGAGAGGGAGAGAAAAATCATTGTCTGAGAGAAACATCGATTGGTTGCCTCCCTCACACGCCCCGATCAGAGACCGGTCCCACAACACAGGCATGTACCCTGACCCAGAATCAAACCAGGGTTTTGCTTTGCTGGACAGTCAGGGCATTTCTGGTTTTTTTTTTTTTTTTTGATAGTAGCCATCTTAAAGGGCATGAGGTGGTATTTCGTTGTAGTTTCGATCTGCATTGCCTAAATGGTTATGATGTTGGGTATCTTTTCATGTGTTTATTGACCATCTCTGTATCTTTCTTGGAGAAATGTCTATTCAAATCCTTTGCCCATTTTTGAATTGGTTTGTTTATTTTCTTGTTGTTGAGCGTTAGTTCTCTCTATATTCTGGATACTAACTCCTTACCTGCTATATCATTTGCAAATATTATGTCCCATTCTGCAGGCTGCTTTTTCACCCTCGACACACCAGATTTTCACATTTCCATTCAGTCCAGTTTCTTTCTTTTTTTTGCCTGTGCCTTTATTGTTAAATCCAAGAAATCATTGCTAAATCCAATGTTATTTAGTTTTGCCCTATGTTTTCTTCTAAGGGTTTTATAGTTTTAGGTCTTATGTTCAGGTATTTAATCCATTCTGAGTTGATTTTTGTATATGGTATTAGGTTAACGTGCAGCTTCATTCTTTTGCACCATGTGTTGAAAAGATGATCCTTTCTCCATTAAGTGGTCTCGGTATACTTGTCAAACGTTATTTGACCATATATGCAAGGGTTTATTTCTGGGCTTTCTATTCTATTCTATTGGTCTTATGTTTGTAGATTGCTTTAGGTAGTATTGATATCTTAACAGTAGTAAGTCTTCCAACCCATGAACACAGGGTGGGAGAGAGTCCCTCTCCTTACACCATTGCCAATGACATACACCCTTGGCAGTTCTTGAAAAACCTTTTGCTCACTGATAGGTGACAATTGATTTTTGATTTGCATTTCTTTGATCAGCATACTTGGTGCTTAATGGGCATTCATATTTCATTTGCAAGGTGTCTCATCATGTTGTTTGCCCACTTCTCTGTCGGAATATTTATCTTATTTGATATTTGTAGGGGCTCTTTTATATATTACAACTAATATTTCCAATCTTTTTCTACTTGATCCTGACTTTCAATCTTATTTATTTTTTTGTCCTTCATAAGTACTTGATTTTTATGTGGCTAAGCCTACCAGGCTTTTCCTTTATAACTTTTGTATTTCATGTCATGCTTAGAAAGGGCACTTTTCCTTCAGGTAATACAAATATATCCACTCTGCTTTAGTACTTGTGTGGTTTCACTTTTTACCATCTATGTTTTTTCCTTTGAATCTATTTTTGTGTAAAGAGTGAAGTATGGCCCTGGCCGGTGGGGCTCGGTTGGTTGGAGCATTGTCCCATCCTGAAAGGTTGAGGGTTCGATCCCCAGTCCGAATGCGGATGCCCACAATCCCTGGCCCAGGCACATATGGGGGCATCTGATCGATGCCTCTCTCGCTCTCCCTCTCTCTAAAAAAGCAATGAGACATTGTCCTCGGTGAGGATTAAAAAAAAGAGTGAAATATGATTTCAGCTTTATTGTTTTCCAAATTCTTGGTCAGTTATGCCAATAACATTTGATTATTTGATATTTTCCCCAGTGAGGTCCAGAGAGGAAACAAAGGTAAGTAAATAAAGTTCCAAGACAGAAAAGGTGGAAAGAGCAGTCCTGCACAAGAATCCGCTGGCAGCTAATCCCTGGGCAATCCTTCCTCACTGTGGGCCTGCTCACCCTTAATAGGAAGAAGCAGGAAGTTAGAGGGGCTGAGCCAGACCCCGCATTTCAGTCAGAGCCTCTTCCGGAAGGCTGTATGAGTGCAGGAAAGCCTTGGGCCCAGCTCTCAGTGGCTGAAAAGAAAAACTGTCCTCCTTGTTTTGGAGTCAATCGTAAGTTGCCTTGTAACTTTGTATCTTTGTCAGATCCTCTCCTTACCTTATCTCTTTTATCCACTCCAGCCACGTGCCCAGATACTCCATGATATCACACTAGTATGTAAGTAATTCATCCTGCTTTCTGCCTCTACATTGCCACCGCCCCGAGCAGTGAGCTGCAGCTCCAGGGATGGCTTAGGAATGGCCTGTCTTCAGGAAGACAGCCCCAGAGCCATGGCGGTCTGTATATGGGTTTGGAGGTGGAGGAAAGGGAAGGCAAAGTGACGGGAGCAGTAGTTTGCAGGTTGCATTGGTGTCTGCGCCCCAGGTTCAGGCTGCTAGGATCCTCTTTGCCAATTTATTTAAAGCAGCTTGGATTTGACTGTGTTCTGGGCAGAGAGAAGAGTTTGTCCTGGAGTCTCTGGCCAACTGCTGAGCACAGGGGATCCTGGAAGACATACAGGTGATAAAAACATCTTGTGATTCTCTTTCCTGAGAGATAGAGCCCTTAGAGCACCTACATTTTCTACATCTATCCCCATCTTAGGGACACAGCTTTGCTCTGGAGCCAGGAGAATAGGCACAGGCAAGTCTGGAGTTTAGGTTGCTGAAAATGCCAGGCTGGGCAGTCATCCTGTGGGCACCCAGGGTGAATTATGGCGCCAGGGCCCAGAGAGCAGGTGCAAATCGTGAGGCTATCAGGCACAGGGAGAGGCACTGCCTGCTCTCCCCACCCTGCAGGATTAATGGGTTCAGGGCCCAGGTCTGGGTTCAAGATGATGGGACTTTACGATGTTTCATTTTCCCAGAATGCTCCTGATGAAAATCTTGTCACCCAGGACCATGCATGGGTGAGTGTGTGCCTGTATGTATCATACACATGATCTGATGTGACTGGGCAGGAAAGCGAAGTTCTGCATGGGTTTGACTTTATTTTTGTGGGACCGACTATGCCTCTGAATTTGATGTGAGTTCTGTGGGAAGAAGTGTGAGTTTTTGTGTCACGTGACTGAATGGGCTGTTAACGAGGGTGAAGATCTCATGCAGCTATGGGGTCTCTAAGTTTTGAGAGTGGCTGTATAACAGTGCATGTGTGTCTGTTGGAGAATGAGTCGGGGGTCTTGAGCCAGTGTGCCTGGCCGGCTGATGTGGCTGCAAGCCAAGAACGGGGCCATGGGAGGGGAAGCAGTTTGGAAGGACGGTTTGGGATGTGATGAGTCTGAGGTCTTGGCAGAACATCAAGGGGAGACATCTAGAGAAGCAGGGCTGGGGCTCCGGGAGAGTCCAGGGCAGCCGGGCCTCGGTTCAGGTTGCCATCCAAATGGGTTCGGACAGCAATGCATTGGGGGATGTGACCTTTGGCTGTAATGAGGCGAACACACACATCCCTACCTACCTCTGAAGGCCAAAAGGACACATGCTGCGTTTTTCCCAGCTGGACATAGTTCAATAGGAAATTTCCAAGGGTTGCTGGAATGGCATAAAATGAGCCCAGTGGTGAGAGTTGGAGAAAATTTCCTGACAGATGTAAATATTCAGTGGAATCATAAGGAAAAGAGAATGCAGAGGGAAGAGGAGAATGTTCTGGGTTTAGGGGTAGGGACTAGGGGCAGATTCTGCAAGACTTGGGGCTGGGACAGGAAACCATCTCGATGACAACAAGCTCCCCGTGAGCAGGGGCCCTTGTTTATTTACCACAGCGTTTCTGCACCCGAGTACAGGAGTAGGCGGTCTGTGTGCTGAGTCGATTTGGAGTCAAAGTCTGAACCACTTTAAGTAGGGAGTTTGTAGTTCACTAAAGGGGAACGTGGAAATCCACACAAGACACTCGGTGAGGATGGACAAGAGAGGAGAGGGGCTGTTAGGTATCCAGAGGGCCATTCAGTCTTGCCCAACGCCTTCAACCCAGCAGACCTGCCTCCACACCTTACACTGTTGTTTGTTTTTTGTGTTTTTTTTTTTAATCCAACAGGCCTCTTCACACTCAGTTCCTCCATGACTGGTTTCTGAACTCTTGGTCCTGAACCATCATCTTGCATTTCCCTTCGGTATACTTGTCATCTTGCATCTTCCCAAGTGCTGACTTTGACTTAGTTTCCTGATCACAGCCTTGCCAGGATCAACACATGAAGCAGCTTCTGTCTGATTTCTTGCTGAACAAGCCAGGGCACCAGACAATGGACAGCTCAGCTAGAGAACACCCAGGACTTGAGCAAAGTGTTTTTTATCCTCCGTTATAAGGGCGTGGGGGCAGTGGAAAAGGGTCCAAGGTATATTGAGGAAACCAAGGTCCAAGACACGATGGAAGATCTAAAGCTAGATTGCTGGGGCTGAAGGGAAGGAGGGCTGTGGTGCCACATGCAGGTCACCGACAAGGTGAGTGTCGTGGTAGGTAAGAGGAGTGCTATGGTGGGGAATCTCGAAGTCCAGGGTCTACACAGGCCTACAGACAGGGGTCAGCCTCAGAGGCGCAGGCTGTGAGCAGGGAGGGATGCCTGAGTCTAGCGTATATCAGTCTCTTGGGTATTTGCAACAGAATACTTTAAACTCAGCCTTTTTGAATATTGAGAAAACAGATGACCTCACATAATAGGAACTCCCTCCAGAGAAGGAGGAGGAGCTCCTATACAGTCACTCAGTGGTGTTACCAAGGGCCCAGGTTTATTCTTTCTGTCTTTTGCTGCTACCTTGAGTATGTTCGTTTCATCCTCATGGTCATAAGAGGGCTACCCCAGATCCAAGCATCTCACCTAGACATAGACAACATAGTGTCCCTTGAAGAAATGAGGTTCCTTTCCCAGATGTCCCCCATCAAGCTGTCCCTTATACCCCTGTGCCTAAATCCATCATGGGCAGGGAGGCAAGTCACCAATACTGACTCATGCCAGTCAAAATTCTCCCCTGGGGCTAGGGCCAGCTGCTTTGAAGCACAGGCCCCATATAGGAAGGGAAGTTCCTGAGCCCAGCTAGACTCCTGTTAGGAACAATGGGTTGAATGTTGAGTAGGCAAGAAATTATCTCTGTTCCTGTCAGCCTCTACTAGTGCCAGAGGGTAATGTGTGCAAGACAGAGCTGCAAACAAGTTGTCAAGGCAAGAGCTCCACACTGGGAGACCACATTTAGGAACTGTTTGAAATGAGGACTTGTGTCCAAGTGGAATAAGCAGGCAGGTCAAACTACTAATCAAAAACTCCGCATCACCATCTCTGCTCCGTGTTCACTTAGGAACCAAATACTTAAGACCTACAAAGCCCTACATTATCCTGTCTCTCTCCTCTCCTCTCCTCTCCTCTCCTCTCCTCTCCTCTCCTCTCCTCTCCTCTCCTCTCCTCTCTTTTCCTGTCCTTACATAAGCACCTTTCTGCCTCAGGGCCTTTGCATATGCTTCTCTCTCTCAACTTTTCCCCTTTCATTCTGCTACTTCCATCACTTCACTTTTAGGTTAAGTCACTCTCTCTTCAGTATATTTCCATAGTTCTCTACAAATCTCTTTGGTGTCCTAGGGAACTCGTTTATATATACTGCTGGATTGTAGGTTCTTTATGGTCAAAGAAGGTATCTATCTTATTGTACACTATGCTGTCCTCCCAAACACAGTGCTTGGCACACAGCAGGCATTTGATAATTAGTTGTTGAATGCATGAATTAATGAATTCCTACAACTAGGAACAGTCATGGTCCTAAGGTTTTGGCAGCGTGGATGGGTGGGGGATTGATAAAATGGCTGGTCTACCAGAAGCCCCTGATGATTTCTGAGCAAAAACATGTCATGGTGTCCTTACTACCCATGGCCTTGGGCTTAAGGGTAGTAAGGACACCAGTGTGCATAGGACGGGTTAGGAGGTCAGCTAAGACCCTCTACTCATTATCTGGGCACAAGATTCCAGCCACAGACCCAGTGTCTGGTGAATCAGTAGAAAACTTATGGAGATAAGATGGTTTGGATGGATGAGTGTTGGGGGCAACACCTCTGAGTGGTGGTGCCAGAGACCTGGTGCAAAGTGAAGACAGCAATTTCATCCACCTTACAGGATTATTGGGAGGGGGGGAATGAGATAAGTGGTGTCAAGAACATAGTCTAGCATAAGTAGGTGCTCAGTAAATAATTTGGCCCTGACTTTGTCTTTACCAACTTTTTATATAAATGATTTATTGCCCCCAGTCCCCATCCCACCCCAGTTCTGAACTGGTCCTAATTCTCTTTTTCATCCCAGCAACAACCCCAAGACCATGCTCTCTCCTATGCTTAATCTTCCTGGGCTTTCATTTCTTTTTCCAGTTAAATGGGACTCATAATGTGGGCACCCCCCCCCCACACCACTAGCTGGCATGAGGGTCAAATAAGATAACACATTTCAGTGTTCTCTAGAAACTGTAAAGGACTATAAACATGTAAGGAATTACTGTTCTTATTTGCCAGAGCTGGGCTCATTCCTGGGCCTGGCATCTGCTCTGACTTTCTCAGTTCCTGTTTCTTGCTCGGTCTCCGTTTTCTTGTAGCCACCCACGATTCTGGCACTGGTGGTGTAAGGATATAAGATGACACCCAGGGAGTTTGAATGCAGAAAGAAAAAGAAGGAATGTTATAACATCCATTGTCCTCTCTTGTTCCTTGACTCAGGGGTGACCCTACCACATTTTCAAGTCAGCCAGACCCCAAGCCTGGTCATTATCCATGTTCCAATTAGCTATTGCTACATAACAAACCTCTCCAATACATAGTGACTTAACACAGCAATTTATTATGATCTCTCACGGTTTTGAGGGTTGATTGTGATAGGTAGTTCTAACTTGTGGACTCTGGTAGGGTTGTATTCAGTGAACAGCTGGACTGGAGTCATCTGAAGGCTTGACTGGATGGGCTATCTAACACTCCCATGTCTGGTGCCTGGGTTGGAAAGGCTGGAATAGCTGGGGCCTGGCCAGGCAATTCTCTCTCTCCATACCACCTCTCTATATGGCTGCCTTGGGCTTTCTCATAGCATAGTGATCTTGACCTGGGCAGACTTTTTACGTGGCAGCTGGCTTCTCCCAGAGTGAGCACTCTAAAGGATCAAGCCGGGAGCTTTACGGCTTCTTCTGACCTAGCTGCAGGAGTCACGAGGCATCGCTTTTGTTGCATTTTATTGGTTACAGGGCTGACCCACATTCAGTGTGCGAAGGGAATGCACAAGGGCCTGGCTACAGGAAGGTGTGGCTCGTTGGGAAGTCATCTTTGGGGACTAGCTAGAAAGAGCCTAGTCTGGTTTGGAACACTGCCCTGTGGAATCCTCTTAAGGGTCAGGGCTCGGAAGAGGGGGCAAGGGGACAGCGGTAGAAGAAACCGAGCAGCTAGGACTCCTGGCCCAACTTCAGTATTTCATATTTATTTATTATTTCATATTTCGGACTTTCACAAAGAACTGAATGTAAATGGAAAGTTCTGAGGCCCGCTTTGCCAGAGGAGAGATACTGATGGTAATTAAGCATATGGAAGTATGCTCAACAACATTAATCATTAGGGAAAGCATGATAAAACCACAATGAGATGTTACCACACAACTATTAGAATGGCTAAATTAATAATAATAATATTTTTTTAAAACTGACAATATCAAGTCCTGGCAAGAATGAGACCAACTGGAATTCACATGCATTACCAGTGGGAATGCAAAATGATACGGACACTTTAGAAAACAGTTTGGCAGTTTCCTATGAAGTTAAGACATTGCTATGAATCTAGCAATTCCACTCTTAGGTATTTCCCCTAGAGAAATGAAAAAATATATCCACACGAAGACCCGTGCATGAATGCTTCCAGCAGTTTTCTTCGTAATAGCCCACACCAGGAAACAAAACCGCCCAAAACCCAAATGCCCATCAACTACTGATTGAATCAATTATGGTACATTCATACAAAGGACCACTTCTTGGTAATAAGAATGAACTACGGATGTACGTAATTTAATGGGTGAATCTCAAAAGGATTATGCTGAGTAAAAGAAACCAACCAGAAAGGTTATATATACTGTATGATCCCATTGTGATAATGTGGAAAAGGTAAAGCAGTAGTGAGAGAAAGCAGATCGGCGGTTGCCAGGGGCTGGCCGTGGGGGAAAAGGGTTGAGTCTAAATGGGCACCAGGGAGCCTTGTGGGTTGAGCGCAGTATTCTATGACTTGATTGTGATAGTGGTTGCTTAATTGCACACATCTGTCAAAATTCATCACACCGTATACCTAAAAAGTGTGAATTTTCCTGAACATAAAGCAGGTAGTCCTGAGGCTAACATTTTAAAAATGCAAAGATTCTTCTTTCTCCTGCCTGTCCCCTCCTATCAAATCAGTCGCCAAGCCCTTCTCCAGGGCTGCTTCTGGTTTCCAGTTACCTGTGCACTACATTCCAGTCATATCCCCAACTTGGTGCTTCTTCACGGACACTCTCTTCCTGATTTGTGGTCTGGACAACTCTTCTTTATCTTTCTAGCTCCCAGCTAAAACTCCTTTCCAAAAGGCTATAGTTAAAAAGACCCAGGACAGTGTCAGGTGTTGACAAGGCTGTGGAACAACTGGATTGCCCTGCTGGTGGGAGTACAAATTGATACAACCACTTTGGAAAACGACTTGGCAATATCTACACAAGCTAGACATACACTTGGCCTATGATTCAGCAGTTTTATACCCATTGTATATACCAAACAGAAATGTATACACTTGTGCACCCACAGACATGCTCAATTATGATGATAGCAAAACTAAATATAATGATACAAATAGTAAACAATCCAAATGCCCATTTATCAAGGATAGAATGGATGTGGAAATTGTGGAATGGCCATACAGGGCCTACTTTACGGCAATGAAGAATGAAGGGCCATTGCTACATTCCACAGCTCACAAACTATATTGAGTGGAAGTCATAGTGTATGACTCCCTAAAACAGCAAAATTAATTTATGGTTAGGATGTTGGTTACCTTGGGGAGAAAGGAGCAGGTAATGGCTGGGCAGGAGGGGCCTCCTGGGGTGTGGCAGTGTCCTGTTTCCTGACCTAGGTAGGAGTTATGTGGATAAATGAACTTGTGAAAATCTGCTGAGTTTTATGCTTGAGACTTGTGCATTCCTTTCTATGTATGTTATACTTTAACAGAAAGTTATTATATGTGTATGTAGATAAACATGTATAAATATTGCTATTTGCTTTCCTCTCTTGACCCCACTTTCTTTTCCAGCTATTACACCATTTCTCTCCTTTACTTCACAGCCCAGTTTTTGAAAACATCATTTATGTTCATGGTCTCCAAGTTATTAACCCCAACAGTCTCCTGAAATTGCTCTTGTTGGGGTCATCAATGACATTCATATTGCAGAACAGTTTCAAACCTCATTGTACTTCACCTGTCAGCAGAACTCCACACATACGATCCTTCTCTTAGGCACACCTTCATCGCCTGACTTCCCAGGTACCACTCTTCTGGTTCTCCGACCTCTCTGGTCACTCATCTCAGGCTCCATTGCTACTCCTTCATCTTCTCTCTCTAAACATTGCTATGCTCCAGGGTTTAGTTAGTGGACCTCTTCTCTCCACTATCTGCACTCACTCCATTCGCGTCCACTAATGAGTTTCTCAGCTTTTTCTACTATACATCTTGGATCTATTTCTTGAGAGGCCTCATATATCTAACTGCCAATGTTGTATATTCACTCTGTTTAGCTGGCATCTTGAACTTAAATTGTCTCCGTATAAACTCTTCATCTCCTCCCATCCCCTCAGTCTGCACCTCCTCAGGAAGTCATAAGCCTGTTCTTCCAGGTGCACAGGTCCAATGCCTTGCAGTAATCTTTGGCTCCTCTATTTCTCTTACTTCTCCCATCCCATCTATAAGTAAATCACTTATCTCTAACACTTTTTATCACCTCCAAAGCTATAACTTCGGAGCAAGCCACCTTCATTTCTCAACTGGATGATTCCATTAGTCCTCTAATAGGACTCTCCGTTTCTGTCCTTATCTCCTTCTTTCAGACAGGATCCACCCAGGACAACAGAAACCACTTCATGGAGGAAGGTAATACTGAAACTTGTTACACAGGTGGTAGAGACCTGAGAAGGAAAGTAGGGCACTGGGAGGTGGTCCCAAGATTGTCAATAGCAGGAAGCTCTGACCACCTGTGGACTGTAGAGGTGCAGGAAATGTAGTGTTACCCACATCCGGGGGCCAGTTACTTTGAAAGAAGCTGTAACCAAGGTAGGAGCTGGAGGCACAGAGCCAAGGCTAGTGATGTCTCCAAAGGAGGAGGGAGAGCCAGCTTCTCCCTTCTTCCAGCCCTCTAATTGTCTACCAGATCTCTCATTGGCCAGATCCGGACAGAAGGCAACTGACAAAGGATCCCAGAAATAGCCTGAGGGGTTGTTACTTTTCCAGAGATGCAGGGCTGGGCTGGGAGGGTGAGAAATGGATCTAAGACAAAGATGCTGAGGATTAGCACATCTTCACCCCAATCTCTATTCACCCCCAGGACGATTCAAGTCTTGGGCCTAAATAATATGCTGTCTGGTGGGCTGTCATTAAGAAAAAGATGAAAAACACTAAATTAGGAATGAAAGTAAATATTTAGATAAAAAAAGGAATCACAGCAAATTACAAAATTTTAGAAGGCAGATAAATACCACAAATATCTGATATAATTCACAGAATAACAATCTTTTTCTATTAATTAATTGCCTCCCATATCTCTATACTATTCCCCCACCCCTTATTTTTTGGCTTTATATTCTTTGTCAAAGCTTTTCTTATGACATATTTTTTCATGAAAAGAATACAAAAGTCTTCTCTATTCCAGTTGATTAAATTTAACTTTTCTATTATTAATAGTTTTAAAAAGCTTCCTCCACTTTCACAACTTGCTATTGGTGAATTTTTAGAATTGTCAAATTTAGGGAAGCAAATTTGCAGCTGGAAGTTATGAGGATCTACCAAGTGTCTTTTATGTCTGAACTTTAAGATTTCTGAGTCTTTCAAAAGTTCTTGATCAGTGACTAATATTTTAAAATTCTGTGAGCTGATAATACTCAAAACTCTCTTGTTACCATCCTGGGTAAATCAACACAGTGGGTGATAGGCAAATCCCTAGAAGCCATTCTTGCTGTAAGACAGTTGGCAATAACTTCCAATAATATGCAACAAACTGTGAACCACACAAATATATCCCACTATACTTAAACTAAAGGTATCTCCAAATCAGCTTTCCCTAGCTAGATCCAAAAATTTCTGTAGCCATTCCAGCACTGAGAGTTGCTATGGTAGAGAAATCAAGAAAGAGATCAAGCGGCCTTAACCAGTGGTGGTGACAATAGCTTACTTTTGGCAATTTTACAAGCATATGACCATGTGAGTGCATTGCTGGGTCTGGGAAGGGCCCACGCAAGTGTGGAGTTCTGGAGTTTGAGCTTCATTAGCTTAATAGTAAAGTTGGGCACCCTGACCACATTTCTGGTCACCCACAGTAGACAGAGTGGTTCTTTTAAAGTGTTAGCCAAATTGTAGACCTCTCTGCTCTAGGTGCTCATAAATGGTAATTTAAAAGAAAAGAAAAGGAAATAAAAATTTTTGTAAGAAAGTAAAAGTCAAATTCTTTAAAATCACTTCCAAAGCCCCCATTTCTCATTACTGACCTGGTCTCCTCCACTGGCTCCTGCTGCTCAACACACTTTGGCTTTTCGCTGTCCCTTAGCCTTTGCACCCCAAGGCTTTTGCTTTTGTTCTTCCCTCTATCTGAAACTCAGTTCTCCCAGAAACATATTTGTTTTACACCTTCTTTCCCCTTAGGTCTTTATTCATATATTATCTTCTATATTAGTTTCCTATTGTGGTTGTAACGAATGACCACAAATTTAGTGGCTTAAAACAATACAGCCCTGACTTCTGGTCAAGATGGCTGCATAGATAAACACAACTCACCTCTTCACACAACCACATGAAAATCACAACTAAAATATAGAACAACCATCACTCAGAACCATCAGAAATCAAGTTGAAGAGTAGTCTGACAACTACAGAATTAAAGAAAACATATCCATCCAGACTGGTAGGAAGGGCAGAGATACAGAATGGGCTAGTCCCACATCCACATGTGGTAGATAAAAATTCCTGAGGGATATCCCAGGAGCGAGGAGTTCCCATACCAGGCCTCTTAGTCCAGGGTTCTAGTGCCAGGAAGATAAGTCCGCAAAACTTCTGACTGCAAAAACAAGTTCCAATGATTTAGAACTCAATCCCTATTGAGTTAGTGGAAGAAACTTCTGGAGTCCCAAGCAGTTTCTCTTAAACAGCCCACACACAGACTTAATCAGACTCACTCCTTTTAAACTCCAGCACTGGGGTAGTGGCTTGAAAGGCACCAGTGACATATAGGGAGAAAGTGAAGTTTCTGGAATCAAGGCAAGAGCTTGGAGACAGCCTTCTCCCAGACAGAAATGTGGGCCATTGTCCTTTTTCTGAACCCTCCTCCTACAGAGCCAGAGAGCCAGAAGGCCAGTGCCATATCTGAGACTCTGTCAGTGTAACTAACACTGTTTGCCCCACCCTGAGGATCCCCAGAGACTAAGTCCTTCCCAACTAATGGCCCACCCAAGCTGCTTTTCCATATGAATGGCTTGTCTTGGCTTATGCTTCACAACTTCCTAAATTGTATCAAAAAAGCAACAGCTAGCCTCAGTGAGCCCCTAACCCCTATACCTCTTGCTAAGGGGTGCCAGGCCTGGCACTAGCAGCAATCATTCTAGATTCACAACTTGGCTTCACCTGAGACTCTCCAACCCCAGTGCAAATAATATCCACCTCAGATTGCTTTATAGCTCAGGCAGGGTGGCCCCAGGGAAAATGCAGGTGGGAGCTGACCTTGACCACCTGGGGAAACCCCAGAGTCTGCACATTTAGTGGACAGCTACACACCATGTTGGAGCACTGCCACCCTGCCCCTGCACAGACAATCCTCCATGGATGGTGGAGGTTGGTGGTCCAACCTGTCAGTGGTCACAGGCAGTACTTGCAGTTTACTGGCCTGGGTAAATCTTCCCATTGATCTGCCCACAGCAACCAAGTCTCAACTACAAGAAGAGGATGAACTCAGCTCACACAAAGGGTGCACCTCGAGTACCCAGCTTGAATGATAGGGGAGGCTGTATAATTGGATCCTACAGAATACCTATCACATTAGGCTGTACTACCAAGACACAGAGTCAAAGCAGCTCTACTTAATATGTAGAAACAAACACAAGGAGGCTGCCTAAAAAAGGAGACAAAGAAACATGGCCCAAAATGGAAGAACACGTCAAAACTCCAGGAAAAAGAACAAAACAAAATGGTGATAAGCAATCTATCAGATGCAGAGCTCAAAACACTGGTTATAAGAATGCTCAAGGAACTTAGTGAGGACCTCAGCACCATAAAAAGGATCAGGTCAGAAATGAAGGATACATTAATTAAAATAAAGACCAATTTACAGGGAAACAACAGTAGAGTGGATGAAGCTGAAAGCCAAATCAATGATTTGGAACATAAGCAAAAAACAACCAATCAGAACAACAAGAAGAAAAAAGTATCCAAAACAAAGATAGTGTAAGCAGCCTCTGGGACAACTTCAAGTGTTCCAACACTTGCATCATAGGGGTGCCAGAAGGAGGAGAGCAAGAAATTGGAAATCTATTTGAAAAAATACTGAAAGAAAACTTCCCTAATTTGGTGAAGGAAACAGACATGCAAGTCTAGGAAGCACACAGAGTCCCAAACAAGATGGATGCAAGGAAGCCCACTCCAAGATACATCATAATTAAAATGCCAAAGGCTAAAGAAGCTCAAAAGCAGCCATAGAAAAGAAGTTAGTTATCTATAAGGGAGTTTCCATAAGATTGTCAGCTGATTTCTCCAAAGAAATTTTACAGGCTAGAACGGATTGGCAGGAAATATTCCAAGTCATAAAAAGCAAAACAAGGACCTACTCCAAGATTACTTTACCCAGCAAAGTTATTGTTTAGAATTGAAGGGCAGATAAAGAGCTTCCCAGACAAGAACAAATTAAAGGAGTTCATCATCACCAAACCATTATGTGAAATATTAAAGGGACTTATTTAAGAAAAAGATAATCAAAACTATGAACAATTAAATGGCAACAAATATGTATCTATCAACAATTGAATCTAAAAAACAAACTAAGCAGGTAAGAACAGAGACAAAATCACTGTAGGTATTTGGGGCCATTTAATGGTTCCATATAAATTTCTGAAATGTTTGTTCTATATTGGTGAAATATGTCATTGGTACTTTAATAGGGATTGCATTGAATTTATAAATTGCTTTGGGTAGTATGGCCATTTTGATGATGTTAATTATTCCAATCCATGAGCATGGTACACGCTTCCATTTGTTTGTGTCTTCCTTAATTTCTTTCTTCAGTGTTGTGTAGTTTTCTGAGTACAGGTCTTTTACATCCTTGGTTAGGTTTATTCCTAGGTACTTTATTTTTCTTGTTGCTATATGAAATGGGATTTTCCCCCTGATTTCTATTTCTGATATTTCATTGTTGGTGTACAAAAATGCCTTTGATTTCTGAATATTGACTTTGTATCCCACTGTTTTGCCAAATTTACTTGTTAGGTCGAATAGTTTTTTGATGGAGTCTATAGGATTTTCTATGTACACTCTCATGTCATCTGCAAACAATGACAGTTTTGCTTCCTCCAATTTGGATGCCTTTAATTTCTTTTTCTTGTGTGATTGCTGTGGCTAGGACTTCCAATACTATGTTGAATAGGAGTGGTGAAAGCGGCCATCTTTGTCTTGTGCCTGATCTTAATGGGAAAGCTCTAAGTTTTTGCCCAATGAGTATGATGTTGAGATCATATGGTATTTGTCCCTCACCACCTGGTTTATTTCACTTAGCATAATGCTCTCCAGTTCCAGCCATACTTTCACAAAGAGTATAAGCTCCTTCTTTCTCTTTGCTGCATAGTATCCCATTGTGTAAATGTACTATAGTTTTTTGATCCACTCATTTACTTATGGGAACTTAGGTTGCTTTCAGCACTTGGCTATTGTAAGTTGTGCTGCTATGAACATTGAGGTGCATAGGTTCTTCTGGATTGGTGTTTTAGGGTTCTTAGGATATAATCCCAGCAGTGGAATTGCTGGGTCAAAAGGCAATTCCATATTTCTGAGGAAATTCCATACTGTTTTCCACAGTGACTGCACCAGTCTGCATTCCCAACAGCAATGCACTAGGGTTCCCTTTACTTCACATCCTCCCCAACACTTGTTTGTTGATTTGTTTATGATGGCTATTCTCACTGGTGTGAGTGGTATCTATATCTATAATTTTGTCTCTGTTCTTTTTTAAAAAATATTGTTTTATTGTTGTTAAATTACAGTTGTCTGCATTTACTCTCCACCACTCTCCCCTGCCCCAGCCAAACCTACTTCCCTCCCTTGCTTTTACCACCCCCTTAGTTTTGTCCATGTGTCCTTTATAGTTGTTCCTGAAAACTCTTCTCCCATTATCCCCTCGCACCTCCCCTCTTATTACTGTCAGACTGTTCTTAATTTTAATGTCTCTGGTTTTATTTTGCAAGAGAAGAAGAAGAAGAAGAAGAAGAAGAAGGAGGAGGAGGAGGAGGAGGAGGAGGAGAAGGAGAAGAAGGAGAAGAAAAAAACAGAGACAAAATCATAGGTACAAAGACTATTTTCATGGTTGCCAGATGCAAGGGGAGTTTAGGGGAATGTGTGAAGAGGTGAGGGGATTAGGAAGTACAAATATGTAGTTACAGAATAGCCATAGGGTTTAAAATATGGAATAGGAAATGGAGTAGCCAAAGAACTTACATGCATGACCCATGTATATGAACAATGGTGTGGGGATTGCCTGAGGGATGGGGGTTCCTGGGTAGAGGGGGTAAAGGAGGAAATTATAATAACATAATCAATAAAATAAAAAATTTAAAATAATCCTCAAGAAAAATGAAACAACACAATTTTATTATCTCACTCTTCTGGAGGTCAAAAGTCTGAAACAGTTTGGCAGGGCTGTGTTCTTTCTGGAGGCTTTGGAGGAGAACCCATGACCCTAGTTTCCCTTTTCCTAGCTGCTTGGTTTTGATTCTCTTTCCTGTTTTGTAATAAATGTGTTCAAGGCTACACATTTTTCTATAAATACTGCATTGGCCTTGCCAATTGTTTTCATTATCTGGTGCTCTCAATGTCGTTCATTTATAAATAGTCATTTCAATTTTGAGTTTCTCCTTAACCTGAGAATTATATGGAAGAATGTTTTGAAATTTTCAAGTCGCTGAGTTTTTGCTGTATTTTTTGCTACTTTTTGTCTTTGAATCTAGTTTCTTTAAACATGGTAGTGAGAAAATGTAGTATATATGACTTCCATTTTTGGAATTAAGAATTTGTTTCTAGCCAGGTTTAATGGGTGGTCAATTTTTTATAAATGTAACATAGAAGTTAAAAAGAATGTGCTAAATGTGTATTCTTGGTTCGGAAGATTTTCTTATAGAATTCTCAAATCACATTTTTAAATTACATTATTTGATTTCTATAGCTTACTTATTTTTATTTACTTGGTCTATCAATTTTTGAAAAGCCATGTAGAGAGAGTGCAAAATTTACTTGATTGTCATATTTCCTTGGTACTCTGTGAGTACTTTTATTATAGTCCTTTTCTTTTGAATTCTATGTAATCTGATATTAATATTTCTGTGCTTTCATTTTTGTTTCATTTTGTTAGCATGTTTATTTTCCATCTTTTCATTTTAAAACCTTTTGCATTATATTATTTTAAATGTGACTCTTTAAAATAACTGCATTATATGCAGACATACATGTGTACACATATGTACAGGCACACATACTCGCATATATTGTTGTATACGTATTATACAACATGTATGTTCTTGAGATTTCTTTCACCCATTTTGAAAGTCTCTATCATTTAACAGGAGAATTTAACACACTCACATTTGTTGTTAATTATATATGTTTGCATTTCTCCCCTGCTTTCTGTTTCTGCTAATTGGTCAAATTTTCTTCATTTCTATTTTCTATTTTGCTATTTTTGGCAAGTTACAGTATATGCACTACTTTTGTTTTTCTAGTGCTCTATGTTTTTAATAAACTTATTTAAGAACATTTTCTTCTAATAGAATTTTTTGAGAGAGGGAGAGAGGAACAAAGAGAGATCAAGAGAGAGCATGCTCAAGAGAGAAACATCAATTTGTTGTTCCACTTATTTATGCATTCATTGGTTGATTCTTGTGTGTGCCCTGACCAGGGTTGAATTTGCAAGTTTGGTGTTTTGGGATGACATTCTAACCAACCTCCTCCTATCTTTCACATTTTGTTGAAACTTTTGTTTCAAGCGTTATTATTTGACTTTATATACTTTTTATATGAATTGTTTCTTCAAATTACATGAATATTTATAGATTTATTTTCATTTATTATTCATACTTTTAGACATTTTCTGGTTTCTTTAAAAAGTTTTAAAATCCTATGACATTCTCTTTTTGAATTTCTTTTTTTGTCTTTCTGCGGTACATAATTATTTCTTCAGAAGAAATGAATGGGTAGTAAATTTCCTTTGTCCTTTATTATCAGAAACTATCTTAGCTTGACAGTTTGGCTGACACAGAATTGCAGGTTCAAAATAATCCAGAAGCACTGAGAATTTTGTTTTTATTTTGTAATTTAGAAATGTCACCAAGATGTGTATCTTTTTTGTATTTTCTGCTTGCTATTTGGTGGAATTTTTTATAGTTTGAGACTCGGATCTCTCTGGCTCTCAAAAAGATTTTTAAATTGTGTCTAATTTTTATCACCTCTAATCTCTCTTATCTCAGTCTGGACCTGTAATAAATTTTAGATCTTGAAACTTGTCACATTTTGTATCTTTTTGTGTTTTCACTCTACCTCGTAGGGAATTTTCTTGACTATCTTCAAGTTTTTCATTTTCAAGACTGATTTCTTTTTATTTGATTGCTTCTTTTCCATAGAAATCTATTCTTAATTTATAAAAACAAGTTTCTTTGGGCTTTCTCTGAGGATACAACCTGGAATTCTTTTGAAGTTTCTTTCTGTCTCCTACATCATTCCCATTTCCTCTAAGATAAATTATTTCGGTTTTCCATCTTGTTTGTTTTTATACTCTTGTTTGCCTCAAAGGTGGCTCGTGATGGTCCATTCAGGTTTATAAATTAAAATTAAGTTGATTAATATGTTCAGGGGCCTGGTGTCAGTTTCTTTCACCACTGTGTGGTCTAGCTTCCGGGATGGGCCTTTTCCTGGCAGGAAGCTGCCTGCAGCTTTGTACAAGTGAGAGATTGTAGGGGGCTTGCTCTCTGTGAGATTCCCTTGAGAAAGAGTGAGTGGACTGCACAGGAGCAGGCTGGGGGCCCTCATGATTGCTGACGTAAGAAAGAATGTACTCTGTATGTGAGTACTTTAATAGATCTCATTCCTGAGCACAACTGCCTCATCCTCTTTCTTTTCCTCTTTCTAATCCCATCCCAGAGATTTAGTTGTTTTGCTTCTCTGTCCCCAATACCGATATAGTCATCCTCCCTGTGTCAGCTATCTAGCACCACACAACAAAACACCCCACGACTCAGTGCCTTAAACAATGACATTATTTCTCATGATTCTATGGGTTACCTGGACTGATTCTTCACATGGCATTGGCTGGGCCCGCACATGCAGCCACATTCACCTAGGTCGGAAGTCCCTAGAAGGCTTCACCGCCACGTCTGGGGCCTTGGTGCTGGTTGTATGCCAAAGCACCTAGTTTCCACCAGGTGGCCTCTTTCTCCACAAGGCCTTTTATTCTCCAGAGCCTCTTTTCTTCAAGAGAATTGGGTGGACTTCCTTACAGAAAGGTAGTTGGGTTCCAAAGAGAAGTATTCCCAGCAGGCAAGCCCCCCGAACTGCATCATTCTTGCTACTGTTTCATTGGCCAAAGCAAGTTACATTGCCAAGTCCAAAGTCGACATATAAGGAACTCCAGAGGATGTGAATACTGAGAGGATGGTTCATTGTTACCAATGTAACAGTTTACCACAGCTCCTAAGGTTGGTCTTTCATTTTGTTCAGAAAGCGATCTACCAGGTTTCTGTGTTAGGAAATGAAACTAAATATGTTGGGAAAGCAAGAAGCGGGCCAGCCATTTGTTTCCTCCGTAGTTCTTTACCTGATGTTCCACCCTGGTCTGCTCCCTGCTCCCTGTACTTGGAGTCTCCCTAGGGCTGTTGGAAAAGGCAGTTTTATCTCTGTAGCCAGTTTCTTCTGTGTAGACTTAACCACTCTGCTTTTCTCCATAAATCTGATTCTACCTGCTTTTTATCTTGTAGAAAGTCTTCAAACTTTTCTGATCTGCTGATACCGATTTCTTGTTTTCTTGAGCTGGTATGGATGTGTTCTTTTTATGTATCTTTCTATAACTTTAATGGACTTTGATGAAGGAGGGGAGGAAATTGTGTGCGCTTCAAACATCATTGTGAACCACCAGGACATGCAAAAATGTTTCAGGTATATTCATACTATCAAAAGGGACAAAAAGGTAGCGCAGGTCCTCTCACTGTGGGTGTGCCCTCACAGGACAGGAATGCAGACGAGCATGGTGGTCAGAACGGAAGACGGTTTTGCTCTTTGCCAGGTCTGAGGTCTTGGAGATGCTGTCACTTCAGCCTCTTCTTCTCAGGAATCCGAGTTGATGTGTTAACGATGATCATTTTAATCCAGCCCCCACGGAGCCTAGGACCGGACTTTCTATGGGATCCAGTTCAGACTCCTCACATTGCAGCTGAGGAAGCGAGGCACAGGTCACTGCAAATCTGCAGAAGTGGGGTTTGAGCCTGGGCCTCCTGACACCGAATTCTGTCATCTTTCATCACATCGTTCCCTGTCTCTTGTCCCACTTGGCACCTCCAAGCACCCCTCAGAGAATCCCAGAGTCTTACCGTCTGACATGGACCCAGGAAGTACCTCCACCCCAGGACACCCGGAGATGAAGGATTTGAGGCTAGAGTTGCCCCAAATGAGACAGATGTCTGTCTGGCCCCTCCTCCCAAAAGGCGATTATTTGAGCTGGGGATGACAGCTGTGTTTGGATCACAGACTGTCCTTCTCCCTCCAGCACCCTCTCTCCCTTACTCAGTTATCTATTTACCTATCTATTTACGTGAGTCTCCCCCCCACCAATGAATTACGTCTGTGAGGCAGTAAAATGTTATGTATTGCAAGGCCCATAATCTTTAAAAGCCCAGTGATGCCAGCTCCAGACAGCAGTGAGCTCCCTCCAGTATGTTAATAGATAGTATTAGGGCAATAATGAAAACACTTGAGACAAGTAAGCTCCTATCAAAAGCTGAGTAATAGGGCTCCGCCGAGTGAATCACAATGCAGAAGAGATTAAGACGTCTGCCGTTGTGCAGTGTCTATTCAGACTAACAGCTGCTCCGTTTCTGATTAAAATGGGGCTGGGGAGACCTTTCGAGCAAGTCCTCCTTTTATCCTGCACTGTCCTCACCCTATCCACCTCCGCACACGGGCACCTTCATTTGCACTTAGCCACAGCCATACACATGCACGCACACAGACTAGAGTCACACACACATTGCATCATCACGCACACAGAGCCACAGTCCTGCACACACAGCCGTCGGCGCTGACACACAGCCACACCGATGCATCTAAGCATGTACACACAACCGCATCCTCATGCACAGGTGCACAGGCACCCATGGAACACACTGTCTCACACACTCAAAGCCTCGGCCAGTCTCTCATACACATTAAATTACAGTCTGTCACAGACACAGTCTCACGGATGTATTCAATTGCAATCTGTCACACACACGCTCTTCATGCACAGAGTCACAACCAGATACTCAGAGATAATCTAGCCAGAGCCAAAGACCCACACATACCTGGCTGGTCGCATCCATACAGAGCCCTAGCAAGGTCTTCAGATGCAGATCACCCTGTGATCACAGTTATTCAGACACACAGAGCCCGTCATTGGCAGACTGTCACCAACACTTCTACACACATACAGTCAGAATCATAAACATTCACACATGTCCCGTGCTCACACACAAGCACAGCCCAGGCACAGCTGGTCTGCAGACCTGCAAACCCCAGTCACAAGTGTACACATAGTACAAGTCACAGATACATCTTCGCAAACATAGGCTGAGATGCTGCTCTGCACACCCCTCCAGATAGTGGTCCAAGACGCATACTTGACTAGAAGGCCAAGGGACAGCTCCAAGCTGGTTCTGTGGCCTTAAGAGAAAGAAAATCCTTGGGGCCGGGCATCAGGTTCCTTGCTTTCCAGTCCCTGCAAGGCTACAGAGTGAAGGGGGAGCTGGAACCACGGTTGTCGTGCCTGAATATAGACTCTGACTTTGAATGGAACAGCGGATTAGACTTAGGAAAACTCAGAGCTGTCCTAAGATAAAATGGCCATCAGGAGGTAGTGACCACTCCATCAGTGAGGGTATGCATGGTGATACTGGACAGCCACTTGGCTAGGAGGATGGGGAGGGACGCCTGCATTGCACAAGGGTGAACTGGGTGCCCCGAAGGTCCATTTCAGTCCTGATTCTGTGCCCTGAGAGTCTGCGTGTCCTCCTCCCCAACGCCCATGCCATCAGTGAGTGGCTCTGCTCTCCAGGCAAGAGACACCGGGAGTCCCGACCTTCTGCTTCTCTCCCGTTACATGACTTCTCTTCCAAGATCATCTTTAAGCTGATGATTTCAACCTCTTTCTCTCTAGATCTCTGAGACCTTGACTCCAGGGTCAGGGTGGCATGGAGGTAATGACCTAGTAAGCTGTAAAAGACTCAGACCCAACCTCCGCCTTATTCTGAGGGAACTGGCAGGGCCTTTGGAGCCTGACTTGGGTGCACCTCCTTTTAACAAGGCGCCAGGTCACCAGGCCTAGAACACTAAATTTGGGCCTGTAGAAGGAGTTTTACTAGGTAGATGATCAGGCCCAGGCCGAGTTTGGGAAGGAGACCGGGGACTGCCTGCCGAAAGCTGTACCTGGCAGCCTCCAGACTATAGCTGGTGACTGTAACCCAGACACATGGGAACCCATCTCCACCCCAGTGGGCATCCCAGAACCTTTCTCCCCAAGCAGACCATTCCCTCAGACCTCAGGTTTTTGCTCTTCCTGACCCCTCTGGGATGCCTTCCCCTTGCCCTCACAGTCGTATCTGCACTTGTCTCAAACCCACCCAGCCAATCTGAATGCACCATATTCAGGAAGCAGCCTCAGAACCCCTGGGTTGGAATCAGTCCTGCCCCCATGCCCCGCCTGAGTGCTACACCCTTGTTTTTCCCATGCTCTGGAGCATGTACCATCTGTCTTCCACCTGAGGGGCAGGGGCGGGCAGGCAGAGCGGGGGTGCTGCTTAGGGGGTGGGGTTGAGAGTGGCCCAGACTGGAGAGAACAAGCCCAATAACCAGGAAGGAGAACCAGCTCCTTCTTGAGCAGAGCCGAGGCCATAGTTGGTAGAATGACTCTCAGATTCAATTACGGTCTGATTTGGGGGCCTGAAGGTTGGGCCTGAAGCAACTGGCTGGTGTGGGGTCCATTGGCGGAAGTGGAGGAGATTGTTATGTGGCCCCGAAGGTCAGGATCCTGAGGCACACCCCACAAAGGAAGCAGAACTGAGACAGGACGAGCGTGGGAGGGGGTTCAGGAATAGCCCCAGGAGTCTGGGAGCTCTACTGGGCTGTGCCGCCTGCCTTTAGGGGCCTATATGGATGGTTCCCTGAATGGGTGAGAGCTTAAGCAGACCCCTAGGGTCATATCCAGAGGGCGATGCCAAAAATAAGAGAATTAAGAAGTGTGGTCAGAAACCAGAAACCGAAAACCTATATGGTTCAGAAGAGCCTTTTAGAGGTGGCTGGGTAGAATCTGGGTTCCGAAAGCTTGTCTGGGAACTTAAAGTTGCCCCAAAAGGTTGGCCCTTGCCACTCTCATGTACATAAGTCATCCATCCACTGTGTCTCTCCCTTATTAGAGGGAGAGTATCTCCAGGAAAGACCACGTTTTATGCCTTTATGTTTCCCCTCTATGCTTTGCACAATGCCTAGCACATACAATGTTCTTGGCAGGCTTCGTAGCACTTGAATTCTGCTCTGACTCTGAATTCTTGGCCTGGACTTGGCCTTCAGGCCTTACCTGGTCTCTGAAGCTCATCTCCCCCCATAGCTGACCTCACCTGATTTACCAGCAAGTAGCTCTCCTCCCAGTTCCCGGGACCAACTCTGCCTGCCCTCAGGCTGAAATTGTTTTGGGCCTCCCCCAACCTGGCTTTCAGGTTCTGGACCCCGAGCCTCCTTACCTGCTGCTGAACTGGCATTGCCTCATCTGCTATCCGTGAGGCCAGATCCCATTCCGGACCCCATCCAGCACCCCGGTTCCATACTTCACATTTTCATTGGCTGGTTCTCAGTCTTCACGTTACCTGAGCTGTCATCAGCCTTAATGAAAATGATCACTTCCTTCCCCTTGAGACTTTGCCTTCGTTTGTCTTCGAGAGCTCCGCACTGGCCTGGCTTTCTCTTCCCTTACAACTCCCCTGCTCAGTCTTCATTGTTGTTTCCCACACCCCCATCACCCCAACTTCTTAATGTTGTGCTGCCCCAGTTGGTCCTTATGCCTGTTCTCATTGCCTACCCTTGCTTCCCAGGGGACCACCAAGCTCATGGCTTTAGATGCTGTCTTTCTGCTGATGATGCTCAAATCTCAAGTAGATTTCTTCAGCTCAGACCTTTGCCCTGAACTCCAGACTCGTGTACCTTCCTGCTATGCTCAACATTTCCACCTGGATGCCTATTGTGCGTCTCAAACTTTAAACAAATTCCTGATTACCACCGCCAACCTCCTCCTGCCACAGTCTACTCAAATGTGATAAATGGTGATTCCATAAATGGTAACTTACAGTTGCTCAGACTGTGGAGTCACCCCCTGACTCCTGCTCAAACTTAGTCCAAGCCACCCTCGTCTCTTGCCTGGATCACTTCAGTGGCCTCAGACTGCTTGTCCTGCTTCTGCCTTTGCCCCCACTTCCCAAGGCTCTCACTACTTGCCTGGTCCTTACCTACCCTCTCCTCTGACATGCCAGCCTTAGACTGAGGGCTCTGACCCATCAGCGCCTCTTCCTCTCCCGGAGCCATCCCTAACCTCTTTTCCCCACCATATTGGACTCCCAGATGGGGGTGTCATCTGAGAAGCAACAGAGACAGCACTTCTGTTCCTGCCTTCTCTGTCTTTTCCATCTGCCCTCTGTCACTATAGTTCCAGCATTTTTGTGCCTTCATTTAACAGCCCTAGGCTAAGAAAGACCAGGCCTAAATCCAGTCCCTTGACCTACAGCTTGGACCCAAGAGCCTTCGAGGAGTCCAAGGGCATTGGGCATTGGGACGTTTCTTTAGTGGTGGGCCCTTACATTCCCCGTGTCCTTCAGCCTTCACAGTAATCTTGTGAGGCATGAATAATTTTCCCTTCCTATAGGTGATGGGAAAGAGAAAAGAACTCACTTGACCACAGCTACACAGCTAGTCAGGTTGTCAAGCTAAGCATCTGGCCCCGGTGCTCCTGCTTCTTCCACTGCTGGGACCCTTAGCGATCCAGTTGCCTTCTTTCCCACCCTTCCCACCTCCCACTTCCCATTTACAAAAGGGACACTGAAATCAGAGGTGGGGGGGGTGATTTTTTCCAGGGTCAGAGAATGAGTCAATGACTGAGCCGGGTGGAGTCCCCAGGTTTCTAGATTGTGCTGTTCCCCAGCCAACGCAGAGGCAGGAGGGGACATACACCCCAAGGCCAGGCCCTCCTCCCCTGTGGCTCTGCTTGTTATTCCCTGAGGTCCAGAGCCCTAAATAGAACAAGCCATGCTGTCTCCCTTCTTGGGGAGGGTACGGCAGCTGCGGCAGTTGTGGCGGGCGGAGAGAAATTTCCCCTTTCTGTAGATTGGATCAGTCACTCTCAGAATTGATGGCAACGGCTTCATCACGAAGATCTAATGCTTTAATTATGTTGTGACATGACCTGACACGGGGGTGGCATTTGATGGATTCTCTGGTGTCATCAGCCTGGCCCTGACATAGGAAAGTGGCAGAAGGCGGGGGGTGGAAGAAGAGGAAGGGCTCCCAGTGGGAGATGTGTCCTCTTAGGCCCCCTCCACCTTTCCCTGCTCCTTGTCTCCTAGGGCAGTTCTGTGGCAGTGGGGACTCGGGGGAGGAGGAGGAGCTGCTTCTTTGCTGGAGAGGGTTGAAGTGTCCTTCTGGGGTGGACTGAATCCTGGGAGGAGGCTCAGTGTGAGTGTGTGTGTGTGCACATGTGATCATGTGCTGGGATACACAGAACCATGTTTGAGCAGGTGAGAGCATGCAGACCCGTGTTGTGGAAGCAACAGCTGAATTGTTTGTTGTCTGGCCTGCAAAGGTCTAGAGGTGAAGTGTGGGGTGGGGTACTGGCTTGGTCTGCAGGTCTTAGAGCTCTTGAGAGGCAGAAGGAGCAGATGCATTCATGTAGGCTTTGAGGGCAGAGCTGACTATGGGCTGGGCAACCCTGGGAGGCAGAGCGACCTGGGGGGCAAAGCCTGCGAGTGCTGATTTGAAGGGGATCCCTTTCCTTGGGAGACACTTTAAGACCAACGACCTCTGGAGCCAAGCTCTCCTGTGTCTGTGGGTGAGCCAGTGATACGCTTATCTCCCTCTTGTTTGCCCTAGCCACTGGGGCTCAGGGTTTTGCAAGGCCCTGGGTATGGCAAGAGTGAGAAGCAAGCTGCTTGCATCAGCCCAAGCTCCTTGCCAGTTCACTGGCATGCATGGCCCCCCATGCCCCCCCTCCCCCGAAGCTGGGCAGGCTTCAGGGAGGCCCAGCCCTGAGGCAGCTGGAGTGGGATTGGAGGCTGGAAGAGGCAGGGGATGGAGTTGCCTGTTGCTGGGGCCCCATCTGGGTCAGGCACTGTGCTGGTCCCTTGCAGGATCCTCATGACCACTGTAACCAGGACTGAACTGTTATCCCCAACTTACAGTGGAGGACAGTGAAGTGCAAACATGAAGTTCCCTGCTGAGGCTATGTGACTAGGAAGGAATGGACTAGATTCAATCTGCAAATGTGTTGAGTGACTCCTGGGTGCCAGGCCCTGCGGAAGCAGCTGCAGGTTCAAACTGCAGTCCCTGACCTCCAGAAGCACAGCATGTGCCCACAGCTCGCTCTCTCTCACTCGGATGTCACTGCCTTTTCCACTGCTCCACTCTGCCCTTGCTGGGACCCTGGGCTCTGCAGCCTGGAATGGTGTCAGGAGATGGGGTCTGGTTCTGGCTTTTTAGTTACCAGCCCCGGTCTTTGGGGAAAGCAGAGCCTAAAAGATATGAGACTGGAGGGGACTTTCAAATTCTGTTCAGTGCTATCCCCCTCATTCTACCCCACCCACCCTCATGGGGCAAACAAAGAAACTGAGGCCTAAAGAGAAGAAGAGATGGACCAGGGTCAGTCAGCATGTTAGCATGGGAGCCAGGATTATGACCCCGGGCCCCTGACTCCAGGGTCAAGTCTTGACCATGTCTGCACCCAGGGGGCAGTGCTGCTGGCCATGGTCTTGAAAGGTTCCCAGGAGAACTTCTTCTGGAGAGGTGAGTTTAAGAAAGCTGACCAGAGAGGAAATTCCCAACACCTGGGAGGATTCTCACTACCTGAGGAAAGTTCTGCAAGTCCATGCTCAGCCCTCAACCCAGCTGATGGAGGCTCCACGACAAATGTAGACACCTGGTCAGCTAGGTTTGAGGTTGCTTCCTGGGCTGTGTCTCAGACACATCAGGGTGAGGAGGAGGCAGGAGTTATGGCTTAGCTGTTCTCTAAAATCCCCTGCACAACTGGATGCTCTGAAATGATACGGTAGGAAGATGTAAGGAGGGCCTCACAGATTCGTTGTGTGTCTGGGCATGCACAGAAGCAGTTGCTCCTGTATGCTGCCTGGACCCTGGCTGTCCAGGGATGGTGGTAAGGCTTTTCAGTAGCTGCACAAGTGAGGGTTCTGGACAAAAGCTGGGTCAGAGAGGAGGCATATAGCCTCCCAGAGGGCTCAGTGTCTAGATGTAACCGGGTATCTCAGTGCGACTATGGTGCTGTCATCTGCCTGGGTGTGCCCTGCTGGCTGACCACTACCCAGGGCTTAGTTGTGGCTGGGTATTGTTGGGTTTCCCTGTGTGAAGAAGGTATTGCCCAATGTGGCTGTACATGACCAGGCTGGTGTGGGCGCCTGTTCTGTCTGAGCCTTCCATGGGTGTAGTGTGTGTTCCAGCCTGAATTTGTGTCCAGACACAGCTGTGGGCTTAGTGAGTATAGCTCCATGCACAGCCATGGCCCCCAACATAGCTCTGTGCCCCACCATAGCCACGTTTACTGGGATTATGTGGTCTTGTTTGAGACTGTCTCTGGGGTAGCCGTAGCCCTGTGGCCTGGGGCTCTGGGCTACTAGGGCTCTGAAGCAGGTGGTCCCCCATCACAAGGGGCACTACACAGCTTTTGAAACCTTCACTGCCATCTGGTTCCCAGTGTGTAGGCAGGGTAGGCTGGGAGCTGGCACAGAGATCCCCTTGGGTAGGACCAACTGCCTCTGCCTCAGGGTCCCTGGGAAGTCTCAGGGTTCTCTCAGAGTTTGTGCCCAGGGGGAAAGGAAAAGATGTCATTAAAATCCTCAGTACTGAGTCTCATGGGAGGAGCCCATAGAGATAGCTCTTCCAATGGCCTCATCTGACAGAGAAACTGAGGTCCAGACAGGAAGTAACCTGCCCTAGATCGAATCCCAGGATTGTATCTGAATCCCAGGACTGTATCTCTCAGATAAAGCTAATGATACCAGCTGTGCAAATTGCACTTCTGAGTTTCCACCTCAGGTCCTGAAGTGCCCCTCTGACAGACAGGTATTGACCGTATGTATGGGAGCTGCCCTGGCATGGGATTCTAGTCTTGACTCCGTCACTTACCTGCTCTGTGAACTTAGGTCATTTGCTCCTTTCTCTGGGCTTCTTTTTCTCACCAGTGAACTAAGAGAGTCTGTGTCAGCATGGACCTTCTTGCTCCCAGAGGTTGGGGGTCATTTGGCCTGGGGGCTTGTGTACACCTGCTGGGTGACCTTTCCTCAGGACTTCACTATGGCTGGAGGCTTAGTGTATCCCAGGGGTGAGAAGGAGCCAGGCCCACTGGTCCTTCCCCAGGGCCCCCTCGCTCCTCCCCAGCAGCTGACCTCACCCTCTCTCTGGGCCATTAGGTGTCAGTGCCTCCCTGAAGCAGCACCTCAGTCCTCCCTGAATCAGACTTGCAATTTCCTGAAGTCACGTGCCTCCCCTGCACATGCCAGGCAGGTACTGTGGTGGAGACTGTCCTCTCCGTTCCTGTATATAGTCCTCGTAGGAACCCTGTTTTACAGAGGAGGAAACTGAGGCTCGGTGGAGTTAAGGAACAATAATTATGGCTACTATTTTAGCCTCTTTGACGGAATGCAAGAGCCCATGCTAGATGCTCACTGAGGTGAGTGGAATATGACTGGTCCAGCCTCCAAAACACCCTCCGAAGTGGTGCCTAGACCTGCATGGGATCTGCCAGCCTGATTTAGACAGCAATTTGCATACAATTTACCCAGAAAGCTGCACTGTGAAAAATATAATTACTTTTTTAATATTCTTGCTCTGATGTGAATTCTTACCACCCGGTAATGAATTACTTGCTTAATGAAGACAAACCTGAATTGGAGATGCATTTCGAAGAGCTGCCAGGGCAGCCGACTTGCTGCCATCATTTACAGCTGTTAATCTCTGAAATTGATGCCCTTGTTGGTGAATCATAAATCGAAAGGAAAATCTCCCAGCTCCAGGGCCTTCAGTAACTTACTGTGTGCCATTGGTGGAGCCTCTTAGCCTCTCTGTGTCTCAGTTTCCTCCTCTGTAATGAGGGCGTGGGGGTAGGATAGAATGCCTGAAATGCAGGTATGGAATGGATCTTTCTTCAAGAATGATTGCGCATTTACAGTGTGTGTCAGGTCCGAACCAGAGGGGAGAAGTGATTTTTCAAAGATACAGACTGAGGGGCTTCTGAACTAGAACTAGCAGCCGTGACTGACTTTGCTCCTAGGTGCTGCACCTGGATTACTTCTCCTAAATGGCCTCTAAGCTGCCTCCAAGCCTTGGTGATGGAAGTGGAAGCCAAGCTATGTGGGGTGAGACCCCACAGAAAACAAACCAACCGGTGGGCTGGTGTGGCCACTGAAAGCTGCCCCTTCTCGTACCTAACGCTGGCTACTTCTGGAACCAATCAAAGTAGAGGCCAAGACTCTTCTAGGTCTCTTTTCCAGCATTTTCTCAACAAATACACCCAGATTAGGCCTAGGGCTTCCGGGGCAACATGTCAACAATTTAGTAAATATATATTTGCCACCTTATGTGACAAGATGTTCTAGTCTCTAGAAACCCCACTGTAGATAAGACCAACAAGGCCACTGCCACATGGGCCTGAAATTCTTGGAAGGCATGGCCCTGTGGTGTAGCTTTATCTCAGAGTTGGGATATAGTCCTGGGATTTGATCTGGGCAGGTTACTTGCTGGCTGGACCTCATTTTCTCTGTTAGATGAGGCCATCGGAAGAGATATCTCTGTGGGCTCCTCCCATGAGACTGAGTATGGGGATTTTAAACTCACATAGAAATAATAAGGGACTAAACTAAAGATAACGCTCATGTCAGCTAGTGATAAATGCTATAGCATTTTTAAATGAATAAATGATATAGACCCATGGAGAAGATTATTTTGACTTGTTGGATAAAAAAAAATACTCCCTTCTGAAGTTGGCTCCTCAGCTAAAGATCTAAATGACATTAAGGAATTATCCCTGTAAATATCAAGAATGTGGCTTCAGGTGAGATCTCAAAGGCAGGCAGGACCCAGATTAGAAAGGGCCTTACAGATTATGGAAGGGACTCTGGATTTCATTCTCAGAGCAAAGGGAGCCATTGGGGGTTTTCATAAGGGCAGTGATATAATTTATTGACATTTTTAAAGATCATTTTATAAGAAAAAACAGAAAATCTGGGTACCTCTATATCTATTCAAGAAATTGAGTTTATAATGTAAGAATTTTCTACCCCACTGGCTTCACTGGTAAATTCTATCAAATATTTAAGGAATAAATAGTACCAATCTTACACACATTTTTTCAGAGAATAGAAGACAAGGGAACATACCCAACTAATTTTATGAGCTTAGCACAATCTTCCTGCTGGTATTTACTTTTGTACAGCTATTCCAATAGATAGTGGCTTAAAACAATAATTTATTATTGTTGCTTCATGATTCTAGGGTTAGGATCTCGGACAGACCACACTGGGGATGCCTCAATTATCTACGTTCCACAGTGTCTGGGGCCTCAGGTGGTGACTCAAATGCCTGGCGGCTGTAACAGTTGGCAGCTGTCTGGGAATCTTCCCCTCCCTCTCCACATGACCTCTTGGTTAGCTCAGGATCCCGTCTAGTATGGTGGCCTCCTCATGGTTGGATTTCCTACATGGCAGCTTAGGGCTGTAAGTGAGAGCGTTCCAAGTGGCCTGAGTAGAACCTGCAGAGCGCATAATAATCTGGCTTGGGAAGGGCACACCTATTGGTCAAACATGCCATTAAGGCAGCCCAGACTCAAAGAGGAGAGAATTACACTCTACTCCACACAGGTTGCTTCGCCAAAACCTGATGAGAACATTCATAAGAGAAGAAGATTATAGCTAAGTGTCACCGATGAACAAAGATGCAAAAATTCTTAACAAAACATTATCAAATAAAGTTCTAGAAAAAGAAAAAAGGATTCATGGACATAGACAACTGAGTGGTTGTTGGGGGGAGGGAGCATAAGAGGACTAAATAGTAATGGGAAAAATACAATAAAGATTAAATAAAAAAAGAGCAATTGTGTAGTCCAAATTGTAAGTACATTCAATAAGAGAGTAATGTAACAAAAAAACCCAAACTATATAAATAAGAGAATTTATTATTATGAAATGGGGCTTATTCTAGGAATGCAAAGTTCAACATTTAAAAAACCAGTCAGTTCAATTCACCACATCAACATAATAAAGGAGAAATGCCGGAAGATCATTTCAATTGATGCAAAAAAAAAGAGCATTTGACAAAACTTAGCACCCATTCATATTTTAAAACCAAAAACCAAAAACCCTCCCAGAAAACTAGGAACAGAACATTCTCGGCCTGATATTAGACATCTATGGAAAAATTACAGTTAATACCATACCTAATAATGAAAGAATGAGTGCTCTTCTCCCTTTTCAGGAGCAAGGCAAAGGTGCTGGCTCTCATCACTACTAATCAAGATTGTGCCGGAAATCCTGGCCCATGCAAGAGGTAAGAAAAGGAATTAAAAGATAAAAAGACTGGAAAAGAAAAAGTAAAACTGCTTTTTTTATAAAGATAATTTTTAAAAGATTTTATTTACTTATTTTTAGAGGGGAGGGGAAGGAGAGAAGGAGAGAAATACTAATGTATGGTTGCCTTTTCTGTGTCCCCTGCTGGGAACTGGCCTGCAACCCAGGCATGTGCCCTGACTGAGAATGAAACAGCAATCCTTTGGATCGCAGGCCTGCGCTCAATCCACTGAGCTACACCAGCCAGGGCTAAAACTGCCTTTATTTGTAGACTCTAAGTGATCCTCAAAACTAGTAAGAGAACGTCACAAATTTACAGGATACAAGTTAATACACAAAGATCAATTTTTAAAAAAATTCTATTTATTTATCTTTAGAGGGGATAGGGTAGAAGAGGAGAGAAATATCAATGTATGGTTGCTTCTCATGGGTCCTGTGCTGGGAAATGGCCTGCAACCCAGGCATGTGCCCTGACTGGGATACAAAGATCAATTTTATTTCTGCATATTAGCAGTAAGCATAGAAAGGGGAAATTTTTAATGTATTTATAATAGCATAAAAAGTATAAAATACTCAGAAGTAGACTTGGAAAAAGGCTTTCAAGACCCCTATACTGAATACTATCAATAAGTGTTGAAATAAAGAAGAACTAAATAAATGGGCTGATAGACTATATTCATGGATTGGAAAACTCAATACTGTTAAGATGTCTGTTATGCCTAGGCCAATACATAGGTAATCAAAGCCACCTCAATCAAAACATCAACAAACTGGTGCGTGTGTGTGTGTGTGTGTGTGTGTATGTGTGACAAGTTCATTCTAAAATATATGAGAACATGCAAAGGAATTAGAATAGCCAAGGCAATTTTGAAAAAGAACCAAGTTGAAGGACTCTCCTTAGCTAATCTAAAGACTACTTCAACTTTAGTCTTTTGAAGGAATAAAACTAGGTGCCAAGAAAGACCAGCTAGGATGTGTCTGGTGTGAACTAAATGAGAGATGGATGGGGACTCAGAGTCTGGGGACAGTAATAAAGGGACAGAGAAACGAAGTATTGGGCCATATTTTGGAGATAGAGACAATGAGATTTGCTGATGAGTGTAGGTGAGGAATGAGAGGAAGAGAAGAACCAACTGTGATTTTGGCTTGAGCAACTGGGTAACAATGGTCTGACTTACTGCAATGGGAAATTTCAGGAAGAAATGGATTAGGATGAGAAGAATCAAGTCTGTGTTGTATGTACCAAGTCTGAGAGGTCCATGAGGTCTTCACGGGTCGGTGTGAAGCAGGTTTGGAGTCTGGAGAGAGAGCAGGACTGCAGACCCACATTTTGGAGTCCGTGTGTAGATGGGGTGGGAAGCCGTGGGACTAGATGAGACCATCTAGTCAAGGGGTGTAGAGAAAAGAGAAAAGTGGACCGAGGACTGTTTCCCAGAGCACTCCCACCCTTAGAGGGAAGGAAAGCAGTTGGGGCTAACTTAAGAGCCTGGAAAGAAGGGTGGGAGGGCAATCAAGAGAATGGGGTGTAGAGAAGTCATGGGGATCAGAGAGCGGGTGACAGGGGAGGGGAGTGACTCACATCACCCAGTGTCTTCCATGGGCCAGGCTCTGTAGAGGGAGCTTTACACGCACCGCCTCGGGGCAACACTGAGAAGCAGGTGTTCTGTTCTATCACACGGGTGATAAAGCTGAGACTCAGATGGATGAAGAGACTCGCTCCAGCAGCATCACCAGCAAGCGGAGAGCCTGGGTTTGCAGCCAGACCTGTCTTTGGAGTTCTTTCCACTACCCCATGCTGCTACCTTCTGTCAGGGCCTCCAGTAGGAGGTAGAGGGTTGGGGGAAAGACACTAAATGATTTCTCATCTGTAAAACGTTCATTTTTCAGGGCTATGAGGATAAAATGAGATAATCTGTGTTAAGCACCTGGTAGTGCTTAACTGAGTAGGCCCTCAGTAAGCAATGCCGATTGTGGCTCTGTGTGCAGAGTACAGTGCAGTTCGACGGTGGGTGGGTGGGTGCGGGTGTCGGGGCCGGGGCTGGGTTCCAGGAGGGGGCTCAGTGTGAGCTGAGGACTCAGTGGTTCCAAGCACTGAGCTGTGATGAAGTTTTTTGTGGCTCATGGGCAAAAGGACAAAAATGGTGATGCAGTGGGTTTTACGTAAAGCTAAATAAATGCTCTCAGCGAACAGGATTACCCTTTATCCTGAGATACCGTTCTCCCTACTTCGTTGGTATTAAAGCATTCTCTTTATGAAAGGACCGTGAATAGAAGACGATAGTCACATGTTCAATATCCTTACTAGCAAAAGGAAAACTTGGCGACCTCTGTCACTCCCCAAACTTTCTTTAGAACTTTTTAAATGGTCCACGAAATTCAGAAAAGTACGACCCACTGACAGCGAGAGTAGGGAGGGCATTCTAGGCAGAGGGACTAAAGACAAGAGTGCAGGGGGAAATTTAGTACCTTCTGGACCTGCAACTAAGTAGCAAAAGTAGCAGGAGCAGATGAGGTTTCTAGTGGGTCTGAACAAGGAACCAGGAGGCCAAGTCCTGGCGTAGGAGTGGTCGCCCTGCTGAAATCCCTACTGTCAGGCCTCCAGAGGCTGAGGGACAGGGGCACTCCCTGTGATGTGAGACTGCTCTCCCAGGGCTTCCCAAAACCACCGTATGATGTGCACATGTGTGCATGAATTCTTGGTGAAGAAAGGGGGCCAGAAATGGGGAAGCTGAGGACTAAAAGGTTCTGGCCTAATGCATTTTGAAGGCACACAGGGTGGAACTAGAGACCAGCGAAGGCAGTGGGGAGAAAAGGAAAGAGAATCTCAGAACTATCTGATTGTGGGGAGCAGTGTCCGCAGGTCTATGCATATATGTCCACGTGTACATGTGTGTCTCTGAGATCATGTGTGTGTGTGTGCCTACTTCCAGATCATTGGTGTAGGCTGGAGAGGGAGGAACATCCCTGCTGGCTGCTTTGGGCCTTGGCTGGGGGCAGTTCAGTGTGCCTTGGAGTGCTCTGTGTGCTGCTGGTGCAAGTGTGGTCCTGACATGTGACAGTGTACTGTGTGCATGTGGGTACGAGAGCTGGGGGAGAGGTGTCTGCTGTGCAGCTGAGTGTGTGTCTCTGTACGTCCTTGGGTGGCATCTAATGAGTGTGCCTTGATGGCACTGAGCATGTTTTTGGAGCCCAGAGCTCAGCCTCCCACCTCCCTGTTCTTCTGATGCTCAAGCCACAGTTTCTGTTTCTTTTCATGTGGCCTGTCTTCCCCAGGTCAGTCTGTCTCTGACTCTGTCCAGGGATCACAGCTCTTGCACGTTACTCTGGGGGTGGAGATGGGGAGAAAGCAGAGTCCTTGATTCTCTGCTCCCATCGTCCCAGGCCCTTGTCGGCCTCAGGCTCAGGGTCTTGCTTCTGACCTGAGGTGGGGGAAGCCTTGTGGGTCACGGGTGGCCCTTCCAAATCCCTGCTCCCAGTTTGGTTTAGTCTTGTAGAGGCTTGGTGTATGTCTCTGCTACCCCTCTGCCCCTTATCCCGCTGTCTCTTTCAGAGGCTGGTCTCAGGCTCCAGACTTCTCACCTTCCCTGTGAACAGGCTGA
The DNA here is from genome assembly GCF_014824575.4 of Sturnira hondurensis. Lineage (NCBI taxonomy): Eukaryota > Metazoa > Chordata > Mammalia > Chiroptera > Phyllostomidae > Sturnira > Sturnira hondurensis. The sequence continues at coordinate 1,369,375 of NW_028094121.1, read as the reverse complement.
GTGAGCCTGGCACACCCACCTCATGGCCTTCCTCCTCTCCCATCCCTCCTGCAAGCCCCAGGTAACCTTCTCCAGGCTTCTCCAGATTCAGGCCTCTGGCATGGGGCTGGGTCATGGGAAGCAAGCCTCTCCCCACCGCCCTGCCAGGAGCCTGCCAGGGAGGGTTCAACACAGAGGAAGAATGGGGTAGGGTGGGAGGGTGTGTATGGGTGTGATGAGGGTGGCCCTGTATGTGTATGTGCAAATGGGAGAATGAGAGGTGCATCCAAATCGGAGCAAATGGTGTGCGGGACTCAGAGAGCCACTGAGAGTGCTAATGTACAACGAGTGTGCAAGACAGACTGTGTGTGACCGTGTGTGGGGGACAGGGGCATGACCACAAGCTCACATTTATCAAGTGCTCACTTGATAGCCAGGCAGGATGGGAAGTGCTTTACTCTGATTATCTCATTTAATAAGTGTGACAGTGCGTGAGAAGGTGAGAGAGATGTGGAGAAGAGGGGGTGGTTAGGAGGCTGCTGCCTGGAAGCCCCTGGCAGAGTGCTCCCTCACCCCCACCCCAGCAGTGAGCCCCCCAAGGTGGGTCTGAACCAGGCCTCAGGTTGGGGAGCAACTTCTTAGCCCCTCACCACATAGGGACCTGCAGAAGAAAGGAGCAAACTCTTCTTCAGGTTCCCAGGCCACCTCCCTGCCTTACAGTCAGTCCCCAAGATGAGCTGTCACCCTTCGGAAGCCAAAGGCAGCCTGAGTCTTTTGGCCTGCCTGTGCTCAGGTCTCAGTAGGTGCCCATTCTTTAGCAGAGGGGGTGGCAGACCCTAGGAGGTGTATGTACATTGGTTCAGCCCTCTGTAAATCTCACAGGGAGGAAATGAGACCCCCACCCCGCATGGGTCACAAGCCAGGCCCCAGAAATGGAGGAAGCAATGGGTCATCAGACCTGAGGGAGTGTGGCTGCTGTGCCCCCTCCAAGGTCTCAGAGGCCCACCTCTGATACCCACTGCTTTGCCTCACTCCAACTGTTGCTGGGTTCTAGGTAAGTCAAGGTGCTCGGAAGTGAGGACTGGGGTCTCCGGTCTCCTAGGTGATCACATAGCAGGGGCCTGATGGCAAGGACACCATAGATTTCTAGAGAAAGAGGGACAAGGAAAGAAGGAAGGGAAGGAAGGAGACGGTGGCATGACAGGAGACCTTAGTGTCCCCCGAAGCAACTACCCCTTGGAGGCAGAACAGTTACTGTCATTCCCCTTATCACAGTTCTGCTTTCCTGGACTTCAGTTACGTGTGGTCAACCACGGACCAAAAATATGAAGAGAAAAATTCCAGAACTGAGCACTTCATAAGTTTTCAACTACGCACTGTCCCGAGTAGCATGATGGAATCTCACAGCATCCCACTCCGTCCACCAGACGAGAACCCTCCCTTCCTCCAGAGCGTCCACGCTGTGCGTGCTCCCCACTCTCCGGTCACCGAGTGATCAGATTGAGTGTCGCAGTATCACCACGTCTGTGTGGAAGTAGCAACACAGACTAATTACTAATCAGTAATTAGTAATTACTAGTTTAATTTAGTAATTGCCCCAGAGTGCAAGAATAGTGATGCTGGCAACTCAGACATGCTGAAGAGAAGCGGGAAGTGCTATCTTTAAGTGAAAAGGTGAGCACAGCACAAGAAGATTTTTTGAGAGAGACCATATTTACATAGCATTAAGTGCAGTATATTGCTATAATTGTTGTTTTTTACTATTGTTGTTGTTAATCTCTTACTGTGCCTAATGTATAAATTCAACTCTCTCATAAGTATGTATGTATAGACAAAAACATAGTACCCAGAGAGTTCAGTACACTCTGTGGTTTCAGATGCCCACCGAGGGTCTTGGAGTGTATAAGCCCACAGAAAAGGGGGGACTAATACACTCAGTTACTTTAGAACCCTGTGCAACAACCAGGGTTGGGCTTCCAGGAGGAAGTGGGCCTTGGCCCTGAAGCACAGAAGAATGGCCACAGTGAGGGGGCCTGTGGGGGAAGAGTTTCTGGAAGCAGAACGTTTGGAGGCCAAGGGCACACCCAGAAGAGCACATCACCTCCCACCCCTTTCTCATGCTTGTAATGGTGACAGCAGCTATAATTAGTGAACATTTCCAAAATTACTATCACTACCTACCACTTGTTATTTTGAGAAAAATGCATTATCCCCACATGAGGAAATTGAGGTTTCAAAAAGGCAAAGGCACTTGCTCAAGGTCATGTGTAGAGAGAGTGCTGGGATTTAAACCCAGGTGTTTGGCTTTACTTAGTCACAGTGCCTCTCAAGCCTCAAGCCCACCCCAGGTCTTGGAAGCCTGTGGCACTGCCAGCTATGTCAGGCATTTGCACTCAAAACCTCAGTCATTGCCCATGGTCCCTCTTCCCACCACCACCATTTCCAGTTGGTCACCAGATCCTGAGTATCCTTCTACCTTAAGGCTGGAATCAGACCGATCTGGGGTCCAAAGCCAGTTCCATTACTTGTCAGCTGTGTGATCTTGGGCAGATCCTTTAACCTCTCCGTTTCACCACTGTCCCTAGGGGATTACAATAGCCCCTAGAGGACTGTGGTAAGAATTCAACCAGCGGATGCATGTAAAGAACTGAGCACAATGTCTGGTGGGACAGTCAGTCACTCAGGAAACATGAGCTGGTTTTTTTTTCCCCCACTAAACCACGTGCTTCCCAGATCAGAGCTGTGCTAGTGTCTGTCTTCACAAGAACCTGTCACTCCTGCCTCACACCCTGCAGACCAGCCAGAAACTCCTCACTGCATTATCCTGCCTGCATTGGTCAGCTCAGGCTGCCGTAATAAAGACCGCACTCTGGGGGCCTTGAATAATGGAAATGTAATTTTTCATAGTTGTGGAGGCCAGAAGTCCAGGACCAACAATAGGTGTTAGCAAATTTGGTCTCTCCTGAGGCCTCTCTCCGGCTTGCAGATGACCATATTCCTGCTGTGTCTCCTTCACACGGTCTTCGCCCTGAGACAGTACCTGTCCCTGGTGTCTCTGTATGTCCAAATTTCCTCTTTTTGTAAATACACAAGTTAGGACCCACCCTAACACTCTCATTTTGATTTCATTGCCTCTTTAGAGGACCTATCACCAAGTGCAGACACATTCTGAGATACTGGGGTTTAGGGTTTCCACAAACTTTGGGGGGACACTATTTAGCTCATAATGTTGCCTTCCTCCTCTGCATCTTTACTGATGTTGCCTTTCTTTCTAACTGGAACACTGTCCACATTCTCTCTTTCTCTCCCCTGAAGGCCTCCTGCTCTTCATCTGAAACTCAGCCAGAGCACCACTGCCTCCGAGAAGTCTTCCTGGCTTGACTGCTGCCTCCTCTGGGCTCCATAGCACACTGTGACCACCTATCTCAGGGCATGTACCACCCTAAGATTGTCTTTTTATATGCCTGTCTCCTCTGCTGGGGGTAGACACCTGTTTTGATCTCTACAGTGTCTCTTGTCCCCTTTGATAATAGCATCTTCCCTTCCTCACTTTGAAGAAATGAGACTTCTACTGCTCCTTCATTCTCTGTGATTCTGATGCGCTGTCAGATTACAGTTCCTGCTTCTTGCCACATGACTCAAGGAGAGCAAATAAGAGTCCTTTCTTGAGATTTTTTTATCTGTAAATGCTGGATGAGTAAACACTGCTTTTTCCTAGAGATCCAGGACGATATAAGCCTGGAACTTCGTGTGGCCACGCCCTAGTCTGCTCCCACTCTGAAGGCCATCCATCCCCAATGGGCAGACAAAGGCCTATTTCCAGAGGAAACACCTCCTAAGGGTCAGACACTTTACTGACATTTTAAACTTTTCATATTTTAATTATTTGTGTTTTGGATAAGTAACATTTAAATGGTTCAAAAATCTAAACAATATATAAAAGTATAAATGAGAAAGCTCAGTTTTATACCTGTTTCTGTCAACTGCATTACCCACCTTTCACTACATAGGTAACCACTTTTAAAAATTTCTTGTGGATCCTTCCATTGGTTCTTTATGGTAATATAAGAAAAATATATCTTATACATATATAGATATTCTTATGTCTCCCTCTTCCTTTAAAAAAGGAAGAATCATATCTATACATTTTGTTTATTTTCATTTGATAATATATCCTGGGGTCTTTCCATAAATACTCTATGACCTTTCTCTTTCTTTTTCACAGCTGTATAATATTTCACTGTGCAAATGAACTGTACAGTTTCTAATGATAACACCAAACACCAGGATTATCTAGAATCTGCTGTGACAAACAGGCTTTGTGGGCATCATTTTATATGTGTATAAGAGTTTCTGTAGGCCTACCAGTAAAATAATAATTCAATTTTTAAAAATCAGCAAAGTATTTGAACAGATGTTTCTCAAAAGAAGATACACAAATGCCTGATAAGCACATAGAAAGATGTTCACCATCATTAGCCATATGGGGATGCAAATCAAAGCTGCAATAAGACACCACTTCACTTCCACTGGAATGGCCGTAATCAAGAAGACAAACAATAACCACTACTGGTGTTCCAGTCTGTTCAGGCTACTATCACAAAGTACCACAGACTGGTTGGCTTAAACAAGAGAATTTTGTTTTTCACAGTTCTAGAAGTCCAAGAGCAAGGTGTTGGCCACTTTGGTTTCTGTTGGCCACTTTCTCCCTGGCTTGTAGATGGCTGCTGACTTGCTGTGTGCTCACACGGAGTCTATCTTCTCGATGTGTGTGCAGAGAAAGAGCTCTGGTGTCTCTTTTTTTTTTCTTATAAATTCACCAGCCTGTTCAGGTTGGCACCCCACCCTTATGACCTCATTCAGCTTTTTATCTGCTCACAGGCCCTACCTTCAAATATGGCCACTTGGGGGTTAGGGCTTCAGCATATGAATTTTGGGAGGATGCAAACAGTCAATCCATAACAGTTGGTGAGAATGTGGAGAAATTGGAACTCTCATGCATTGCTGTAAAATGTAAACTGGTGCAGCCACTTTGGAAAACAATTCGAAAGTTTTTCCAAATCTCAGACATGGAGTTATTATCATTTGATTAAGAAATTTCACTCTTAGATATACTCAAAAATTTTCCATGCAAAAACTTGTACATGAATGTTCATAGCAGCATTAATTGTCATAGCCAAAAAACAGAAACAACCCAAATGTCCATCAGCTGATGAGTGGATAAACATTGGTGTATTTATACAATGGAATAAGACTCAGCAGTAAAAAGCAATGAAGTACTGACACAAGCTACAATATGCATAAGTGTTGAAAGCATTATGCTAAGTGAAAGAAGCCAGTCACAAAGGATCACATTTTATGTGATTCTGTTTATATGAAATATCCAGAGTAAGCAAATCTATATAGAAATAAATTAAATTAGTGTTTATCTGCAGTTTAAGGAATCGGTAGGAAATGGGATTGCTAGTAGGTACAGAGTTCCCTTTTGAGGTGATCAAACTTTTTAAAATAGATTGTGGTAAAGGTGCCTAAGTCTGTGAATAAAGTAAAAGGTCACTGAATTTTACCCTTGAAATGAGCAAATTGTGTGGTTTGCGAATTATGTCTCAAAATTCCCATTAAAGAAAAAAAATAGAGTCTCAGATCTGGGACTATTGGAGAAAAGGATGTATGCATTTAAATGTTTGATCAGTGTTGACAAACTGGGCTCTATAGAGTTATCACATTTTCTCTCCCACGAATAATATATGAAAATACAAGTCAGGTACCATTATCTCCATTTTATAAATGAGGAAACTGAGGCACAGACAACTCAAGATCTCATAGTTACCAATATTTAAAGTGTAACTAAAATCAGGACTGTCAGCCTCCACAGACTGTGCTCTGCAGCATTCCTTTCATCTGGTATTTTTCTAGAGCCATTTGATCTTAAATACACACACTGCCACCACCATCACCACCATCACCACCACCAACAACAGCTTTGATCGCATTGATTTTCTCTATTATTTTCCTGTTTTCTATTTCATTGATTTATGCTCTGGTCTTTGTTATTTCTTTTCTTCTGCTGATTTAAGTTTAATTTACTTGTATTTTTATAGCTCTTAAAGTAGAAGCTGATGGCATTGATTTGAGACCCTCATTCTTTTCTAATATAGGTGTCGAGCCATTTAAAATTTCCCCTAAGTACTGTTTTAGTGTTATTTCACAAATGCTGACGTGTTGTATTTTGATTTTCATCGAGTTCAAAATACTTTCTAGTGTCCCTTCTGGTTTCTTTTTTGACCCATGGATTATTTAAAAGTATCTTATTTTATTTCCACACATTTGGAGGAGATTTACTAAATATCTTTTTGTTATTGATTTCTCATTTAATTTCACTATGGTCAGAGGGCATACTTTGACTTATCCTAAATTTATTGAAACTTTTTATGGTTATAATGTGGTCTATCTTGGTAAAAAATTTTAGGTGCACTTTAAGAATATGTACTGTACTGTAGTTTGATGAAGTGTTTCAAAAATGTTAATTAGGTCCAGTTAGTTGATCATGTTGTTCAAGTTTACTGTATGCTTCCTGATTTCCTGCCTGCTTGCTCTATCAATTATTGAGAAAGGGACACTGAAAGGGACACTGACTATAATTGTAGATTTTTTCCATTTATCTTGGCAATTCTGTCAATTTTTTATAGAATTTAAATTTATACTTAAGTATTCATATTTACAGTGGATTTCTTAGAGTCAGCACATAGTTGAATCTTCCTTTGGGTAAATAATCTGACAATATTGGCCAACATTTCTTCAATATTCCTTATATTTAATTATGGCTTTTAGATTACCTATATTTGATTTGAGTATTGATATGATTGGGTTTAAATTTACTCTCTTGCTATTTGTTTTCTATTTAGTTCCATGTATACATTTTCCCTTTTTCCTCTTTTTCTCTCTTTTTTTGGATTATTTGTATGATCTCACTTTACCTCCTTTATTGGTTTAATTAGCTATAACCTTTTTAGTGGTTACTTTGGGTTTATTATACATCTTTAACTTATGCCAGTTTATTTGTAAGTAATATTGCACTACTTCATGTACAGAATAAGAACTTTAGAATAGTATGCTTCCATTTCTCCCCTTATTAGCCTTTATGTTATGGTTATCACACATTTTACTTCTATATATGGTATAAATCCTGAATACTTTTTATTCTTTGCTTTAAACCAATAAATTATCCCTTAGAGAAGTATTTCAGCCCTGGCTGGTGTGGCTCAGTGGATTGAGTGCCGACCTATAAACCAAACAGTCACTGGTTTGGTTTCCAGTCAGGGCACATGCCTGGGTTGCAGGCCAGTTCCCCAGTGGGGGATGTACAAGAGGCAACCACACACTGATGTTTCTCTCCCTTTCTTTCTCCTTCCCTTCTCCTCTGCCTGGAAATAAATAAATAAATAAAATCTTTAAAAAAATATTTCATATTTTCTCACATAGTTACCATTTCCAGAGGTCTTCATTCTTTTGCATAAATCCAGATTTCTATCCCACATGGAAATTGAAACTGACTTCCCTTTGTCTCAAGGACTTCCTGTAATATTCCTTATAGTGTAGGTCTGCCAGTGATGAATTACTTCAACTTTTTTATTTTGGAAAGAAAATTTATTTCACCTTTGTTTTGAAATATATTTTCATTGGGTATGGAATTGTAGATTGGTGGGGTTTGGGGTTTTGTTTTATTTTTTACATCTTGTACTTTAAAGATGTACCACTGTCTTCTGACTTGAACTGTTTCCAATGAGAAGTCTGCTGTCATTCTTTTTCCTTTTTTATGTGATATGTCTCTTTCTCTGGTTGCTTTTCAGATTTTCTTGGTATAATTACTTTTAAGCAACTTTCTTGTGTAAAGGTGCAATAATAAACTTGCCTATGTGAACTTTTATGTTTATTGTGCTTAATGTTTATTGAAACTTTTGAATCCATGGTTTATAATTTTATCAAAGTTGGAAATTATTTGACTATTGTTTTTCCAAATATTTTTCTGCTCTCCCCCTCCTTGGACTGTGGAGACCAATCACACCTATACTAGGAGTTGTGTTGTGTGTCAGCGATGATATCTCCATTAAATTGTTTTTCTCTGTATCTCAATAGTTTCTCTTGGAAACTTTCTATTGCTATATCTTCAAATTTACTAATTCTTTCTTTTGTGTTATCAAATCTTCTATTAATCCAATACAGTATATTTTTAATCTCAGACACAGTATTCTTTTCAGCTTCTAGAAGTTTGATTTGGACCTTTTCCTCCCAGTTTTTGCTTAACATGATCAATCTTTCCTACAGTATATAGGTTGAGCATATGAAAATAGGTATATTGTTATGTTTTTATATCCTTATACACTAAGTCTATCTTCTGGATTCTTTTTAGGTCTGTTTTTATTGATTAGCTTTTCTATTTCTTATGGGTTATGTTTTCCTGCTTTTTTTTTCATGTATGGTAGTTTCTGGTGGGTTACCAGATATTGTGAATTTTACCTTGCTGTGTGCTAGTCATTTTACTATTCTTATTAATATTCCTGAACTTTGTTTCGGAATGCTGTCAAGTTGCTGGATAGTAACATGATTCTGTTGAGACTCATTTTTCAACCTTATTAGACAGAACCATTACCTTTTCTTCCCCTCACTACTGAGGGAATACCCTTCTAAGGAATCAACTCGATGCCCTGTGCTTTATGAGGTTTTTCACTCTGGTTGGAAGGGATATCAACAAGGTCTTGTGTGTATTTTGGAAATTGTTTCCTCTGCTCTCATGTGACATTCTGTCTTCAAATATGGGTAGTTTCCTCATATACAAATGCTGCTCAATATTCAGTTGCAGGTTTGAGGGGAATTCTCAGCAGATCATTAAAGCTCTCTTTCTGCAAAGCTCTTTCCTTTGAAGTTCTTTTCCCTGTGAGCTTTAGTTGCTTTGGCCTCCGCAGACTCCATGCTCTGTCTCCTCAACCCAAGGAGACAGCTGGGACCCTGCTTCCTGTGCTGCAGCCTGGAAACTCTCTCCAAGCAGAAGCTGACAGTTGTAGGGCTCACCTCATGAGTTTTCCCTCTCTCAGGAGTTGCTGTTTTGTGCTGCTCAATGTTCAATATTTGAAAACTGTTGTTTTATATATTTTTATCTAGGTTTCCAGTTCAGGACAGAGGGCAAGTCCAGTCTGTATTATTTCATCTTCCTAGAAGCCCTGTAATGACATTTTTATTTATTATCAGTATAATCTTATGCATATGATTATCTCCATTTTGTAGATTAGATAAAATGAGGTATAGAGAATGAGTTGTAGTATAGTAGAGTTGCAAGGCAGAATAATATAGCAGATAGAAAAATGGATTGTATAGCCAACATTTATGAGTCACATGACCTTGGACAAATTATTTAACCTCTCTGTGCCTCAGTCTCCTCACCTGTAAAAATGGAGTGATAATAATAAAAACTACCTTTAGTAACTACAGTTACTACAAAGTATTAGCTATTATTATTAGGGTAGAATAGTTGAAAAATCTAGAGTTGAGTATCAAGCAAACACATTTTGAACTCTAGCTCCATTGTTAGCTTTATACTATGGAACCTATATCATGTATATCAATCAGGGTTCAATTAAAGAAGCAGGACCACTTGGAGATTCTAACCAGAGCCATATTGGAAAGAACATTCTGGGAACTGTAGTTCAGCTGAGCCAAGTTCGACACATTGCAAAGCCATACACCATGCTAGTTAACTGCTCTGAGAATCTAGTGTCTCATCTGTGAGATGGGATAATAATACCCATCATTGGGTGAAATGAGATAACGCACTTGAAGCACTTGTCTGGCACAGGGTAGGGTTCAAGACACGGTTTTTATCCTAGACACACAGGATCCCACAGCTAATAAACTGCCAGAGGCATGATCTTTTCCTGAAGTCTGTTGCTCTCCCCACTTTACCATGCTGCCTCCTGGTGCTGGTCCTGGGAGTGTGAGGATGAGTAAGAAAGTCCCTAGTCAGAGGATCCCGCAGTTCAGTAGGAAGTAAGCCTGGGGCATAAATAAGTATAATTTACTACAGGAAATGGAGACAGTCCCTCTTATTGGGAGCATTCTACGACACTGGCTCTGAGCTGGGTTCCCTTCATGTGGAAAGGGGAGCAAGGTATCTATGGTTTACTGTATACCTACTGTGTGCCAGGCACTGCAGTAGGTAGTTTATGTGATGATCGCATTCAGTCATCACAACTGAAAAATGAGCTAGATATCATTATTATCTCCATAATACAGACTAGAGACTTCAGATCTACATCACAGAATAACCAAGTGACAGAGCCCTTAAGTCCTAGGGATGGGTAGAATGGCAGTGGAAACTGCAACGTGGGTTCTGTCCTGAGGTCATTCTGCAGATGGGGACTCCACTGAGCTCAAAAGCCAGGACTGGCCCCAGAGCTACCTCTGTGCCTGTGTCTGCCTGCGGGCGGTGGGCACAGTGGGCGCAATGGTGGCTGCAGTGCCGGTGGTGGTGGCAGCAGCAGGCGGCAGCAGGGAGACAGTCACACCTCGCTGTTTTGTAAACTGTTTCTCACAGCTTGTTTGTTCCGGGTTAGGGCTGGAGCGGCACCGTATGGAAGTGTGACTCATTGTTTAATGTGGCAGCTCATTAGCAGAGCTTGTTGCTGCCTCTGATTTCTCTGCTCTTGCTAATTGGAGAGCCCAGTGGGGCCCTGGCTTCCCGTGAAGAAGAGCCAGTCCCTTAGGGCTTCAGCTGGCCTTTGCCCCTCTGGCTTCCTGAGGAAGCTGCCCCATGCCTGTGGGTACTAGTTTCAGCCAGGCCAGGTTCAAATCCCACCTCATTCTGGCTGGGTAGCCTTGGACAAGGCTCCTTGTCCAGTCCTCTTCTCTGAGCCTCAGTTCCCCTACCCACCTATAATATGTGTAAAGTTCTCTGGCACATAGTAGCTGCCCAATACAGCGGTTCCCCCTTATCTGCCATTTAGCTTCCTGTGGTTTCAGTTACCTATAGTCAACAATGGTCCAAAAAATATTAAATAGAAAATTCCAGAAATAAACAATTTTTAGGTTTTAAATTGTGCTGTGGACCAAAAAAAAAAAAAAAGTTCCATGGCAAGGAGCCTCCCAGGGTGAGCTGACCATGAATTCCTAACTAGGCAGGTCATGGAAGGTAGTCATGTCCCAGGCCTGTAACTTCTTTAGTGAAAGGTTTTAAGCCAGCCTTGTCCATTGTTCTTGTACAGCTGGGTTCACACACCTTCGAAATGTCTAAATACCCCTGGAAGCAGGTATTAACCCTGAAAAGAGCACATAATCTGAACTATCCTGTAATCTAATTCAACACCTTGCGTTCTCCAATCTGCCCTATGCCCCCTCCTGATTTCAAATGCAAAGAGAAGCTGCAAAACTGTTATTCTCAGGAGCATTTCAGATCTTGTTCCCCAGTATATGTCATCAGTTTGGCTAAAATAAACTCTTATAAAAATTCTCTACAGGTCTGGACGTTTTTTATGTTGACAGTGCGTTGTTCTGAGTAGTGTGATGAAATCTCGTGCTGTCCTGCTCCATCCAGCTCTGAACGTGAATCATTCTTTATCCAGTGCACCCACACTGGATATGCTACCCACCGGCTAGTCGCTTAGGGCCTGTATCAGCTGTCAGATAGGCTGTTGGCAAACCACGGTGCTCATTCTCAGGTAATCCTTCTTTTACTTAAGAAGGGCCCCAAAGCTATTCACGTAACTTTTATTACAGTATATTGTTATAACGGTTCTCTTTTATTATTAGTTACTGTCACTAATCTCTTACTGTGCCTAATTTACAAATTAAACTTTATCATAGGCGTGTACACATAGGAAAAAACCAGAGGGCACAGGGTTCGTACTGTCTGTGGTTTCAGGCAGCCACTGGGGGTCTCGGAATTTTTCCTGCGTAGTAACTGCTGTGAGCAGCTGTGGTGGTGTCACAGTTAGGCTGGGGCTGCTGGGAGCCCTCTGCCCTGACCTGCCTGGGGCAGCCACCCCGAGCAGAGTGCCCCAGGGGCTCCCAGTGCGAGGGCGTGTTCCATTTAGGTAATCTAACATTTCTCCCTTCCATGCTAACCCCTTCAAAAACAATTCCACCAGGTTCTGTTCACCCTCCATGTCCCCAGAAGGGACAGCGCAGCTGCGTTGGGGACAGTCCCTGCCTGCTCTTGAGTGGAAGTCTGCTTCCCTGGAACTCTGCCTCAGGGCCCAGCTCTCCTCTTCAAGGCCCCACGGAACATGTCCGCTCCCTTGGCCAGGTGACTGTCCTTTGCTATTTGGAGACAGTGATCACGTCTCCTCTCCAAATAGTCTCTTCAGGTGGAACCAGTCCAGGTCCTTCAACTGTCCCTTCATGACATAGTTCACTGGACTGTGATGTCCACGGTGTCCCTGAGTTGTGACATGCTATGGCCTCCTTCTGAGGCCCTCCTCGCCCTCCTTACTCTCTCTGGAGAGGCTCCTCCTTGCCTACATGCCTCTTGAGGTGCGTGGTCTAGAATTTGACCCAGTCTCCCTCTGCACAGAATAGGGCAGCCCCAGCTCGTCCTATGTGCGAGACCTATACTGTTCCAATAGAGCCACCTATGTACTTTTAAATTTTCTAATAGCCACCTTACAGTAAAAGGAAATAGGTGACATTAACTTAAAATGGTATTTTACAATATTTAGCCTAATATGTCTAAAATACATCATTTCAACATATGATCAATATAAAAATAGTGAGGTATCGCCAACATTTTTTTTCATACAAAATCTTTCGACTCGGGTGTGTTTTTACACTTATTTGGAACTGGCCACGTTTTAAGGACTCGGTAACCACGTGGACTAGTGACTGTGGTGTTGGACAGTGTGAGCCAGTTCTAGGCTCAGCCCCTACTCACGTGGTCTGAACGGCTCCGGTGCGGTGGCTCACACGGCACTCCGATTCAGGAGGAGAGAACAGTCTAGGGCCCGAAGGCTAGGGGAGTGAGGTCCTGGTCTTGGTTTCATCACAGCAAACTGTGTAGGTGACTGTGGACAAGTCCCTACCCCTGTCTGGGCCTCCTCATCTGACAAATACGAGCTGAGGGGGAAGAGAAGCACCTGCTCTTGGCCAGGAGCTTTGTGCGCCTGTGTGATGTGGGTTTTCTCCTCCTGTTTCCCGGATGAGGAAGCTGAGCTCAGAGAGGTCTGACCCCCACCCACTCCAGGGACTTGTGGATTCACCTCCCAGGGTACCTTGTCACCAAAACCAACTGTTTCCAAAAGTAAGACAGATGTGGCTTCTATTGCGAAGCTTTCTAAAGGACACTACACCCTTCCCTGTGTTCCCTAAAAAGGAGTAATGGACCTGAATTTACCTTTTCCTTGGTTCAGGATCATCAGGGATAGACTTTTTAATTTTAAAATAAAGAGCGAGAACGGTAACTTTCGAGTGTCCGTTATTTACTGCATACCATACAATGATGTCATTAAATTCTTACTCAGCCCTGGTTAAACTTTGGATATTGTCCATTTTCACAGATGAGGAAACTGAGACTCAGAACCGCTTAGAGACTGGGCAGAAACTCATGCAGAGAAATTCAGCCCCTCCTCACCTCCACGTTGCTTCTTGAGGGTCTGCGGGCTCAACTTCGAGGGCCCGTGACTGACCAAGATTTCTTACATGAGCTTTAAAAGTTGGTCCAGCCCTTGTTGGGGGCTAGGGCATACACTGTGGGTATCTGCTGCCTTACTTTTTGGCCTGTACTGGTCTGAGAAAGCAAATACTATAGAACACACATTTAAGCTTTGCTTTCTTGACCTGTCTGTCACATTTGCAGTATTGACTAGTTCCTTCTGTTTTAACTACTCGCTTCTCTTGGCTTTCATGAGTCTACCCTTTGTTAGCTCTCTGGCAGCTCCTTCTGGAATCCTTTGCGGTCTACTCTTGCTCTGCTCCCTGTAATGTGCGGGCATCCTTCAGCATCCCCCTTTAACTCCCTGCTTTCTCCATATCTTGCTCCACATCACCCCCAGGGCCTCAGCCCCTCCCATGCTCTCACCATCTCTGTGTCAGGGACTCCCACATTCACGCCTCCTGTCCGCACCTCTGTCCCGAGCTCTGCGCTGTGTATCAATGCCTGTCGAAGAGATGTCTTCTCTCTGCCTGTCCCATAGGCACCTCCAACTCAACACCCCCAAACCGAATCCATCATCTTCCTCTGCTGTTCCTGCCCTCACTTGTGATCCCGGCTCAGTGAACCACTGTCCCCCAGCCTTATAATACCGGCAACCGTGTATCAGGAGCTGATAGAGTACAGACTCCATGCTAAGTAATTCCATGGCTCTCACTTGATCATTACTCAACCAAGAGAGGTTTTATTTCTTGGACTATATTAGGTGCTCAGGAAATTATTGGGAGACCAGTTCAAACATTCACCTTTGTGAAGCCTCTCACATTCCACCCCCTCCTGCCCCATTCAGGTCCTGGGCTGGGCCTGAGAAATGAGTGGGATACAGACCCAGTGCTAGGAGACATCACAGACTACTAGAGTAAACAGATGTGGAAACAGATAATTACAACGAGAGTGAGGAGAGCCACAGAAGTGCGTCGGGAACAGAGGAAGAAGGACTGACACACTCACAGAGGTCCGGGCAGCTTCTCTGAGGAGGTGAGAGCTAAACTGAGGGTTGAAGGACGCCAGGAGTTCATCCTGGGGAGGCGGGGTGAGGCCTGGGTGCAGTCTTCACCTTGCCTGCGACTTACTTCCCGTGTCTGGGCTTCCTGTCCTCACCCATCGTTCATGCCGAGTCTAATTCCTAAAGAGGGACTTGAGGTAGATTCTGATTTTTATAAAATGACACACACAATAACAACAGGACGACAAAGTGAAGAGAAAGAGTAAGAGCTTTGTAATAAAATGGGAAAAGAGAACGAAGACACTGAAGGTAGTTGCCTTGATCAAATACATGATTTACCTCTATGCTCCCCTGCAGGCGAACAAGACTGCACCTGCTGCATCGTGGGGACAAAGGGCCCGTCCAGCCCCCCGGTAGAGCCATAGTACCTCCACTCCACAGTTGACCCTTGGTTTGTTCCCTGTGTTTATGGCTCCCTCGTGTACTGGGCTGGTCAGTGTTGTTAATTGGTCTCTAACTCTGACTCATTCACATGGCTAAATTGGACAGAGAGGCTGTGCAGCCAATAGTTTTGGAGTAGCTATGTTTTTGTTTGTTTGTTTGTTTTGTTACAATCACTAACTCTGAGATGTGAACAGAGAAGGAACTGAAGCTCAGAGGAGTTAAGCGAATCATCAGCAGGGCTGGCTCTGGGGCCCCACCTCCCCCGGCACAGCCTCTTCACGAGTTTGGCTGGGATGGGTCTGAGGACGAAATGTCTCGGGGGAAGGAGCCAGCCTGGGTGTCCAGTTTGCCGTGCTGCCGTCACAGAGCAAGCTGCACACCTGCAGGAGTCCGGGTGGAAAGAACGGTTGTGTGCCCCTGCTTGGCTGGAGCACAGGCAATTTATTTATGAATTTAGATGGTTGAAAAAACAAAAGCCACAAGAAAGAACCAGCACTTGTCAAGTGCCTACTGTGTTCCAGGGAATTCTGTTACCACATCTTCATCTGTGAAACGGGGATGACAATGAAATAATAGCAACCTCTCCAGGTTGATAAAGGGCCAGTGAGAGCCATGGAATCACTTAGCATAGAGCTTGCCCTTGATAGGCCCTTGATAAATAACCTTGCTATTATCTGTGTCATTATTGTCATCATCCTCACAATGGTCCTGTGAAGTAGGTACAGCCCATGCAGCTTACAGCTAAGGAGCTGAGGCTCAGGGAGAAGAACTGCTCATGGTCGCACAGACAGAGCCAGAAGCTAATCCAGGGCTGCTGGGCTCAGTTCCCGTGTTCTCTCCATGTTGAGGGGCAGAGGGCAGGAAATAAAGGCTCAAGACAAGTGTGCAGAAGCAGCTAGGCTTGGGGAGAGTGTGGACGGCATCAGGTTCCTCTGTCAGGGGAGGGGGCCTCCGAAGGGCATCCGCGGAGAGAGCCTGGATACACACGACCCACCTGCACCCTGCAGTGAGAGATGCTGCCATTGTAGCAGGGCCATGCTGGGGCCGCACACACAGCACCCAGAGGAGCGGTGGAGAAGCTCCCAAGCACAGAGCACACTGAGGCTGGCCCCGGGTCCCAGGGCACTGGGGAGGGCCAGGCTTCCCAAGGGGACCATCTTGGCACCTTGGTGATGAGAGCTTAGGAAGGGTGGGATGGCATCATTTGCATGGACCACATTTTTGGCCTGTCCTTACTTAGTCGAACTCAAGTATCAAATCGCTAGGATTAAAAAGTAAAAGGTAAGTGTATGGGCTGAGAGTGTTCCACAAAACAAGGAGCAGGGAAGTGATATATCCCAACGCTGCTCAACTGGCCACTCAGTTTGGCCCCACCCACCCGGCGACACGTGAGGTGGAAGCACTGGCTCTGGGGTCAGAAAACTCAGGCTTCTGACTCTGTGACCTGTGGAAAGTCACTCTACTTCTCCGAGCCTCCGCTGCCCCTCTGAAATAGTCCCAACATTTCAGGGTTCATTAGGGATCAAGGGAGAACTATGGAATCACTTACCATAGAAGCTGCATTTAGGAAGCACTTGACAAATATCATTCCATTTGTTATTACTGTCATGCTCACAACAGCCCTGTGAGATTTCCTCAGCCAATGCTGCCTCAGTTTCCTCCGCAGATGCTCTCAGTTTCCCCATTTCCCGAATGGGAATAGTGTTGATGACTGCAGACTGGGGCCTCTGAGACCATCCGCTCCAGGCCCCCCTCCCATTTGACCGATGGGAAAACAGAGCCCCTGAGGAGCAGAGAGGTGACTTAGCCCAGGGCAGGGCCAGAAGCGGAATATCGCAGCCCGGTGTTCTGACAGCATCGCTGGGTGAGGGAGATGACAGGCTGGGGTCAGGACAGCCCAGAGGAGGGGTCCCGGGCAGGGCAGGGCAGTGGGGCCACAGCCAGACGTTAGGTCTTCTGCCAGGCACTGCTGTCAAGACCTTGCTTCACCTTCTCCTTTCAGTGTCCCTGGGAGGTCAGGGTTGGGATCCTCGCTTCACACGGTAAGAAACAAGACTCACAGAAGTCTGAAGCCAGACAGCATCTTAGCGAAGGAGACAGAATTCAAGCCTGGTTTTACCAGCCCCCAGATCCTATACCTCTTCTGTTACCTCTCTTGTACTGGGCTGAATAATGCTCCCGCGCCCCCTAAAGTCATGCTGTTTCTAGAACCTCAGAGTGTAACCTCATTTAGAAATAAAGACTGCAGATGTAATTAGTTAAGATTTGGTCAAGTGGAGTAGGGGGGCCCTAATCCAATACGGCTGGTGTCCTTACACAAAGAGAGACACAGAGAGGAGAATGCCATGTGCAGACGTGGGGAAGAAACAGGGGAGAACAGCATGTGAAGATGGAGGCAGAGACTGGAGTGGTGGCGTGTCTGCAAGACAAGGAACACAGGGATTGTCTGCAGCCAACCACCAAAAGCTGGGAAGAAGTGAGTAAGAGAGGGTTTTCCCCTAGAGACTTCAGGGAGCAGAACCCTGCCAATCCTTTGATTTCGGATCGCTAGCCTCCAGACCTGTGCGAAAACAAATACCTGTCGTCTTAAGTCGCTTTGGTACTTTGTTGCCGCGGCCCTAGCAGGCTTATGTACCTCCTTCTGTAATATGGAAAGAAGGGGACTTACAAGCATCGCGGATCCCAGGTGCGGTTGTGCTGGAATTTAGGATATCAGGGCAAACCTGAGGTGGAGAAGAACATATATTTGAGGGGAGCACACATTTGTCTGCAATGTGCTCTTTGCTTGTGATCTTCACTATCTCCCACAGGGAAGTGTAGCCATTCCCATTTCACAGATGAGGAAAGTAAGGCTCAGAAAAGAGATTTGGCCCTAGGCTCATTTCCCTTTGCCACCAGGTGCCATGTAGGAAGCACACCCAGACGCCAGTTGAGTCCCAGGGAGGTAGGAGGCTGTACTTCCCCTCTCTGAACCTCATTTTCCTCACCCAGAAAATGGGAATGATAGTACCTGCCTCTCCGGTGGTTGTGAGGTGGAAGTGAGTTTATTCTCTTATTCAACAAATATTACTTGAAGATCTCCGGGCCAGTTCTGGCTCTATCTAGGTCCTGGGGACACACAGCAGTGGACAAGAAAGGCAAAATTTGTGCTTACAAGAAGACATGTTCTTCTGGACAGTCTCTGTCCAGTGCTCTACAGGGGCTGACACTTAGTAAGTACTCAGTAAAACTAACGGGGATAAGAATATAGGATTGAATTAGATGGCGTGTGGAATGGGCGTGGGCTTTACAAACAGCTCGCTTCAGTTCTAATTCTCTACCATTGTCTGTAGGGGTACAGCCCCCTGGCCCAGGAGGACATTAGCTCCTTTTGACCTGGGCCACATGTTCTCGGGCACCCAGCAGTTGCCAGTCCAAGCTGCCTCCCCAAAGCCAGCAGAAGTCTGCCCCAGGCATGGACTTCCGAGTCAGCTAAAGGAACCTTGGGTCTTGTCACCAGGGCTCTCCCCCACTGCACTGTCCCCCTCAGCTACACAGCCTCAGCTCAGCCCCACCCACTCCCTGACTCTGTCCCTGGGCCAGGCCTGAGCCTGCCCTGGAGGCTCTCCCAGCTGTCCTGATGTCCCCTCTGGCTCCTGCAGACACTCCCCCTTTCCACCCCTGGAGGCCTGTCTGGACATCAGCCCCTCCCCCTCCAGAGGCGTCCCCAGACTTCCCCTCTGGGCTATTCTTTTTTCCTGACAACAGTGATATCAAATGTCAAACCAGGCTCTGCTGAGCACTGACAGGTGGAGGTGGGGGTGGTTCTTGATAACTGTGTGGTTTAGGGGAGGATCCTCTAGTATCCCCCACAGGGACTTGTAAAGGCTGGCCGTGGTCTGGCTCTGCTCCCAACAACCCACAGTGCTTTCTGAGCAAACCCCTCCCTTCCCAGACCTCGAGTTCTCTGAACCATCAAGGAGAGGCAGCTGTCTCTGCCTTCACTGGGTGGTATGAGGATCTGGGGACACTGGAAAAGCCCTTGGGGGACTGGGAAGATCCTGGGCAAGTGGCAGTGGCTCCTCTGAAAGCTGACTGTCTTCCAGATGGGCTCTGCCAAGGGGTTCTAGGGGTGCTGGGCAGCTATGTCCGTGAGATCTCAGAAAAGCCCGTCCTTCTGTCCTTACTTGCCCTGAATGCGCTGGGACAGCTGGCACTGAACTCTGGGGCAGCAGGCTTTGGCGGACCCTGACAGCTCCGCAGTGGCAGCAGCGGAGGTGGCAGTGGCCGCAGTGGTAGAGGCTATTCTGAGAGCTGGGAGGGGCTGGGGAACTAACTCTGGAGCGGAGGGGAGGAGACAGTCCTGTGAGGGTCGGGGGAGTGTCACTGTGGCACTCCCCAGGGCGGGGTGTCGGCCGGCAGCATTCTGTGTTGAGAGAGCTGTGTGGTGTGGTCTCCTTACTGGGAACTGATGGACCAACAGAGGTATTGAGGCATGCACTGAGGTTGTCTGGGTGTATGTACACAATTTTCGTGATCCAAGTAGGAGCTGAGTGTGGGTAAAGCACTTGTCTGTTAGTGTGTGAGCAAGAGAGTGTGCTTGCATTGGAAAACAAGCATCTTTAAGCCCAGGGAAAGTGTGAGCAGAAGCCAATGTGTCTGTGTGTGGAAGGGGAGGAATGCAAGGGTAAGCAAGTGGGGGCTTGTTTGTGAGCAGGAATGAATGTGGGAGTGGTAGGGAGGGTAAAGGGCAGATTGAGAGCAAGCATGGGGGAGGAGAGGGGTGGGGAGGGGACAGACCTGGGCCAAGAATTGTAGGAAGATTTGAGCCTCTGCAATTGGGATACAAGTGGATGGGGCATATGCAAGTGTGCATGTAAGTGAGCCAGCATGTGTGTGTGGGCATGAGTGTGCACACGGTGAGAGTGGGTACCAATGGAAGACATGTACCAACAATAATAAAAACAGCAAGCCTTTATTGAGCACTTCCCCTGAGCTCAGTTCTGATATCCATGATCTTATGGAATTCTTCAAATATCTTATGAAAAGTCAGTGCTACGACAACACTCATTTATAGATTAGAAAATAGTGGCTTTGAGCAGTTAAGTAACTTGCCCACACTCTCAACCACTATGTTATACTGCCCCTAGTGAGTGCGTAAGCTGGGGTCAAGTTGTGAGTAATGAAAAGTGAGTATCAGCATGCGGCATGGTGGGAGTGAGTTTGTATGTGTGTGAAGCAGGGCTGAGTGTGCCAGATGTGGGTCCCGGAGGAGATTGCAGGCAGCAGCTGTGGACACTGGGTAGGGCAGGGGCCTGAGCAGAGTCTGAGTCAGCCTGAGTCAAGGAGTGTCTGCCAATCCAGCTTTCCAACCCTGCAGTGGCAGCCTGTGCCAGGGCCCCCAGCTAAGGAACCTCCCAGCTCTGGTATGGCCCCCAGCAGGCCTCCATCTCACAGAGCAGGCTGGGCCAGGGCCGAAGCCTGCATGAGGCCTGCCTGGCCTCCGGGGTACCTCAGAGGGCAGCTCCCCATGTGGGCTCCCCAGGCAGGGAGGGCATGTGGGAACTCTGGGAGGGGGTCCAGCAGTGATTTCAGAGCCCTTGTGACTCTAAACAGACCACCTGGAAAGTGGGTGCATATATGCAGAGGAGTATGGGGGACAGCAATGTTTCCCATGCCCACCCTGGCCTACAGGATGTAACTCAGGAAGATGCTGTGCCAGGCATTTACAAGCTGGTCCTGGCTCTACCCTGGGGGAGGGTAAGGAGGGGACCTTCTAGACACTCCCGCACCCTCACCCTTAGCTCTACTCCTTGGGACCCCAGTTGGAAAGAAGAAATTTTTGACAGAGGCTGTCTCCCATGGCCAGAGAAGTCTGCAAGTTGCTGTCTCCAGCCTCTCCAGGAGTGTGGTACTGGCTGATGAGCTTGGGATTCTAGTCCTGGCCATTTCATCTAGGTGAGTCACCTCCCCACTCTGGGCCTCAGTTTCCTGACTGCAAAAGAGAAATACTGTCCTCAAGGAACATAGGCATTGCTGATAGAGGGGACAGCAGTGTGAGCCGGCAAGGAACAGAGCTAGGAGCAGCGGTGTTGGGAGCTGGGGTTAGAGAAGGGATCAGGGATGAGTTGACACTTGAGCTGAGCTTTGAGGAATGGAAAAATCTCTGATCACGGCCTGGAGGGGGTGAAAGGGTGCTCTAGGCAGAGGGGATGCTCTGAGCAAAGGCTGGCGGGTGGTGTGGTGACAGGAGACCCAGCCTGGGGCCCTGTGGGATGAGGTCACGGGCTGCCCAACTTCTCAGCCAGCCTCTCCCTTCTGAGGCCTGATGATGACATGATAAGCATCTGACTTGGCACTAGCCTCTGCAGTAGGAGCCCCATCTGTCTCTTTTGCTGCTCTTGCCATAGTGGCCTGAACAGTGCCTGGAGCATTAAAGGTGCTCAATTTAAGTAAATGAATGAACTGTTAAATGAATGAGAAGCTTCTCCCCATACAAAATGAACTATGAGGCAAGTCCTTCCTCCAACAGCCCGTGCAAGAGCATCCCACAGAGTTTTTAAAACAGTGGTTTTGCAAAGTGTAGTCCTGGTTGCATAATCTGGGAACTTGTTAGAAATGCAAAATCTACAGTCCCAATCCAGGCTTACCCTGTGAGTTCCAGCAACGTGTTTTCACACTTTAAACTTTGAGAACCGAGACTCTAAAACTATGTTCACAGGCACCCTAAGAGCCCATGAAAGCTTCATTTGCAGATGGAAAAGATAAACGTGTGACAAAGCCTGGTCCAGAACCCAGGTATTCCTAACCCATTCTCCTTCCCCAGGCCAGTGTGGGGCACAAAGGCCCCTGGATCATCAGCCCCATCAGGTTTCTAAGACTTGGAAAAGCCAAGGGTCTAGAGTCAGGGGGCTGGGCATTCCTCCCAGGAGTAGAAGGCGGGACCAAGTGCCCTGAGTCCCGCCCCATCACCGTTGCCCCGGGAAACCCCGGGTTGTAACAATAACCCGCTGACGCGCTTCTGGGAGGGATCGGGCCGAGTCCGTAGGCGGGACGGCCCTACTGAAAACCAATGAGAACTCTCGGACCCCGCCCCCGCGCCCCCTCCCCTAGCGCCGAGCAGGGGGCGGTGTCGCGCCCGCCACTCCTCCCCTGCTCCGTAGGCGGCGCTGTTCCTTGCAGGGGCTGTGGCAGGGTCGTCCAGAGCCGCGCGCCTCGCGGCCCCACCCCGGCCAAGGGGCGGGGCACCCGGCAGGCAGAGGATTCCGCGGCAGCCAGTGGGTACGCCCCGCCCCCTCCCGCGCCGGGCCCGCCCCCTCCCGGTCCCCCGCCCATTCCGAGGTGCAGCCGGCGCTGAGCGCGGCAGGCGCGGGAGCTGGCGCTGGAGCCGGAGCGGCGGCGGCGGCATTCTCGGGGCGGCGGCGGCGGCGGCGCGGGCTCCCGCACGGGCTTGGGCTCCGGCATGGTGCAATCCGGCCTCGTCCCGGGAGAGCGGGGCCCGGGCGCGGGGCCGGCGCTAGGGGAGCGGCGGCAGCGACGGTGGCAGTGTCGGCTGCAGGCTCAGGCAGGCGGCAGGTGCTAGAAGCGGAGCTGGGCGAGGTGTGTGCCCGTTGGGCTCCGGGGCCGCCGCCCCCTCACTGCTCCCATCTTTCCCTCCCTTTGGGCTTTCCAGCGAGTCCAGCCCCCTGTCTCCGCGCTCCGGCCCATGGCGCCCCGCGGTTGAGCCGGCGCCGCCAGGGACCCCTCCCGCGGGCCTCCCCGGGGCGTGCAGATCCCGGAGCCTCCCGCCCACCCTCCGCGGAGCCTCCCTCTCCTCCTCGCCCGAGGCGGGCGGGACCATGGCTGCGAAGCTGCGAGCGCATCAGGTGGACGTGGACCCGGACTTCGCGCCGCAAAGCCGGCCGCGCTCATGTACCTGGCCCCTGCCGCAGCCCGACTTGGCCGGCGAAGAAGATCGAGCGCTGGGTTCAGGGGTGGCTGAGGGCGCCGAGGACTGCGGGCCGGAGCGCCGGGCGACGGCCCCAGCGATGGCCCCAGCGCCGCCGCTGGGAGCGGAGGTCGGACCGCTGCGGAAAGCCAAGAGCTCCCGACGGAACGCGTGGGGAAACCTGTCCTACGCCGACCTCATCACCAAAGCCATCGAGAGCGCTCCGGACAAGCGGCTCACGCTCTCCCAGATCTACGACTGGATGGTCCGTTACGTGCCCTACTTCAAGGATAAAGGCGACAGCAACAGCTCTGCCGGCTGGAAGGTGGGGGCGTCCGGCTGGGGAGGGGCACTGGGCTTGCCAGCCGGAGCTTTCAGGGGCTTCTCGGTGCCTCTGAGCTCAGAGCGGGCCGGCGGGAGGGAGGCCCCGGGGCACCCCCCAGGGGTCACGGAGTATGTGCCCAGGGCGCGGGACCCGCCAGCAGACAGGAGGGGGCGTGCTGGGAGCAGCTGTGTACATGCTCTGGCTACAGGGTGGGAGGTATGGTGGGGTAACAAGGGACTGACTGACACTTTATAGCACCCCCGAGGGACACCGCCAACCCGTCTTTGGGGGCATCGCAGAGGAACACATTCCCAGGTCTCGGACATTGGGAACCTCTTACCCCCGCAAGTGTGCTTTGGGAACACACTTACCCCCAAGTGTGTTACTCTTGTTTTACCCTCTCCATCGGAGCACCGTCCTTAAAGAGATGGAATAATGACTTGGGTCAATAGCTGCTTTCCCCAAAATCTTTCCCACTGCGCTCGCTGCCTGGAGCCTACCCCAGAATGAGGAGTGCAGCCCTGGGCTCACAGTTCTTCCTGTGGTTCCAGTTCACTCTAGGGCACCAGCCAGTCTGGGGTGGGGTGACTTGTCAGGTGACCTGGGATCTGAGTTGTCCATGGGGCAGCTGTTGTCCCCCCTTGTCTTTTATCAGCGTGGTAGACTGGCGATGACCCCTGCTGGTGTTAGGGCAGGGTATCAAGGGCTGGGGATCTGTTCCTGTCTACCACAGGCTGTCTGTCTTCCACTTCCCCGGCTTCCTGAGCTCAGATGTATTGGGCGGTGGGGGGAGGGGCAGGGGTACCCCAGGGGAAGCCTCAGTGCCAGCCAGTGGAAAGGGGAGAGCCATCTTGGAAGAGGACAGGGGCTTGAGTGAATTGTGGCCTCCCTACCCGCTTCTAGCCATCTCCCTGGGGAGTGGGAATAGTCGATGTGTTGGGGGGATAGGAAGTTGGAGATGGGGGTCTGTGCCTAAGGCCTGTGAGCTGTCAGACTCAGTATGGAAGAGAGGGGTCTCTGCCAGGGAGGCATGCCTAAATGGAGGCAGGGGGCCATGCTTGGTGGTGGCTTCAGGTAGGGTCAGAGAAGGAGGTGTGCCAGTGGAGGAGGTGGGGCTTATGGGAATGGACAGCTCTAGATGCCTAGGGGCTGCATTGTATGGGTCATGGGTGCTCTGACCTGGGAGCCCATGGCTCTCAGACCACTGTGGGGTGGGGTCACAGGCAGGAGGAGCAGACATGAGCCATCTTCTCCAGCCTCTTCAGTCCCTTTTGGATCAGCCCCCACTGGAACACTTATTCCCTGCAAGTGGGTCCTGCCCTTGGGCTTTGCTCCCACCTCCCTTTCTGCTCTCCATACACTATCCCACCTTTTCTCCCTGTAGATATATTCCCTGTCCTGAAGGACAGAGTTCAGTAGCCTCTTCCTGGAAGCCTTCCTTAACCCTTTTTAGCTAGCTTAGGATTCCCTCTTCTCTGGCCCTCTCTCTGCCGGTCATAGGTCTTAGTCTTTTGTGTCTTGTCTTATTTCCCTTCCCCACACTGCCTTTGGAAGACAGTAGCAGTGTCAGAGCAATTTCTGTGCTCACAGCAACCACCAGTGCATGTCTGGTGAAAGAGTAAAGAAATGGGTGGATGGGAGGGCACTGTAGGCCAGAGTAATCAAGGAGGGCTTGCTGCAGGAGGTGGCGCTCCTGCTGGGCTTGACGAATAGGGACAATGGGGGAAGATGGTAAGAGGGGACATGAGGTTGGAAGATGGGAGAGAACTGCAGTTTCTTGAGAGTTTCAGGGCCAAGCCCTGTGCCAGACATCTTTTCAGGCATCTGTGCCAGGTGTCTCCTTAAATGCTCTCAGCAGTCTCTGAGGTAGGTTTTCCTGCACCATTTACAGAGCTGGACACTAAGGTGCAGAGTGGAGGAGTAAACTGCCCAAGGTCACACCATCAGTAGCTGGGAAAGCTGGCCTCCAGTCCAGGTGTCTCTCCCCTGACTGCCCCACAGAACCTCTGAAATAGCGTCCTGCTAGGACTGGGTGTGGGAGCGGGACACTGCTGGCTTCTGAATGGGGGCAGGCCTAAATATTAACGTGCGATTGGGAATGTGCTTGGAGATAACTTAGTCCCATGAGTTCATTTCTCGGACTGTGAGACTGAGGCCCAGGAAGGGGATAGGACTCTTCTCAGGCCATCAATGAGCATCAGGCCCTGGATGACAGCCCAGGTCTCCCGCCAGCTCATTGGATTCGATTTCCACTGCACCAAGCTGCTCAGGACACAGTGGTTCTCCCTGTGTCCTGAGCACAGGGAAGGAGGGAGTCCTGGAAGCTCATCCTGGGCTGGGGCATTGGAGAGGGACCCTCAGGCTTGGGCTCCTGACCCAGGCCTTGGCAGAGACCACCCAGCCACTGGAGGAGGGCTCCTCAGAGGGGCCTCTGGCCTTTCCCGTCTCATTCCCTGGTGGTGATTCTCCTACTTCCTGCAAGCCCAACTTCAACTCCCCAGAGAGTCTCTTTCCTCCTCTCATTCCTGCTCCTCCCTGATGCCTGTTCCCCCATTTCCAGTCACTTTTGCCAGGGGCCTGGTAGAGGGGCCATCCCCAACTCCCAGCCAACTTCTGGTTAGCAGGGGCTGTGGTACACCTCAGGTACGTAGGCTGAGGGCAGGGCCCATTGTTCCTTCCTCCCCCACATAAGTGTTGCACGTGGATCCCTGGGGTGTACTAAACCCTGTGTTCGATGGAATAGGGGGGCCTCAAGGAAAAACAGAGGACCTGCCTTCAGGACACATCAGGGCTCAGCCAGCTCCATCCCCAGGCCCTGTGTTTTACATGCAGAAAGGGCCAAAGGTGGGGGCAGAGGTTCGGGGAAGGCAGGTTAGATCCCTTGGGGAGCCAGGCAAGCCCTTACTGAGCAGGTGGAACTTGATCTGAGCTGTCTCCATTGTGGGTAGAATTTGGGAGAAAGTCTTCCAGGGAATGCTGAGTGGATATGCAAAGGCAAGGAGGTGGGTCTGGGGGACCACTGGGCATGCTAGACTATAGGACCAGGGCTTCTAGGTGTGGCTGGGAGGTGGCATGGGCAAGGTAGAGTGGAACAGATCAGGAAGGGCTGATGTCTTTGGCCTATGCCTGGTGGTCCCACCGGTGATATGAGGAGGTAGCTGTGCAAACTGAAGGAGGCGGCAAGCACAGTACACCCGCCAGGCTGAAGCCTGAAAAGAGGCTGGGCTTAGTGCTGGGAACTCGAAGAGGCTGATAGTGTTCCCCTCAGAGTAGAGGGTCTCCCGGTCTGGGAAGAGGCTTGGGCAGCAGGTCCCATCTCTCAGCAGTGTCCTGGAAGGGTGGGTATTTGACATCCAGGTAGAGCCTCCCACTTTCTCAGATGCTCCAGCTCCACCTTCCCTAGTGATGATTCCTCCGGGAAGTCTTCCAGGCTGCTCTGCATCCTGGCGCTTCTTCCATTTAGCGCTCCTTTCTCTTATAGCTCCTGGAGTTGTTCTGCCTGTTTCCTGGCTGCCTGCTCCCCTGGGAGCTCCCAGGCCAAGCCTGGGCGCCTCCCATTCTTGTGGGGGAGGAGCACAGTGGGTGAGGACTTCCTTCTCCCTCGGGGCCTGGAGCAGCTTGGCTGTTGGGGTTTGGATCAGGGGGGGTGGTGCTACCCTCATCTGGCCCAAGCGGGACTGTAGGTCCTAAGTGGGGTGGGGGCTAGAAGGAGGGGCTTATCTGAGCCGCCAGGAGGAGGGTCCTGCTACAGCTGAGCACTGGTTGTGAGTGCAGGGGACGCCCCCATCTTTCCTCCCCCCAAAGCCTGCTGGAGCAGGGCTCCCTCCTCCTCCTTTGTCCTCGGGGATCCCCAGCCCCAAGGGATGGTGGGGTGTGGGAGGAGGCTGTGCGAGCCGGGGTTGGGGGGTGTCCTCACTCCCCCCTCCCTGCACTGCACGAGCGGGGGGCTGGCAGCTGTCCGCCTCCTGGGCACAAGCCCGTGCCAGCCGCTCCTGGCACAGTTGCTGGCACGCCCGGCAGACTCCCACGGCCACCTGCTCACACCCACCCACGAGCGCTGGCTCGGCGGGCCCTTCCGGCTTTCAGGGCCTCCTGACGCCCCTCCCCCGCGCTCTGGAGCCCCCACCCCAGTCCTCTGCTCCCAGCCTTGTCTCCTCACTCCTACCTGCCCCAAGCCCATAGCCCTGGCCCCATACCCACGCAACTTGGGAAGCTGGACCCCCCAGGGCCCTAGGGGCAGATTCCCGCCTGCTGGGAGGAGAAGGAGGGGCGCCAGGGAGCAGACAGATAGACCGACAGACAGGGTGAGGGCCCCCGCCTGCCACCTGGCGCCGCTCCAGCGGGAGGATGGCGGGCAGCGCCGTGCCAGGCGGTAATTGCAGACAGACTAATTTAAAGAGATGAGACGGTTATTTTTAACTTGTGTTAAGGTAATGAACGGCGCGGGGGGTGGGTGGGATGGGGTTTGTGGGTTGGAAAGTTCAGTGCCCCCCAATCCCCACTTTCTGCGGTTTGGGGCCCCACTCTCAGGCCCTGAGGACTCCAGCTTCAGGACTGACTGGAGTTGGGGCTCTGCCAGAGAGAAGTGGGGGTGGCTGAGAGGGCCGGGAAGGAGGCACCCACTAACCAAGAGCATATCCCATCAAATCCTGGCCACCATTCTTCCAGGTGCTTACTAAGATCCCTGGTCCCAGATGGAGAAGTGACTCGCCCTCCGGTCACATCCTTAGGAAGTGGCAGACCTGGGAATTGAACCTCCTTCTGACCCCAAAACTCAAGCTTTTACCATGCCATTGAGGCTGGAAGGGAGCTTGTATTTGGAGTTTGAAAGGGTGCTCTTTGTCTTTCAGTGGTGATGGCCATTGCATGTAGTCCAGGGGGCTGTGGAAACCCCTTTATGCATGTCTGGTGAGGGATGAAGGGCGATTCTGGGCTGTGTCTGCGGGTGGGAGTCTCCGGGATGTGGGCGCATCCGCTGTAACAGAGAGCCCCTCCTCACCTTGCTGTCCCCCTTACCTGTGGCTGACTCACCAGTACCCCCTCCCTACTACAGCTTGTGGGTGTGGGTACCTGGGAAACAGGTACCCATTGGTGTCTAGTTTTTCTACATCCAAATCAGGGGGAAGGGGGAGTCCCTTCATATACACTAAGTGACTGAGAGCTCATGACTTTGGGGACTGCCATCCTGTTGCTACTGGTCTTAATGTTAGGGCTTCCTCCTCTCAGCCATGTCCTATCTCCCTGGAGTAGCACTCAGGGTGCCCTAGTTCAATCCTTTGGGGTCAGCTGGAGCTGTGGAGTTGGGAGTGGGAGAGGGGTGGACAGAGTGCCTGCAGGGAAACCTGACCCAGTGTGTGTGAGCTGGAGCAAAGCTCTGTCCCATTCCAGCCCCTGGTATTCCCATCAGTGTCCAGAGGGCCTTAACACAGTCTTTGGTCCTTCCTGGGCTGTGTCTGACAAACCCTCTGGTTCCAGGAGTTGTGAGGGGTTAGTTGGGACAGAGGACACGAAGTACTGATAGGAGGGATTTCTCAGTGTGGAAGCATCTGAGTACAGTTCGATGGACTCGAACTCAGGACTCCTGCTTGGAACTGCCTACCCTGCCCCTGGCAGTACTCAGGTAGCAAACATACTCTGGGCGTAATGAAGGGAGTATTCATGGCAGTCTCAACTGGCTCCCAGAGGAGGCAGATGGGGGTACAGGGTGTTGGGTGGGCATTAGCTGAGGCTCTGGGGCCTGGGTAGGGTGCTCAGGGGACAGCTGGATCTAGAGCATCCCCCTTCCTCCTGGCACCCTGGTTACCATGGAAACCAACTCCTGTTTGGGACGGTTTGGCTGTTTGCTGCCTCTCCCCACCCCCCAACCCATATGTGGAGGTGGGAGGGGGGCCAGGTGGCGTGTGGGGGAGGGGCCTCCCACACCCTCCCCCCAGGGCCTCCTCCTTTGCAGAGAACCTTTCTAGTCTCCAAGGGGGTGATGCCTCTTGTGGGAAGGGGAACAAGAATTAAGAGCCATAATGTCTGGTGCTAGGCACTTCACATAATCTCTCTCATTTCATCTTCCCTGAGACCTGCCAGGTATGTGTTTATAGCCCCATTTTGCAGTTAAGGAAATGGAGGCCCTGAAAGGTGAAATCATCTGGCCAAGGCAGCATAGCTGGGACAAGGATGAGCCTGGATTTAGGTGCATACCTGTCTGTTTCTACCATCTCCAGTGCTGGTGCGGTGCCAGCCCCACACACCAGCAGACCCTCCTGCTGCAAGGCTTGCGCATGCCCCAGAACCCTCTGGGACTCAGTTCCCTTGGGAGCCAACCAAGCTCCCACTGCTCTGTTTGGACCCCGGGCCCTCTGCTGGCCTTGTCCAGGCCCTGCCCTCCCTCCTGTGTTCCCTGCTGCCTGTGATCTCAGGCTGCCTTTCCACTGCCACCTTTACACCAGACACTGGAGTTCTCAACCCACACCGACTGCCATTGTCACATGCTCACCAAGGCAGCTATTGACTCTCATGGACTGATCCCTTGGGGAACCCCTCAGAAACTCGGAGGGGTGCTTAAGTGGTTTGAACAAAGACCTGCCTCTTAGGTGATTCTGGAACCCACTGCATCTGCCTGAGAATAATTCCTGCCTTAAATCCTTAGCTGTTGGCAAACTTTGCTGATGATCAGAGTCACGTAGAAGCTTTTAGTGAATAAAGGTGTTCACTCCCCATCTCAGACCCTCTATGGTAGACTCTCATCAGGTGGGCTCTGGAATCTGTATTTTAATCTGATGGGTCAGATTCTGAACTGATGCCTTAGATGGTGACTTCCTAGGCTCCTGCTTGTCCCTCTTTCCTGCTCCCAGTGTGGACCAGCCTTTTCGCTAAGCAGGCGGCCCAGGGTTGAACCACTCCTCCTCCTAACTGTTTTTGAATTGAACCCCTGCAGTCAGCTCCCAGGGACTTGACACCGGCCCACCATCCCCAACACATTTGCCCAGCCCCCACATTGTGGAATTACACTGTGTAGAACATAAAGGGAGAGAATGGGCAAATGCCTGCAGCCACCGAGAGCCTTTGGCTGTGGGGATGGAGGGAAAATATCAGTGTAAATACCCAGAATGGTGAAGAACCTGAAAGTTGCAGCCCCTGCTCTCTGATAGCTCCCCATCCGGTGGAAGAGACAAGAGCGTGTGTACCTCACCATCCTGTTACTACAGGATCCAATCCTGGGTTTTCAGTGTGAAGTGCAAGGCCTCAGCCACCTGGCCCCAGTCAACTGCTGCGGCCACGTCACTCACCTTCTCGTCTTTTGACCCTTGCTTTATCCACGCTGAACTGTTCCAGCTCAGGATTCAACTCTCATTGCATGATTTTGTTTATCTCTCACAGCAGTTCTCTGAAGCTGATACTGTTACTGTCCCTGTTTTGCAGATGAGGAAACTAAGGCTGAGAGAAATAAAGTGGCTTTCCCAGTATCCCGCTGTAAGTGACAGAACTGAAACTCCCCAGGGCCAGTTCTTCCCGAGACCAGTGCCCTGGCCAGGCCATTCCAAGCTGACTGCCCTTGCCCTCATCATTGCTCTGCTTCCCTCGGAGTTTGGCCCTGAGACTTGCAGCCTCGGGGATGAGTCGAGGTCCCTGGGTTTGTCAGAGACCTCTCTGAGATATGTCCCCCACCCTGTGATGTCTCCTCCCTTTGTCTGCACACCCCAAGCCTGATGGCAGCTTCCTCCACTCACTTTACTCCTGGCCCACAGCATAGTGCCACCCAGAGGAACTCAGCGGCTCCCTGAGCTTGAGGCGCCCCCAGGTCAAGACGAGGACTCCTGATTTTGATTCAGGATGGGCTGCTCAGGGTCGTGTTGGAAGGCCAGAGGATGAGCCACAGTGTTTGAAGGTGGGAGAGGGGAACTGACAAAGGAGGTTAGACCCACAGGGCAGGAGCCCTTGGAGGTCTGGCTGTACTGGCCAGAACTTAAGGCTGGAGAAGTAAGCAGGGGCCTGAGGGTGAGTGGTTTGAATGCCAAGGTGGGGAGTTAGTGCTTTAAGCTTTAGGGGATGGAGAATGATCATTTGAGGGTGGTGTGGAGGATGGAGTACAGGGGACTGGCCCTGGTGCCCAGTGCGGGCCTGGTACCCGGGTAGAGAAAATGAACCTGAGAGGGGGTGGAGTCCAAGATGCCAGGCCTGAGGTGCTATGCCACAGCCTTTGGTGACTTGCGGATCTTGGAGGTGAGGCATCGGTATTGTTAGGAGTCTGAACAAGCAGGGAGCAGCAGATACCAGCTCTGCCACTCATCCTCTGTGTGGCCTGGGGCAACTGAGCCTCAGTTTCCTCTTCTACAAAATGGGATAATAGGACTTTTGCCTGCTTTGTTGTGAGAATTATAGGAAAGATACATGCAAAGTGCTCAAGAAATCTTAGCAAACATCATTACTGTTATCCATTGCTGTGGGAAAGGAAAAAGAACTACCTCCCTACTACTATGCAGTGTAGGGACCTTGGGCTCTGATCTCTGAGGACACTGACTTTGTGTGTGTGGGTTGGGGCAGAGGGGTCCTTGTTGTTATGCCTCCCTTTCTGTTCCCGAGGTGTCAGGTATTCAGGATGTCCAAGCTCTGTCCTGCCCTTAGGGTTACCCACTGCTTTCTAGCCTGTAAAGCCTTCCCCATGGCCTTGGGAGGCAAGCAGGCAGGGTTTAGGCTTTGTATTTTTACAGATGAAGGCAATGATTTGTTCAAGGTCATTCTTGAACCCAGGGCTGCCTGGACATCAGCTCCTCTTTGCCTACTGGGAGGCTTTGTGACCTTGGGCTTGGTCCTTTCCTCTCTGGCTTTGAGTCCTATCTAGAGATCTGAATTCCCCTCCCCCAACACTCTGGGAAGCTGTGATGCTTCCTCCACCCTCCTGTCCCCTCCCCCTGTCCTCAGCTGGCCTTGCCTCCTCTGTAACCTGAGCTGGGGCTGTGGGGGAAGGGGCTTACCCTCTGCCAGAGGCACCTGCCAGCTGAGCAGATGTGAGGGGGTGCAGGCCCCTCCCCAAGAGATCACAGCCTCTTAGCCCAGCAAGGCTGGGGCAGGCAGGGCTCAGCACACCCAGGGCTGCCCTCTGGCCTCTGCACCAAGCTAATCCTGAGCACTTGTTCATTTTTCAGTGGACATTCATGCTGCAACACGTCCTGTAAGGACTTCTCAGAATCCAGGAGAAGACAGATGGCAGGTGATGGCTGGTGCCCCAGTCTGGGTGGGCTGCCCTGGGCTCCTGGAGCCCCTTGGCATGGGTACAGGGGGCCAAGGGCAGCCCCTGGGGGCGAGGCCAATGTCTGTGCGGGTGGCCATGCCCCTGGGAGAGCAGATGGTTCTCTTGGCACCATGCCCACTCTTCCTCTTTTCCCTCCAGGAGCCAGCCAGCAGGGCTGGGGCACAGCTGCTGGGCCCTCTCCAGAGCCAGGCGCAGGGCAGGGCTGGGTGAGGTCACTGCAGCTGCTCCCAGGGCCTGAGCAGGGGTGTGGGGAGGTGCTGGTACAGAGGGAGAGAGACAGGGAGAGGCCTGAATGGCTCTGAACAGAATGGCCAGGCCCTGAGTGGTTTGTGGCTGCTGAGAGCTCTATCCTATGTGTGACTTCCTGTGGGCTAAGGATTGCCCACAAAGTTCAGGTGGGGAGGCAGGCTCACATACACTTATACTCCAGTTTGCAGTTCGATTTCTGCAATAACACTGAGGTGGGAGCAGCTATCTTCAGGGCTCGCAGAGGGGACTGTGAAGAAGCCACAGAGCTAGCCTTGATGGAGCAGCAGGAACTAGTTGAGCAGAGAGAGGGAAAGGAGAGGGAAGAGAATGTACAAAGGCATGGAAGTGTGAGACGTCCAGGATGGCTGGAACTTCAGATGAGCTTAAGAGAATGGAGGCGATGAAGCTGAAGAGCATCAAGGGCTCTCGAACAGCACTTGGAGTTGGACTCAAGCCCACAGGTGGTGAGGAGCCATGTAGGGCTGAGCTTGGATTTCTGCTGCTGATTTGTTTGCTGCCCAGGCTGGGTGTATGGGTTCTGCTGTCTCCTGGAATCGGGGTGGAGGATGCCAGGGCCTATCCCTTGATCTCATGACTTGTTTTGAACATTTGGTTCCTCTTAGCCCCTGGCTGCCCACTTCTGTCCTACTGCTGACCCCAAGCCTACTCGCCTGTCGGCACCTGTGGCCCTGATGCCCCACCTGCCCTTCTACCCCTCCTCTACTACAGGCCCTAGTACCAAGGATTTACACATGGCCTCAGGCCCCTGTGGTCATCCAGGTTACCCCTTCTGCCAGGAAGCCTGCCTGGATTGAGCACCCCAGCTTCACCCCAGGCAGCAGAGCAAGTGACCCCTGGAGAGTCTGTGGCTCTGTCTGAGACAGGTGTGTATTCTTGGGCCAGACTGGGCCAGAGTGGGGTGGAGGGTGAGGGGTGGGACAGGGGCTGCTCCTGGGGCTCTAAGACAGAGAGAGGATGAGATTCTTGACATGTAGGATCTCATCCACGTCCCAGACCTCCCCCATGGATGTTGGTGTTGTTACCCTGTTTTACAGGGGACACCCAATGTCACTCGCATGAGGTTGGGGATTACCATCCCCACCTTGTAGACAGGCTCGGTTTCCTGAAGGAGAGCATGGAATGCATCTTGACAATGGTGGAACCTGGAGGGGCATTCATACCTGGCTTTGGGCTTAGAAGGACAGTCATAAGACCCTGGACTTAACTGAGAGGGGTCCTGAAATTGCCCAGGGGCCAGGGAGGCCAGGAGGTTGCACAGGGTTTGTAGTGGATGGGGCACAAGCCTAGGGTCTCCTGTCTCTGATACAAGCCAGGAAATGGGCTTGAGAACCAGGGCAGGGCTGGCCACTGATGTGGGCAGCAGGGCGATGTTGCCCACCACCCTGCGGGTATAAACCCTGGCTTTGGAATCCAACAGCTCAGAGACCCAGACCTGGCTCCATCACTTCCCAGCTTCGTGGCCTCAGGAGTTATTTAACCCACCCGAGCCTCAGTTTCCCCCCTTTGTAGAATAGTAGGTAATGAACCCAGCCTAGATCTGGCAGGGCTTAGGTACTGCCCCCACTCCTGCCCCAGTGTTGGATGCATAGCCAGTGGTGTGCGCTGGCCTGCACTGGCTCATGAGAGCCGCCACGCACACTTCTTCGCAATTTCACACTCAGTGATCACGGCATACTGGCAGCTTAAAATTGGCTATGTTGGGAGTATCCATGCCACATAAATCAGCAAAACCTATCTATCAGTTGGGATTCTTTCCCTCCTGGGGAGATAGAGGAAACCCATCCTGTAGATCAGATCCTCTTTAGCCCCAGAGGGGACCAAAGGGGAGGTGGGGCAATGGAGTGCTGACTGGGCCATGCAACCTGAAGTTCAAAGTCGAGGGGCCCTTTTGGGCCTGGGGAGGTTGGATGTAGTCATAGTACCAGGCAGCCCTCTGTAGACACGGGACAGGGCCGGTGGGACCCCTTTTCTCTTCCCCCTTCTACCCCCGCTTCCTGGCAGGCTGTGGCTGGAGAAGTAAGATTGGATGAGGTTGGGCTATCAGAGTGTGAAGCTGTGCTGGAAGGAGAAATGAGGTTGTACTGGAAGATAAACAAGGTTGTACTGTCAGGGAATGAGGTGGTACTTGGAGGGAAGGTGAGGCTACATTATGAGATAAATGAGGTTGTACTGTCAGGGGATGAAGTGTACTTGTAGGAGAGATGACGTCCTGCTGGATCAGTCGGGCTGCACCGTCGGAGAACACAGGCACACCGCAGTGGGGAGGGGGGCCTCCAACTTGGAGGATGAATGAGGGTGTCCTGCTGGATAAATGAGGGGGCCCGTCAGGTGAATGGAGTGCTGTTAGCACATGAGGTTGTACTTGCTGGATAAATGGGACTGGGCTGCTGGATAAATGGGGCTGTGCTGCCGGATGAATGCATTACTGCTCGTGGGCGAAGGGTGTCCTGGGAATAGATGAGGGTGTCCTGCTGGATAGATGAGCTGCCGCCACCAAATGGATCAGACCCTGTTCATGAGGGAGACACCGTCAGCAAGGACAAGGTTATCTGTTCCCACTGGGGCTCCTGGAGTATCTTCTGGCCAGATGGTACAGGCTGAGGGACCTCGGCCACAGCACGCCCTGGGTTAACCAGGTCTATCTGGGGAGCAGGAGGGAGCAGGAGAGAGGGCTGGAGTGGGCAGCTGCTCTGGCCGCCCTGTGAGGCCATCTTCGCCTCTCCACAGTTCTCGCTGCGAATCACACTCTTCTGACTTCCCCCACCCCACTGTCTCTCATTCTCTCATTCCTGTCAGCCCAGTTTGGAGAAAGCCCTATCATGTGCCAACTACTCCGTCCAGCCTCATTCATTCTCCCTGTAACGCAATATTCCCTCCCTCTTCTCTCCCTCCCATTCATTCTACACACATTTATTAAATTCCTCACATGTATCAAACACATGTGGAACAGTAAAAAATGGACAAAAATCCCTCATGAAACTTATATCCTAATATAAGGAAAACCAGACAAATAATAGAGGAGCCAAATTATGTTTACACATACATGTGATTTATTAATGTGTATATTGCCTCCATATATACAAATTATATATTAATTTAGAACGTGATAATGGCTTTAGAAAAATTTAGAGTAGGGCAAGCAGGCCAAGAAATGGCAAGGAAGAAGAGCAATTGTTCAGAGTAGCTGGGATGGGCCTCCTGAAAGGGGACGTCTGGACAAAGACTCAAAGGAGATAAGGGGCTGACGTGAGTAGCCGAGTGAATGATGTCTCCCTGAGACAGAGGCCCCAAGGCAGGAGGACCACACCTGTGAGGCTGGAGGGACAGAGGGAGGGATTGAGCAGGACAGTGTCAAGGGTGGCCTCTAAGGCCACGGAGGGGCTTGTGGTTCCTGCTGGGCTTCTGTTCTTGGGTCTGGGACTGGCACATTAGAGGGCTCCGAGGGACATGGAAGGGTCACTCCGGCCGCTGCGTAGTGGAGGTTCGCAGGGAAGTGAGGGCAGAAGCAGGGGGTCATTTGAGGAAATTGGGGTCAAAGCATCTTACTCCAGGGCCACGTTGTTTGTGGCTATTAGAGCCAAAACTAGAAGCCAAATGAAGACCAGGGCCCACCCTCTGTCCTGCACTAGCCTCCTCTCTGGTGGGTGAGGCCCCTGGAGGTTGGCTTCCTCCAACCAGGTTCTGAGGGAGAACGGGATGGGCATAGGATGGATGGCCACCGCCCCTTCCCTCTGCCCCTGATGGTCTCCCTGAGGCCCAGAATCAGGGAGGTCCCATCTCCCCAGGGAACCACCTTCAGCTCTGTCTGGAGGTGTGGGAGGTGTGAGGCCCCAGAAGCTGGCGCAGTTTGGGCACTAGGGGAGCCTGGGCATGCCAGGGCATGGCTGTGGTGGCGGGTTGCTAGGTGACTCTAAGAGGGAGCCCTGGTTACTGTTGCCTGGCAGAGGCATCTCCCTCCTCTGCCACCCTCACCTCCTCTGTGGCCTCTGGCCTCCCAGGAGGCCTCATGGGTGAGACGTGATCGGTGCTTGCCATTGGGTCTTGGCCCAGCGCTCTGACGGGTACCAGGTGGCTGGGCCCTGAGGAGCCACACTAAGCTGCAGCGCCTGGACTTCCCTCCTGGGGCACAGCCCTGGTGCACACTGAGTGTAGAGCCTGGCTCAGCAGTCACAGGCCGAGGTCCTCACCCAGCCTTGGGCCTCCTCCCTGGGGGACTCTGGGCAAGGCGTGGCACCCACTAGGCCCCAATTGCCCATCCATCTGGCCTGCAGAATCCCTCCCAAAGGGAAAGTGCAAGAAGGATGCTGAGCAGGCGGAGCTTCAGGCACCCCTGCCCCCGCCCTCTGATGGCTTGATTGTGTAACACTCAAGTATTGTCTTAAGTTCTTCCGTTCACAAAAAGTGTCAAAATTTTTTTTTTAAGTTTCAAAACCTCTGGACTGGATGATTCCAGGAACATTCATTATCAAATACAAAAGGTCTTCAGAGTAGAGTTGGCCCATCCTGTCAGCTTACAGGTAGGGAAACTGAGGCCCAGAATGGAGGAGGGACTTGCCCAGGTTGGTGGAAGGGGAAGAGCACAGAGCTAGGGATGCAATTCCCAGCTCTGCCGCCAGGTCCCCGGCAACTTTGGCCAAGACCTTTCTTCTCTCTGGGTCTGATCAGCTGGGCTTTCAGGCTGGAGCTCAGGCATCTGGTGGTACCTGGCTGGGCAGAGGGCAGAGAGGGGAGGATACAAAGTTTCATAGGCCTGGAACATTTTTATCTGTATTCAGAAAACTTGGGTGTATTATAAAGCACAAAGCAAAATTCCCTTGAATCCTAAAAAGAAAGCACAAGACTTGTAAGGAAGTTTGACTTTTTGACATGCCCCAGTCTTCCCATGCTGCCAGCTTTTGGGGAAGGTTTACGTGGAACGTTTAAGAAGCGCCGGAGTACGGGCTTCCTAAGGTGCTTTGGAAGTTCTCCGAC
Organism: Sturnira hondurensis; assembly: GCF_014824575.4. Taxonomy (NCBI): domain Eukaryota; kingdom Metazoa; phylum Chordata; class Mammalia; order Chiroptera; family Phyllostomidae; genus Sturnira; species Sturnira hondurensis. The sequence goes on along the minus strand of NW_028094121.1, from coordinate 1,331,597 downwards.
TCAGTCCTCTCTCCTGTTGTGGAGTGCCAGTGTCCTTTAGACACTAATCCACAGGTGGCAAACACAAGGCCCGAGGACTGAATCCGGCCCTCCACCTTGTTTTATCCGGCCCGGCACCTTGTGTCTACCCAGCGGCAGCACTGAGCTCTCCCTTAACTGTTAAGGAGTAGTTACATTTATACAGTCCTAAAATGACATTTGGCCCTTTGAAGGCAACTGCAAGACTGATGTGGCCCCCACTGAAAATGAGTTTGACACCCTACACTAACCTGGAATCAATACTTGGCTTTGCCACTTAAACTGTGTGACCTGGCAACTTCCTTAACCTCTGCACCTCACTCTCTTCATATTGAGATAGGGATCACAATCCCTGACTTGTACAGAGTTTGATAAGTTACGCGAGATAAAGTACGTACAACATCCGGGCTGAACAGGTAGTGCGGAGCAGGGGCTGGTACTTGATGTCCTTCCTCCTCCCTCCACCCCTGAGCACTCAGAACTAGGCTGGCACGCAGTGACATTGATAAAGAGGTGTTGCCTGACTGACCTTCAGCTGGAGAAGCTGTGAGGCGGAGCCTTGTAAGCCAGATAGTCCCATATGGGAGAACTGAGGCCTCAGAGGCCCTGAACACAGGTGTGGGGGAGGGGCTGGGGAGGCAGGTGCAGGGGCGGGAGCTGGGAAAGGGGGTATCTACTTGAGGGAACACCACTCCCTGGAGGTCCAGCTCCCTCTCCTCTCAGGGTCCCAGGAGAAGCCAGGCAGGGCAACATTGGGAGGGGCCTTGGATCCCCAACTATCATCTTCCAAGATCAGAAAGTACCAGAGATAAGGCAGCAGGAGAGTTGGGGGGCCCTGAAGAATCGGGTCAGTACCTGGAGCTTGGGCTGAGGGAGGGTACCCTGGGCAGCAGAAAGGGCCCTTCCTCTGGACACTGATGGGAAGGAGGCAGGAGGGACAGCCCTCACGGATCAGTGGTTACACGGCTGGGTGGAGACAGGTCTGTGAGCTGGGCATGTCAGGAGTGGTGCCTGGCAGTGCCGCCTGTGGGACTGTGGGCACGTTACATCACGCTTCCAGGCCTCCACTCCCTGGTCCCTGAAATGGGGTAATGCCAGCTTTCTAGAGTGTCGGTGCCCAGCACAGTTACATTCAGTGCAGTAGAAAGGAGGCGGAGGCAGAGACAGAGCAGGTCTGTTGGTGACCTAAGAGGTGAGGTCTTCTGGACAGGGTGAGCACCTGGTCAAGAACCACACCTCAGGTAATGAGGTGGTTACTGAACATCACCCATTTTTTTTCAGGGTAGTTCACTAAGGCACTGGGGCTCATAGAGGTTAAGTCAACAGCCCATGGTCACACAGCTAGGTGGCTGAAAGGAGCCAAACGTCCTGACCAGCCTCCTGCAGCCCAAGCCCATGCTGTTTCTGCTGTCATACCGGAGCCAGGAGGTCAAGGCCTAGAGGTGGGGTGTGACAGGCCCAATAGGTTTGTGTGAAGTCAGTCACCCCTGGCCTTTCCTGCCTTCCTCTGTCCCCAGGACAGGCCTGGCAAAAGCAGGCAGTGATATGGGGAGTGCTGCAGGCTGGCGCAAAAGACATTTAGAAGAGGTTATATGCAGGGGCGGCAGAGGTGAAGCCCAGGGAAGTACCCGGGACAGCAGGAAGGGCTGTGGTTTTGGGCAAGCCACTTCACCTCTCCGAGCCTCAGTCTTATCTATAAATGGGCACTTTACCCACTTGCTTTGTGGAGGTTTGTGAAGGTTTCACCAGGAAGGAACTTTGCGGGGGTAACCCAAAGGGCAGGCCAGAGAGCTAGCTGGTATGGCCTGAAGGCGGGCACTGAGCAGAAGTGGGGTGGGAGACTGCTGTGCCCAGAGATGTGTATTAAGGGGCCTGCTGGGATCCAAGGCCTATGGAGAGTTCCAAGGAGCCCTGAAGAGTTGGGGGAAATCTCTGAAAAGTGTCAGGCCTCCACCTGCTGTGGGGATGCCCAGCCTGTTCTGCTTTCCCTGGCCGGGCCCTCCCAGCAAAGGGTTAACAGTCTTCTCTACCTGCAGTTGCATTTTAAAGACACGAAATTAAAGCAGGTAATTTATTCTCCCCACACACGAAAGAGCAATTAGTTCTAAACAGGGCTTAATCAGTCACCACGAGATTGATTTCTGGAGCCCTGGGTTTTCGGGCTCCTGGCTCCATGCCAGGCTGGGGAAGAAGGGGGGGCGGACAAATGAGCCACAGCGGCATGAGTCCTTACATAATCTGCTTGGGGAGGGGGGCCCTGGCAGCCCGGCTGGCCCCAGGGTGGGGCCTGGCTGAGCCAGAGAGGGGGTCTTGCTCCCCTGCTGCAGGCCCCTTAAGAGTAGCCCTCAGGGTTGGCCATGCCTCTTGGGAAAAGCTATGCCCAAAGCTCCGCCCCACCTTCTGGGCAGCCTATGGGGGCGGGGTGATGTGGTTCTGGGGTTTAGATAGATATGAGTTTGTCTGATACTTACACCTCCTCCCCTCACCCCCAACCTCTTCCCTCATTCACCCTTTCATCTTCCTTATTTCCTCCCCTTCCTTCTTCTGGCCCTTCTACCATTCTTTTATCCTCTCCTTTTCTCTATTTTTCCTCCCCCTCCTCTATCCATCTCTACCCCATACTCATGGCCTCCTCACTTCCCATTCCCCCATCCATGTCCTTGTTTCTGGCCACAGAACTCCATCCGGCACAACCTGTCGCTCCACACCCGTTTCATCCGCGTGCAGAATGAAGGCACTGGCAAGAGCTCATGGTGGATGCTGAACCCTGAGGGCGGGAAGACCGGCAAGACCCCGCGGCGCAGGGCAGTGTCCATGGACAACGGGGCCAAGTTCCTGCGCATCAAAGGCAAGGCAAGCAAGAAGAAGCAACTACAGGCACCTGAGCGAAGCCCCGATGACAGCCCCCCTGGCGCACCAGCCCCTGGGCCTGTGCCTGCCCCGGCCAAATGGGCCACCAGCCCAGCCTCGCATGCCAGCGACGACTACGAGGCGTGGGCCGACTTCCGAGGCGGCGGGAGACCCCTGCTCGCAGAAGCGGCCGAATTGGAGGATGACGAGGCCCTGGAGGCCCTGGCGCCATCGTCGCCGCTCATGTACCCGAGTCCGGCGAGCGCGCTGTCACCCGCGCTAGGTGCGCGCTGCCCGGGGGAAATGCCTCGCCTGGCGGAGCTGGGAGGCCGTATGGGCCTGCACGGCGGCGGCGCGGGGATGCCCGAGGCCCTGCTGGACAGCTCGCAGGACGCGTACGGGCCACGGGCCCGCGCCGGGACGCCCGCCTACTTCGGGGGCTGCAAGGGCGGTGCCTACGGCGGGGGTGGAGGCTTCGGGCCACAGGTGCTGGGAGCGTTGCGCCGCCTACCCATGCAGACCATTCAGGAGAACAAGCAGGCGAGCTTCGCCCCAGCTGCCGCGTCCTTCCGCCCCGGGGCGCTGCCCGCGCTGCTGCCGCCACCGCCGCCACCCGCGCCACGCCCCGGCCCGGTGCTGGGTGCGCCCGCGGAGCTGGCGCTGGCTGGCGCGGCTCCCGCCTATCCCGGCAAGGGCGCGGCCCCGTACGCGCCGCCGGTGCCCTCGCGCAGTGCCTTAGCTCACCCCATCAGCCTTATGACGCTGCCCGGCGAGGCGGGCACCGCGAGCTTGGCGCCGCCTGGCCACACGGCCGCCTTCGGGGGCCCGCCTGGTGGCCTCCTACTGGAAGCACTGCCCGGGCCATACGCCACTGCCGCCGGGCCACTGGGTGCCGCGCCAGACCGCTTCCCGGCCGACCTGGACCTCGACATGTTCAGCGGCAGCCTCGAGTGCGACGTCGAGTCCATCATCCTCAACGACTTCATGGACAGCGACGAAATGGACTTCAACTTCGACTCGGCATTGCCTCCACCGCCGCCTGGCCTGGCCGGGGCCCCGCCCCCCAACCAGAGCTGGGTACCTGGCTGAGGGGCCGCCTTCTGCGCCCCGGGTGTCTGCCCCGCCCCCAAGGGGCTTTCGTCTTCCCATCCTGATCCCCAGGTCCCCACCCCTGTTCCAGCTCCAGAGAGGGAGGATCCAGGAGGCAGCCCCGGCCCTGCTAGAGACATTCCTCAGAAGATGGCTGCTGAGGGAAGTGGTAGGGAGGGGCTGGGGCGCCCCACATTCCTGCCCAGACTCCCGATAGCCGCTCCCCCTACTCCCGAGGCAGGAAGCCTGGGGGTGGAGGCTGAATTCCGGGCTGGGTGGGGGTGGGGAGGAGCGAGGTGGGCTGCGCTGGTCGGAGAAGCCAGCCCGGGAATGAGGCGAGGGCAGGTGAGTCTTGGTGTCTCTGCATCTTCGTTTCCCTTGTGGGGGGCCCTCGCGGTAGCGAATCGACCGCCCCAGCTCCGATCTGGTTCCCGATCGACACTGTCCACTGGTCTTAGCCTCACCCACCGGAAGCCAGCACCCCCTTCCTGAAAACACACTCACACCTACCTATTGGCTGTGCACCCTCAGCTGTCCTCCTAAAACCCTGACCCTCCACCCTCACGATTCAGCCCTCCCTCCCTTTCTCCCCTCCTCCTTCGGAGTCAGTCGCCCTTCCAGATCCCCCACCCGGACCAGTACAGCTCTCAGCCTCTCCTGTGGGCCTCAGCTCCGGATCCACCCCCAACCCCCAAACCCCTTTCTCCTCTGTGCCAGGGCTCCTCTCTCCCGTATTTATAAGTGTCGGGTCGGGCTGTGGGCGCGGCGTCCCCGGCGCATATCGTAGGCTGTGTACCGTGGCCGTGCCGTCAGCGTGTGCGTGTGTGCCGTGTCGAGGCCGTGTAGAGTGCATTGTACAGCATATTTTCATGAATAAAATTGTTTTAAATATTTCCCGCGCCTTGGGCTAGCAGGGAGAGTGGCGGGGGAGGAGGATAACTGGCAGGGATCCTGGGGGCGGGCGTTCCAGAGCCGGAGTCCCTATTGTGGTTCTGCGTCTGAGTGTGTGTGTCAGCCTTCCCCGCTGCCTGTCTGTGCTCAGCGCACTTGGGTTGAGGGCCTCCTGCGTTTGGGATGCCGGGAATGTGCCCCTGTTGAGCTCTGCACCTGCTTCTGTGAACACGTGCTGCAGAAGTTTCTGGCCTGGGGAAATTCTGCCCCGAGTGACCCTCAGAGTTGGGAGAGAAGGCTCAGATACTTACTGAGAACCCATTAGTGTCAGGTTCTGTATTAGGTTCTGCACAGATGAGAAAACAGGGTCAGAAAGGGAACAGGGCTTGGGAAGGCAGGGTGGCATGGAGGAAAGGTGGCTTTTGAAGGCTCACCAGTTTCTGTTTGAATCCATCTATTTCCTGCTTGGTGTTTTTTTTTTTTTCTCTCCCTTTTTTACCAGCTGTTTGAACTTTGGCATGTTTTCAACCTCGGTAGCTTTGCTTTCCTGGTTTAGATCACGGGATAATATTACTCATTGATTGCATGGATTTCTTGTGAGGAGTGAGTAAATAAAAGGTATGTAAAGCGCTCAGCACAGGTTCTGCACTCACCCACTCACTCATTCATCTGGAAGATTTATTAAGCACCTATTATGTGCCAGGTCTTGTGTCAAGCACTGGGGCTGCCACAGAGAGCAACATAAGGGTACAATCTGCCCTTAAGGAACTTCGAGGCTTGAGGGGGACACAGATGAGTAAATAGGTGATTATAGACCAGAGCTGTAATGAGTGCAGGAGCCGGGGGTCTGCTGTGGGAGCAAATAACACAGTTATATTTATCCTGTGCTTGAGGAGTCAGGGATATGCCTGTGGGGGAGGGGTGTTGTTGCAGGTGTTGAAGGATGAGCCGGTATTGGGAAGTTCAGAAGAGCTTCAGGCAGAGGGAACAGCGAGATCAGAAACCTGGAGTCAAGAGATCGTGAAGGGTCCAGGACAAAAGGCAGCTTAGAGTGGTCGAGGTGCAGAGACGAAAGAGTGATGATGGAAGCAAATGGGCCAGAGTAGGGCAACAGTGGAGGAGGGTTAGTGACCGGTGGTGACTCAAATCAGGAGGGGGAGAGGTCAGTGGGGTTGGAGGAGAAAGGATGAGGTCCCATAGAGACTCATTGGGTATAAAGGCATCGGACTTTGTTGTGGATTGGACGTGGGGGGTGAGGGAGAAGGAGGAGTCGAGTGATGCCTGATTTCTGGTTGGGCAGACAGGACTCTCCCCTGAATGGGGAACTTCTGGGCAGGAGGTGCCCTGGAGCAGATGATGCACTCAGCCTCAGCCGGGCTCAATCTGAGTTATGTCCTATGGGACAATATATACTGTGCAAATGGTATTCCCTGGCTTGGGCAACATGGCATCCGGGAGAGTTTGGCTGGATCGTGGGGTCAGAAACCCAGAAAGTGTCTAGACTGGAGAGGGAGGTCCGAGAATCGAGAGCATAGAGGCTGTCATAGAGGTGTTGGAGGTGGCGTGGGGGTGGTGCAGAGTGGGAAGAACAGGTCACTCGGGTCTGCTCTGATGAGCACTTAGAGCACCGTGGCCCAGGAAGAGGAACCGCAGGCTGAGAAGGAGCAGCCTCAGGGAGAGGAGGAAGAAACAAGCACACCAGGGTCCTCAAGTTTGTGAGGAGAGGGTGGTCATAGAAAGAAAAGCGCAATACACTCAGATCCTCACTTCCTTGGTCTGGAAGATGGGCCAGTAGCATCTGTCTCAGATTGGTTTTGAGGAGCAAATAAAATTGGAATGACTCCGAGGTTATATTGCTGGCAAAGGGCAGAGCCAGAGTTCTGCATGGACTGTGTACCTCCAACACCCTGGCTGTCCTTTGGCCCTCACTTCTTCTGGGAGGGGCCTGTGAGAGCGAGGAACCAAGGAGCTCGGAGCCAGTGAAACCTGTACAGGTTCCAGGCTCCACTGAGGGGCAAGACCTCACTGGGGTGTGGTAGGTGTCCTTGCTGGGTGGGAAGAACATTGAGGCTGACAGACCCACCCCTGAGACAGATGCCCCAGCCCAGCCCCACCCCACATCCAGACTCTGGGACAGCCAAGCTGGGTCTGGGTACCATATGGGCTGCAAAGCTGCCCCCACCCTAACTGACGGAGGGTGGGCTGCTGGTGTGTGTGTGTAGGTCTGTGTGTCCACGTAGCCCCATATGTATCTATCTGTGTGGGCCTGTGCATGTGTGTTGGAATTGACAGCATCTCCCTCTCTGAGTGTGCCCACATGTGTGCTCAGGGCTGTGACGTCCATGCCTGTGTGAGCTGTGTGTGCTGCATGCCTTCCTCCCTGGATGTGTCTGCCTGTGTTGGCGTAGACCTCTCTCTCCGGTGCACCAAGCTGAGCTGATGTTCCCCTGCCAGGAGCGTCTTATGGGCTGCCTTGCTGTGGGAGGGGAAGGGAGCAGAGGGATGCTCCCAGCCTGGGATGGGCCAGGCTCCTGAGCAGGGAGCAGTGAGACTACCTCAAAGCAATGACTGAGCTTTGCCTGACTCAGGCCAGTGGTGATTCTAGAGAAGGCTTCTGTCCTGCTGGGCCCCATCAGAAGAAAGGGGGCAACACCCCTGCCTCTGGGGGTCTGCAATTGGCCCTTCCCTGCCAGCCTGGAGCCCAGCAGACGCACCCCCCTCCATGCCTACTCCCTGGGAGGCGTCTGACACATGATTTATTCATAAAAAGCCATTATTTGTGCCAAAGAAGAACTGAGCTGCTCGCTTTTTAAGTGCTGATAATGCTCTCAGCCTCCTTGCCTCTCCTCCTCTCCCCTCCCCTCCCCTCTCCTCTCTCCTCTTATCTTCTGCCTCTCACCTCCTTGGGACTTCTATCCTTTCTCCTCCTCCCCTTTCTTCCCCCTTCTCCTCCTGGTCTCCCTCTCTAGTCTTTTATTGTTCTCCTCATACCTCCTCTCCTCCCGTTTTATTCTCCTCCCCTCTCACCCACTCACCTCCTCCCCACTTCTACTCTGCAATCAAGGGCGAGAGGCAGGGTCCCTGAAGACTCTGAACCAGTTGTCCCAGGTTGGGGAAGGCTTGCACCAGCCTGGAGCCCAGTGGACCCCACCCTGCACCTCAGCCTTCCCCTCTTCCTGACCAGGGCAAGTTTGGGAGGAGGGGGAGTAGGCTGAGAAAGGCTCAGGTTTGGGGAAGCTGTCATAACCAGCCCCGCCCCCCCCATGTTAAAGGGTACGACTTTAGTCCCCTGTCATTAGCATCAGCTTCCCAAATGATATTTCATTTCAATAAAGACAATGCATGGCTTTGCAAATGCAGGTTCAAGGCAAAGTCCCTAGACCCCCTCTTTCCCTCCAGTGTACCCCTGTGTAGAAATTCCAGAGCCACCATTATTCAGGTGGTGCCAGGAGAGGCTGGCTTCAACAGAGGCGCTTGGGGCCCTGTCACGTGACGAGCACCGTTTCCAGACAGGAGGCAGCAGATGTGAGCTCGGGCAAGGACACACATAAGGTTCTCAGAAGCAGGCATCACACACCCACCTGTGTGTGCGTGTGTTCATGCTGGCATGTGCGCTCGCACACAGGCGTGCACACGGCCACAACACCTACTCATGCAGATGCAGAGTCCTTCCTCCCCTGAGCACCTGCAGTGGGGGCTCACACTCTTTTGCCTTTCAGACACCTGTTTGGTCATTCATTCGTTCCTTCATTCACTCCACTTTGCATTTGCACTGCTTTTGTGCCAGCACTGGTGCCGGGCCCTGGAGTGGCAGAAATGAATGTGATTGGATCACAGGGAGTCAAGGACTGGAGGGGACCCCCAGTCCTCCCCTCCACTGCAAGCCCTCCCCTCCACTTTGGGCTGGGGGATAGGTGACCAGCAGACAAGGGGTTAAGTCATTTGCCATCCAGAGCTGGAGCCATTAGGCCTCCTAATTATGAAATTATCGAGGTCCTCAGGTGACTGCTAATTTCACACACACTGTTCCTCTCACGGCTAATGAACGCCCAGAGAACCCACGCCTTGTCTTTCCTGCTGAACAGTGACCTGCAGTTAATGAGCTCAGGAAGGCAGACCAGCAGCCGGCTGGGTGGGTGGGGCACTAGGCCTGAGGAGGGGGCTGCTTGCCCTCCTGCCCTCCTGGTTCTCTGGCTGACTGCCAGTCCCCAGTGAGGCTTCAGGGCCAAAGCCCAGCCTGAGGTTTCTGCGGGATAGGCTGGGCCAGGGGCTCTTGGGAGCAGGGAAGCAGGGCAGGATGCAGATTTGGGGAGGGCTTCAGGTCACATGATTCTGGAATGAGCATAGGGGTGGGAGGAGAAATGAAATGCAAATGGCGGGGAAAGACCATTTTTGCTGAATTCTGGAGCCAGGTTGGAGACATTTATTAAGGGCTAGGGGTAAGGACAGCTTCAGGGGTGGGATTTGGTGGTGGCCGCTGTCACACGCTGATGCTGGTGACAGTGATGACTCTGGGGGAGGACGGTGCTAATGAGAGTGGCAATGTCAACTGGGGAGGTCGCAGTGCTGCTGGTTGTGATTTTTTTTAATTTTAATTTTTAAAAAATGAGAAAATAACATAGATTGCCCTGCAAGATAGGAAGGAAAAAGAAGTAACGAATACTGGTTGCAATCTTAGGTGGAGGAGGTGCAGGAGCCCAGGTCTAGTGATCACGTCCCTTCCAAATGGGCATGTGGTGGACCCTGCAGGCTGAGCGCCAGCTAGTTGGATGGCCCCAAGACCTGCCCGTGGGGAGACCCCTGCCCCTGCCCCATAACGCCCCAGCCTGGGCAGTGCCGGTGGAGTGGCCGCGGGGTGGAGGAGGAGAACAAGGGAGTGAGAGTCATGGTCTGGGTGCCAGGGGCCTCTGTGGTAGCTTTTTTCTGTCCTAACGGCTCTGAGCAAGTTCCTAGCGCTCTGTGAGCCTCGGTTTCTCAGTGAGTAAGTCGTGGGCTTAGACCAAAGCTGTGCTCACATGACGGGGCTGGGCTCCTCGGGGGTTGTCCTGAGGCAGACACCCCAGGCGAGAGGCCAGGTGAGGAATCCCCTTTGCTCCAGGTTTGTGCATTTTGTGCACGGGGTACACAAAGGTGAGGTGCACATTGCTCCATCCTCGTGAAGCTGCCCCCTCCCTCAGGAATAAGCCTGTTGCAGGCTGCGTCCTCTGACGGCTCAGCCACCAACTCGCACCCACTTAGGGGCCTCGGTCTCTCACCTGTCAAAGGTAGGTAATAAACGTGCACTCACGTGGTGTGTGACAAAGGTCTCAGAGACTGTAGCTGTTACTGTGTGATTTGGGCCTGACCAGTTCTTTCCCCAAGTGCCACAGGGTCTCTCTCCTGTTGTGGCCAGGGGAAGGGTCGGTACCGCCATGTTCCGGGGAGAGGGGGTGTTGGGAGGGTAAGAAGGAACTCTCCCACCTGTGCATAGGTGCACCCCCGCATCTTGCACCTTCCTGCTTGCCCTCCATGTGTATCGATTGGGTCTACACAACAATGATGTGATGTAGATGCTTTTATTATCTCCATTTTACAGATGTGAAAACTGAAGATTAGAGAGGTCAAGTGATTATCCCCAAATCACACAGCTAGTAAATGGCAGGGCCAGGCTCAAACCTGGAGTCCATGGGCCTTTGGCCACTATGTCACACCTTTGCATCACACATCGTGCGCAAATGCCCAAGTACATGCAGGTCACATATATGTAGCTCAGCCGGACACTCCCTTTCCACCACACCTCACCCGCGTGCACACAGATGCACAGCCCTGCCCTGCCCTGTGCTTAGGTGCACACACCCACACACCACAGATGCACTTGGGCTAGAATACACACCTTATTATAGACTTACAAAAATTCACATGTATGTGCCTGCTAGTAGATATCCACACAGAACATATACAAAACACAGAGTGCAGTCTTAAATGTACAGGCTTTATCACATGCATGCAAACACACCCACCCAGGTATGTGGGCACACACGCACACCCTCATGTGCCCAGATGGTAGCATTCACCTGTGCACAGACACTGACAACATGAGAAATGACCTCAAAAGAGCATATACACACATGCACATAGGTGTGCCCATAAAGACACATGTCTCCCACACATGAAACAGGGTGCACAGGCACTTTCGCATGTGCGCACAAGACAGGGCATCCTGGTACAGTGAGGCGAGTGACCTCCCGCACTGTGGGTGTGTCAGGTGGACGCCTGTCCTAAGTGACTATCAAAGTGTCATGGTGTGTGAGGCGCAAACCAATTAGTGGAGCCTTTGAAAGCATCAGCTTGTTAGAGGGAAGCAGAAGAGGCTGGAATTGGCATAAAACACGGAGCTATTTCACTGTCATGGGCGCGGGGGTACAGGCGCTGTGAAGAGGCCTTTGGGCAGAGCTCCCCCCTCCACTCTGCACTTGTTAGTGAAGAAGGACCCTCACGAGGGGCCTTGGCAGGCGGCTTTGATGCTCCTTGAAAGGGGGAGAAGGGGGGCAGTCTCCTGCCAGAGCTGGGCTGGCACCAAGTGAGCGGGGGCTGCGCCAACTGGTGATCAATTTCATGCACATCATAAACCTAAGTGCTTTCTGGAGAGTCGGGCAGATTGCACATAAAGTCCCCCTTCTGTCCCTAGCACACAAGTGGGCGGCTGAGGCAGAGGCTTGGCCCGGTAGACAGACCTCTGCGAGGCAGTGGGAGACCTGAAGGGCCTGCTTCCCAGTGGGGGGTGTCCTTGGAGACGTGGGGCATTCTCTCAGCAAGGCTGGCATTTCTGTCATCTCACTGGAGATGTGGACCGTGCAGAGGTCTGGGGTTTGCGACTTCTAATGGCTGAGTGACTTTGGAAAGTCAGCTTTTCTCACCCTTGGTTTCTTCATCTGTAAAATGGGTTGAGGTAAGAATTAGGTGAGTCACTGCCTGTGGCACAATGTGTCGCAGAGCTGAAGGACCTCCCCGAACACCAGTGAGGTTCCGTTTGCATTTAAATGACTCAGGCTGAGTCCCTACCTGCTCACTGAGGGCCCATTTCTGCCAGGCTCCACAGGTGGTGTATCACAGGGGCCCACAAACCTGTCTTTCATTATGGGAGCCCACCCATTCTTCCATGCTGGTTCTGCCCGAACTCCTGTTCGTGCACACCTGCCACCTTTGAACGTGTTGGGAAAACCCTCCTCACCCTTCCTTGCCTAGTGAAATACTGATACCAGGCCACAGGGGTTGCCTCTGACACTCTCCAAGTCCCCTGCCCTTTGGATCAGAGAGGTTCTGGGCTCTGCATCCAGGCCAAGGTGGCAGGGTGAGGGTGGGGAGTGAAAGGGGCAAAGGTGGAGAGAGCTGTGTTCCTATTCAGCTCTGTGTCTTGTCGTCTGGGTCCCAAAGAGCTGTGCTGGTGTGTAGTACCTCGCAAACTCATGAAATCAGTTTCTTCAGCTTCTGCCCTCGCCCTAACTCTGGAAGCTCAAATCCAGGCCAGGTGCTGTGCTGGGGGTGGGGCCCCCACTGCCCTCTCTCTTCCCAATGAACCCACACAGTAGAGGGGTAAAGAGCAATTCTGAAGTCAAACCACCCAGATTTAAATCCTGGCTTTGCTACTTATAATCCACAGGGTGTTAGGTAGCTTATTTACTTTATCTTTGCCTTGATTTCCTCATCTGTAAAATGGGATGACGTCTACCTCATAGGGCATCTGCTGTGAGAAATAAATGAATAAATGTAAGTAAAGTACTCGGAGCAGTACCTGGCACATAGCAGCACAAGGTGAATGTTTCCTAACACTATTATTATGCTATTATAACCACCGTTCTTGTTTCCCTCATGCTCTTTTCGGAGCACCCCCTCCCAATTCTTCTAGCAACAAAACCAGTCTCCATATTTATTGGTGGGTTCAAAACAACTGGGAGTACGACAGTTCACCATTCCAGGCGGTGTGATGATCTTCGTCACTGCCCCCTCCACCCCGAATTGTTCAGTGCCCGCCCTGCCCATCTGAACAAAGCTATCTTCTCTTTTCTTTAATACTTGGAGCTCTGCCATCTCTGTCTGCTTGGGCTGCTGTGACAAAATACCATAGACCTGGTGGCTTAAACAACAAATACTCATTTCTCGCTGATCTGGAGGCTGGGAAGTCCAACATCAAGGTGCCTACAGACCTGGTTCCTAGTGAGAACCCTTTCTGGCTTGCAGATTGCTGCCTTCTCCCCATTCTTCCCATGCCAGAGACAGTGCTTTGGCCTCTTCTTCTTTTCATAGGGACACTAATCCCACCATGGGGGCTCCACTCTTCCGATCTCATCTAAACTTAATCACCTCCCAAAGGCCCCTAACTCGAACACCATCCCATTGGGGACTATGGCTTTAACATAGGAATTTAGGCCTGACACAAACATACAGTTTATAATAACATCCACCCAGCAAGGACATCTCATAGTCAGACACTTCTCAGGGGGCCTGGTATTCAGTAGGTGCCTTGGGGACTCAGTGTGGACCTTCGAATAATTAATCCTCACAACCACTCTGTGAGGAGCAGACAGTTATCAGACTAGAGGTGGGGAAATAACACTCAGAGAGGGCTCTATTAGGTAGGCTAAGAGAGACTGTGCTGTGCTAACAAACAGTCCCTAAATCTCAATGGATAAACACAACAAGTTTGTTGTTTGCTTATGCAAATAATGCTGGCATCTCTCCAGGCATCACTCAGGGCTTCTGTCCTTTGTGGGCGACTCAGCTTTCCACACTACTTTGATCTTGAGGATCCACCATCTCAAAAGAGGCTTTCTTGGTTGCTGCAGCAGCCAGCAGAACATGTACCAGCTCTTGTGTGCTTTGGCCAGGAAGTGACCTTTCACCTCTGCCTACAGCTCATTGGTCAGGAACAGTCACATGGCCCACTTACCAGCAAGGAGCCTGGGAAATGTAGGAATCCATGTATGCAGGAGGAAGGGTGGAGGTGATGTTGTGTGTGCAGGCATGAACTAGGCAAGAAGGGTCCTGGAGCTTAGGGTGAGAGGAGGTTCTGCCAGCCGGGGAGGGGAAAAGAGGCTTCCTTCAAGGGGGTTGGATCTAGGCTATGAAGAAGGGTTGCAAGATGGATTTGGGCAGGCAGAGGAGAGGAGGAAGCGTTCCATGTGGGGACAAAGAGTAAGTAAACACACCGAGGGCAGAAAAGCATATGATGCCTCCAAGGAGCAATGAGAACATCCTGGCTTAAGTGGGTCTGTCTAGGGAAGATGGGGAAGGTGAGGGTGGACTCCCAGGGCCTTACAGAAGGAGATATTTCAGGGGCAGAATTGATGAATCTGTACACCCGGTGTGGCTGTGATGGGCTTGGGTCTGATTATCGGGTTTCTGGCTTGAGAAACTGGGAGAGGAGGTGCCAGTCATCAAGTTGGGGAACACAAGAGGAGCGGTGTGGGGTGAGAGGGAAAGGTTGGTGTGGACCATGTTGTGTTTGAGATAGCCATGGAACATGCAGGGAGGGGTCAGGAGGTGGTGGCTAGTCTGGTCCCAAGCTCTGGAGAAGGAATGGGCTGGAGCAGAGGATCAGAAGTATAGGCACACCGATGGTGACAGAAGCCTCAGGCATGGATGACATCATCCAGGTTGTGTGAAAGGTGAATGGAGAAGGGGCTCCAGGACAGAGCTCTGGAGGGCAGGCTTGGGAGGCACAGGCAGAGGCAGAGTCCAAGGAGTTGTACCAGTCAGAGGTGTGGGAGGCATCGTGGGAGCACAAGTCCAGGAGGCATCATGGGAGCACAAGGGAGCCAAGAAAAGAGGACAGGTCAGCTGTGCATGCAGATGAGGTGTGACCATGGGATTTAGTGACAAGAAGGTTGCCGGTGACCTTGGCCAGGATTGTTTCTAGGGTATGATGGGTACAGAAGCCAGCTTGGAGTGGATTAAGGAGTGACTGTAGGCAACTCTCCCAGAGGTTCCCCTGCAGGGCAAGGAGAGAGCCAGTCCTGGTGAACGACGTTGTGCTGTCAGGGAGAGTATTTCTTTACCTTTTATTTTCTTCATGTTGTTGCTGTTGTTTAAAGGAGGAACAGACTTGAGTATGTTGACAGCTGACAGGAGGGAACCATTAGGGAGGCAGATTCAGGGGCTCCTGGGATGTGGGGGACAGTAGGAGGAATCTGGGACTGGGAGTGGGGAGTTGGGGTTTGCCTAGAAGGTCGCCACCCACAGGTGAGCCCTTGGGGCCGGGCTTTGAGGAAGCCGGGAAATCACAGTAGCCGAGGCTGGAGGGTGTCAGGGAGACTCAGAACATTGTGGGGTGAAGCATAAGACACAGAAGAAGGGCAAGCCTGGGGAGCAAAGAGATGAGTTTATATAAAGTCAGAGAGAGGTTAGAGAGGCCCAAAGATAAAGACACAGGAGGCGAGGAAGAGAGGGAGGGTGAAAGGCGGGGCTTAGGCTCAGAAGAGGACCCCTCCCAGGAGCACATGGGCAGGGCTGGGGAGTGCCTGTGGAAAGAATGTGCGCTTCTCCCAGGAGACCCTGAGCCAGCCCAGAGCTCAGCCCCTCTCCTAAATCCAACCCAGCCCAGGTGCCCACCTAACTGCAGCCATGCAGGTGCCCAGGCCTCTTACTTTCTGGGGCCTGGGAGGGGCGTCTGCCAACCTCTGCCTCCATTACAGGATTGTCAGACATGCCCCTCAGAGCTGCTGGTCCTGGGCAGAGCAGAGCCTGGTCTTCACTGGGACAGTCCGGGCCACCGACAGGTATTGGCCCTGAATGTGGACAGGCCCCAAGAGAGAAGAAGGTTGTAGCCAAGTGTCTGTGCCCCACCCCTCATGGCCCAGCCCCAGGCCCTTGTCACCCTGGGGCCTAGGCCACCTTGACATTCACCTAATTGTCTTCCTGCTTTGATGAGTGGCTCCATAGAGGTGCTGCCACAGATCAAATTAAATGTGAGCCAAGCAGGCAGGCCAGTGATGAGAGTGGAAATACCACATTTACATAGCCCAGCACCAGGGCAGGGAGACCCAGACCCAGAGAGACAGGGATCAGGCACTCAGAGAGAGCCAGAAGGAGTCGGAGAGACAAAGACAGAGGTGGGGTGGTGGAGAAAGGAAGAAGCAACTCAGAGGGTGGGGGAAGGCGGGCAGGGCAGTGGGGAGTGGGGGAGATCGATACAGGTACAGGCTCTTGCCACCTCTAGGCAGGTGACTTCTGCCTTGCCAAGCCCAGCCAGCTGGCCTCAGAGATAGGTGAGATGGTGGCCTGGAGCCCAGGGTGCAGCTGAGCCTCCCTCCTGCCTGAGTCTCCAAGCAGCTCCCCTCACCCACTCAGACCCCACAGCTGGGATGCAGCTGCCTCCAGCACAGCCCTGGTGGGTGCGGCCGTGAGCTCCCCCTCAGTTCACTCGGGGACATTCCGGCTGCCCCAGCAAGTGTGTGTGTGTGTGTGTGTGTGGGACAGTGAGAGCAGAGTGTGAGCATGTGCCGCACTTGCATGGAATCTTCTCCGTGCAGGTGTTGGCTGTCACCAGGTATGGGCACTCTGAGGACATTAGTGGGCTAGTTTTTCCTTTTTCTTGAGGTGGAGTCAGGCTTGGAGGCCGGGGTTGGCCCAGTGGCTCCCGCCCACGGGCCCCGAATCCGTGTTCAGGACTCATGGGGGTGCTGGGGTTCAAGTCACAGTAACTGTGCCAACAGCCCCCCGTTCCCCTGCTGGAGGCATTGTCGCAGCCTCAGAACGACTCCAGAAGAAAGCCACTTATATGCCACCCACTGCACAGGGAAGAAGACCGAGGTTTCGAGAGGGGAAGTAGACGAGTCAGAAAGGGCACAGCCCAGACGCGCACCCAGGACAGCCCCATTCAGCCCAGTCCGTCTTTCTGTGCTTGGTCTTCTGTGCATCTCTCTGGGTGTCTGTGGCCCCTGACAAAGGCTGGGCCTGGTGAGCTCAGAGCGCTCTGCACAGGCCTGTGCTTAGTAGGGTTGACAAGTGCACTCTCATCCTTCCCTCAGCTTCCTAACCCGTTCCCCCCTGAACCGCCCCATCCTCCCCCTCAGCCCTGGGTGGTACACCTTGGAGGGCACTTTCACCATTCACGATGCTCACTGAGCACACGCCGTGTGCCTGACAGGAAGTACGTCCTTTATGTAGGTGTCGTGGCACCCTGGCTTCGACCCCAGGCAGGGGCACCGTCATCAGTCACATCTGATGCATGTGAAAATGGAGGCTCATATGGGGTGGGTAGGCGAGTTTGTTTGGAGTTAGTGTCTGTGTGGGTTGAGCCCCCTTTTCCCGAGAGTCCCTGTCCTCTGTCACTGACACAGACTTGCAGACGTCCAGGGAGGCAGAAGGGTGTGGAAGCAGAGGCTTCCATACAGGAATGTGCATGTGTGAGCCTGCGCATCCACGCAGGTATACAGGACCCCGCCCAGTGCCAGTGTCTGTCAGGCACCTTCACCACCTCACCTGCTCAGCTCCTTGTGGTTTTACTGCCTGGGATAGATTATGCCCCCATTTTGGAGTGAGCAAACTGAGGCCCCAAATGGGAGGTGACAGCAAATACCATGTAGGGCTAGTTCTGGGATCCAGGTGTCCAGATTTCCAGCTCTTTCCAACACCTGAGGCTTAGCCAGGTGTGCCCCTCCCTTCCCTCCTTGGGAACTCCTACCTGGGGCTCCGCCCATGGAAGCTAGGCCCCTGAAAGTGCCTGTTGGCTCTCCCCAAGAAGCCCTTCCCCCTCACCCACGGGGTCCAGGTCGGCTTTTACTTGGAAAATAATTAGAAATCTAATTCTTATTTCTCCCACTCCGCTAATTGTCTGTGGACAATTTGATTGTAACAGTCGTCACTGAAGCAGAAAAACCACCTTATTTCTGCCAGACATCCTCCCTGCAATTAACACCAGTAACTGCCTGCCTCTCCTCTCACCTGCAGAGACCCAGGGCCCAGGGCGGGGGCCGGGGACTGTGGGGGGGGCCTCACCTTTCTGCCTCCCAGCTTTGGCCTGGACACATCTGGGGAGAGGCGTGGCCACAAGGTAGGGGATGGGGCAGGGGCAGGTGCCCAGAAATCTTTAGAGCAAGGGGCAGTGGGGCGGGGTGGGGGGGGGAATGAATGAGAATATTTGAGCATCTGGGGAAAAGAAAGAGGGAGAAGTGAGGTTCAGGCCCAGGAAGAAACAGGAAGGCAGCAGCTGAGACCCAGGTCAGAAATGAGGGAGATGAAAAGGCAAAGGGGGGAAGAAAATTTCCAGTGGGGGTCAAGCTGAGGCAGCAGGAGCCAGGCCCCCCAGCCCAGACTCTCTCTGACAAGGCAGGGGACACGCCTCTGAGACAAAACCAGACAGTGTTTTTAGGAGCCAGCTGCTGATGACTCCCCAGAGAGCCCAGCCTCCAGTGGGATGTGGCTGATTAAGAAAGGAAGGAGGGGAGGAGGGATGGGGCAGGAGGGTGTGGGGGTAGGAAAGGTGAAGGATCTGGGACAACGGAAGACTGTGGAGGGGGACAGGGGACTGAGCATGAGGCAGCGCACAGCCAGGGACTGACCTGTTGATCAAAGCTGCAAGGGCTCCCACCTGCCACCCGCCCTCGTCTCCCTGGAGGCGCAGAACTCAGTGGGCAGGTGCTCTCTGTTTCCACCCCAGTCTGCCCACATACCTTGTCTGCAGTCTTTCTTCCCAGGCCTGTCCCCCACCCTGTCTCCCTTTCTCCCTCCCTGGGCAGAAGCCCTGATCACACACGGGTTGGGCCCTCTCTTGGGGACAGGGCGAAGAGCTCGTAGTGGTCCCCTTTGCCCCTGTGCCGAAGCCAGTACAGGAGGCAGGAGGGAGAACTTACTGGCTGAGGGCACCAACCAGCTCTCAGATGCCTCTCCAGGGTGGGTGCCCCAGGCGGCTTTTTGGGTGCTCCTTGTAGGGGGCAGGGGTTGGTCCGCCCAGCCTCACCTCATGGGGAACCCTGAGCAGCCTCTTCTGCCATCACCCCAGGGCTCTGCCTCGGCCCCTTTCACTTAGCCCAGTCCGGAAGGTGAGTGCGGTGGGACTGGGAGGCAGGCAGCCACGTGGAGGGGCCTGGGGCCTGCACTGGGGTGGGAGAGAGAGAGAGGAAGGGGAGCTTCAGCCCAGAGCCTCCGCCTCCTCTTCCCTCCACTGGTTCTCAGCCCTCCCTACTTTCCCCTCCCAGGCTTGTCAGGGGAGGATGTGAGGGGGTGCCGTGGCAGGGGGGCTCCTGTCAGTCTGGAGCTGGAGAGCTCCCCAAGCTTCATTAACATGCAAATTAGCAAGTTCTGACTGGCTGTGGCAGCGGCAGGCAGCCACCCCTCCCAGCCCTGTGAGTGTGTGTGTGTGTGTGTGGTCTACAGCAGGGAGCAGCGCTCTGGACTTCACAGACAGCAGTGCATGTGTCTCACACACCCGTGTACACACACCTACACAAAGACAAACACACAATACACATACACACAGATGCATAAATACTCACACATGTATAAACATTTGCACACCAGACCAATGGGCACTCCTGGTCATAGCCAACCAGCCACGTATCTACAGCTTAGGGACACCATGGGCACACAATCACAGACACACAACCCACACCCTAACCTGTCTCAAACAGACATATCAAACCCCTGATTTCAAACGCACAATATTTTACACCCTCATACTCAGAGTTGCACACAGGAATCCATCCACAAAAGCACTGTCCCCCACACGGCTACTCAGGTACACACTCAGCTCCAGTCAATCACACAAAGTCACACCCAGGCACAGGGCCCACTGGGAGGTGGGCACTGAGTCCTGTCGTGACCCCTCTATGGGAATTGACTGCAACCAGCCTGTGCCTCCTCGCCAGCCCTTAGGCTGAGTTTCTCGTGCTGTTGGCCCCTCTGCTTGGACCCCTCACCCTGAACCTCCTTCACCCAACCCACTTGTACTGTCTTCCAGCCGTCACCTGGCTGGACAGCTTGCCCTGGCTTCCCTCTGTGGGGTTGAGCCCCTTCTGTGGCCACACAGCTCCCCCTGGCTTCTCTAGAGAGTGGCCCTGGCCAGCACTGAAATTGCCCGTTGGTGTGTCTGCCTCAACCAGGCAGGGAGTTCGAGGGGGACAGGGCAGTGTCAGTCAGGCTGGTGCACTGCTCTGTCCCCAGTCTCGGCTCACATGTGCCCACCCACGCTGCTTCCACGGCAGGGTGGAGCAGGAGGCAGCCGAGATAATAGCACAGATAACTAACACTTACATGGCCATATACGAAATGATCCCGTGAGAGAGTTTTTATTATCAACTCCATTGTTGCAGATGAGGAAACTGAGGCACAGAGGTGTTAAGGAGCCTGGCCAAGATCACCTAGCCCGTAAGTGACAGAGAGAACGGGGATCTGAGCTCTGGATGTCCAGCTCTGGACAGCTCTGCATGTGCTCTTTCCCAGGACACCGGGCAGAGACTCAGAGGGATGGGGGGCAGTTATAGGGGGTGGGGCAATGGAGGTGGGGGAGGAGGAAGAGCAGAAGGAGTTCCCCAGGCCTGAGAAATAAAAGGGGGTTTTTGACCTCTGAGAGGAGGGTCTTTGCTCACTCACATCTGTATGGAGACTCGGCCGTGGGATCCTAGGGCACCAGGACTCGGGAGATTGCCCAGAACACCCCCTATTGCAGAGAGGGAGTGACTAAAGCCAGAGAGGCCCCTGATCGACTTTGACTCTCCTTTCTGCAGTGCCTGCTGTTGCTGAGCAATCACCTCTGAATGATCTACAGAACTTTAATCCTTCAGTGTGGTGGGCACTTATTGGCTCAATACATCTATCTCCATACCTGCACGTGCCCAAAGCCAGTCTGGTGGACACCTGTGGCCGTGTCTTTAGGGAACCATTTTCCCCTTATGTTAACCCTACTTTTGGAATGGAGCTGCCATGTATTACAGACCCCCTGAGCAGCCTTGATGGTTTCAGTGATGGACACATGATTCAAATGGGCCAATCAGAGCCCTGACTCGAGAGTTTTGAACTTGGGGTTAAAGTGAGGCTCTGCGGTTTTCAGCAGCTCAGATCCCCCTCTGCCATGGGAGAAAGGAAGCTGGCCAATGCACGGAGGGGAGGGGAGGGAGTCGGCTCTAGCCCACCCGTAACCGCGCAGCCCTGGAGCTTCAACATGCCCTCGGCTTACTGGACAGTCTCCAGCTGGTTTCACCTCGCTCCACCTTGCCCAAGTCTGTCCTCCATTGCTTCATCACCCCCCTGCTTGTGTAGGGCCCACCGTCACTCAGGAAGCTCACGGCCATTGTCAGGGAGATTGAAGCCAGGCAGGAGGGGGCTGCACCCACCGGGTAACCCAGGAGGTGCTGAGGCGGGACTCAGGGCATAGTCGGCCTCATTCCTGATGGACAACCCTCGACACGGAGTGGTCCTCGCCCTCACTCTGCCCAAGGCCAGGGCCCATGTCTGCTTGTCCGGATACACGGAAGGCACTCACTTGGAATGGAAGGATGGGTGAGCTGACCTATGTCTCGGACCCCCGAAGGCTATGACAGCACCCCCTCAGTTGCATTAGCAGTGGCTCAAGACTGAAGCCCAGCTGCCTAGGCTCGAGGGAAAGACCCTGGGGAACAAGTAGAGGCATTTGGTGAGCGTGGGTGGGAGAAAGAGTGGCCTATTGATTAATCATTCCAAACATCATCAGGCTCCAGGTCAGCTGTTGAGATGGGGCTGAAACCCAGGACTCTTAACTCCCCTGGACTTCTAGGCCCCACAGTTGCCTTTCTGAATTCCTTAGAGAGAATTCTTAGCTCTGATCACTTGCTTCTTAGGTTAGAGTTGTCAGGGCTCACTGAATGTGGCCCGATGCACCCTGCCCAGTTTCCTGGGCCCCTACCTTTCCCAGACCCAGTGTGGGCTCCAGGAAGGGTCCAGCCATGACCCACCCTCCCCATCTGAAGGCTGCTGTTAGGCCTGTTGCTTATGTTCTGGGTTTTTTGACCCAAGAGAGGGCCTCATGTCTCTGGAGAGATTTAAAAAAAGGGCCAGGCCTGTCCCGTGGGCCAGAGTCCCTGAGTATCCTCTGAGGTCGACCCCAAATTGTGCTGAGGTAGAACGGAGGTGTCTGTGTTTCTGGCTCTGGTTCCTCTGCTTGGCAGCTGCCAGTGGCATTTGGCACAGACAAGGCAGGAGCTCAGCTTCCAGCTGCGGGCTCGGGGGGTGAGCCCTGTTGGCAAGCCAGGGCTGCCCTGCCCGGCCCTGGAAACAAAGGGTTAACAGGCTGGGGAAGGAGGGAGCAGCAGTCATTTGGCTAAGGAGTCTTGTTAATTGATTCCCTCATTCCCATTTGTTCCTGCTAAAGAGAGACAGATGAGAGGGAGCCCGCCAGGCCCGTCTTGGCACCCGTCAGCTTGGCTGGGCACAGCTGTGCTCCTGGCTCTGGTGTCTCTGTGGGGGGAGGGGCTGGCCACAGTGGAGGTGAGGAGGTGGGTCAGTCCCATCTCCAGCCCAGTGCCCTCTGCTCACCCTTGGTACAGGCAGAGACACCTCAGAGTGCCTTTGAGCTGGCAGGTCTTTCTTCCCCCTGTGACACCTCTTTGATCTCTTGGCCTGCACTGTCACCACTCATGATCTGGGAGCTCCCTCACCAGGAGCTGTCAATGGGCGCCTGCCAATACGAGGCCCAGGCAAGGTTTCTGCCTGGGAGAAGGTCAGCTCTGGCCTGTCCAGTTGAGTTCTGTGGTTTTGTGAGGCAGGCTGAAGTCATGTCACAAAACTGGCATCCTTGCCATGGCCGCAGGCTCTGATCTGAATCCCCAGCCTCAACTTTTCTATCAGCTCCTGCCTCGCCTTCAACTCAGCCAAGCTCTCTGATGCCTGTTAGATGGGGCTGTTTGGAATCGTGGCTGACAGGAGCCCTGCCAGTTACCCCGGGAGCATGTCATAACGCAGTCGAGCACGGAGACCCATGAGTTCAAATCCTGGCTCTCTCACTTACTGGCTGCGTAATTTGGGCAAGGCATTTTTTTTATTATCTCTTTGAGTCCCAATCTTATCACGTGTAAAGTGGCAGTGATACTTGTACCTGCCTGTGGTAGATGCAAAAGTGGCCACGACTCTCCACCCCTCTCTGAGCACGTGCCGGGGCAATACCGAATTGCAGCTTCTCCCGTCCCCTTGAATCTAGGATGGCCTTGCCACGAACGCTGTCCAGCAGAAGGTGGTGGAGGGGCCGGTTCTGGGCCTAAGCTTCCAGGGGCCCTGTGGGCTTTCATTTGTCCTCTTGGAACCCTGCCCAGCTGCTGTGTGAAAAAGCTGGGGCCATCCTGCTGGATGAAGAGAGACACATGGCTCAGCCACCCCCGTCACCTAGATGACAGCGAGGCAACTCCCAGAAGTGGAGCCACTTAACGGAGTAGCAGCTGCCTGCAGCTGCCTGCGTGCGCTCAGCCACGACCAGAACAGCCCGGCTGAATTTCCGACCCATAGCACCGTGGGCTTAATGAGTGGTTGTTGTTTTAAGTCATAAATGTTGGGGTGATTTATTACACAGCGAAAGCTAACTGATACACTGTCTCAAATCCTTACTAGGTGGGAAAATGAGGCAATGCAAGTAAAGTACCTAGCAGAGTGTCTGGCACATAGAGGTGGTCAGAAAGGAGAGCTCCCATCACTGTTGCTCATGGTAGCCACAGCCACCACTAATGAAAGCTGGGACTATTCTCTCATAGGCACCCAGAGGGACTCCCTTGGACCTACCCACCCCTGTAGCAGTAATGAACATGGTAGATGACATTCCTGAGCATGCCTTCTGCGCCAGGCTCTGTGGCAGCGATTTCACATACATTATCTCATCTCATCTTCCCTGGACCTTATGAGGGAGAGGCACTCGCATTAGTACCTTGTTTTATTTTCCACACTCACCATTTTAAATCTGAGCAAACTGAGGCTGGGAGATGTGAAGTCTAATTTATCTGACATTGCACAACGTGTGAGTGGCTAGAGAGCTTCCGGCTCTCTGGAAGGCAATCGACAATCCCTGCTTTTGTCTGATCTGCCAGTTCAGCTCCCAGATCTCTGGCAACCCCAGTCTCTGGGGACAAAGGGGTTTTTCTCAAACTTTTACCAGATTGTATAGTTGGTCTCCACAATCACTCTAGAGCTTGCTTTTCCAGCCTCGGTCACACACAGACAAACCCTGCCGAAGCCTCGTCCTTTTGTCTGTTGGGTCAAGGTTTTCTGTCCTTTGCTCTCAGTAGATGACTTTTGGGTCTGTGGGCTTTTCTCTGGCTGTCCCTCCTGGGTCTCCACGTGACAGTTACTCAGTTTTCCAACCTTTGCGAATTTTCCTTTGTTCTCATGGTTCCCTTCCATCTCTCTGATTGGGAATTGAGCTGACTGACACTCAGATCATGCAAGGGATATTGGGAGCATTACCTTCTCAGCACACTTCCCTCCCCCGGGGAGCCCTTCCCTAGCCTCCTATAGCCCTGCGGCCGCAGTGTGAGCTGCTGTGTTCTTATAGAGACTCTGCCCCAGGCCATAGTTTCCTAGCCCAAGGGTGGAGCATAATTTATACCAAGACAACTAAGTTCTCCAAGTTTTTCAACTGGAAATGAAAGAGTCAGTCTTTCTTGGAAGTTATAGGGTATAAAAATGGAGAGGAAGCTATTATGAATTTTTCATATTTTATTTTTTCTGTTTTAGACATACTTCATTGCTTTTGCATTTGAATACTTTTTAGAATAATAAATCTTTTTTTAATATATATGTGCTTTTGGAGTTGTCTTTTTCCTCTTTGCAAACTTCATTATCATATGGTGGTCAAGCCAACACTACGGAAGAGAATAACATTAAAAATAAGGTTTGATCTTTCTTTCTAAAAGAACCGGGAAGATTCAGGGTTTCCTGCTCAGGGGGGAAAAAGTGAGTGTGCAGTCGGGGTGGACAAGCTGCCACGTGGGGAGAAGCAGAGAGCAGAGCAGAGCCAGCAGCACCTCAGGCCCAGTGCTCGCCAGGTCATTCCCGTGGGCTAAGTCCTTGGATTCCACTGATGGGAGTTGCGTTTCCGTCATTTGCAAAGTACAGTTCTGACCCACCAAGCCCCTTGCCATGAAGCTTCTCCCAGCACTTTTCCCAGAGAGGCTGGGGCAGGCCCATGGGGACGGGGCAGGAGAGGTGGCATGGCCTGAACCATGGTCTTTTCTCCCCTGCAGAGGTAACTTCCGTGCCATGGACTGAAGTTTCATTTTCACAGATGATTGTATTATAAAGTAATTGGTTTTCCAATGTTAGAAATTGGCATCACCCATCACCCATATCCTCAGACCTGAGACACAGGTGTGACCCTGTCTCTCCCCCTTTCCCCTATCAGGACTGTGAACACGTCCCAGCAGTTCTGTCTCCCGAAAGCATCCCGAATCTGAGCACTTCTCTCCGTCTTTACTGCTGCCCCAGGGTTCACGCCGTCCTCCTTTGCACTTGGGGCCTCTGCAACTGGCTTCTCCCTGTGCTGGCCCCAGCAGCGGCCGCAAAAGCGTCCGCAGCACGTACCTACAGCGCACATTTGGCACAAAGTCTCAGGTCACGGTTCACCCTGCTGTAGCCACAGTGGCCTTCCTCCTGTACGTCCAACACACTTCAGGACGCCCGCCCTGCTGTCCCTGGGCAAGGTGGGGACTACCACTCTCCCTTGAGAGCCTGCCCTCTCTCGTCACTTAGGTCTCTGCCCAGATGCCACCTTCCCGGAGTGTCCATCCTGAGCACCCTTCCTAAATAAGCCCTTGCCCAGTCCTCTGCATCCCAGCCGTTTGCCTTCCTCGTAGGACCCTCCGGGCCATGTGCGGTGCCGTGGGGCTGCCCCTCCACACAATGCAGGCTCAGTCAGGAGAGGAAATGGGTTGGCCTCCTTCACTCCTGTGTCCCTAGGACCCAAGATGGTGCTTGTCACATGGATGGGTTTGGTAAACACTTATTAAGTGACTAAGAGAAATGTTGAATCCCACTGGGGAGACTGGGTTGTCCCCATTCTACAGAACAGAAAGTTGAGGCTGGCACAAAGTCAGTAAGTGATGGAAGGGGGACTGAAGCCTAAGCCCACGTGAGGACAGGGCCTTTGAGCCTTCCTAAACAGCCAGCATTTGACCAGTTTGAATTTACAAAGCAAGCCCATGCTCGTTATTTTATTTGATCTTTACCACCCAGTCCATTTCCCCAATTACATGCATCAGAAAATGGGGGCTTGGAGAGGACCCATGACTGATCTAAGGGGACTTACCTTTGATAGGGACCTCTAGGGTCTCACAGGTTTCTGGGGTCCCTAAACCTGTCACGACCAGAGGGATTCAGCCTGAGCCCTCTGCCCATAGGGACACCACCTCCCACCACAGGCCACTTGCCTGTATCTGTCACATCAAGTTCAAGTGATTCATGTGGCAACGGCTCCTGGTCTGCCTGTCGGCACATCAGCTAGTCCTGGTTACCATGACAACAGGATGCAAGGCACCAGGGCATCAGTGGGCTGTGGCTCTTGTAGGGGCAGTGCCATGGGCAGGGAGAGGCTTGTTTCTTCCTCCTGTGGGAAGCTTGGCAAGGGCTGGAGCCTCCGGGGGCTGGGCGGCCCCTCCCTGCCTCTGTGCTTTGGCATTTCCTTCCTGCCATCTGTGCTGGGAGCTGGGGGAGGGGCTAGAGTGCCATCCCTGGTGGGAGGGGTCCAGGAGCAGATGGGTGGGAGGAACAGCCCTTCCCATCTGGGCTATGCCCCCACCCAGGTGCTAAAGACTCTCTTCCAGGAACCGATCCTTAGCCCCCCAGGCCATTGCTGCCGGCCTCACCACACCACAGCCTATTCCTCGTGGAAAAAAATGAGAGGTTCGAGACCCAGCTCAGCCAGAAAATTGTTTCCCTGGACTAGGAGCAGGACCCTGGTGTCCTGATATCAAGGGAGGGGTCCAGAGAGAACTAACCTGCTCCATCACCCTTCCCAGCTACTCTGTGGGTTCAGTATTAGCACACCCATATTACAGAGGGGAGACTGAGGTTCAGAAATGTGAGGCCACTTGCTTCCAATCAGCCACCTGGAAAGTGGGAGCCCCCGGATTCCAGTCCAGGGACATTTGGTTCCCAGCCTTGTTCTCGCAGGGACCCTTGATGCAGAGGGCAGGGCACCCTTCCTGGTCTCACCAGAGAGAGGACGGGTAGGGGCTGAGCTGGTGGAAGGAGCACTGGCCCATGAGTCAGCACCTGGGTTTGGGGTCTGGCTCTGTAGCCAGCCTGCTCAGGGCGCTGTCCCTTTGTCCCAGTGTTGCAGGATGGCCGCATCACAGGTGCAGCTACTGTGCCCTGCTATGGGGAGAGAACTGAGGCTGGAGCTGGGATGGAGACAGGGATGGGGATGCCGCCAAAAGAGTCAGAGCTAGCGGAAGGAGCAGGGCCTTTCCCAACAGGATGCCCCAGGGGGACGCAGCTCACCTGGAATGCTCTGAGAAGCCCCGCATTCCAAATCAAGAGGTAGATTTCCTCAGGCCTTGCAAGGGTGGTGACCCTCAGCTGTTTCTGTGACCCTTGGCACCTGCTTCCACGCTTCATAAAGGGAGGTGAGAGTGAGGGGTGTGGGGTGGGGGTGGGCAGTGAAGATTCCTTTGGAGGGGCAGGGCATGCTCCCTACTCCCACCCTAGCTGGGAGGAGGAACTGGTGCTTCAGGAGAAATGTCTGGAAGAGCAGACGTGTCCCCTGGAATCTGGGTAGGCACCGTAGCCAAGGCCTGGCTGAAGCTTGAAAAGACTCTAGAAGAAGTTGGCAACTTGGAACTGTCTGGTTGTGGGGGAGAGCCTGGCAAGGCCAGGTTCTTCTGAGGGTCACTCGCCAAGGTGAGGTGACCTCTTGGACTCTGAGGGGGACATTTGTGTGACGGTAGCTGTGGGCATCATGTCGGGGAAGCCCCAGGGGCGGGGTCCCAGGGAGGAAGCCCCCGCAGATCCACAAGAAAGCCTCTGCACAGCAGACCTAGGACTCTGACCTCCCCGGGGAGGGGCCAGGCCTCCCGCCCCCATGGCAGGTTTCTTAGCCTGGGGCCCCTGAGCTAGGGAGTGAAAGGATGCATTTTTAGCTCAAATGAAAAATTGCAGTTTGATGCTATTGGAAATTTTAAATCATAAAATGAGACTGCTAACATGTGAGTGTGTCCAGAAAAATTGGGGGACATGCCCCAGATGTGGCCCAGGGAAATACAGAACAAACTCTGAAAAGGATCTCAGCAGAGCTGAGAATCAAGCAGTGTCTACTTCAGGCCCCACATGCCCAGCTGTTGCAGTGAACTGGTCTCCTTCGATTAGGAGACCAGTTCCCAAGTTGGGGGTGGTGGGGTGGTGGTCTAACTCGGTTCCAGGCCTCTCTGCTTCCCTTCTCCCATCCCACCCTCCATTCCACCCCTGGACTCAGCCCACAATGGGAGGAACCCCGGGGTGGCTGTCCCACCCATTCACTGCTGCTGCCCCTGCAGGGCTCCCTGCTCCCTCCTGGCAGGAGGGTCCCTCCTCTGCTGGCGCTGGGACTTTCCTCCCTCTCCTCCCCTTGCTCCATCTAGAGCCAGTTGTAGCTTCTTGGAACTGAGTTCATCACTGGAGCTGGGGCAGGGCTGAGTCCAACATTCTCAAACAGACCAATGGGTCCACTGTTTCGTATCCCCTGTTACACACCGAGACATTGGAGCTGGAGACAGCGAGGGAACTTGCCCAAGGCCAAACAGCGAGCCCTAGCAAAGCCAGGTTAGAATGTGGACCATCAGCTCCCTAATCCTGGGCCCAGGTGAGAGAGCGCCTGGGGCTCCTAGGGAGAGACGGTTGCCCGTGGCAGGTCCACATACTACCCCTGCCTGGCCTGCAAAAGCATATTCAGGGGTATCAGAGGGGATGGAGGGTTTAGAACGATCCCTTCTCAGAGGACCTCAGGTCCAATTCAGACAGGCGGAGATGGCAACACCTGGTAACCACTCCCCCCACCCCCCACTCCCAGCCCTGAGACTCGAGGACCACTGAGCCCCTGGGGAAGCTGGCAGTCAGAGCAGCTTTTGCCAAGGGCATCTGCAGTGCCAGCAGGGGGCGTTGTAAAGTACAACGCCCTGAGTTGTACTGGCGTCAGACCTGAGTTCAAATCCTGTCTCTGTTCATTAGCAGTTGTGCATCCTTGGACAGGGCACGTGACCTCTCCCAGCCTGGTCCCCTCATTTGTAACAAGAGAATAAGGCGGCGGCATTCAGTGCGAGGACAATGAGCTAATGCACCCAAGGCACGTATCCCGGTGTCTGGCCTGCCGGGCTGCTTCCTGTCCCCCGCAGAGAGCTCTGTTACCTCAGATTTTCCTTTTGAGCAGCACGATCAGGGCCCAGGGCGGTGGCTCCATCTATCCTCCCCCCGCTCGCCCTCCGTGGGGCCCCAGGGTCACCTCATCTATTTTTATGTGTCTTTTCCTCCCTCAGTCCCACCATTTCTATCCTTTTTAATCCCCTCCCCCATTTTCAGAAATGACATAATTAGAGGGATTTAACGTTCTGCTGCTGAAATCTTCAGTTTCTTGGGTAATTTCCACTATTTCATCAAGGAATAATTAATTGCATTGTCTTTAATCAATTGTTTTACAAATCCAGCAGCGGGAGGAATTCTCCCACCATCGCTGCAGCTGCTCTCCCCTCCTGGGTGAGGTGCCAGCTCCTCGGCGCCAGTGCCAGCGGAGAGCTTGGCTGCCAGGGCTGGGGTGGGGGTGGCGGCAGGGGAGGGGCCAGCAGTCTCCCAAGCCCCGCCCCTCCTCCCCCGTCCTGAGGGAAGCAGAGCAGCCCTGTGGGAGCGCCCACCTGTAGAGGGCAGGCCCTGGGATAGGCTGTGCTCACCTGTGAGTTCAGGTGCCCCACAGCCCAGACAGGTGGAGAGGAGCACGGACCATTCAGCAGACGAGGCAGCTGAGACGCAGAGAGGAGCCTGAGGACCAAGAGGTGGGGAGCCACTCAGGTCTCTGGGGTCCTGGAACTCAGGAGAGGGGAGATAAGATCAGAGCTGCTGGTGGAGCAGGAGACGGGAGGAGAGGCAGGGAGGTGTTCCTGGGCAGTGTTAGCTGGTGCTTCCCAGTGCTTAGGGAAGCCAAAGGCTGGGCCCTGGGCTAGGCACTTTCTCATCACAGTGACCCTGGGAGGAAGGCTCTCTCGTCACCACCAATTTATGGAGAGGAAGCCAAGGCTCAGAGAGGCAGGGCTGTGAGGGACAGGGGCCAGGGCCGCCTGCCAGGAGGCTCCAGCCGGTGGGCAGAGGCAGGAGGCCAGGAGGGAAGATTGCCCCAGGGGTTCGGGCCTCAGGAGGTGAGCAGGGCTCTGGTAGGGAGAGGACTCCCTGATGGCTGTCTCCTCTGGGAGCACCCCAGGGCATGTCCCTGGGGCCTCAGGTGTGGGAGTGGCCTGAGCTAAGCAAGTTCTGCCTGTGACCTGCTGCGTGACCTTAAGAAAGCCTGCTCCCTCTCAGGGCCCTTCGCTGTCAAATGTGCAGTTAGAATTCCCACCTCACCAGAGACAGTGGGGATCAAAAGGGGTTATGGAGAGGAAAGGTCCTTACTGAGTGAGAGGTGTCCCTCTTGACCCCTGGGGGAGGGTTGGGGTTCTCTGCGACTACTGAACCTGGTGAGGCCTGGCTCAGGGGCCCATTAGCCTCTGCCATGTGTCCCCAGGGCAGCTGAGCATGTTCGGGGTGCTACTGTGGGGAGCTGTGGGGTCCAGTGGGAACCAAGAGGAGTAGAGGGCCCTCTTGACTGGTAGAGTGCGGTCAGCTCCAACTCACTGCTGCCTCCTGCCGGGCACCAGTTCTGGCCACAGGTCTTGGAGGAGGAGGGAGGCAGAGAGTGGTGGAGGCTGAGGAAGAGGGAGGGAAAAAGAAGGAGGCAAGGAGTCAGAGGGCAGAGGGGTTCAGAGGAGCCCGGCAGACCCACCAACGCAGCATCCCTCACACTTTTGTGCACATGCACACACATGTGCGAGCACACAGGCAATGTACAGAGCACGCAGGATTGTTCACCCGTGCATTCATGCACACATAGCACAACTACATGCACGGCACACACAAGTACCTGTGTGCACACAAGCAGATACACATACCCATGAGCAATGCACACAGCATAGGCATGTACACAGACATCTGTGTGCACACCTGTGTACACATATGCATACTGACACCCCCTGACCCCAGCCCACAGGATATTCCCTCTCGTCCTCTCTCCTTTCAGCTCCCTGGACCCATCTCCTGAGAACTTGGCAGGGCACTTGTGGCTGAGG
This sequence comes from Sturnira hondurensis, assembly GCF_014824575.4. Taxonomy (NCBI): domain Eukaryota; kingdom Metazoa; phylum Chordata; class Mammalia; order Chiroptera; family Phyllostomidae; genus Sturnira; species Sturnira hondurensis. Next base: position 1,300,482 of record NW_028094121.1, on the reverse strand, counting down.
CTCTGCTGCCCCAGGAAAGAGCCCAGAAGGCTCCTGACCAGGCTGACTCAGGGCCGAGTGCCCACGATGGGAAGGAGCGGATGGATGGAACTGGCACCTGTGGAGGGGCTGTTACTGGGTGCCAGTGTGATGCCAGCCTCTTTCATCTCATTGTATGTTTAAATGGAAAGTCAAGGGGCTGGCAAGGTTCATGGGGCCAGTATGGGAGAGGATTGGCCTTGACCTCAGTCAGGTGTTTGTCTCCACAAAGCCATGACCTGGCCTGAAAGGCACGGTGGCTGGAGTGGCCCTGGCACAGCTGCCACCATAGCCCCTTGACTCACACAGCCTCGGGCTGTCCCTGCGAGGCCAGGGGTATTGAGAGCTTGCCCAGCAGGGAGCAGGCTGGGGCAAGGGGCTCTGGGCTGGGCACTGGGTATAAGGCCACAGGTCCTGGAGCTCCACAGAATCCTGGTGATGCCAGATGTCAGCTGCCACCCTGTGCATCCTGTGTGCATGTAGATTTTAGATCTCTCCCCAGGAGGCAGGCTGGGGCAGGCTGGGGAAGGATCGCCTCTGGGTGGCATGCTTGAAGCTCCCTGAGATGTGCCCTGAAGCCTGCCAGGGGCCTGGTCAGCACTGCAGTCAGAGATTTATGGCTGAGGTGAGCATCCAGCCTGAAGGCCGGGCAGATAAATCAAAGCTGGGAGGCCCGAGCTGAGCCTGGACTCAGGCTGGCCCTCCCATGCTGCCTTCGAGGCTTCCTCGCTGCCCTGCCCACGCCCCTGATGGAGCCCTGGCCCTGCGCCTTCACTCTCTATCCCTGTGGAGCGTCTCTGGTTTTATATGCTCTGGGGTGCCAAAGGCTGCTGGCCCAGGTCCAAGGGCTGGCTCCCACATACCTGGCTGTGGGATCCTGGGCAAAGGCACAGCTCTGTGCCCCATCTCTTCATCTGTAAGTGATGTGATGGTGGGACCTACACATGGGTTCTCGTTAGGGTTCAGCAGGTTTGCTAAGGTGCTTAGAACAGGGCTTGGGAGGCGAGTTGCTCTTACCTGAGGCCCCAAAGCAGCACTCGGGGACATGGGCGTGGCTTTGCCAGTGCCCTGGGTTTGTGTCTGAGTTTGTGGGGGAGGGGGTCAGGGCAGCCTCTTCCTCAGAGGGTGCTGTGAATCAGACTTGGGCCTGCTGGGGGTGGACAGGGCCCACTGGGGAGGTGCAGGGCAGTTCTCCCAGCTGTAGCCTCTGCAGACTCAGGGACGGAGCTTAAAGCCAGACTCCCATCCCTGCTCTTGCCCCCATTATGGCTCTTCTTCCTCTGGCTGCACTTAGTCTCAGTGTTCTCTGGCACTGAGACTCAGAGAAGGAGAGTGACTCCCCCAAGTGCACACAGCATGTAAAAGGCAGGCTGAAATTTGAATGTGTCTCTCTGTAACCTGAACCCAAGCCTGGGAGTTCAGCGTTTCTCCTGAGTGCCCAGGTCTGAGGCCTGGGACAGGAGCTGGTGGCACCTGGCAAACAATGGGAGATCACTCTGCCTTAACCACCTGCTGACTGCATAGGGGCCCAGAGGAAGCTGGGCAGAGGTCTGCAGGTCTGGCTGTGTGTGTGTGGCGGTGGGTGGGGTGGGGGGGACACTGACGGGACCCTGGATGCTGGCTGCAGGTGAGACCCAAGGTGAGTGTTAAGACCTGCCCTAGGAGAGGCTTAGGAGACAGCTGGGGCCCTGGGCCTCATCTCCTAGCAACATGGTCCCAGGGACCCTGACTATCTGTCTGCCCAAGGTGCCCCAGGGAGCCTGGCTCAACCACTAACCCCAAGAGGGCGTGTCTGGCTCACAAGCCCTGCTGGGGTGGGGGTGGGACAGAGGGGTGAGGACAAAAGTTCTAGCTGAGCACCCAGCATGGGGGATGGGGGGCTCCCCTTGCCCCAGCCCAGGGTGAGGCTGCTTGGGTGGCCTAGGGGGAAAGGATGGACCCTCCGATTTCCCGTCCCCCAGCTCTCTCTCTCCTGCTGGGTCTGTCTCCTACTGCTTTCTGTCTCCCTCCCAGCCTCCGTCTCTTTCCTGCATTATTCTCTCTGCCTTTTGGGAGCTGTCTCTCTCTCTCCATATGTCTCTCTCTCTGCCTCTCCCTCCCTCTCTCTCTCCTCCCTTCCTCCCTCTTTCTTTACCTTCTCCACCCTCAATTCCGCCTCATTTCTCTGTCTCTCTTTTCCATGTCTCTGTCTCTCAATTTTTATTCCATGCACCTTCTCCTATGTCTCTTCCAAATGTCCCTCCCACATGTCTCTCTCTTCCATGTCCCCACCCATAGTTTCCCTCGTATCTCTCTCTCCTTGTACTCTCAGCACTGACTTTCTCCAGCCCCCCCATCCAGGAGGTCTCCCTACCATCAGATGTGCTTCTTCCACTGTCTTCCCCCCCTCCCCCCTCCCCAGCAAGGAGTGTGGCGGGTGGGCATGAACGCTTTCTCCCAGCCTTGGTTGGAAGATCACACCATGCATGTTTAGTGAGATGTGCGAGGAAGTCAGTCTGAGCAGGGAAGGCAGAATTCAGCTCACGCCCTGGAGCTGGCCTCTCCCTCTCTGGCACCCCGCTTGGTGAGTCTAATGGGCCTGGGGGGAAAGTCTAGGTGCCCTCCAGACTGCTCCTGGTCACAGACTCTGATGGAAGAGGACAGAATGTCAAGCCAGGGTGGTGTGGGACATCTTCTGGAGAAGAAACTGCACAGGTGTTTGGCCCTCGGCCCTTGCCCTTCCAGCTGGCAGGCCTCTGGCTGGCACATCTTCCTCTCAGGAGTGGTCTTCCCTGCAGGACGAGTGGGGACGGTGTGGGCACACCTGGGCGGCTTTGACTGTGTCACAGCACCCTCTGGTGGCAGCGTGTAGTCACTGCTCCCATATTCGCTCCCTACAAGCGTCATTGGCTTGGACTTCAGGGCCTCGCTGAGCTCTACTGAGCTCTTGATGTGTGCAAGGCATTCTTTCAAACGCTTCTATGCGCCATCTCACTTTATTCTCACCCTGCACTACCATTATGTTCACCTTGCAGATGAGAAAGTTCAGACCCAGGGCTTCAAACCCAGGCAGTGTGTCTTGACCACCACACTTGAATTCTGCCTCTAAATCACCTGCGGCAGATGCCTACAAAACTACCAGCAGTGGGGACTCACTGAGTCTATCTGCCTAACAAACACTGATTCACACCTGCTGTGGGCGCTGCCTCACCGGAAACGTTGGAGCCAAAGGAGCGCATAGAATCCACCCAGCCTGATGGTGCCATTTCACCGATGGTGAAACTGAGGCCCAGAGATGGAGAATGACAGTCCCAAAGTCACACACGTGAGTGTGTGGGTGTGTTGGAAAGCTGCACTTTCTTGCTCAGCCCAGAGTGGCACCTCTAGGTTTCCTTACTGGCTGAGGCATTGTTGGGACAGGGAGAAGGGACAGTGTAGCCTTCCAGGTGAGTGAGGCCACCATGGATAGGGCCAGGGGCCACTGCAGAGCAAGTGGCAGGTCCTGGTACCCTGTGCATTTGCAATTCCAGAATTCCAGGAGGCAACAGCTAGAGCAAAAGTGCTGGGGGTGGGGGGTGGGGGGTGTTGTCAGGAAAGAGGAGTCTGAGTGTGGGCAGAGGCCCATGTCAGGGTGTCCTGCAGGCCAGGCCTGACAGGGGCAGGGGAGGGTGCTGACATTTGGAGGAAGCCCTGAATGCCGATCCAGGGAACCTGGGCTTCATCATGGCAGCTCCTGGACTCAGGGGTACAACCTCCAGCCACCTTGTTACCTCCCACAACTTCCCAAGAACCACCAAGAAACAGGACAGTACAGCTGCCATCCTCATGGGTGGGCACAAAAGATTACTTTTGAAAGAGGCCTCGCACGCTCCTCTGTGCTGACAGAGGGTGGGCACGGGGGTTGGGGCGTCTCACCTGGTGTTCTCTGGGACGCGAGAAATGCGCTGAGCTTCAGAGTGGTAGTTACTGGGAGCATCCATAAGGAGAAATGCATCAGGCTGCTCACTTAAAATCAGGGCACTGTCTGCAAATTCTGGGAAACGAAGGAAACGCAAAGCCGGCCCCTTGCCTGCGTGGGCAGGAAGGTTGGAAGGGCTGGTGGCTGCGGCCTCTCCTCGATGGAGAGAAGCTTGGGAGTGGCTGCTGGGACCAGTTCTGGGGAGACCTCAAGGATTTGGGGAGACTTGGGCATCCCTGGGCAACCTGTCTCTATAGCCCTTCCCACCCAGAAATCGGAGACCACAAGGTTCCCCCCACCCCGAGGGCCTGGATCTAGGACTCCTGTTAGATGTACTGATGCCCAGGTCCCTATCTCCTGATCTGCTGGGGTGGAAGGGAGCCCCCACGTTTCTGTTTTCCCAGGTGCCCCTATATTGCTGGGCCTCAGACCAGTAGGAAACCAGAGTCGGGTTCTTTCCAACCCTTGGTTTCTGTGATTCCAGAATCTGTGATTCTCTGGGTTGGAAGTCTTTTCAACTGTGGCTTACTCCTCCTGGGCCTGGAGAGGCCGAGTCCCAGACAGGGCAGTCACTCGCCCTGGCCTCAGCCCACTCACGGCTAGAGCTGTAACCGGAACATCTGGGCTGCTGGGCCGGGTTCCCAGCCCTGTGAGGTTCACTAGGTCATGCCGTTGGAATTGCCAGCTGTCAGTACCTCAGCAAGGACTGGGCAGGGCCTGGTGCCAGTGGGTGGGGCACCCACTGTGCAGGTGCCCCAGGTCTCCAGGGAGGGGGGTAGCAGGCCACGTGGGACTATTGCTTGCTAGGGCTCATGCGCACCTCCTGCCACCCCAGGCCAGAATGGAGCCCCTGGGAGGCACTTTTCAGCCACCAGGGGTGGGGGCAGAGCCCTGGCTCTGGCCCGATGGTGGGAGACTGCTCTCACCCCTGCCCACAGGGCCTCATTAGGATGCAAGCAGTGCAGGCTGAGCAGTCAAGGTTATGGGTAATTGGAGAACAGAGAGAGAGGATGTGGGCACTTGCTGCCAGCCCAGGCACCTCCCCCACTGACCCCTGCTGGCCCTGGCCCTCTGCTGAAAGCAGTTGCCACGCCTGGCCTCACCTCTGTGCCCTCGGGCGCCCTCTCTTTCCTTTCCTCTCTGGCTTTTCCTTCTCCAACCCTCCAGATTCCTCCCCCTGCCCTGGGGGCTTTGACCTGGCTGATTCCCCTTCCATCCCAACCCCTTGGAAGACAAGCAGATCTTATTTGAACCCCAGCTCTCCTATTCCCCTCACACCCTCCCCGATGCCCCATTGCTCCTGAGCTCTGTGACCTTGGACAAGTTGCTAAACCTCTCTGAATCTCATTTACTAATCTGCAAAACTGGGTAACAGATTCTAGCTCATGAATAGATGTGAGGACCTTTAAACTGTTTACTCTGTGCCAGGCACGGTGCCTGCCTTTTACACAGGCTTTCTTACTTAACCGCCAGGGCAGTTACCACCACCATCCCTACTTCATAGATAAGGAGACTGAGGCTCAGAGACGAGGTATCGGCTTGTTTCTCACTGCTCAGCTGTAGGTCGGACCTGCGCTTTGGGGCTCCAAGATCTGGGTTCTTTGCCAAGCAGTGGGGCACTGGGAGCACAGGGCGCCCGTCAAGGAGGCGGCTGCGGCTGGGGCCTGGGTCCCATGCACAGACAGAAGTTAAACTCCCGGGCTGGGAGTCAGGCCTCAGGCTCCTCCTCTGCCCAGCAAGCAGGGAAAGTGCTCACCACCCCTAGGGGTGGGGGTGATTAGTAACAGCCACAGAGCCTGGGACTGCATCCAGCCTCCCACCAGCTCCCCTGCCTAAAGCCAGAGAAACTCTCCGCTTGCTTCAGTGAAGGTGGGGAAGGACTCTGCCCTGTGGAGACACGCACAGCAAATCTTGGTTGCAGGCACCCCCAAATTGGCGAGCTGTTCCTGCACCCACTACTGCAGGCCCCGAGATCCATGCGCAAGGATGAAAAGGGCTGTACATGTCGTTTTACACCCCCACCCTGCACTTGCCTCTCCTGAGTGATGCATACTCACCCTTCTACAGGTGAAGCAACTGCAGCTCAGCGTGGGGCCCGGGCTTGCCCCGAATCACACAGCCCAGGGGGGGCCGAGGCCCTGTCCCTCCTCACCCCACACCCGTGGGGCAGGCCGGCTCTCCCCATCAGTGGGCACCTTCATCAGCATTCCGGAGTGCACCCACCCAAGTTGCCATGATGTGTTTGGGAAGAGTCACATCTGTAGGTCCTAATTCACCCTAATTGACCCTGCAGGGAATCTTCCAAAGTCCTGGGTTTTTACAGCTTCTTGGAGTTTTGTTTTGGCTTTTGAAAAATAGTGCATTTATGCCAGACATGCCGGGTTAGAAATTGATGCTGTTCTGATTGAGTAAGTGCAGGAAAACCAGCGTGCTGAGTGAGCAGCAGGGCCACAGCACTCCTCAGGTGGCCAGGCGGGAGACCTGGATGTTTCCCAACCACCCGCCTCAGAGATGCGGTAGCCCAGCTGCCCAGAGGCCCCGGCAGAAGGGGCAGTGGGCCTTCGGCAGCCTCTTGCTGTGTGCCCAGCTCTGTGCTGAGCACTTCACAGACAGTAAGCGAAGTTGCGCAAGGTCTGGCCACTGCTGTCTGATCCCAAGACCAGCTTGGCCAGGGATAAGCAGCTCAGGGCAGGGCCGAGGCACCTGTTCCATTGTGGAGAGACTGAGGTCCTTGTGGGACATCCGTGGGGAACACGGGGCTCAGAGGCTCCTCTGCCCTCCCCCCCTGAGCAACTTGGTTAACCTCCGTGCGCCCCATGCAAAGTGGGGACAGCACAAGTACCTACCTGCACAGGCGGTTGCATCAGGAGTAAATGAGTAGGTGTGTGGGGTCAACCGACACTCAGGAGGCACTGGGACACCTGGGCCTGGAGCCCCGTGATGAGGAGTTTGGGGGCAGCATTAGGAAGGAAGCGTGGCCCTCACAAGCAGGGCTGAGAGAGGACCCTTCTTTGCGGAAGTGGACAGTGGGCTGTGGGGTCACAGAGCTGAGAGGGTGTAGGGAGGAGGGGGGCCAGCCTGGGCCGGGATGTCCCCTGCGAGGTCGGGAGCACACTTGGTGAGTGGATGTAGCCACACTGTCACAAGTGACCCCACAAGGAGAGTTTGAGTGGACATGGGGTGGACCCCAGTGGGAGGCAGAGGTAGAGACTGGGCATGTAGGTGAGGCTTGAAAAAAATGCCACCAGGAAGGGGAGAAGACAGATGGGGCCCTGCGGGAGATGTGCGGGGCTGAAGGAAAGGATTTAAAAGTCTTCCACAAGAGGCGGCTGTTTGCTGATGGAGGAAAACAGAGAATGGAGAAGGGAAGCGGGGGAGGGGGGGGGAGGGGTGCTCGGGGACATGGGCTGCTCAGAGGAGGCCTCCAGTCTGTCCCAGACTAGGCCCTTGGAGAACGGGGTGGGAGACTTTTGAGGGCCAGGGTGGGTGCACAAGACTGGATGCTAAAAGGCCCATTGGGGTTCAGGCTGGATGGGGAGGGAACCCAAGAGGGGGAACAAAGTGGCTGAGATGAGGTCAGAGATGGGCTCAGGAAAGTGAATCCGGCCCGAGGAGGGAGGGCGGATGGAGGGTGGTGGGCAGAGAGGCCAGCTCTGGACAGGGGGAAACAGGAGGGGCGAGGACAAGGTCCAGCGTGGGGGTGGCTGGGAGAGTGCAGAGGAGGGAGAGGACTGTTGGTGACAGAGACCCTAGAACCGAGGGGCAGGGGTTGGTTCTGTCATCGGGGGTGCTGGGAAGGCCAAGGGTGAAGGCAGGGCTGCAGTTGGGGGGGTCTGAGTTCCATCCCGGGGGAGATAGCTGATGGTGCAGTGAGCGAGCCCCAGCAGAGGAGAACCTGCGCAGGTCTAACGGTCTTAAACCACGGAGGAGCCTGCAGGTTCATTCCTGGCGCAGGTGCTGGAGGAGCTTCCTGCCCAGCTCCCAGCACCCCACACACAACTCTTGGGGTTGCAGGTGGAGAGAGGTGGCTGCTTGGCCCAAGTCCTGCCCCTAGAGCCCCATGAGTTGCCCCAAGGAGGCCGAGATCATTGGGGAGCACCTGGGCCAGCTTTTCACTGTCCCCCATAGAAGTAGAGGCTCTCATGGGGTGGCAGTCAGGTCCCCAAGGTGCTGGCACGGGGCTGGGACCCAGGCTGGCAACTCGGAAGGGCAGCAGGCCTGGCCCCTGCTGATGCCCTCACCCCCTCCAGCCTCGGGCTGTGCTCAGGCTCAAGGTTCTGGGCTTTGGAGACAGTCAGCGGTGAAGTCTCTGGAATCCAGGTGCTAGGAGTGTGGCGCCACAGCAATGTCCACTTCTCACCCTGCCCCCACCCTTTGGAGGCAGCCAGGGCCCCATCCAGAGAGAAGGGGCTGGAGAGCTGGTGGAGAGCCTGGCTCCGTGGCCACCCGTGACCTCATCAGGATTCCATGGTGAGTCCTTCATGACCCCACCATGCTCGTGATGGCTGGGTGCTGGCAGGTGTTGGGGGAACCAGCCTGGATGTGGCCATGCCGGGTGCCCATCCCTGTCCACACAGGGCCAGTCTCTTCTAACTCAGGAGCTCCCCCTGGGCCCAGGAGAGAAAACAGCAAGGGCTGGTGCCGGGAGTGGGCACCATGTGGGTGTGGGGAGAGCAGCCCGGCCTGGGCCCTGTAGCACCCATCCCTGATCCTTCTAACCCTGTCCTCGGCAGAGTGCCCCGTGTGAATGTCCTTTCGCCCAGGATGAGGCCCCGCCCCCTTACGTGGCTCCTGGAGACTTTGCTCTGCGTGTTCCCCTGCCTGGGACCGCCAGCCCTCCCTTCCTTCTCCTCTGCTTTTCCCTCGAACACTCAAACCAGGAGTTACCTCCCTTCAGAACACCCTGACCCCCCGACTGGTTGGGGGACCCTCCTGAGCATGGCCCCCCCCTGCACTGAGCGACTCCCACGCACCTGTTCTGTGCCCCAGTGAGAGAGCCGCCAGGGCAGCTCCGCCCCAACTGCGCAGGCGGGAAATGCTGCTGGGTGGACATTGGAAGGAGGCGGCGGGAAGCTCCCCAGACACTTGGCTCAGTGAGGGGAACGTGGCCTCCGGGGCCAAAGTACCGAAACTAGGAGGTGAGCTCCAGCAAGTCCCACACCTCTCATGCCTGTCTGCTTCACCTGTGAGTCAGAGGCTGATGGTACCTCACAGGTGTGTGACATGCTCACAGAAGGACCTTCGTCTTATTATTACTAATTGGTGCTGCCCAGAAAAGGCTTTTGTCCCTGGGAGGATGGGGTCCTGGAGGTGTCAGGTCCCTGGTCCGAGGGCTTGAGTGCTGGCAACCCCCCAGAGTGGTTCCCGCTCTTTCTCCGAAGTTCTGCCAGCTGCCAGCTGCCAGACCCAGGCGGGTACCCTGCCCCGTGCCCGCTGCTGCCTATCAGGCAAATCACTGAATGACTCTGAGCTACTCTCCTCATCTGCAAAACATCTACTACTATCTCACTCAATTAATTTATTCATGTGTTTATGCAGGCTAGGTGGTGTTGCCATCAGGTGAAAAGAGCTTGAGCAAAATTCAGGTCCAGCTCCAGCTCAGCCGCTCACTCTTGAGGACCTAGAGGCCAGCCTCTCACCTGGAGGCCTCCTCAAGTTGGCTCCCTGCGGGGTGAAGCTCTGGCGCCCTCTTGTGGCCACATCTCTCCACATACCACCCCCTGCGGGGACCAGAATCCCCAAGGCTGGGTGGTAAGCCTGGACAGAGCTGTCCAACCCCAGCCTGGATTATGCAGAACAGACATCCGAGGCCCTGAAAGCACTGCAACTTGTTTCAGGCCACACTGTGAGTTGAGGGTGGCCCTGGCCTCCAGCCTGGTGTCCTCACTTTGGTGGGCAGGGAGATGGGAGGTGGAGGATGGGCCCTGACCTCCCAGGCCACCCTCCGAGAAATTGCCTCTTCCTGGCAGGACATCCCAGGGTGGCCGGGCCCAGCTGCCTGCTCACTCGTGGGCAGGTCCTAGAAACTAACGGCTGGTGTGAGTGGGTGTTTGGCGGCACTGCCAGGCCCCGGCACTCGCCAGCTGGCAGCCTGCACCCCCCCCCATTGTAGGCCACCCTGCCCAGCGGGCCTCCACCGTCCCCCAGGTTCCCCGCTGCAGGCTGGAGTGCCTCGGGGTCTTAGGCTCGGGCACTCTGTGAGGGTGGAGGATGCACTCAGAAGGCGGGTCCTGACCTGTCTCTACAGTCTCGGCTGAGCTGGACTTCACCGATGGGACGCAGAAGGAACTCCTGAGAGAGGATGGACCACCCTCGGGGCTCCTTTCTGATGCTTAACCCTCTGGGCCATGGGTGGCAAAGAGTGACCACGAGTGGGCATGTGTATACATGTGTGTGCATGTGTGAGTCTGTATTTGTGCTTTTCCATGTGACCATATCCATCTACAGGATTCCTTCCTCCCTTCCTCCTTCCCTTGAACATAATTCTCATGTGTTCCGGGCTCACAGGTAGATACTGGCCACAGGACAGACAGCTGTGGACAGGGAGCTAGGGGGTTTGTTGGAGGAAGGACGGCTGCAGGGTCAGGCAGGCCTGGGGCTTGGGGCATCTCCCACACTGAGAGGTGGGGGGTGTGGGGGGTTAGCCAGTGCCATGCCATCTGGCCAATTGAAGTCTAGCCATTGGTGAGCACCCCACCCTAGTACCTCATTAGTTCTTCATGGTGGAGGCCCTTAGTGACCTCGTTTCCCAGGTGAGGAAAGAGCTCAGAGACACGGCATGACTCACTCAGGGTCACACAGCCACTAAATGGCCCACCCAGGTCCCAGACCCAGATCTGTCCAACCCAAAGCTGCTGTTTTAAATTGCTCTGCTCCTCAGGTCCCAGGGAGATGAGCAGGCAAGTCCCAGTGACCTTGAAGGCCAGGTTATGGCTGTATTCGAGTTCTGGGAAGACCCCCTTGACAGCTGATGGGGTGTGTGTGTGTGTGTGTGTGTGTGTTGGTAGGAGGGGTGTGTGGAGCCAGGGGAACAGGCAGCCATCCAGTGGGACCATGATGGCGGCCTGGATTCAGGGGATTGGGCGAGTTGAGAGAGTTTGGGAGGCAGCATGGGCAGGCCTGGGTGGTAGATTGGATGTAGGGGTTGAGCAAGAGGGAGGCAGCAAACTTCTGGCTTGGGACCCTGGGTGGTTGACGGGGGGGCATTCTCTGGGGTGGGAGAAGAAGCAGATGGGGAGGCAGTGAGCTCAGCCTTGGACCCGACACGTGGGGAGTGCTCCTGCTCACTGGGTGTCTCATGTCCCTCTGAGCTGATTCACGCACGCTCCCCCTCATCCCCCAGTGTGCCTGGACTGAGGGAGGAAAGTCAGGAGAGGCCCAGAGGGAGGTGGCTGCGTCCTGCCTTGGCCCAAACCCCACCCTGATCACCAAAGCCCCTGAGCACCTCCAGGCCTGTGTTCCCAGTGTCCTTGGGGGCTGTGGGGAGATAGGGTCTTGGACACCATCCTATCAGAGACTTGGCTCTGGCCAAGCTCCCTGAGGGGCAAGAGCACCCAGTGATGGGCACGGTGGACCAAGCCTCCTGGAGTGGATGGATGCTCCTTCTAGACCGTGTGCCACCTGCTCTCTACTTCTGCACCCTAAAGTTCCTCCTGACATCAACCTGGGGTCCCTCTGGCTGTGCGGTAAGTTGCTAGCACCTCAATTTCTCTCCCTGGGAGGCCCCCTGGCAATTTTTTAAAGGGCTGAGCTCTCTCTGCCTCCCACAGGCAACAGCTGATTTCTGAATGCCACACTCTCACCACTGCAGAGCGGGTCCCATCTGAGTTGCTGGGCCATCCTGCCCAGTCTGAGCCTCAGTTTGCTCATCTGCCTGGTGGGTTTGATAGCCCTGGCCTGCAGAGCCATGGCGGGTGGGCCCCTACGACCAGGAAGAGGCACATTCCTGGGGGGCAGGAACTCTTGTCCTCTTATCAGGGTCTCTCCCTGAAATATGGGGACCCCTCCTTTGAGGCCCACCCTGGCTGGTTGCCAGCAGCATTTCAGGGCTAGGAAGTGACTTTGGCACAGCCGCAGGTGGTGGATTAACAAGCACTGGCTGAGGGCTATGATCAGTGCCAGCTCCCAGCCCCCTCCCTGGAAGCCAGCAGCTCCAGAAATACTAGTGAGCCCAGGCCTCTCTCTCAGGGCTCAGCTACAAGTGCCAGGCAGGAACCACGCTGGACACTGGACAGGGCACCTGTTTTGCCTTTTGAGGCCTTCCCTCCTGTCTCAGGTCCTAGAGCCCAAACCACAGTGCCCCTGGGCAGGAAGGGGTGAAGGGTAACCCTACATATGGGGTCAAAGCTGAGACTTCCCAGCAGGGGCCCCAGGCCCCTTTTGGGTCACTGCACCTGTCTGCTCCAGGGGATGGCTGGGTTGGTTTTCCAACATTCCTGGGAGTCTAGAGCAGCAATAAAGGCGCTAAGCCCTCACCTGCCAAAGACAGTTCCCGTCTCAGAGGGCCATGTGCCTGGGAGTCTTGGTCTCGTTAATAAGGAGCCCGGCCGATTGGCAGACTCACATGGTGAGGGGGGAGGGGGCATGCTGCCCCCACAACCTGGTCCCCAGCAGCTGTCTTGGTTGGGCTCCCTGTGTGCCCCACATGGTTTTACAGATGGAGATCTTCCTTCCAAGCAGGAAGAATGGCTTTTGTCACTTCTCTGGACTTCAGGGTCCTGTTCTGTAAAATGG